>NW_027397068.1:20142392-20785685 GCF_003265705.2 Callorhinus ursinus
ATTTGACAGAGAGACACAGCAAGAGAGGGAACACAAGCAGGGGGGGGTGGGAGAGGGAGAAGCAGGCTTCCCGCTGCGCAGGGAGCCCGATGTGGGACTCGATCCCAGGATCCTGGGATCATGACCTGGGCTGAAGGCAGACGCTTAACGACTGAGCCACCCAGGCGCCCCGAGAAATTTTTTTTTTTTTAAGATTATTTATTTGGGAGAGAGCGTGTGTGTGCATGAGGGGGGGAGGGGCAGAGAGCATCTCAAGCCGACTATCCACGGAGCAGAGCACGACTAGGGGCTGATCCCTGGACCCCAAAATCATGACCTGCGCCAGAGTCGGACACTTCACTGACTGAGCTACCCAGGTACCCCTTTGAGAAAAAGTGCTCTGTGAAATCTGAATCCCCTACTGAAACTTTCCACATGTTCCTGTCTCCTTTAATCATATTGTAATTGTTTGCAGTTTCCCTAGTAGAGTTGAAGCAATTTTCTGGTACTGTTTATCCTCGCCCCATCTCTGTTCTCCAACCAGTCAGCATACTGCTTATCATACAAGAATTTTTACATTTGTCAAGTGAGTGAATATTTTGAACAACCAATATAGGCTAATCATTTTGGAAACCCACTGCCAAATAGAGATATTAAATAACTCATGTTTTGTTCCTTGTGCCAACTTAAGACATTCTCAGTGGTCACTGATGGCCAAATCAAGAAATGTTTTAATTTTTTAAAATATTTTATTTATTTGGCAGAGAGAGAGCATAAGCAGGGGGAGCAGCAGAGGGAGAGGGAGAAACAGGCTCTCCTCTGAGCAGCGAGCTCCCTGCGGAACTTGATCCCAGGACTCGACCTGAGCCGAAGGGCAGACGCTTAACTGACTGAGACCCCCAGGCGCCCCAGGAAATGAGTTTTATAGTCCCATTTCCCTTTCCCTGACCACTATCATCTAGGATTTCCCTGTAATGTTAGGATCTGAAGGAAACATCACACACATAGATATTTCAACACCAAACTTTCTCAGAATGTTTTTGTATTAAAATGTCTGTTTGAACAGCGATCATGTATGTTATCTGCTACAGTCTGGTCATTCTGCACCTTGATCAGAAAGTGTTGAAGCAGCCACCATCTTGCCAGTCTCGGCAATCTGCTCTTTATGATTTAACAGATTAGCGGACTTTGTAAATTAAATTTTTATTAACTTTCCCTGTTTGCAGTGTTTGAAGTAGAAAATCCAAAGGGAGGGTATGTTCAAGTTAGTACTTTGCATTATTGTGGAATCAAGTTAGCCTCAAGGTTAAATGGAAAAAAAAAAGTTAAATGAGATGTGCACAATACAGAATCAGGAAGTATTCCTACCATTCAAGATGGGAATCTTTACAGTGTCAATTCCATACAACATCCATCTTAACATTTAAAAATAAAATTATTTAAAGCTGTGGTATATACACAATAGATTATTTAGATTTAAAAAGGAATGAAATTGATATATGCTGCCACATGGATGAACTCTGGAAAGATTATGCTAATGAAACAAGACAGCCCATGGGAGACTTATTCTGTTTTATTCTTACTCATCCTACCCATCCCTCTTTGCAATTAGGCAGGGCCATGTGACTTCTTCTGGCCAATGGGTTGTGAGTGACACATCCAAGGTGAATTTAATTGCTGATGCAAGACTAGTGCTCTCTTCCCTTGCTACAGTGGGGAGACCTGGTGTTAAAATGATAGAAGCACAATATAAAAGCCTGGATTACAAAATCATCAATTGGAAAATAGTTGGCTATGCAGATTGCCCAGATTCAGGAGGGGACTTTGGGTGAGGGAGAAATAAACTTTTGTTGTGTTAAACCAATGGGATGTGGAGTTATTTGTTACTGCAGCAAAAACTAGGCTGTCCTAAAACATAATGTAATGCAAACATTTTGGGTATTTCTATTTTAGTGCAGCTTTAAAAAGGTATGAATATGGCTTGGGGGTGGTCCATGAACCTCTGAAATTACCTACAAAAATCTGGGTTATATATTTTTCTGAGACTATATAACTGTCAAGATGTCCCTTCCCAAACTCTACATTGTCATTAGCAAGAGTGAAGAGAGGGCCCCAGAATTAAAACCCTCCTCTTCCCCCAACTCACAGCTTCGATAAATACTTATTAAATTATTGAAATGAAAGATGGTCTGTAACTTTCATCATAATCTCAAAGAACTTCATGACCCAAAAGCTTAAATCCAAACAGGTAGACAAAATATTTCCTAATAAATTATCCTGTCTAAATAATCCAAATATTTTGAGAAACATCTGAAAGGATGAAGATTCACCCTTGGTAAGATACTGAAATTTGAGTGAAAGTGACCTATAATAAGATATTTTGTTCTGAAATAATGAACTTCTAAAATGAGAAGGATATTTTGAATATAGCTAGGTAAGCAAATACAGTGTTGATAAAATATTATCAATAATGTGCATTTCAAAAACTCCAGGACCAATTGTGAAACAAAGAAAAATTTAACATTTATTATGCATTTTTATACAGTAACATCAAAATTATGCTCAATAAGTTACATAGCTGTTTTCTAAAAACACTGCAAAAAAAGTAAAGATAAAACAGGAATGCTATATTACCAGCACTACTCAAAATTAAAAATATAGTCCTCTTTTAAACAGATTTAAATTGATTTCTCCATGAACCAAAACATTTTAAATATCTAAAAATCATCTTTCTTAATGCACTGGATAATATATAAAGGTTCAATTTTATTGCACATAACATATTTGATTTAGGCTTATTTGATCAGGTAACATGCAAATTATGAATATGAATTTAGGAAAAGGCAGAATGTTATTTTGTACTACAAAAATTGGGTGAAAGTGATACATTTAACAGCTTAATCTTCAGAAAATTTTATTCAGCTATTGTATAAAATCACTAAAATCATCACACATACGAGCTAAGAGCTATCATATATAGTAAAATAGCTCTGTTGGAGCATTTAAAATAAGAAAACAGGAATCCACTACTCTTAGAATTGACACCAACTACCACTTGCCTTGCCACCCAAAAAGGTGGTTTTCACATCTGTTTTAAAAACACTAAATAACAAAATCTTAAATACAGACATATATTTGGTTATGACAAAAATATTCCTATAATTGACACATAATCACAATTTTATCATTTTAAATAGGAAAAACCAGAGGAAACTGGGATTAGACACCCTGTAAACCAGTTTCTAAATAGCTAGTGAAACTTCTGTTCTACTTCTTAAACTCATTTGGCCAAGCGCTATGGTAGTTGTTTCGAGAATCTGTAAACATTTCTCACTTATTTATATAGTTTCCTGAGGTCATCTGAAACTATTGTTATTATAGCAGCTTCACAATTTAGTACCCCTGCAAATATGCTTTTCAAAATGTTAATAAAAACAAAAAATTAAGTGTAGGCCCATGTGTAACTTAACATACTTTCCCTATTACAAGTCTATCTTTAGGAAATTCTTAGGTATCAAAATCAAATTTATTCCATTACCAGCAGACCCTAAAAAATATTCATAAACTGTAGGCCATAAAAAAATAGATTTCAGACTTTGCTCTTTTACCATGAAATGAAAATAAAGTATCTCTTTGTATGTTACTTCTGGAATAATGTCTAAAACATATATAGGCCTCTCCATTTTAAAACATGTTAAAAGAGTGTCAGCACAGTGCCTGACCCGTAACAGGTGTTCAAAAAATATATACTTACTGAATAAATGTTAAGCATAAAAACTAGTGCAGTACTTGAGTACAGAGGTAATGTTCTAAAGCTACATACAATGTATCACTCAATGAAAAATCAGTCCTAACTGGCACTCAAAATAAAGCTCAAAAGGTCTCTTTGGTAAATACAGCACTGGCACGTTTCCTGACATCCTATTAATGAAAAGAGGACTAGGCACTTCCCTGGATTCCTGCCCTCACCTATCTCGCCATCTCTCACTTTAGCTGTGTAAGGGATAAAGCCGAGGGGCAACAGAAAAGAATGCTCTTGTTTCTTTCCTATCCTTTTTTCTTCCTTTCCCTTTCTTTCCTTCTTTCTCTCACTCTTTTTCTTGTTTTTCTTGTTCATCTATCAATGAAACAAGAAGCAAGTGACCACTCAATGAAAAATATGCACCTCATAATGGCATCTTTTTTAGGAGAAAAATGAGGTGACTTAATATTTACATTTGGGGAAAGGACGGTAATTGCCATTACCAATATGGCTAACATGAATAAAGAGATTTAACTAATACTTTCCAAAAAAAAAATTCACTGCTCTGGTACTGAAAACTTCAATGTTAATGGATTACAAATAAACATAAAACACTGTTTAAACAGTTTAAACTACTTTTCATAGGACACAACCTGAGTTTGCAGATTAATTCATAAAGATATATTTCTCCATCATTTCACATTAAAATCAAGAAAACACTATTATTTCAAATTTCAATAACTTAAAAATAGAATTTGTGCAATGACATTTTTAAGCTCTGAGTTTTAAATATTATTACCATCTTTAACACTGATAATCACAATTCCTCTCATCCACAGATCAAAAGGCAGCACTGGTAAACTTGACAATGTCATACAACCTTAAATGTTAAGAAGGGTTAGAGGCTTGGTTAAATACTTCCACACAATATCTATAGGCCCTATTCTTATCCTTCCTTCCCAAGAGGAAAATGAACGGGAACTAGGCACTTAGCCAGTAGCTGCTCGTAGTATGATGTGTTGGCACTAATGATTAGGATGCTTGAACCATGCACGTAT
This sequence comes from Callorhinus ursinus, assembly GCF_003265705.2. Classification (NCBI taxonomy): domain Eukaryota; kingdom Metazoa; phylum Chordata; class Mammalia; order Carnivora; family Otariidae; genus Callorhinus; species Callorhinus ursinus. Next base: position 20,147,172 of record NW_027397068.1, read on the forward strand.
GTGTTTTGATTCAGTAATGTCAGACCCAAGTACCCATTATTTTTTTAAATTTTAAGCCTAAGTAATAGTAATATTTTCATGCCAAGTTTTGACAGCTTAATAATTTGTATTCTGGAAGGGGGGCTGTAAACTACCATATTTTTGCTATTATTTATTTAAAATCTGAAATGCCAACTTTACACCTCATTAAAATACAAGCTAAACCCACTTGAACTTATTAATGATGCTTGTTGATGACAAAAAAAAGTGATCTCAAACCCCAAAACCACGATTAATGTTTACTGACCTACAGAACTAGAAAATTATATTTCCCTGTCTAGTATAATAAGAATATAATTCTCTGTCGCTTACAAATATAATTTGGTAATTTATATTAAAAGTATCCAATGGTCCCATATGGATTAACAACTTCTATTTACCAATTCTGCATTTTACAATTATCAACAATTATATTTTGACCCTGGTTGATTACATGCAAATTATCCTCAACGCCACCATGAATAGGCTGCAAATAATGTTAATGATATATTTCATTATTTTTCTAGTTCTCAAAACCTCAAAGCAATAAGCTAATCAATAAATTATTTGTAGAACCCTATTACTGAAGCTACAGTGGTATCTTTTTATATGGTTGAATCACACAAAATATGATGAGGTCACTGTGTAAGTATATGTTAAACCAATGTTTCTAACACAGTGGTATAGGTACACCACTGGACAGCCCTGAGATGATTTTAAGTGGAGTGCTACATGGATGAACAATTTTTCTCTAATAGTTATAGATTTATTTTAATGTTTATTAGAAATAATATAACTAGTACATAAAATGTGGAATATGCTCAAAACAAGGCTACGTTTAAAAAGGTAAGGCTGAAAACTAAGGTTAAAAATAATTAAACAATGGCACAGGATTATGTATATATATATATAAAATCAGAAAGGTGGTATGCAACTCACATTTGGTAAACCCTGTTTTAAGAAACAATTTCATTAGCCAGCATCATTTCTGAATGCTCATGGTAATAAGCCATATTATAAGGGGGGGTTTCCTCTACTGCTGCAAATTCTGTTTTTTTTTCTAGGACAAATTTTCCTTAAAAACATGTGTTTACATTTATTTTAAGAATATAAATTTGAAAGCACTGAGTAAATTTAATTTACTTTAAAAGGATTCACCAAAATGGTAAAAATCTTCAGGGGCATTTGAGGGACATGCTATTCCTACAGAAGAGAAAAGATTACAAAGGCACATTACATATTATGGTTTTTGTTGCAGCATTTAAACAAAAGCGATCTAAATCATCATTATCACTAATTATTAACAGACAATTATAATATTCTTTCATAGAAAAGAAGGTAAGCTTGTGCACTAAGTGCTCTTGATTCTGGAACCACCTGCACGTAAGTGTCACTAACATGGACCCACTGGCCTGTCGATTCACTGTCAGGTTCTTTCAAACCTAACAAGACAAAAAGAAGTATAATTTTACAATAAGTATGTTCTTAGTCTACATTATAAATAACAACACATTCATCACAAACTATATTTATCTAATGCTAGATCTTATTGGTGTGTTTCTTCTTGTGTTAAACATCTTCCGAAATCAACTAACTCTTTCAAAGCAATATTGGCATCACTTCACTTTAAATATCTAGTGAAATATTAGATAGACTTGTAAATATTTATTTGCTCAAGGAAAAGAATCATTTTCACTGAAATAGAAAAAAAACAAAGTCAGCTTGTTCATCCATAGGCAGAGTCTGCAAATTTTCAACCCCAAATCTATTCTGAGGACCTGATAGGTCTTCAAAATCTTTTGGTGTTGTTAAGTAAAATGCCACTCCACCGCAATACACAATGACCTAGCACCCTGAAAAACAGTGTGTCACTTCACATCATCTAGAAGGGTACAGTCTTATGATATTTAAGGTTCTTTAAGATTACCTAAGTACTCTTAAAACTACTTCTCACTTAACTTTAACAAAGTGAATCCACTTGCAGTATCCATGAAACAGCTTACCTCTTCCAGAAAAGGAAGAACACAGTCATTTGTTTTTAGGAATAACAAAAACTCAGGATGCCATACCAGGTACATATGTCTTTCCAGTGATATGCTCCAATAATTTCCTGGAGGGTGTTCTCACTTTCACATAAGCCGTGTAGTGACCTCCCCTCATTGAGCCACTATGTTCCACTACGCCATAGAGACCATAGAGAACTTTATCTCCCACATTTACATTCTTTTAGACAAAGAAAAAACTGGAATTAGTAATTAGTGAAATATTATAATAGTGAAAATTAAGTCAAATATATGTGTCCTGCTTAAACTAAGAAAAAATGCATTGTTAAAACAACACTGAAATGTGTTTCCACATGTATTAGACTGGCAAAATGCAAAAGCCTGACAACCTTCTCTGTTGGCTGGGCTGTGGGGAAAAGAGTATTCACACACATTGCCTGTGGGAACACAAAGGGGTACAATCCTATGCAGAGGTATTTCATGTTATCTAGCTGAATTACACAGGTATTACTCTTGGATTTATCAATCCTATTTGTAGGATTCTATCTTACAAGTACATGAGCAAAATGTAAAAAGACATACTATTAGTTATTATTTTGGCTCTTAACTGCAGGAATATTTGTAATATCAAAAAACTGGAGACATGGAGATATAATGTACAGTACATGGGATATAGGTAATAATACTGTAACAACTTTGTATGGTGACAGCTGGTAGCTAGATATATCATGATCACTTTGTAAGGTATATAAATGTGGAATCACTATACTGTATACCTGAAAATAATATTGTATGTCAACTATACTTTGACTAAAAAGAAAATGGAATAAACCCAAAAAAATCGGTCCCCATTAAATTGGGGGCTGGTTGAATAATTATTTTAAATTATTAAAATTTAACCGACTGAGCCACCCAGGCGCCCCAAGAATAAACAATTTTTAAATGGCTTATATATAAAGGAAGGAAAGAAATAAGTGGAATGGACATGGAGAAGAAAAGCTATACTTATTTGAATTTATCTTGTTTTATACATTTGATACATGTGATTTTGGAAGTATATAAATATTTTATGTGTTTAGTAAAATTTTGAACACTTAAATTTAAAAAGCAATCCCTAAAATGACAACATAAAAACTAAACAGGTGAATAATATATTCCAGTTGGCAGTATAATCATTCCACTAAGGTCATGTCAGAAGAACCCAGAAGCCTGCTTGAAGTGGCTTTCAGTAGCCAACTATGGACCCATTTATATTCCATTCCAGTATGGAAAGTATTAAGTTCAATAAGCATATTCCATTAATATATTAGACCACGAATAAAAAGAAAAGTGTAGTAAGCTGAAACATATTTAATGTGTTTCAATCCATAAATTAATAATCATAAATTAATTGATCATAGTTTAAGGATGCCACTGAATTAACTCATTATTCTGAACTGGTTTAGAAGAGGAGTAGGTAAAGAATCAAACATTTATCTAGCCTTTTCTATAAAAACTGTATTATAAGATAACGAAATAGATAAAGGAATTTCTCTCTGTATAGAAGAGCTCCAGTTGGGGCGCCTGGGTGGCCCAGTTGGTTAAGCATCTGCCTTCGGCTCAGGTCATGATCCCGGGGTCCTGGGATTGGGCCCCGCATCGGGCTCCCTGCTCTGCAAGGAGCCTGCTTCTCCCTCTCCCTCTACCTGCCACTCCCCCTGCTTGTGCTCTCTGTCTCTCTCAAATAAAATCTTTAAAAAAAAAAAAAAAAAAGGGAAGTGCTCCAGCTAATCAATGAAGAAGGAAAGACAAATTTAAAATATCACCATTCTGTAATTCTTAGTGAACTTCTGGATCTAGCATTTGAGCATTACTGCTTGCTAATATCACAGAAAGAAAGATAAGTGGCATTATGTGCCACCTAATAAAAAAACAAAACAAAACACGCCCTTTAAGATAGCCTTAGCAGGGGGAACAAAAGAGCATCAAACCTGTATCTGTTCAAGCCTCTTAAGAGCCAATTATCTAACCACAGGAAATAAAGATGACAGGGGACGAATCATCAAACTCTAAACAGAAACCACCAGAAAGATGAACTCAGTTTCTTAAAAAAATAAATTGCAAGGGAGAGAAAGGGAAAGGGATGGGAGAGAGGAACTATACATTAAAAGAGACTAAAAGACATTATCCAATCATAATGTGTAGCCTTTACTTGGATACTAATTCATTTTTAAAATTTCATTTGTGAGACAACTGGAAATATATACATTAGATGATATAAAGGAATTAGTGCCGAATTTTTTTTTTTTTTAGTATGAAAGTGGTATTGTGGTTATGTTCTTAAAAGGGGGAAGTGATTGTTATCTTTTATAGATGCACAGAAAAATATTTATGAACGAAATAATGCTTGATATTTGCTTCAAAATAATACGGGAAGTAGTAGGTAAGCATGTGGATATGGCAGGACTGGCCCTGTACCTAAGGTTTTAGAGCTAGGTGATGTGTGCTATATAGGTTCATTGTACTGTTCTGTCTACTTTTGTGTATGTTGGAAATTCTCCATAAAAAGTACCTTTTAAAGATGTGTTTTTATAAATTTAATACAAAACTTGTTAAATTTCATTTTGTTTACCACATTATCAAATTCTATGAATACAGAGTGTTAATAATTGACAGACAGTGCTGGTATTCTACAGCAGATAAACTGGACTCACCAAATAGTAGCTTTTAAGGTATTTTTGTTTTGATTCATCAATGTATGGAAACTATTAAGTTCAATAAGCATTCCATTACACACCACAAAACCTAGGCTGCTAACCAATAACCATGAAGAGAAAAATATGTTACCCCATAACATGTGTGGTTCCCTCAAGGAAGACAAAGTCATTGAATTCACCTACACAGTTCTCACATATAAATACAAGCAATTATAAACCAGTCTTCTTCTATATCTATTAAAGTATTATCAATTTTACAGTATCCTACTCAGCTAACAAGTACACTATTTTCAGTAGTGTACATGAAATAGCATGAAAAACAATGCACTAGTATATTGACTCACAAAAGAGAATGAACTCCATGACTGCTAAAACTATTGTCGATTAAGCACATCATTCACAATGAACAGGAGAGGGCACAAAATCTGCTTACTTCTCTCCTCAACTATCTGTTTCTAGTAGCACTGACAAGCAGCATTGATCTTCCTGACCACCATGCTAATGGTTCACACAGCTCTTCAACGGTCCCTTATTCTGTCTCCCAAAGGACAAAAGTCATATTCGGTGTGTTAAATGTTCCACGTTACGGATTTAACTTCACCAACTACAAAATTCCCTTTCAGAGAAGCTGAATGAATGAATGAATGACCTAATACTTTTAAGCATATTATTTACAAGTCAATTAAACATCTTAATAACATACTATACCTTACAAGTAGCAGAACAGAATGGTGCTAAATCAAGTATAAGTGGAAAATCTACATGTCTGTTTACTTTTCGAAGACTCAAGCCAGCCTTAAAAAGACCAAAAAATAATTTTTAATGCAACAAACAATTCATCTAAGTCATTGTTAATAAAACCAAAAGAGGAATCCTAGAAGTTAGTTTTTTTAATAGCTATAAAAACATGACTAACGAATAGTCCAAAACTGACATATAAGTTTGAGACTACTGATTAGTCTGTAAATATTTCCTTTTAAGGGCATGAATTCTTTCTGTAAGTTCCTAAATTGAGATGCAGTACCAAATATAAAATAACTGTGGCACATCATGAAATCAGCTTCTCAGATCTGACATGACCCTATCTTGCTCAGAGTAACTGCACATATACACCCTTCACTAGGCATTCTCATGTAATGAGACACAAGACATCTGCTTCTGCTGTGCACAGCCATTTCACTTCCACTGAGTTTCTACATTCTTGGCTATCACAAATCAAGAATTTAGGGGTGCCTGGGTGGCTCAGTCGTTGGGCGTCTGCCTTCAGCTCAGGTCATGATCCCAGGGTTCTGGGATCGAGCCCCCGCATCGGGCTTCCTGCTCAGTGGGAAGCCTGCTTCTCCCTCTCCCACTCCCCCTGCTTGTGTTCCCTCTCTCGCTGTCTCTCTGTAAAAAAGATAAATAAAATCTTAAAAAAAAAAAATCAAGAACTTAGTCTAATTTTTCTGTGGATATGGAGGGGGTGTATAGAGAAAAATCTCTTCCTGCCTACCTATGGCCCACCTGAAATGTTGCAGATATATAATCAAAACTCCTAATCTTTTCCTTGAGATTTCTTTCATGGGTTTTATACTTAGAAAATCTTCCCCCAGGCAACACCCTCGGGTCCCCTCCCTCCTTGGGAGTTTTGTACTATCACTTTGCTATCACTCAATAAACCTTGCTTTGCTGCCCACCAAAAAAAAAAAAAAATCTTCCTCCCAGAGGTCAGGTTAATATTCATTTAAGTTTTCTTCTAGTCTTTTGAAGATTTGTTTCATACAGTTAAAATATTTATCTGAAAATAGTAATGATATACGGTACAGAGGGAAGCTTTATATTTTTTATTTCAGCTCTTTTTCCTAAATCCTTTATCAAATCTACCTTTATCTACCCTGTGGGGTGTCTGGCTCAGGTGGAGGAGCAAGTGACTCTTGATCTAGGGGTTGATCTTGGAGTCAGGAGTTTGAGCCCACAGGATTACTTAAAAATAAATAAACTTAAAAACAAAATAATCCACCTCTTTCCCAACTGATTTGAGATTATTCCTTTATCATAACAAAAGCTTTAAATAAGACTCATGTTTTATTTATTGACAATCTTGACCATACTGTTTTAATTATACAGTTTTATTTTTAAATTGGTGTCAAAAAAACCACCCATTCTAACTTTTTCCAAAATGTTTTAGTATTTGACTTATTTACTCTTTCAGAGAAACTTTAAAATCATTACATCAAATGCAAAAACAAAAAAAAAAAAAACCCCACATAAAACAAAAAACCAGACAAGGCATTGGATTAAAACTAAGCATAGAGGAAAACCTGACACATTAAAAACATTTAGGTTCCCTCTCACTGTACAGTCCCTACCTTTGCATTTTGTAGCCCTTTTTGCATTTAGTCCAAGCCAACCATGCCCAGCCCACTTACCCCTATCACTGGGATCCTGAGAGCTCAGAAAGCTATGTGCACTTTGCTATTTCCCTGCTTCTAAGGATTCTTAATAAACTTTATTTTTCATTCTCTCTCTCCCATACAGGTGCGTACACACACACACACACACACACACACACACACACACACACACACACACACACACACACCCCCTTAGGTTCCTACCACCTAAATCATCAAATACAGTATCATGAATTAAACCATTTTATTTAGAAAAGTCTTGTAAGCTATTATGGATGAAAAAAGCAGTAAATCCTTTATGACAAATTTTTAAATTAAACAAGTTACTGTCTAATCCTTTGACAGCATTTTACAAGACGTAGGTTTCTGCAAAACATATGACAAAATTACTACAGTGCTACTAAAGGGACTTTTACCTGATGGAATCTTTTAAGATGGAGAATTAGGATAGCTGGAACAGCAGAAATGAGCAATTGCTTCCTGGCATTAGTATAAACCCCTTCTGCTTTCTTTTCTGCATAAAATATAATAATTTTTTTGTAAAATTCCATTTTATACATTATATACCACATAACAGAGTTAACATTTATAAAGAAGCATCATACCATATTTTTGAAAATGTTAAAAAAGAAATTAGACTCTGGTGACAAGGGTGCCTCTATACTACTTTCCAAAACTCCACTGAAATGAAAGGGATTTTTTTAAAAAGCACACACTTACAAGGACAAAGAATAGGGGACGTGAAACTTGCAACAAAATTTTGGGAGCTGAGAAGCAGATGGACTATAGCGACTTATGTCAATGCCCTCCAAAGACCACCAGAAACAGACCTGTAGTTGAAAAAAATGGGTCATTCCTCATTGTAGTGAAAGGAGATCACCACAGGGCATTTCAGAAGGAAGTTGTTAGAAAATAGTTGGGATGGGATTTGAATATGGCCAACAGCATATTTAACTTGGATTAATGTAAGGTGGTATTTCTTCCTTCTCCCATCTAGACATTTCTTTAATTACTATTAAACATGCCTTTATTCTGTCTTTATTCTGATACTTTGATACCTAGGGCCTTGCTGTCATTATAGGGAAGACTTCAGCCACAACTAGCAAATTCCTAGATATAATAAACAATATAAGTGTGCCTCTCATATGCAAACCAACCAATCGAAAGCCCATACTCAACCACCTCCTTTATTGGGCTCTGATACACTAGGCCACTATCTACCTGCCCTCATCACACTACGGCCAGGTACTATACACCTAGAGATAGCCCCGATGCCCCAGAGCCCACTGAAATTATTCAAAACTAGTCAATCCTAAACTTGTTGATTCTAATTCCTTCCCTGGAAACTACAACAAAGGCTCTTGTCCATGTCTTCTCCTCACTCCTTCTGCCTCCTGATCAACCCTAGTCCTTCCCCATGTGGCCCTGCATGGCATGGCTTAGTGTCCTCCCTCCTCTTCAGAACTGTATGTAACAAACTATCTTTTCAGTGACAACCATCTCCTGATCTATGGGCCTCACCACAACTGAATAATTATAAAGCCTGCGTTTTGAAACAACTAGTCGCTAAGAATCAGAGTATTCTCTCCATATCAAGGCTACAGATGTACTAGTGAAATTTCTTCTGGAAAGATTTCAGACAGCTAGTCCCCCGAAACAAGATTCTGTGGATTTGCATTTCTCAAGGCAGAGATGGGTACTTCCTGTTCAATTTACCTCATCAAAAATCGATTTAGAAGTCCAGTCACTGTCTTCAGTGCTGAGGTACAACGATGAAAAAGATACCTGCTTCCAAGCAGCTTAAGTGTAGGGACAAGGTTCTCAGTTTCCTCTATTTGGGATCTATAACCCACTAGTCATTGACTATCAAATACCCTGTGAATACTAAGAAAAACAAAAACCTAAATGTTTACCTGGGGAACCGGTTTCCTTTTGGTACCTCTGCTTCTTTTCAGCACAATTCTCACACAGAAGCTTGTTATTCCCCATTAGTAATTCCATAGATGTAAACTGGTAGAGACAGGACTGAAGTGAGCATTCTTTAGAAGTAGTTACATAGCTCTGAGAAAGTGTCTGAAAAGCATTTTGGGGGTGAGGACACAGCATATGCTTCTCCTCTGAAGAACATAAACTATTTGGAACACTTGGTGGCTTATTTTCTCTATCAAAATGTCTATCTCCAGTTACAGGGCTGCTCAGATGAAGTTCAGAAATAGCTTCAGCCACTCCCTTGTCACCAGTGCCAGGCTCCCTGGTGGGTGGGCCAGCTGCCGGCACCTGGGGAGAGGGGGCATGCGGGCACACACAGCATCCACGGCTAGACCTCAACAACACAGCCTGCTCAAAAGCACTTTCGGATTCTGAAGCCTCGCCATCCGCATCAGCACTACTTTCAGAACGGCCGGCCTCTTTCTCACTGCCATCGGTGGGGCTTTCAGTCAGAGCCGACTCAGTATTTGTGATGCTTGCAAATGCTGAAGAATCCCCGTTCATCTCAAGGTGCTCATTTTTCTGGCATATGATGACTGCTCTATCTTCTCCAGATGACAATTTTCTTACACATTTTCTGCCATGAACTAGTTGATTCTGTGTTTTCAGAGAAAGAATCTTGTGACCTTACTGAAAATAAATGCAAGTCTTATTTACATGTTCCACAATTATTAAATAAATACTTTTCCTAGACCCTCTGAAATCCATTTCCTAAATCTACCTAAACTGCAATCAATAGAAAATAGAGTAACAAATCGTTCTAATTTAAAATTAATCTTTATACAAGAAACTCACAATAGCGGTTACTTATCTGTGGAAAAAGAAGCAGGTCTTTGTAGAACAGAGCTGAGGGAGGCTTTTTAATTATAGACCTTTGTATATACTCTCTGGAGTCCTGCCACTTCAAGAGCATTATAACAGAAAAAGTTAACTCTGATAATATATCAGTTTGCCAAGTTAGTACAAATCATATCACATAATTGAATTTAGATCCTAAATTCAAGCACACCTTAGAAAGCAAAAACAAAAAAGGTATTTATGAGACAACTACAGAAATTTAAATAATGACTGGATGTTGGCACTATTAAAAAGTTATTAATATTTTCAGGTATGATGATGCACTGTGGTTATGTCTTTAAAATTAGTATTTATTTTTTATATCAGAATTATTTCAAAATAATATGAGATGGACAGGGGGAGAATGTGGGGTAGCTATAGATAAAATATGATTAGCCATGATCTGATACCTGTGAATGTGAGAAATAGGTACATGGGAGTTTATATACTACCTCTCCACTTTTTAATAAGAAAAGTTTCAAAAATATACAAAAGTTTTTTAAAACAGATGTCTCACAAATGCATATAATCTTACCTTATCTTTAGATGAAGACTGATTCTTGGTGGCTCTGGGTTCAGAAGTATTTTCTATAGTAACAGTCTCACTGTACTGATCATTATCTGTCGCCTGCAAACTTCTATATTTACTCATTCTTCCCAAAAGTACTGGTTTTGAAACCTATATGGATGCCATGTACATAACACAAAACTTCTTTAGGAAATAAATTCTGGATATCACCTACTTTTTTAAAATTTCTAACTCATTTGAAATTAGATAATTACCTTAACATTAATTCTCAAACTATAAAAACATAATGGTTTGAAATCCCTGAGAGTAAGAACTATATCATAATTTATGCATATATACACAAACCCCAGTATCAAATACACTCTATGAACTCCATTATCGTAGATAAAAAATGATTCTCAGATAATGTGATAACATGCTCAACAAATGTCTAAGTATATGAATGAATAAATTCTCTTCACAAAAGACTCATTATTAAGTTTTTTCCTGCTTACCCTTTCTTCTATTATAGGAAGTGAAATATCAATAAAGGGATCGTTCACTGAGGAGATCTTAAAAAGAAAACATATTGAGAAATTCAGTTAGAATTCTAATATAGACAATGTAGTTTTGTAAAGTCTTAAAGAAATCAAACCTCCCAGGCAACTTATTTCAAGTTTAAAAACAGCCCTGGAACAAACAGTGATTTTAATTGGGTAGAGCAGCACATATTGTTAATCAAAACAAAATATCCCAAAGCCTCAATACATGCAACCCAGTTGAATTTTATATTATTGCCAATACAACTAACTGATAATATTCAAAGTCACTTCTAAATAAACTGTGTTTAATAAAACTGATCAACTAAAGATATAAACATATTTTTGGTGAAATTGTGCCAAACATAAATCAAATAGAAATATTAAAAAAAAAAAAAAAGCCAGAGTGCTTGACTGTGTTTTGTAGCTTCTTAGGTGAGCTCTGTTTAAAAAGATTCTCTCTAGCTTGTGAGACAGAAATCAACTTCTATGTTGAAAATACTAGAAATTTAAGTAATATGATGTTGGCAAATGCCGTGCTTCCACACGACAGGCTAGAACAAGTAACATATAATCCTGACTTTATAAGATGAGAGAGAAAAGAAAGGTACTCAATACTCTGGACGGGAAAATGGACATAAAGACTCTCCAATTTATGATTAAAATCTAACAGAAGTTTACACCTATCATACTCCCATACACTTTCAGGAATATTCTTTACCAAATAATTGAAAACCTATAAAAAGGTTTGTGTTTTAAGTTGTTAAAGTACAGATGGCATTCAAAATAAAAATTATCATTACAAAGACGAGTCTACTTTAAACAAAACTTCAACAAGTTATATAAATGTAAACTTTAAATAAAATGTGGTAGATCACCCTAAGTTATTAGAATCATATTTTAGGGCAATGCATAGTTATATGACATAGTTACTCCCTTCCCAGAAGTTTCTCTTTCATTTCAATCCAAACAAGTAGCTAACACATTCCAGCACATTAAAGTAGGCTAAAAGAACTTCACGGGTTTGTTGAGAGGAAAAAACACTTTAAAAATTATAAATTATGTTTTTCCTCTGGGAGTGAAGGATATATCTAATGACTTTTAAAATCTATTACGTCGTCATCTGTCACTAATAAAAATAAATGCTGATGATTATATGTGAAAGAAAACAAAAATGATATGATTGTAATCTATTCCATGTTGAAGTGAATTCCAAAGCACCTACATTTGCACATTCTTCACACATGACTGTGCTAGTTAATTCACCAATAAAGATCCGATCTATGAAGTTCATTTTCACACCTTCTCTTCCATATGCTGTAAAAATAATACTTTTTAATGCAAAAAATATGTCAACCATCAACCTAACAATGTAACATGCTTTTTCTCTGTTGATTCAAAGGAAATCTGAATAAGACAGATGTCCAGTACATTTAATACATTTTATTGTATGATGTTATAATGTCTTTCTCCTTTACAATTCTGTAGAGAAAATTTGATTATCAACTACAGTAGCCTCCAAGAAATAATGAACAGTTCTTAAACTTGAGGCAAAATAAGTAGACCAGTAACCACTGTTCATACCATACCTCAACTGCTCCCATTAAACCCTTTAAAGCCTCTGTGCCTAACGTAGAGGTAGACAAAGGGATGAAAAAGGTTATGCTTTTAGGGCGACAGATGCCTGGACCATAACTATGGAAACAACAGAGTAGTAAAAGACAAGTAGACATAGCAGAATGTAAAGAATTAATTTGAGCAATTAGTAACATTACATACACACACACACACACACACACACGTACATACATGTGTGTATGTGTGCGTTCAGTATAAAATGGTAAAATTATTGTGTTTGGGAAATATTTATAAATCAAAGAAATTTATGCCTGTGATTTGCTTCAAAATAATCAGGAGTTAGGAGAACACAGATAAAACATAATACACCATGAGTTCAATGTAGTTTAAGAGGGGTGAGGAGTACACGAGGTTCTATCATACTATTCTCTCCATTTCAATAGATGTTTAAAACTTTCCACAGTAAATTATGACAAAAAAATATATATTAACAAACCTCACTCCTCTTTCAAACTTCTATCCTTTTTGGATCTCTAACTTCAAATTTTATACAAACATTTAAAATCATTTCAAAACATTATTTGAAGTATTAAATGTCACAGCCAACTTATAGACATATCAATAAACATCTTTTAATACAATGATAACTATTTAGCAGTTATGTAAACTAAGATGTTTCATTAAGAAAATTGTACAAGGGATTGAAAATAGAAAAGATTACACAAAACTGGAAGGAAAGAAAAACTGGGCAGTTATTCTAAACATACACTAGATGGCACTATCTCAAAACAAACAAACAAACAAACAAACCCGAGAATCCACATTTTAAAAAATCTTGAACCCTTCACATGAAACCAATGTAACATTGTGTGTCAATTATACTTTAATTAAAAAAAAAATCTTGAAGCCTTCATTGCATTATAGTTTGGGCATGTACAATCACAATGTGTATATTTGTTTATGAATTATAAACATGTAGTATGTATATATAATACCACAAATAAATAGAAGTTAGAAAGGAAAATAAATAAAATGCAAATAATATTTTAAACATTTAAAAATGATGACTTTGTACCAGCATCAGCTAATATATGAAGACAAAATATAGTTAGGACAAGGTAAATCACTTACATCATGAGCTATAAGCCCACACTTAAATACTGATAATTATAAATAATCAGCTTTGATTAGATAATCACTGGTTTTGCTTCATACTTTGGCTGATGAAGAGTCGACACTAGAAGTAAAGTAAACATGTATGTTTGATTTAGTACTCTCTCCAATAACTGGTTTCCTTGTAGGAATCTTTGGAACACTTAAGCATTTGACTAGTTAAAACGGTATAATATCCAAAAATCCACTTATCCAAACATAGGTCAACTGCAAAATGACACAATATGATGAAACGGAACTCCCAGCGAGGCTGCTGCTTTCCACAGCCTTTCAAGTCTCCCTTAGGATACTTCACATTAGGGTTATCAGTGTCAGTCTGTATATCTGATACTAGTTTTAGTTTTTAAAGTTCACATGGACGCATTCTAACATTTTCTTTCTATGACCCAGTAGGCTATCTTGGCAGCCACTGGAGTAAGTACACTCTCCTTTTAAGGCCACTACTTTACAGAATTAGTTCACATAATGCTCAGTACTTTTTCCCCTGAAAAGAAACATAATCTTCTTCTGGGAGAAAGTTTTAACAATGAATGAATCAACATACCTTTGACTTTTTTTCTAGTATCATCATCAGCAGTTTTAGTAGTCGGGTTGTTAAATGCTTTTAGAATGCTAGCTTGTATTCTCTATAAAACAAATAAGAATTTTGTAAGAATCCATATTTGAATGTATTCTTATAGGTTTAGAGTAAGTTCTCCCTCTTTTCCCTCCTCTCCCACACTCTACCACTCTGTCCCTAAAATGATGTGTCATTTTAATCAGGACAAAAAGTAACACAGAGACCATGTGGAATTTCTTATCTATTGAAGAAAAAATCTTACTATGTAAGAAGCTATTAAACTGGTCACTATGATCTTCATCTAGATTATTTATATTCCTATATGAGTAAAGTCCAGGACATCAAATAATTTCCACAGCAAGAAGAATACCCCAAATCTTGATCAGTTATCCTTTTATTTGAATTCAGTTGTCAATAATGATTATTAGTATTAAAGTCTCTAGCAGCTCTAAGGAAATGACAAGATTTGTATGTTTCCATAGCTCTTTATGTTTCAGGAAAAATCCAATATCACAGAAAACTTTCAGAATGAAATAAAATCAGATTCCAAGAATAAAGATATTTGAGCTAACAAATTATCATCTTCTATACTAATTATGTCCCTCCTTAGTGGATGAATTTAATCTTCTCAAATTCACATTTTTACAGTGCATTGAGAGAAAAGCTTGTTAAAAAAAAACATCTGGAGGATAATTAAGTAAAGTCTTAATCACAGGTTTTCATATGTGAGACCACTGTTTGACCTGGGCTTGCTGAAAATGATACCTAATTCTGTTATTAAAAAAATATTAAAGAAAAATGAAACTCAAACTGCAGACTTGCCAGAGAATCATAAAAGTACTACATATCAGAATCCAGATACTTTCCACTGTTCAGAAAATTCACAGCCTTAAATATTTAAATCAACTAAAAAGAATAAAAACAAATTAAGCAGCCACGTCATAAATTTAGAAAAAGGATATCAAAGCTGAACGAAAGTAAATAACAAAACTCAACAAAAGAGTTAATGAAGATAAAAGTATATAAATTGAAGAGACTAATAAATGAATCAAAAGCTGATTTTTGGGTGGGGGATAAATAGACTTACTAGTCAATCTCAATCAAAGTAAGGATGAAAAGCATTAACATCACACCTAAGTAAAAGGAAACCACTAACAAAATTAAGGATATTTTAAGTAATCATGAGAGACTACTTTGCTCCACTCTCATGTAACTACATTTGAAAATTCAGAAAAAATTAGATAATTTTCCAGGAAATGAGTTCCAGAAGAGAGTACCTTCCAGCTTTCATGGGGTAGGTGAGTGGGCAGAGAAGAATGGTGTTACACAGTACTCCGTACAAAAAGTTCCAAGCCCTAACAATTTCATAGAGGAATGCCACTAAACATATATTCCAGAACATAAAAAAGGGAAGTCTCCAAATTATTTTCATGAAGCATAATACTGATATCAAAGCTGACAGAGAATATATACAACACACACCAACATCACGTATGAAAAAAAATTCTAAATAAAATACAGAAGCACATTAAAATAATACAGTATCATCAGGACTTTTGTTCTAGTAATGCAGGGATATTAGGAAATCTATTCATACAAGCCATATTAACAGATATAAGAAGCAAAACATTATTTAAGATTAAATCCCTTGATTTATTACTATTATTTAGGACTGTATTAATGTTTTAGTCAATGCATTGGATAGAAAAATAAATCTCAGAGTATAAAAATTATAAAGGAGATAAAATTATTTGCAGATGATATGACTTTTTACTTGGAAAAGCCAAAAGAACAAACTGAAAAGAAAAACTACTATAAATAAGAAAATAATTTAATATGGGTTATATAAATATAATGAAGTCAACAGCCTTCACACACACAAACAAAAACCAGTTAGAAGCAATGGAAGAAAATGCCCCATTTTTAATAACAGATAATAAAAAGATAAAATAACGAATAAACTTAAGGAATGTGTAAGATCTAAATGAGGAAAACTTAAAAACACCACTGAAAGACACAAAAGAAAACTTGATCAAATAGAAAGACACACCATGTTCCTCAACAGGTCCTAATAAACATTTCAATCTTGCCCCCTAAATTTATGCATTTAACATAATTCCAGTAAAAATAGCAATAGGTTTTTTTTTTTAATGTGAGAGATTGAAGGGGGAGATTAGTCCTAAACTAGATATGGAGAAATAAATAAGAATAGCAATGAAGAATCAGGGGTGGGGGGAATAGGAGGGTAGTGATAGATGACTGGTCCCACTAGATTTATTAAAATGCATTAAAAAATGGGCAGAGGACCTGAACACACATTTTTCCAAAGAAGCCATACAGATGGTAGATAGACACATAAAAAGATGTTCAATATCAGTAGTCATAAGGGAAATACAAATCAAACCTGCCACGGGGTATTACCTCACACCAGTCAGAATGGCTAGTATCAAAAAAACAAGTAATAACAAGTGTTGGTGAGGATGTGGGGAAAAAGGAACCCTTGTGCACTGTTGGTGGGAACATAAGTTTAGTGCAGCCACTGTAGAAAACAGTATGGAGATTCCTCAAAAAATTAAAAATAGAAATACCATATGATCCAGTAGTTCCACTAGTGGGTATTTTTTTAAAGATTTATTTATTTATTTACTTACTTATTTGAGAGAGAGAGAGAGAGAGAGAGAGAGCAAGAGAGAGTACAAGCAGAGAGGAGAGAGAGAAGCAGGCTCCCCACGAGCAGGGAGCCCCATGTGGGGCTCGATCCCAGGACCCTGGGATCATGACCTGAGCCGAAGGCAGATGCTTAACTGACTGAGCCACCCAGGTGCCCCTCACTAGTGGGTATTTACCCAAAGAAAACAAAAACACTAATTTGAAAAAATATATGCACCCCTATGTTTATTGTAGTGTTTTTACAACAGACAAGATATGGAAGCAACCACGTGCCCATCAATAGGTGAATGAATAAAGAAAATGTTCTAATGGAACACACAATGCAATAATTAGTTGGCCATAAAAAAGAATGAGATCTTGCCATTTGCAAATACATGAAGGGACCTGAAGGGTCTTATGATAAGTGAAATAAGTCAGACAGAGAATGATAAATACCATAAGATCTCACTTATATATGGAATCTGGTACAGCACTCTGGAAAACAGTACGGAGGTGCCTCAAGAAGTTAAAAATAGGGCGCCTGGGTGGCTCAGTTGGTTAAGTGACTGCCTTCGGCTCAGGTCATGATCCTGGAGTCCCGGGATCGAGTCCCACATCAGGCTCCCTGCTCAGCGGGGAGTCTGCTTCTCCCTCTGACCCTCTTCCCTCTCGTGCTCTCTCTCTCTCACTCTCTCTCTCTCTCAAATAAATAAATAAAATCTTAAAAAAAAAAAGAAGTTAAAAATAGAGCTACCCTATGACCCAGCAATTGCACTACTGGGCATTCACCCCAAAGACACAGACGTAGTGAAAAGAAGGGGCACATGCACCCCAATGTTCATAGCAGCAATGTCCACAATAGCCAAACTGTGGAAAGAGCCGAGATGCCCTTCAACAGACGAATGGATAAAGAAGATGTGGTCCATATATACAATGGAATATTACTCAGCCCTCAGAAAGGATGAATACCCAACTTTTACATCAACAGGGATGGGACTGGAGGAGATTATGCTAAGTGAAATAAGTCAAGCAGAGAAAGTCAACTATCATATGGTTTCATTTATTTGTGGAACATAAGGAACAGCATGGAGGACCATAGGGACAGGGAGGGAAATCTGAATGGGAAGAAATCAGAGAGGGCGGGGCGTCTGGGTGGCTCAGTCGTTAAGCGTCTGCCTTCGGCTCAGGTCATGATCCCGGGGTCCTGGGATTGAGCCCTTCATCGGGCTCCCTGCTCAGCGGGAAGCCTGCTTCTCCCTCTCCCACTCCCCCCTGCTTGTGTTCCCTCTCTCTCTCTCTCTCTCTCTGTCAAAATAAATAAAATCTTTAAAAAAAAAAGAAAAGAAATCAGAGAGGGAGACAAACCATGAGAGACTCCTGACCCCGGAAACAAACTGAGGGTTACGGAAAGGGAGGTGGGTGGGGGGATGGGGTAACGAGACGATGGGCATTAGCGCGGGCACGTGATGTGATGGGCACTGGGTGTTGTGCACAACTAATGAATCACTGACCACTACATCAAAAACTAGTGATGTACTATATGTTGGCTAATTGAATTTAAATTAAAAAAATTCAGTGCCTTCATCATATTAATTTAAATAAAAGATTTCACTTATATGTGGAATCTAAAAAACAAAATGAACAAACAAACAGACTCTTAAATTCAGAGAACAAACTGGTGGTTGCCAGAGGGGAGGGAGTGAGAGGAAGGGCAAAACAGGTGGAGGAGATCAAGAGGTACGAACCTCCAGTTATAAGATAAATAAGTCACGGGATGGAAAGTTCAGCACAGGGAATATGGTCAATAATATTGTAATCATGTTGTATGGTGACAGATGGTGACCACACTTATTAGGGTGAGCACTGAGTAATGTATACAACTTGCCAAATCAATGTTGGACACCTGAAACTAATATGTCAATTATACTTCAAAATATTAAAAACTGAGGAAAAAACAATAAAATGAATAAATAGACTGCAGCATAAAAAAAGAAAGAGAGAAAGAGAAATGCAGTTCTGGAATGTGCTCTCTAGACTCTTTGCCCTTGGAAAGGATAGAGTGGAGTAAGATGATAAAGACGATGATTCTAGATTTTTTTTTTTAGTCCTTTTCAAAGGGAAGAAAGTGTATCAAGAAGCAGGTCCCACCAGCCATTAATGAAGAGATTTCATACGTAGAGAAAGTCTGTGACTGATGCATGAAAGGAAGAGAAAATATGCCAAAGTTTCCTTTGCAAGTTACTATTCCAAAAGATCCTCATCCCATCAAGTACATGACTCTGGACATAACAGAGCTTAAGGCAAAATAGGCAATATGGAGATCTAGACTTTCATAAAGAAAAAATGCATTAAAACCTTCATAATTTAAAGTACAATCCTAATAATCAAAAAGATAAGCAAACAGAATCAAGGGGAAGTTGAGAAATAAGCCCAAATACATATGAAAAATTAGTATAATTAGGGTGTTAACCAATTTAGTGGGAAAAGCATACTATACAGTGTGGGTAACTGTAGGACAGTCAAATGGGAAAAAAGGAAATATTCTGGGAACAGGATAAACCTCAATAGATCAAGATTTAAATCTAAAAATGAATTATAAAGTACTAGGAGAAAACATGGGGAAATTCTTTTATAACCTAGGAGTGGGAACGCCTTTTTTACCCATGACTCAATATCCAGAAGGTTTTTAAAATGAAAAAGACTTAAATTCAAAACCAAAAAATTTTTAAACTTTTTACCTAAAAAGAAATATATCTGCCAAATTATAAGCAAAATCAAGACACAAATGACAAACTTGGAAATATATTCTCTCCCTAGTACACAAAAAGCTTTCAGAAATCAGCAAAGGATCAGAACTCAGCAGAAAAAGGGGCAAAAAATAAGAACAGAGGAAAAGATATTTAGCTTCATTCAAGGAGAAATGTATACTAAAACCGCCTGAGATGCATTTTTCTACCCAGCAGATTGGTAAAAATTAGAAAGTTTGACAAAATCGTCTTTTGGTGGGGCTGTGGGGAAAGAGACTCCCTTTACATGGCATGTAGCTAACAGAAGTGAAAATTATATGCCTATGGAGGATATCAAAATTACAAATGGATAGATCATTTGATCCAGCAATCTCATTTCTGTATGTATACAGATATACTAACACATATGCAAAATAACACAAATACCTTATTCATCACAGCATTACTCATAAAAACAAAAACACTGGAAACACGCATATAAGGATCACTAAGACACTGGTTTGATATGTTCAGGTAAAAAAAAAAAAGAGAGAGAGAGAGAGAGAAGCTTCCTATCTTCTGATATGGAAAAACTGTTACAATTAAGTGAAAAAAGACAAAACTGCAAAACTGTGGAAAATGTTCATATAGTATATGCCACCTTTTGAATAAAGAAAGGAGAAAAATACACACACAGCAGCACCAGCACCAGCACCACAGGAGAGCTTAAACAAGAGAGACAACAGTTTACAGGCAACAGCAGGGCCAGTGCGTGAGAGAGGCGAGAGAATTCCCAGAAGCAGTTAGAGGGTACTCCAAAATGACGCCCGTACACCCAATGTGGGAGGCAACCCACCCAAACTGAAGCAGTGAGACCAGGAGACAGACACACTGTCAACACTAAGATCCCCCCTGCTACTGTACCATGTTTGAAACCTGAGAACAGAATATATGGGGAATGAGCTGCTACTGTCCTTACGCTCTCCATGCTCTGCGGTGGATCAGCACAGTATACACATTACCTAACCCAAAGTTGTTCTGTTCTGACCTATTCCTGAGAGCAAAGAGGTGGGTCATGATGAACTCAGAAGCAGAAAATACAGAGCAGCCTTTAACGTCTTTGGATCAGAGAGCTAGCACCTGGTCTCTCCTCTAACTCTGTCAGTTGCTTTGACAAGCATGGCTCAGAACACATTCGTGATCTTGCCCACTGACTTCCCCCAGAAATAACTCTTAGAAATTCTGGGACCCCAAAGCCAAAATATGTTCCAGAGATTCTCTCAGTCCCTCTTCTTTTGGGAGCCTTCATCCAATAATGGCAATAGGTTTGTGCTTGCTAACCAGTTATGCAAAACTAAACAATCTATTGTTTAAGCATACATAGATCACTCTCAAAACTATAAGACAATGAAATGATCACTGTAAAAGTAAAAAAAAAGTCGTTTCCTCTGATGAGGAAGACATGTTTGAAAAGAAAGAACAGGTGGCTTCTATGGCACTAAAAACATTCTATTTTTTTTTAACTCTGGGTGTGATGGTGAGGAAGGTTTCTAGTGGTAACCGACTTTTCTTTATATTATGCTTTAAACTGTATATATATCTGCATACATTCTTCTGTGTGTAGGATACATTTCATGGTAAGTGTCTGATACCTTCCCCCAATAATTGTGAAACTGAGTTTCATTTATTAACCGGCCTAAGATCAGCACATTATATTTCCTAGAACTGCTCACTATTCTCTTCAAGTATATTTTGAAAGTTGATACAAGATTCAAAAACTTAAATATATACAAAGTAGGGTATAAAAGTAAACATACAGCAATCTGTGCCATGTCATACTATCTTGAAATATATGTGAAGAAAATCAAAATCATAAAATATGTCCCAAAAGCTATTAAATAGTGAAATAATCTCCAATTCAGACACAATAAATTTGAAAACTGATATAATTCAGATACTGTCCGAGCTAAAGTTGACTTTTATACCTTCAAAAAAGAATTTATTGAATGAAAATAAATTAAATGGTATGAATTCCATGCAGGAGAATGGACTTAAATAAAGATTCCAATAAATACCATATTCACCTGTAAATAGTTAGTATAACTGTAAAAAGCCTCTCCAGCTAGCAAAGATAAAGAACTCTAAACCAAGTTATAAGTCTATAAATTCATTTTACAATTTGAATATTTTACTAATTCAAACATGACTTTCAATATGATTTAACGAGTCTTGGCCATTTTCTGAAATGTAAACTATAATGTCAAACTCTTAAAAAAGAATAAAAACAATGGAGTTGTTTAAATTATTAACTTTTAAACTATTAGACATTTGCTTTTTTATTGTATCTTAGCCACAAATTTATATTCTCTAAACTGTTAAAGGAGTTAATTAATAGGTAATTCATCAAGTTGAATAAAATAAATGAGTTTAGGTCTATCTACAGCCTCTCATTGTTGAGAGTCATGCTTTGAACCATTTAAATTAAAAAAAAAAAGACACACACACACACACACACACACACACTCTTACACACTTTGGCCAGGAAGCTGCTAACAACTGCAGCACATTAATCAATTAGCAGTGTCAAGGTTCAACTATTTCAAATCTCCACCAT
Organism: Callorhinus ursinus; assembly: GCF_003265705.2. NCBI lineage: Eukaryota > Metazoa > Chordata > Mammalia > Carnivora > Otariidae > Callorhinus > Callorhinus ursinus. The sequence continues at coordinate 20,169,454 of NW_027397068.1, forward strand.
AAACTTCTTTCAAAAATAAGAATACATAACACTCATGGCTTAAAAGTTAGCTGAGACAGTCTGCCTTTAAAATAGTCCTAACCAGTAATGTATCAGTGATATATCTTTGGAAATAAAAATGTAGTATTGTTAATTTGATGAGAGCTCAAATTAAAAGCAAAATAGTGAAGAAGCACATACCTTGTAAGCTGAAAGGACTGCCTGTAAAAGAAGTTCTTACAGTAAATTTGATTTTATTTTGTCCATGAAAAATGTACAATTTTTGCACAAATGATCCCTTTAGCACTCTATTTGGCAAGAGCATGGTATAGCCCTCAACTTTACAGTCATAAGAAAAAAACTTCAATGAAACATTATGGAAGGGGGTCAGTAGTTTGTAATCATTACCACAAGATTCTGGTGGCAGACATAACGCGGGAGCCTTTCTTCAATCAAAACACACATGGCAGTGACAAACTACAACGGCAGCACGATTACCAGCTGTGGGGTTCCCAGGCCCGACAATGCAGCTCCTGCGCGGGGACTCACTGTAACTGACTGCACCACTGTCCTTGCTTACAAGACTGAATAAATCCACGGACTTGACATTTTAATTTTGCCACACTATCTAAAGCCCTCAAATAGGGGAAGATAAGAGCTTTCAATAAGCCATGTTTCCCCCTGTACTGCCTGAGTTTTTAAGATACTGTGAATCTTAATGCACCATTATGACAAAAAAATAATTTAATTGTAATAAAGAATGCCATCAAGTAAAATAGGGGAAAAATGATAGAAACAGATTTTATAGTTTTATCTTAATATCGACAGAGAAAAACAATGTAGAGAGGTAATTTTTAATTCCATTTACAATGATACAGGACCATGCAGTAAACATTCTTACAAATCATACTGGAAAAACAATCATTCTGGAAACTGACAGTCTGAATTAATCTTTAACTCCTATATCATCTGTAGGCTCAGAAGCATCAATACGCATTTATCATTTAAGATACAAGTTTTGTTATATCTCTCCCCAGCTTGCTGCCTTGTAAATCCCTTCACTGATTTTTAAAAACAAATTACAGGTAAAACATAATGTAGTATTATCCTGTCAATTTATCAGTTCATTCAAATTATAACATATTCAAAATAATTGCAAATCCCCAAGAAACTAGGTAGTATAACTTATTTAAGAACCTGCTTTTTTCCAATTCAAATTCTCAACAAAAATTGCCCATTTAAAGTACAGAAAACTTATTCAACAAACATTCACCAAGCACCCACTATGTGCAAGGCACATGGGATACAGAGAGTCATTCCGTGAGATTACAATCTAAGAGAGGTGATAAAAACATAATTTAAATAGAAGATGATAGGGTTCATAATTGAAATATATAGAGTATATCCAGGAGGGAAAGATCCAGGAGGGAAAATGGTGGTAGAGTAGGAGGATCATAGGCTCCCTTTGTCCCATGAATACAACTAGATAATTACCAATCATCCTAAATACCCCAGAAATCAACCGGAAGACTGGCAGAACAAACCCCACAACTAAAGTTAGAGAAAAGGACACACTGAAGAAGGTAGGAAGCGCAGAGACCTGGTTTGGGAGAGAAACAGCTCATGGCCACTAAAGTGGTGAGGTAACTGTGGTTCTGGAGAAGGGTGAGAGACTAGTGCACAGGGGAGTACGAAGAGAAAATGAATCCCCATAGCAACTGGCTTGGAAAGCAAGAGGGCCCAAATTTTGTAAGTTCTGGCAACCAATGGGGCTTAAAACCTGGAGTTTTAAAGGTCCAGAGGGCTTGGCTGGGATAGAACCCAGAGGTTACTGCACTGCTGTTGGAGAAAAGGTAGGCAAACAGCACATGGGCATACAGTGTGGAAACAGTGATCTGAAGAGCACCTGGGGCACACAGTAGGGAGGTTCTCTGCTCATCTTGGAGTGCATCCCAGAAAGACAGCATTCATGGAGAGACCCCTCCGGGAACAAAGGAACTGGTAGGCCCCATTTTCCTCCCCGCCCCCCATAGCATAAGCACAAAGCCACCTGCAGGAGCCACTCCCTACCTACCTTTCTTACCCCAACATCCCCCCCCCCCCCCCCCCCCCACAGAACTGCCCTTCTAAATTCACATTTGCCTTTGTCCCAGGGCGGTGGGTCCCCTCCCCCAGACCAGCCCAACGCCCTGCCCACACCCCATCTCCCCACATGGGAATTTTGCAGGGCCTTAATTCTGGCAGCAGTGGCAACAGGTTTCAGCACAAACAAACCAGAGCACATCTAATTAAAACTCGCCACATTTGAGAGGCAAATGGCTTTCCAAATGGCTGGCTCAGTTGGAAGGACATGTGACTCTTCATCTTGGAGTTGTGAGTTTGAGCTCCACACTGGATGTAGAGATTACTTAAAACAAAACAAAACAAAACAAATCTTGCCACACTCAGACCAGGGACCAGACACTGCCCACAACAGACACAGAGCGTATCTGCAGATGACTGGCCTCAGAGATAAAATGGCCAGGACACAACAGTAGATGGCACACAGCACACACTGGTGACACTCCTTGAAGTGCCAGGCCCTAGGTAATGGGACATTATATGATGAGCACTACAGGACCTCTTCATAAGGCTGTTACCCTCAAGAACAGGAGGACATAGAGCTTTTTTTTTTTAAGATTTTATTTATTTATTTGACAGAGGGAGGCACAGCGAGAGAGGGAACACAAGAACACAAGAAGTAGGGGGAGTGGGAGAGAGAGAAGCAGGCTTCCTGCAGAGCAGGGAGCCTGATGCGGGGCTCGATCCCAGGACCCTGGGATCATGACCTGAGCCGAAGGCAGGCGCTTAACAACTGAGCCACCCAGGCGCTCCCAGAGCTGACCTTCTTAACACACAGAAACAGGCACAGGGACTTAGATAAAATGAGAAGACAGAAGTTTGTCCCAAATGAAACAACAGGACAAGGCCATGGCCAGAGATCTAAGTGAAACAAATCAGAGTAACATCCCTGATTGAGTATTTAAAGCAATGATCATAAAGACATTCATGGGACTTGAGTAAGGAGTAGAAGACACCAGTAAGACCGTTAACACAGAGATTAAAAAGAGCCAATCAGAGATGAAGAGAGCAATAAATGAGATTAGAAACACACCTGATGCAACAAACAGCAGGCTGGAAGAATCAGAGGAACGAATTAATGACCTAGAAGATAAAATAATGGAAACTAATCAAGCTGAACAAAAGAGAGAAGAATTACACAACACAAGAATAGACTTTGGGAACTCTGATTCCATCTAACATAATAACATTCATATTATAGGATCCCAGAAGAAGAAGAGAGAGAAAAGGAGGCAGAATATTTATTTGAAGAAATAATAGCTGAAAACTTCCCTACTCTGGAGATGGAAACAGATATCCAGATTCAAGAGGCACAGAGAAGGCCCAAGAAAATAAACAAAAGCAGATCCACACCAAGACATATTGTAATTAAATGGGCAAAATATAGTGATAAAAAAATTTTAAAGGACAAAAAAAAAAAAAAGACAGTTACATACAAGGGAAACCCCATAAGGCTATTAGGGGATTTTTCAGCAGACATTTTCCAAGACATGATCCATTCAAAGTGCTGAATGGGAAAAATCTGCATCCAAGAACACTGTATCCAGCAAGGCTATCATTCAAAACAGGAGAGGAAAAAAAAAGTTTCCTAGACAAACAAAAAAATAAAGGAGTTTCTGACCACTAAACCAGCCCTGTAAGAAATATTAAAGGGAACTCTTTGAATGGAAAGGAGAGACCAAAAGTGACAGTATGAAGGTAAGAAACAAGAAAGCAGTAAAAATTAGTATTTCTGTAAAAAAAAAAAAATCAAAGAGCTCAGAAAATAAAAAGATATAAAATATGATATCACATACCTAAAACATGGGAAGGAGAGGAGTAATGAACGGGTTCAACTTAAATGACCATCAACTTCATATAGACTGCTACACGCAGAAGATGTTATATACAAACCTAATGGTAACCATAAGTAAAAAAACCACTAAAAATATGCGAAAAATAAGGAGAAAGAAATCATATCACTAAATATATCACTAGAGAAATAGATCACTACCAAAAACCAGCAAACCACGAAAAACAGAAAGACAAGAAAGGATCAGAGAAAATCTTCAGAAACAACTACAAAACAATACAATAGCAATAAATACATATCAATAATTACTTTGAATGTAAACAGACTTAATCACTTCAAAAGACACAGAGTGACAGAATGGATTAAAAAAAAAAAAAAAAACAAGACCCATCCAAATGCTATCTATAGGAGACTCATTTCAGATCTAAAGACACCTGCAGGTTGAAGGTGAGGGATGGAGAAACATTTATCACCCATAAGGATTCAAAAGAAAGCCAGGGTAGCAATACTTATATCGGACAAAATAGAATCTAAAACAGAGACTAGAACAAAAGACAAAAAAGGACACTATATAATCATAAAGGGGACAATCCAACAAAAAGATATAATAATTGTAAATATTTATGCACCCACATGGGAGCACCCACATACATAAGAGTGCATAACAAACATAAAGGAACTAATCAATAATAATACAATAATGGTAGGGGACTTTAACACCCACACTTACATCAATGGACAGATTATCTAAACAAAAAAATCAACAAGGAAACAATGGCTTTGGATGACACACTGGACCAGATGGAATTAATAGATATATGCAGAACATTCCATCCTAAATCAGCTGAATAGACATTCTTTTCAAGCGCATATGGAACATTCTCCAGAACAGATCATATATTAGGCCACAAAACAAGCTGAAACAAACTCAAGATCAAAGTCATACCATGCATCTTTTCTGACCACAATTCTATGAAACTAGAAATTAACCACAAGAAAAATCTGGAAAGACCACAAATACATGGAGGTCAAATAACATGCTACTAAACAATGAATGGGTCAACCAGTAAATAAAAGAAGAAATAAAAAAAATAGATAGAAACAAATAAAAATAAAATCACCACAGTCCAAAACTTTTGGGATACAGCAAAAGCAGTTCTAAGAGGGAAGTTTATAGCAGTATTTGCCTACCTCAAGAAGCCAAAAAAAATCTCAAATAAAAACCTAACCTTACACCTAAGGAGCTAGAAAAAAGAACAACAAATAAAACCTAAAACCAGCAGAAGGAAGTAAATAATAAAGACTGGAGCATATATAAATGATAGAGAAACTAAAAAAACAATATAACAGCTCAGTGAAACTGGAGCTGGTTCTCTGAAAAAAAAAATCAATAAAATTGATAAACCTCTAGCCAGACTTATCAAGAAAAAAAGATAAGGGACTCAAATAAAATTACAAAGGAGAGAGGAGAAATAACATCACCACAAAAATACAAACAATTATAGAAGACTAGTATGTAAAACTATATGCCAACAAACTGGACAACCTAGAAAAATAAATTCCTAGAAACATAAAAACTACCAAAACTGAAACAGGAAGAAATAGAAAATTTGAACAGATAACCAGCAAAGAAATTGAATCAGTAATCAAAAGACTCCCAACAAACAAAAGTCCAGGACCAGATTGGTTCACAGGTGAACTGAACCAAACATTTCAAGAGTTAATATCTATTCTTTCCAAACTAACCCCCAAAAAAATAGAAAAGGAAGGAAAATTTCCAAATCCATTCTATGAGGCCAGCATTACCCTGATATCAAAACCAGATAAAGACACCACAAAAAAAGAGAACTACAGGCCAATACCTCTGATGAACATAGAAGCAAAAATCCTCAACAAAATACTAGCAAACCAAATCAACAACACATTAAAAAAAAAAAATTCATTGTGATCAAATGGGATTTATTCCTGGATTGCAAGGGTGGTTCAATATTTGCAAATCAAGCAACATGATACATCACGTCAAGAAGCAAAGGATAAGAACCATATGATTATTTCACTAGAGGCAGAAAAAGCATCTGACAAAATACAACATCCATTCATGATAAAAACTCTCAACAAAGTAGGTTTAGAGGGGATATACCTCAGCATAATGAAGGCCATAATATAAAAACCCACAGCAAATATCATCCTTAATGGGGGAAAAACAGAGCTTTTCCCCAAGGTCAGGAACAAGACAAGGATGTCCACTCTCACCATTTTTATTCAACTGAAGTTCTAGCCACAGTAATCAGACAACAAAAAGAAAGAAAAGGCATCCAAATTGGTAAGGAAGTGGTCAAACATTCACTATTTGCAGCCGACATGATACTATATATAGAAAATCTGAAAGACCCCACCAAAAACTGCTAGAACTGATAAATGAATTGAGTAAAGTCGCAGGACACAAATCAATATACAGAAATCTGTTGCATTTCTATACACCAATAATGAAGCAGAATAAAGAAAATAATCCCGGGGCGCCTGGGTGGCTCAGTCACTTAAGCGACCAACTCAATTTTGGTCATGAAATCAGGGTCCTAGGATCAAGCTCACCTGAGCTTGATGTCATGTCAGGCTCACCGCTCAGCAGGGAGTCTGCTTCTCTCCTTCTCCCTCTTCCTCTGCCCTTCCCCCACCTCGCACGTGCATGTGCGAGCTCCCTCTCAAATAAATAAATCTTAAAAAAAAAATCCCATTTATAATTGCATCAAAAATAAGATACTGAGGAATAAACCTAACCGAAAAGGTGAAAGACCTGTATTCTGAAAATTTTAACACACTGATGGAAGAAATTGAAGATGACACAAAGAAATGGAAAGACATTCCATCCTCATGGATTGGAAGAATAAATATTGTTAAAATGTCTATACTACCCAAAGCAATCTACAGAACCCTAACTCTCTCTTCACTGAAAGCTAGACTACTACAACATTACAATTGAAGATTAAAAAAAAAAAAAAAAAAAAAGAGGAAGGTCCACCTTGCCTAGTAACATGGTAACAGCTACCACAAGCATATGAGTACTTCATTTTCATATGGTTGCTTTACCACATATTAACATAGATTAAGAAGTATACTTACTTTGAATGGAAAACTGGATTTCACCTATTATGACAATTGTGATTGACAGGGCCTGCCTGCAGTGCTAAATTGAGAATGATTCTGAGGCTGAATCCAGACTCAGTAGAACTGTTATGAAGGATTAATAATGTCCACTATGAGTGAAAAAGGGAGAATGAGGGTATGTACTATGTACTTGACATCTTTAATATCTTGCATTTTCTCTGAAAAATTGTATGCCATTGGCAGGACTTCAATAAAAAAAGATGAATTTCACTCCTTTAATATTAAAGTCAACTACCACCCAATCGATTAAGGGATAGGATTACAATGAACACTAGGGAAATCTATCCAGACCATGAGCCATTCCTTCCTTTCTCAGAAACATTCCCTGATCCAGGAGGCTGGGATCCTTCTTCCCTTGTTACAAGTGACTGATCCCTGAGTGGATCCTAATCCAACACGGGGTAACAAAGTTTCTCTCTTGGGAATTCAGAATTAGAATTCACAAACAGCCAGTTTTGTTTTTATATATGCGGAACTGCAACATATGCAAAATATGGAGATCATGTGCTACCATTCAGAGAGAGAAGCACAGAAACAATTCAGTCTGTGGGGAGATGAATAAAGAAAATCTACAGAGCCAGAGAAACCAGGGAAATTAGGAGAATATTCTCTGGATTCCTGAGAACCTTCCTGTCCCTAGATTCTTAGATTCTCTTTTCTTTAAGCTAGCTTGAGTTGATTTATTTATAGACAAAGGGTATTAACTAATAAAGGATAATAGGGTTGCAAAGGCTAGGAGAAAATATTCTTTTAGAAGAAGAGGCCAAAAAATATATAAAGGAATAAACAGAAAAAAAATCAAATTACTTTTTTTTTTTTTTAAAGATTTTATTTATTTGAGAGAGAATGAGAGATAGAGAGCACGAGAGGGAAGAGCGTCAGAGGGAGAAGCAGACTCCCTGCTGGGCAGGGAGCCCGATGTGGGACTCGATCCCGGGACTCCAGGATCATGACCTGAGCCGAAGGCAGTCGCTTAACCAACTGAGCCACCCAGGCGCCCTCAAATTACTTCTTAACCTACATTAAAATGATGGTAGAAATTAATTCCTTCAGTTTTGTACCGTCTTCTTAAAGAGTATATGTGATAAACTTAACAAAACCTGACCTTTGTTTCTTCTGTCCTCACTGCATCCAGCAGATAATGCAGAAGCTCCTGACTGTCCTGTTGCTGGAAACTTTTAAATCGGGGGGCCCTATGATTTAAAAAAAAAACAGGAAAGAAAAAAAGATAATTTCATCAACAATATATTACTACCATCTAAAATCATTTTTAAATAGCATATAGTCAAAGATTCAATTTAGTCCTACTAAGTTTTTCTACTAAGTTGAAATACCAGATATGGTCACTATTCCAATTAGGATGAGATCTTAAGTACACAGAGAATAATATGGCTATCATTTATCAAGCAACTACTACATGCAAGCACAGTACATATGTTAAGTTTTACATATGTCAAGTCATAAAATCCTTAAACAAGCTTGGGATGCCCTATTTTCTCCAGCTTATATACAACGGCTTAGAGGGATTATTTATAGAATTTGCAAGGTCACATAGCAAGCAAAAAAACAGTATTCAAACCCAAGCCACCTTGATCTATTATCTTCCTACCTTGAATAACCAAAAGAAAAACAAGAGGTTATTTATATTAAAATAAAGAACTAAAAACTGATATCTCTGTGAATGTATTTATTTTAAGGATTTAACAATTAGATTTCCTTGTATTAATTAAAGGATCAGGTGCTATTCATGGAGACTTCAACAGAGCAAATATTTAGTTGATTTCAGTAACCTTAAAAAGTAGTATTTTCTGCAATAAACTCCAATACCAAAATGAAAATAAGTACTAAATTTAGATAGTGCTCTAAGACAAAGATTTTTGCTTAATATAAAAGAGTAAGAATATGTTATGGTAGTACAAGTTCACAATGGTCTCATTAAGATATGTGCAACATATCTCATTTGATATGCACAGCAGTGCTGTTAAGAAATTCATAATTAATATGAACTCTGTTTTACACTTGAGAAAACTGAAGAACAAGCTAAGTGCCACTGACATAAATCCAGGTCTTTTGATTCTTAAGTCCAGTATTTTAAGCATTATTTCTCATCTCATAATAAACATTCACCCCAGTAAGGCACTACTGTGAGTCCCTGGTGCTAAAAAGCTATCTGAAATAGCCTATAACAGGAGTGATAATTTCAGTTACTCACTCTTGTTAAGAAGTAGCAAAAGCAATAGGATGTTGAGAAGACTCTTGATTTACTCCCCTTGTGGGCTTCCCTTTCTGCATGTGGTAGATATTGTTCACCTTCTAGATCAGAGTTGAGGACAGAAACCAAGATGGACACAAATCCCAACCCTATTTGGGCTTCCATGGCTGGAATCCACATAAGGCTGAAATTGGATGACATGACACTTGTGCTGTAGGCATCAAGGAAGGCCAATGAAATGGAAGAAGACTGCAAGGGGGAAACCAGGGAATCCTTCAGAGATCCTCACCTGCCAGGTGGCAGGTAGGAGGACCAGTCTATGGCTTTCAAAGCAGATGCACAGGATGGAAATTGTTCCTGAACAAAGGAGAAACTTTCTCTACCATGTCCCTGCCTATAGCTCCATCTTAACTATGCACAAAGCAGTACCGCCTTCTAAACCACTCAAGAAAATTTAATAAACCTAGATTTTTTTCTTTCTTCTTCTACCTAGGACTGGGTAAAAAATTCTATGATGACTTACAGAATCTCTAATGGAGCCTATCTGATCTACAAATACCAAAGAGACCTTCAAACTTAAAGAGAAAAATCAACAAACATATGAAGAGATTCATGTATTCAAAATGAGGAGAACATGAAAGATACACAGGAAATGTACCTTAGTAAAAGTGTTACTGTGGGAAAGAGGAGAAAACTTAAAAATCTCAAGTTGTAAGAGGAAAACATATGCATACTCATAAAACAGGAATAGATTATCAAGAAAAAGAAATTCAGAACAAGAGAGAATTCGTGGAGATGTCTTGTGGATGAAGATGAATCAGTCTGTTGATAATCCAAAAACTCTCTCTACTCCAGGCATATTGACAAAATATAAAAAGAGAAAACAAGCAAAAAAAAATATATATATATGTCAAAACTTACCCAATGGTATACTTTAAATATGTACAGCTTACTGCATGCCAAATATACTTTACTAGAGCTATTCAGAATATCCATTAATACAATTCTTGTATCAACAGATTAAAAAAAAAACATATGATATTTCAACAGATGCAGAAAAAGCATTTAATAAAATGCAATACCTGTTCTTTTTTCTTAAAAAAAAACAACAACAACTAACATTTATTATCTCATGGTTTCTCTGGGCCAGGAATCAATGTCTCCCAATGGTAATAAATAATGTTTATTTAAATAACAAATATTTGTTGGGTGCCTGGGTGGCTCAGTCGGTTAAGCGTCTGCTCTCAGCTCAGGTCATGATCCCGGAGTTCTGGGATCCAGCCCTGAGGCGGGCTCCCTGCTCAGTGGGGAGTCTCCTTCTCCCTCTGCACCTCACTTCGCTCATGCTCTCTCTCTCTCAAAAATAAATAACAAATTTGTTTTTTTAAGAAAAAAATGAGAACTGGAGTTTATTGAATGTTTTTATTCTTGATGAAAACTCTCAGAAAAAACTAGGAATGCGAATTTCCTCAACTGATAAAAGTCATCTATGAAAAGCCTACAGCTGTTATCATACTTATGTGTTAAAGACTGAATGTTCTGCTCCTAATATCAAAAAGAAAGCAAAAATGCCTACTTTTTACCACTCCAACATTGTCCTGGAGGTCCTTGCCAGTTATATAAGATAAGAAAAATGTATAAAAGGATACAATTGAAAAGGAAGAAATAAAATGGTCTTTATTTACCAATGGCATTATTGTCTACATAGGAAATCCTGAAGAATCTATATAAAACTACTATAACCCTTGAGCAAGGGAACAAGAAACAAGATCAATATACAAAAATCAAGTATATTTCCTTATATTTGGAATGTACAACCGGATATTGAATTTTTTCTAAAGTACCAATTTACAATAAATAGTGTTTAAAAATATGAAATTCTTAAGGTAAATCTAACAAGATAGTGCAGGATTTGTAAGCTGAAAACCACAAAAAATTGATGGGAACAATCAAATACCTAAATAACTGAAAAGATATTTCATAATCATACACTGGAAGACTCAACCTTGTTAAGATGTCCTCTCCAAACTGATCTCCAAATGCAACCCCAATTAACAAACTGATTCTAAAATTCATATAAAAAAGCAAAGGACCTGGAGTAGCTAAAAAAAAAAAAAAAAAAAAAAAGTCTGAGCACTCACACTATCCAATTCTAAGACTTACTATGAAGGTATAGTAATGAGACAGTGCAGAACTGGGGTAAGGGTAGACATATAGATCAATGGAACAGAGTCCAAAAATAGACTCAACATATATGGCTTAAATCTTCACCAGATTTTTTTAAAATTACTTCTCTTAATATAAATCTCTTTTTAAAGTAAACATAATAAAGCAAATGCAATTTTTAAAATGTTTTCAAATAATGTTTGATCCAGTAGGTCTATTTATCCTACAGATGTACTTTCACAAGTGCGATACACACACACATGTTAAATCAAATAAGTCATACCCACATGTACTAATATGGAAAAATGTAAAAAATATATTAAGCAAAACAAGTTGCAAACAATTTTATATATGTCTGTGCCTGCATAATCGCTTTTGAAAAAAATAAATAAGGTACAAATAGTATTTTGAACTTTTATCATGAGCACCTATTATTTTAACAATTTTAAAAATTTTATAAATCTTTAATAAAACCAGGAGCACCTGGGTGGCTCAGTCGGTTAAGCATCTGCCTTAGCCTCAAGCATGATCCCAGGGTCCTGGGATCAAGCCCCACATCAGGCTCCCTGCTCTGCGGGGAGCCTGCTTCTCCCTCTCCTCCCCTTTCATGCGTGCGTGCTCTCTCTCTCTATCTCTGTCTCTCTCTCTCTAATAAATAAATAAAATCTTTTAAAAGAATCTTTATAAAACCAAAAAAAAAAAAAAGGATACAAAACAGTTATTTTTGGCAGAGCCAAAAACAAATTTCGAAAGCACATAGAATCCTAAAAACTTTTCAACTCTGTGAGGCACCAATGTCACAAAAATCTGAGGATATTTTGTTCTTCGGGCTTTGAAAAAAAACAGCATTTGCCACCAAATGAAACATAATAAACCCTCTTTATTTTGTACTACATTCAAAATACCATGGCACATTTTGCTAAGTGAAATAAGCCAGTCACAGAAAAACAAATAGCATGATTCCACTTATATAAGGAATCTAAAATAGGCAAATTCATTGAATCAGAGAGAGTGCAATGGTGTCTACCAAGGGCTGGAGTGAAGGAGAAATGAACGTACAGGCATAATCAATGGGCATAAAGTTTCACTCAAGCAAGATGGACAAGCTGTAGAGATCTGCTATTCAGCATTGTACCTTTATCAACAATAATCTATTGTACACTTAATTTTTAAGAAGGCAGAACTCATGGTAAGTGTCCTTTCCACAACTAAAATTTTTTTAAAAAATTAACATTGGTATAGTTCTAGAAGATAAAATGTAATACCATGGCACAAATAACTATTAAATTAAAATGAAATTTTAAAGTCTGGAGATATACAAAAATGCAAGTTCCCATTTAAAGAATTTTGTTTCTATATATTTTAGAAATTGTGGACTGGGACTAGCTCATGAGCTCCATGACAGGGTCTATTTTTAATATCTTATACATTGTATACCCTTAGATTCTAGCAAGTACCTGATGCAAATAAATAAGCTCTCAGTTTTTTAGATGAAAGAATAAATGAAAGAATTAAAGTTAAGTCAGGTCCTTTGTGGTATGTATGTATTTCTGGGCACACAAGGATTTTGTTTTTGAACATACAGTACTATCTTGAGAAATTCACTTAAATTCTATTTGCCTTGAAGGTCATCTTTAAAACTAAGGAAGGCACCTGGCTGGCTCAGTTGGTAGAGCATGCGACTCTTAATCTTGGGGTCATGAGTTTGAGCCCCACATTGGGAGCAGAGTATACTTAAAAAATAATAAAAGTAAAAATAAGAAAACTAGATTTAGATGATCTATTAATAGCACCTTTTAATTCTATAATGTTCTTACTTTTTGTTATTACATCATGGGCTTCTGAATCAGGACAGACCTCTATTTGAATGCTGGCTTTGTCACTATAAAACTAGGTAAGCTACTCAACTTTTGTGAGTCTCAGTTTCCTTATTTATAAAATGGGGATAAACAAGCACTTCTTCAGAGTACTATGAGATATAACAAACAAAAGCACAGAGCTGCAACTAAATAAGTATTAGTTTTTTCTCTTGAGAGTCTAGACAATAATAGCAATATTATAGTAAGAGTGAAATTACTCATATTAAGTGATATATTAGAATTTTATAACTCAATTACTTATATCAAGAATTTAGATGCACCCACTTCTGACAAAGCTGATTAAAAAGAACTTTAGGAGAAAGTGGTCCTTTTTCAGTCTCCTTCATGCTGTGAAGAAACACCAACAAGGCTGAGGTCAATGGTCCAGGGCTTGAAAGTTCCACTGTTAGTGGGTCCTTTAAAAACATGATCAACTCTATGTCAGAAATATGCAAATTTAAAATTAAATATTATTAAAAATCTAAGTTATACTTTGCTTAAATGATGATAACTAAATTGCCTTAAGTGTATTAAGAAACTTTATTCCTACATATATAAGATGAATATTAAAAAATGGAAAATGGAATTAAATGCCTTACCTTGAAAAACACAGGTATTCTCGTAACCTTTTGCCCCTTACTTAGTAAAACTATTAGCTTAAGAATAAAATCACCAATCTCTAGTTGCTTATAACCATCCCTTAATGTGCTCTCCTAGGGGCGCTTGGCTGGCTCAGTCAGTCCAGCATGCAATTCCATCTCGGGTTTGTGAGTTTGAGCTCCACATTAGTTGTAGAGATTACTTAAAAAAATAAGTCTTAAAAAATGTGCTCTCCTAAAAGCAGAATTACTTATCTACTTGACATGTATACATTTTAATATATGATCACAAATTACATTTGTTAGCAAAACTCCACACCCTTCTTTTCCCCAAATATTTTACTAATAAAATAAGGAATGGGAGATTATTTCACAAAATTGATACACCATTCTCCTTCTTTACAAGGGAGAGACATAAAGCTTGACAAGAGCAGCTAAAATTGTGTGAAGGAGAAACCCACTTTATTCTAGAATTTTTCCCCCACCAAGTTTTGTTTTCTAAAATGTTATCTTCACCAGTAACCCTCCTCCTTATAAACAATGAATAAAAAGCAGATCCCAAATATAATCTTAGGACATTACAGAACGTTATTTTCTAAGACAACTATCAAATATGGTTGTCTCATTCATGTATTCATGAAATACATGTTACATATATATTTCATACCAACTATCCTTAAAAGTCTACCGTCTGACTAAAACCACAGAAAGGACAGGCTATAATTTTGCATAGCTTCTGAATATCAAAACGGCTCTTTGCCATGTTGAAGACATGAACAGACATTTCTCCAAAGAAGACATACAGATGGCCAACAGACACATGAAAAGATGCTCAACATCACTCATCATCAGGGAAATGCAAATCAAAACTACAATGAGATATCACTTCACGTGTCAGAATAGCTAAAATAAAAAACATAAGAAACAACAAGTGTTGGTGAGGATGTGGAATAAAAGGAACCCTCCTGCACTGTTAGTGGAAATGCAAACTGGTGCAGCCACTGTGGAAGACAGTTTGAAGGCTCCTCAAAAAATTTAAAACAGAACTATAATATGATCCAGTAATCACTCTGCTGTGTATTTACTTAAAGAATACAAAAACACTAATTCAAAGGGATACATGCACCCCTATGTTTATTGCAGCATTATTTACAATAGCCAAATTAGAGAAGCGCCCCAAGTGTCCATCAGTTGATGAATGGATAAAGAAGATGTGGTATACATATACAATGGAATATTATTCGGCCATAAAAAAGAATGAAATCTTACCATTTGCAACAACGTGGATGGACCTTGTAGGCATTATGCCAAGTGAAATAAGTCAAAGACAAATACCATATGATTTCACACGTGAAATTTAAAACAAAACAAAACAAAAAACCCAAAAACCAGCTCACAGATATAGAGAACAGGGGGTGAGAGGGTGGGTAAATTGGTGAATGAGGTCAAAACAAATTTCCAGACATTAAAAAAAAAAAAAAAACACCTATGAAAAACCTATAGTTAACTTCATTCCTGATGTTAATGAAAGACTGAATATTTTTCTCCTACTCTGGGGATTTTAGGCAAGGATGTCTGCTCTCTCATCATTTCTATTCAGTATGTTACTAGAGGTTCAAGCCAGTACAATAAGGTAAGGAAAAGAAACAAAAGGCATATAGATTGCAAAGGACAAAGTAAAACTGGTGATTCAAAGAGTAATGATCTACACTGGTAGTCCTCCAGCTCAGGTCAACTCTATGTCCCAAAGACCGAAGATCTAAGATTGAAACTCTCCTCTTAGAAGAACACAAATCTAAAGTGATCAGCTATAATATCTAATTGCCATATAGTCCTCTCAAGATATAGTTCCACATGTAAAGTACCTAACATTCAATCACATTTAATAGGAAATCTTTTCAAATGACTAAGCATTAACTCCAATTTAGTAGTTTTCACTACCTCACTACATTTTAGAAGAGGGCACTGGGCTCTGCTCTAAAAATTTTAAAGGGCTGAACAGGCAGTAAGTTTACAGGTTGCCTTTTCAACAAAGAAATACAACAATACTGTCTTTCAAAACTGTCTCCTTGGAAGAAAAACCTAAGATTACTACATTGGGCTAAGAATTTTTAGAACACCCCTTTCTTCTTTTCAAAAGCCATGAACTATACATACATACATCTCTTCCTCCAAAACACACACACACACACACACACACACACACACAGATCAATTTCTAACTAAAAACGTTATTACTACTGTCAGGGCCCTTCAGCCAAAGACTACCAGGAATACACTGGTAGTTGAACAAGAAAGGTTTATTACTTGTTGCATTTAGGAAGAACACACACCATGGGAAACCACGGGGTATCTCAATCAGAAAGAACTGATACAGGATTTGGGCTTTGGCTGAGTAATCTGGGGGAGAGTCTAAGGAAGCAAAAGTCTGCTCTCAATTGAATGCTGTCAGAAAGTGGAGGCAATTCTTAGCCTGGGTATCCTGATAAATCTTATCTTTGAGTTAGGATAACCCAAATTCTAGTCTCTGGGAGATAAGAATGACGCTAAAGCTGTAACTAGTAAAGAGTAGCAGTCTCTCACTTTGGTCAAGAGAGGGTGCTTGAGATTTTTCTAAGTGGTAGACTAACTTTGTTTTTGTCTGAGTTCAGATAAAAGTATGAAGTGGCCTTGCTTTGTCTTATTTTTATCAGTCTCAGAGCAACCTGGCCTGAGGTTGGCATTCTGTGAGATTGTTTGAACAATATGGCCTAACTGTGGGTGCCAAGCCAGCTTCTGAATGTTAAGGGCTGCTCTTTTTCCTTATTTCTTTTCTCACTAGCTTAAAAACCTATTTTTTGACTAGGCTCCAAAAAATCTTTAGATGCTCACCATTAAAATTAAATCTACTTTTAAAGAACTAAAATGCTATATTAAAGCAAATGTTACTGGTCACTACAAAACAGGAGTCCTAGACATTTTGTTCAACTAAATACAAACCCCTTTTGTTTGAAAATTGCCTTAATATCTTTGTATTGTTTGACCCATGATATGTTTGAACCATAACAGATCTTGAAGGTATAATGTTAGAATTTTAAAATCGGATTATTTTCACAAAATGCTTTTGAATTATTTTTTTCAAAATATTTTTTCAAAACACCATCTCAGTTAACAGTGCTGAGAAATACAAAAGATCAATTTTGGCACCATCAGTGGCTCATCGAAAAAGAGCTATTATCCCAGTAGTCATTCTTCTTACCAGCCGAGTGTCTGGGGAAGGAAAAATCTTGAGTTTTGTCCCATTTTCTTTGTTCTCATTCATCAGTTCCATAAGAATGTAAGATTGTGCCAAGTTCTAAAAGAAAGCAAATATAAAGTCTTCTGATTCGGTTGTAATATCCTCTGATTCTATGGGAAAAATGGTCTCTTCAACTCTCAAATGTCATCTAGCAGAGCAAAAAAATTTTTGAGTTTTAAAAAACTTGACTGAGCACATTTCACATTTAATAAACGTCAGTATTATGGACAGAACCATGGTAAAACACAGAGAAGTCCTTTTGGAAGCACTGTGCGAAAAGGTGGTGTATATATGAATGTATGTACATAGCAAAGGCTACAGATAGCCTAAAACAAAAAGAAAACAGATCTTTCTAGGGGAATGTTTAGCAGTCAATTGCTAGTTTACAGGTGTGTCAATAAATATAAAGTTATTTTTTACATTTTACAAAGATTCCTGATGGCTCTTACCTGCATGACTGCATTAAAGAAGCAAGTATTTCCTAAATTTGAAATTCCTTTCACAGACGGTACACTGCTGCCTTTTCTTCCTTTCTTTTTTTCACCTGTTTCACATTTTTCCTCACAAAGTTTAAGGATTCTAGAAAATGCACCTAAGTTAGAGAAAACGTAACTGACATTAAGATGTAAAATCAAATATATATATATATAATTTGAAATAAATACATTAATTAAAATTAAGTAAGATTGTCCCCTGAATTGGTGTCCCTGAAGGGCAAGAATACAAACACAAATAAATGTCTCCAGTTTGTATCTTACTGCTACGTATTTATACCACGTATGGCACTGAGGGATAAATTCCAGATGAATTACATAGTTAAGTATAAAAGAATGAAGTAAAAAAACAAGAAGAAAACATCCAGATCTCAGTTCCTAAATACTATTCCCCGCTAAAAGAAATGAAGACTCCTTGAAGAAAATGCTGATTCTAAACCTAGGACAGCAAAGAAACAAAGCAAGCCTATAACATTTTTATTGTGCCAGAAAATAAGGAAGTGCTCAAAAAAAGTGATGAGTAGGTCAAAATACACATGCACCATCTTGAATAGGTTCCCACTGGTCCACTCTGGGACAATCTGAATATCAAAATAAAGAAGGGTCATAAGAGTTTACTATTCACTGAACAAAATGAGAATGGGTCAGAATCAATAATAGGTTTTTTAAATTGGAGGAAAAGGGAGAAACTCTTCCTTACAAGAAAATGCCAACTAATACACTGAAGAAATAATGGAACTGTAAAATCACCACATAATGGCAATTTTTTTGTATTGCTCTTGCAACTTTTCTGTAAGTTTGAAACTTCAAAATAAAAAGGTTAAAAAATTAGAACTATATTATAATATAAAAAATTATATTATAATATAAAAAGGAACTATATTATAATATAAAAAACTATATATATAATGAGTTTTGGGCTCACTGGTTTATATAATTAATGAAGATTTAAAAATTATATCAATTCATCATTTTTCAAAACAATCTGAAAATGAACAATTTCTAACATTTACAAACTGACATCATATTTATTCAACAGCACATTACTTTCTGAATCAAAATATAATTTGAGGGGCGCCTGGGTGGCTCAGTCCATTAAGCAGCCAACTCCTGATTTCAGCTCAGGTCATGATCTCAGGATCATGAGATCAAGCCCCACGATGGGCTCTGTGCTCAGTGTGAGTATGCTTGAGATTCTCTGCCTCTCCCTCTGCCCGTCTCCCCACTCATGTTTTCTCACTCTCTCAAATAAATAAAACCTATTAAAAATATATATATAATTTGAAGTTTGACAGGAAATTCCCAAGTTCTCAATTTATTGAGAATTTATTTTAACCAAAATATTCTTTCAAATTTCTTTCAACCCTCAGATTTTGTAGTTCTTTGCAATTATGTTTTATTCATCTAATACTGACATACTGCCTTGCATTGCTAATTAATTTTTAAATATTTGGCTGTCTCCCCAGTCAGACTGATGGAGATCAGAAAATGTCTTACTACTGCTCTTTCTTCTACAGGGGTGTAATGTTGGGGAGAACATATATAATAAAAATTCAATATAAATGAAAATATACCGGATTAAACAGCAGATTCAGTAGTACCTTAGCCCTCCATGCTCTGATGTGTTCTTAAGAGTAAATAAGACATCCCCTCCCATCCTGCCCTTCTTCGCAACAACATTAAGGGAGATGAACAGGGCTGGAGGTAGCCCTGCTTTCAGGGACAGGAGCAGAGAGAAGACACCATAAAGAGAAACTGTAATCTCAAGTATGGGCAGACTGATGTCATACGTATCTTGTTGGTTCAAATAAGGAGTGACTTGGCAACTGTGACTTTTGCCAAAGAAAAAGCATCAATCAAGGGGGGTTAACACATTTCCTTATAAGATTTTCATAAGGATTAAATGCAAAGCGACTCTCTGCAAAGCACCTGGCAAGGTAAGCACCATGTAAGTGGGTGAAAACAGTCCATTGAGCCTCCCCAAAATTGTTATTTGTGCCAAAATCCATACCTTCATAAGTGATCCTTCATGCCCATTGTTTATCTGCCCTCACTTTTTTCTTCTCTTTAATCACTTCCTGTAACATCCTGGGTTTTTGCCCTCAAGCTTAGCTCTTATTTCTAATTGATTTTCGGAATTGCTAATATGAGTTTTGCCTTTTATATTGACTTTGTGGTTTTCATATCTTCTTGGCTTTTCTTTCCAACATGTGGCAACATCTTACCTCATTGAGAAAAATGAACTAGTGGTTTCTAAGGTTTTTTTTTCATTAAGTAAATCTATTGCATGGAAAATATTTTTCTTTCAAGTCTTAGCAACTTTTATCCATGATGTAATATTTTCCCATAAACCCTATTGCCTGTTTTTTTTTCCCCCTTTATTCCTGTTGGCTTATTCTTTTCTCTTTTTTTAAGACTTATTTGAGAGAGAGACAGACAGAGAACGCACACACAAGCAGGCGCAGGGGCAGACAAAGAGAGAATCCTCAAGCAGACTCCCTGCTGAGCATGGAGCCCAACATGGGGCTTGATTCCAGGACCTGAGATCATGACCTAAGATGAAATCAAGAGTCAGATTGCTTAACTGACTGAGCCACCCAAGTGCCCCTGTTGGCTTATTCTTTAAACATTATTGGTTGTTACTGGATGTGTGTTGTCCAGATACTGAGGAGTTGTTTTTTACTCCCAACCCTAGAGTTCTGAGTTAACACAGAAAAGAATGAGCAAGATAGATCTCTTCTCCTGTCTTCCATATATTAAAACAAGTAATAAGAATTAAACCCCATACTAGAGCTTGGGGGCAAAGGCTGGTACAATCAATGGAAAGGTCACTCAAGGGCAGAGAACAGGCATGGAGAAAAGGAAAAGCAGGAAAAAGCAAGACAGTATTCAAACCTGCAAGTGGATGTAAAAGCAAATGAAATAAGCCAGTCAGTGGTCAAGAAGCATTTCACAAACAAGAGGAGGCCCCATATGGATCCTGGCTGGGTTTGCAAATGAGAGCAGTCCACCTCTTAATTATATCTGAGATTCCAACTAGAGCCTAGAATAGGCAGGTTCAGCTCTCATTGTTGCTGTTGCCACTAGATGGCTTCATAGTGACTTTTAAGAGATTGCAGACGCTAGAGTAATTAAATTCAAGCATTAGTCCATCTTTTTGGGTAGTTGTTACTCTGATTTTATATTTACAAAACTCAATCTCCAACAGGTTAAGTGATTTGCCCAAAGTCATAATGACAATCTGTTGATTATAAATCTATTGCCATTTTACCACCTAATTTCTCTTCAGTGATTTAAGTACAATAAGAAGAATTATAAAAGATAGGAAGGCAAGAGTCTTACATATCTAGGTACATGCAACCCTGATCAAATGACTCCTCAAAAGTATTTCCTTCAGTTAACATTGCCAGAATATTTTTTTGCTTATTAACATGAAAAAATGTTGGGGAAAATAAACTGATTATACTAACCATACATACACACACACACATCTATAAAACATATATTATATATATAATATATATTATATATAAATATACATATTGTATATATAAAACATATTTTTCATATTTTTGTATTTAATACATTTATCATTCACTTACAAAATATTTCCAGAAATAAATTACATTTTATTCTTACAAGAATAACATTTTTTAAAACTGTAACATGCAAATGATTATGTATCTGTGTACCACATTTACCCATCAGTTTTTCAAAACATCTGGGATAACATCCTAAAGTAAACAATGTTCATAAGGCCATCTGGACAAAACTGCGGGCAAAAAAAAAAGCATAAACATATGGAAAAACAGATTTTACCCTTCCCTTAAGCAGTAAGGGATGACAAATGTTGAACCTAGATATATCCACGCTTCACTGTGCGATGCTTTTCAGCACCACCTGGCTCTCCATGCAGAGCCACCAAATATGGACAGCACTGCCAGAAAGAACATATCCACAGGGCAATGGCAATAAAAATAGTTTATTTCATGGTTAAACAGCCACTTCACACAAGTGGCAAGGGTCTGTTTATTGACTTTTATATGTAAGTCTGTGAGAACATAGTCACAATTAATTATGCTATTAGACTTAAATATTAAATAGATCAGATAATCTAACTAGAAAATAAAATTACATTTTCTAAGAACTATTTAAATGTGTTTAATTTTTTTAAAGATTTATTTGAGAGAAAGAGAGAGAGTGTGAGTACTGAGCAGCGGGGTGGGCAGAGGGAGAGGGAGAATCTCAATCAGACTCCCAGCTGAGCGCAGAGCAGGACACAGGGCTCGATCCCACGACCTTGAGATCATGACCTGAGCAGAAATCAAGAGTCGGACACTTAAATGACTGAGCCACCCAAGCACCCCTAAGTGTGTTTTGAGAAGTGCAAGTTTTTTGTTTTACTAAGTAGAATATTTGTAAAATGTAACAATTCAAATTCAATTGATTTATTAAATTTCCATTTTATCAGGTACTATATGAAATACTGTCTGTAAATGTTTATATTTAATTGCTTATGATTTATGAGTATAAAGATTGATATACAGTGAACAGCATAGAGATATTAAACCTCACATTCATAATAACATCTTAGCAAAACTTTTAGAAACTAAGTATACATGTACATTTGCTCACTAAGAAACTATCAGCTGAGAATTTAAGATTCTAGTTTAAAACAAGAGTATCTGGGGCTTCTGGGTGGCTCAGTCGTTAAGCATCTGACTCTGCCCCTCCCCCTCTCAAATAAATAAATCTTAAAAAAATAAAAAATAAAACAAGGGTATCTGAATCAGTTTCTCAATAATCTGACATACTAACAGGTGTGTGTGTCTTAATAAAGAGTAATGTATTATTAATGAGGAATGATTACTGATCATTTTGCTTATAGAGATAACGCTTCTCAATCTGGCAGTGATTTTAGATCATATTCACTTTATGAACTCTTCCTTTATAAACACAGAACCAAATGCACTAAGGACTGAACTTCAAGATGTTTTGAAGGATGGTATAATTAGAAGGATAAGGCTGCTACAGCAATAACAAAAAAGACAAACTATATAAAATTGGATTACCAATTATTTATTTTGTTTTCAACTTTTACCTGATCCCATGAAATGCCCATAATTAGAAAGATTCATCAAAGATTTTCAGGGCTACAAGGTTATTATATCAAAAGGGATTTACCCTATCTCACCTTCCTTATCTCTTTATATTACCAACACCGTCATCAGATATTGTACTTTTGTAATAAAATAAACACAGACCCAGAAATCAAAAAACATTGAGAGAAAACTTCAGGCATTCCAGATAAAATTTTTAAAGCTCTTTTAGATCTCTGTCGTTTCCCTTTAAGCCTAGAATCTGAGTACTCAAAGAGTTGCTGGTTAACTAAATAGACCTGATAAGTTCTATACATACCTCAGGTCTTGCAAGACAGAAAACTGGGTGATCACGGCACCAGAAAAGAAAAAAAAAATTTTTTTTCCAACAACTTGGCTAAGACTAAGACTATCTAAAAAGTAATCTTAAGTAGCTCAAATTTTCCTACCATAAAAATGACTGCAATACAAAGATCCTATGATCTTCTTTTTAAACCAAAATTTAAAATATCATATCAGACATATATTAAAAAGTATATACAAGAAATTGTAGGTGAGGGGCGCCTGGGTGGCTCAGTCATTAGGCGTCTGCCTTTGGCTCAGGTCATGATCCCAGGGTTCTGGGATCGAGCCCCGTGTCAGGCCCCCCGCTCCGTGGGAAGCCTGCTTCTCCCTCTCCCATTCCCCCTGCTTGTGTTCCTTCTCTCGCTGTGTTTCTCTCTGTCAAATAAATAAAATCTTAAAAAAAAAAAGAAAGGAAAGAAAGAAATTGTAGGTGAATATCTTTATAATAGCAGAGTACAAAAGTTTTCAAAGCATGGCCCAAAAGACTAAAAAACCTTTACAGAAAAGATTGATGGATCTGGTAATGATGACATTAAAAACCTCATTATTGCCAAAAAATAAAACCCCTAAAAACTATAAACAAAGCTAAATATGGAAAAATAGGTATTCTTGTCAATTATACCCCGTGTATAATCTTTCTGGAAGGCAGCTTAACAACAGTAATCAAAATTTAAGGTGTGTTTCTAAACTGTCCAAAAATTCAAAAAAAAAAAAAAATAACCTACAGAAATAAAGAGCAAGTCCAAAGAGATGCAGCTTTCATGGGAGAAAACTGAAAGCAGTGACTAGTAAATTTGTTGCCAAGCAATATTAAATGTCTACCTTTTCTTAAAGTTATAAATATTTGTAAATTACCTTGGTTAAACCAAAAGGGGAACACTGGTGATTCTTGAGTTTCCCATGGGCACAGGGAAAGTAAACTTATTTTGCAGTTTGCTTATTTAAAGAAAGAGTTTGAAAGAATTATTTTCTCTGATAATTGTCCCCACTGTAGAGATGACGATGAAATTAAGGCACACAGTTTTTAGTGACAGGAGATTCAAACCGAGGCCGTCTGGCTTCATACTCCACAAACTTAACCATTTTGATCTACTATCTGTCTGGATAACAATGGATTATAAGGTTAGTAAGTGTGATAATTTAAGACACTAATGAAATGTTAGTGGTGATATGAAAGAAAAGGCCACACTACTCTTTAGCAAAAGCTGGATGTAATCAATTGCTGGATGTCTTCGGTGTGAATTTACACCTTTATTAAAGTTTATAGCAGCTCTTCTCAAAGGGTTCCTGAAAAGAATTAAAGACCTAATGCCCTAGGCACTCACTGTATGCACTTAACTTCTCCCTATATATTTGCAAAGGTACTAGTTAGTGCCATCTTTGAGAGAACTGAGAAAATAGTCACTCAGATAATTTCCTGTGTTCTGTAGTTTCAATGGAGAACTCTGGATTTATATCCCTATGGGTAACAATAAATTGTTTTTTAAATGCCCAACATCTTTTTGTCTCTAACCCCTTTTACACATGGAAGTAACTATTTTTAGTGCTTATTTTTGAAAATGCAAATAAATTTATTAGGTGTGTGACTGTCACTTTATAGCAAAACAAAATGTATTCCTTTTTTAAAAAGTTATAAAGTATTACTTTATATTCAAATTGTTGCTATAAGAGGGCACAATATTATTTGTCCTCAGATACATTATTTCAGATCCCAAACATGCCATTTACTTTTTTTTTTATGATTTTATTTATTTATTTGACAGAGAGAGACATAGCAACAGAGGGAACACAAGCAGGGGGAGTGAGAGAGGGAGAAGCAGGCTTCCCACAGAGCAGGGAGCCCGATGCGGGGCTTGATCCCAGGACCCTGGGAGCATGACCTGAGCCGAAGGCGGATGCTTAACGACGGAGCCACCCAGGTGCCCCGCCATTTACTTTCTTATTTCAAAAAAAAGATACAGCAAACTTATTCCTAATAAAACCAAAAGAACCAACATACCTAGTGTCTTTTTACACCAAAAGCATAAGCCTAATGAATTTAACAGAATATATTTTATGCCCTCTTTAAGCTCTTTGAAAGTGGCATTCCACCAGTATTAAAAATTATGGGCCAAAATTATTCAGAAAACAATGTAGGACTGTCAATCATCCATCTAGTTCACAAAAAGTAAACCAATATTCAATGATTATTTCACCAGGAATACCTATATTCAGTAAGTATTTGTAGAATATTTACATGACATTTACAAGACTATGACATATCTCATAAGCGTTCAGAAAACAGTGGCCCACTTTCTAATAATAAATATTTCTCGGTTTTCACAATAAAGTTTTCTTACTTTTTTTAAATCTTGTGTTATATGTGACCTTATTATACGGGGATTTTACTTGTTTTTAGTTTTCTGGTATGTGTTTGAGGGGAAGGTGTGGATTTTTTGTGTTTGTTTTTTTTGTTTGTTTTTTTGTAAGCAAATCCTAGCATCAGATGTGAAATCTACACAGCTGTAAGCATTCTTCTGGGAACCTGCACTGGGGTTTCCTCAACTGCCTAATGCAATTACTTAAGTCAGTCATGTAGCATTAATGTAATTTGCCCATTTCTACAGCTGAAAAGTTTAGTCTTTAAAGAGTAAAAAGAAAAAAACTTGCCTGCCCTGCAACTCTTGTACATTAGAACCAAATATTACCTTACCTGACTATTCTCCAAATTCCACTAACTCTTAGTTAACCATTAGCCTTAAAAAATCTTCAGTCATATAATAAATTGATACTGCCACATGAATGAGTAGGTATATATACAAAGGCATTTCTATCAATCTCCATGTTACAGTTAAGTGATCTTCCTAAAATACAAAACTGATTGTCTACTTCTCCACTTAAAATCCATTAGTGGTTCCCAACTGCCTACAGGATAAACTCTAAACTTACAAGGCCCTTCAATATCTATTCCTACTTACCTCTAGTCTCACCCTCTCACCAACATCACAAAACTTAACCTACCGCTCTATAAAATTCCCTGATCAAGCTCCTTCATCAATGAGCTATTTCCTCCACCTGAACATACTCCCCTTTCCTCTTTGCCTACCTAATTTCTACATATCCTTCAGCTCTTGGCTTAGAAGGCTCTTGCTCTAGGGGCACCTGTGTGGCTCAGTCTGTTAAGTGTCTGACTTCAGCTCAGGTCCTGGGATCAAGTCCCCGCTCAATGGAGAGTCTTCTCCCTCTCCCTCTGCCCTTCCCCCTGCTCATGCACCCGCGAATACGCTCTCTCAAAAAAAAAAAAAAAAAAAGCAAGCTCTGGTTCTAAATAAAAATAGCCAGTCTACATTCGATACTACTCAAGTATCCTCATAGTCCCCTGCACTTGCACCATCACAGCACTACCTAAGCAATTATTAAGCAATTAATTGTGATTTGTCAATTATCCCTCGCTTGACCAGAAGATCGATAATGACAGAAATAGAAATAGATCTGTTTCATTCACTACTGTATCTCCAATATCTAGCACAGCATCTGGCACAAGGTAGAAGCTCAAGTACGTTAAAAGCTGAATGAATAAATAATTTTGAGATTAACATTCAAGGCTTTTTTGGTGAAAATGCAACGCTTTTCCTCATCACATGCTAGCTCAGTTCAATTCAGCAAGTATTTACTGCTTAGCCACATTGAGAATCAAAGAGACTATGAGCCAGGGTATAATCCTCAAGGAACGTGCAGTTTCATAAAAAGACATACTGGGTGATGAACATTAAGGAGGGCACCTGATGTAAGGAGTACTGGGTGTTATCTAAGACTGATGAATCACTGACTTCTACCTCTGAAACCAATAATACATTATATGTTAATTAATTGAATTTAAATTTAAAAAATATTTTTAAAAAGACACATATATACAGGAAAACCAAACACCACAAAACCATGTGTTCTTAGATTCTAAGGTATGCTGCACAGAAGTAGAAAAGATAAGGTAAAAGACTGGGAAAGTGTCCTTGAAATAGGATGTGCTTAGGGCAAATAAGGTTGAAGACAGAAAATACAGAAATGTGCTAGTTCAGCAGTTCTAAAAGTGGATCTGAAGACACCCTCCTCCTTTTCCCAGGTCCTTAGGGTCAAACGTATTTTCATAGTAAGCCTAGGATATTATTTGCTTTTTTTTTTTACTTTCATTCTCAGTTATATAATGCATTTTCCAGAGACTATACACCAAGGTCCTTAGGGTCAAACGTATTTTCATAGTAAGCCTAGGATATTATTTGCTTTTTTTTTTTTACTTTCATTCTCAGTTATATAATGCATTTTCCAGAGACTATATACCATATCACAGATGAATACAGAAGTAGATAGAATACAATTATTGTTTTTATTAAGTTAGACACTAAAGAGATTTATAAAAATGTAAAACAATGCCACTTATTAAGTTTGTGTTGTTTTACAAAATTGTTATCTTTCCTAAAAACATTATGTGTGTTAACATGTCATGGAAATTATTGCTATTTTTCAGTGATTTAATATTGTAATTTTTTATTTTAATTTTTTTAAAGATTTTATTTATTTATTTGAGAGAGTGAGAATGAGAGAGAGAGAGAGAGCACACGAGAGGGGGGAGGGTCAGAGGGAGAAGCAGACTCCCTGCCGAGCAGGGAGCCCGATGCGGGACTTGATCCTGGAACTCCGGGATCATGACCTGAGCCGAGGGCAGTCGCCCAAGCAACTGAGCCACCCAGGTGCCCTTTATTTTAATTTCTAACATGATAAATATTGATAGATATAACCTACCTAAGCAAAATTCTTTACACATCCTAATTTTTTTAAGAATCTAAAGGGCTACTGAGACCAAAAGCTGAGATTCACTGAGCTGGTGGTATTTACAAATGGATGGGGCACTGGCCAAGATTCTCTGTGCAGAGTAGCTAAATTAGATGTATTGGACATGAAAGTGCTCAGGCTCTGCATAACTTAACAACATGTGTAAGGTACAGGTACAGGCTTTTCTCAGCAGTTTTCTTAGAGCAAAATATAAAAAGAATCCTTTAAAACCATTCTTATCCTCCCACCTAAAACACAATATAGTTCCATATTCTTTTTGAATTGCCATATTCAGACATTTTTATATTTCTACAGCCTTCACAATTATCATTTGATAGCTGCATAATCATAATCCAGCATTCCTACAAACCTCAATAGCTACTTTCATACCTGATTTTTAACGTATTTTATAAAAATAAAGCCTCATGCAAGGAAGAATATTGCAGATTACTATCCCAAAAAAACTTACTTCTAGAATGCCAACGGATCTTATTTTAAGTCAAACTTGCCTGAGAGATGCTGTAGCTTGGAACACAAGGATAACGACATTTGGGCCTGGAACTTCTGCAACCCTTGAACCCAGAGCTACGTCTCTCCCCGCCTCTGATGGCGCGACACACACTCAGACTCCCTCAAGAAGCTGTTTCCCACTTACCCAGGTGCTACCCATGGTTCCAGAAACACACCTAAGGCTTACACCGGTGCTTCCCACGACCTGAAATCATTGCTTTTCCCATCTCTACCTACCCAAAATCCTCTCTTTAAGGGTCAGCTTGAAAGCCAACTCATTCACGATTCTTTCTCAGGTTCTTTTCAATCGACCATTATAACCTTTTTGAGTATCTATTTTTTTTTTTTAATTTTATTTATTTATTTGACAGAGAGAGACACAGTGAGAGCGGGAACACAAGCAGGGGGAGGGGGGAGGGAGAAGCAGGCCTCCCGCTGAGCAGGGAGCCCGATGCGTGGCTCGATCCCAGGACCCCGGGACCATGACCTGAGCCGAAGGCAGAAGCTTAACGACTGAGCCACCCAGGCGCCCCCCTTTTTGAGTATCTAAAGGACTTTGAACATCACTCAGAATACAACTCTATTCTGCTTATCATTATTCTTTAGGATAGGAACTGTCTTACCAATCTCTACTCCCTGAAATACCACAGAAAAGAGGGAGGAACTGCTGAGGAAAATGAGGGTCAGATGAACTGTAACCTGCCCCAGGTCAAATAGCCAGTGATTGAAAGAGTCAAATTTGAATGCCCGACCCCACACCGTGACAAAGTCCATGGTCTTTCTACCATATCATTCCATGCTCCCTACCTTATATCCTTTATGATAATAAGTTGAAGAAATCTGTAAAAATGGAATGAAACCAGACTGGCTTTATCCTTAACCTCAAGGAACCTCTAAGATGGAAAAAAAAAATCCAGATAAAATACTTCCTATAATTGTACTTTGGCCACCCCTGGCATCATACCCCTACATATCTTATCGTGGCCAAAAAAGCACATTAAATGTGCAGTTTTCAGGGGCACCTAGGACTCAGTTGGTTAAGCGACTGCCTTCAGCTCAGGTCATGATCCCAGGGTCCTGGGATCGAGCCCCGAATCGGGCTCCCTGCTCGGCGGGGAGCCTGCTTCTCCCTCGGACCTTCTCCCCTCTCCCCTCTCACGCTGTTTCTCACTCTCTCTTTCTCTCTCTCTCAAATAAACAAACTAATAAATAAATAAATCTTTAAAAAAAAGTGCAGTTTTCAGGAGGCAGCATTAAGACCAACAGCTGTTCCTGAAGTGTTCAATGTCTATCATCACCGTATTTTTCTGGTTCTTTATTTGAGCAGAACTGGAGCTATGACTAGTATGCTTGGGACAGAGTAAGATTTCAATACGTTTGTTGAATAAATAAATGAGTGAAAAAAATTAATCATTTCTTCTGTCTGGAATCTGTGTTAACCTCCTCCAGTTCCTTTGCCAATTTGTTCACTATCATTGTCTCGAGCAATAGCTAACAGAAACACTTGTATATTGGGTTATAGAAAATATAGCTGACGACTAGTATATTTTAATGTAATTTTTCAGTTTCTGAATGCCACCTGCAGTTCAATTCTGCACCAAAGGCATTTCAAAATTATCATGTCCATTCACCCTTTCACCTAGTACCAAACCCCAAGGTGAGTATGGATTCTTCCCACTCTCCCTCACTCACTACATCTAAGCCACCCACTTTCCACCAGTGCGTCTACTAGTCTCTCACCTGCTCTACCACAACAACGTCCTCTGACCTTCTTAATGATCTCCTCACCTCAACTCTTAACTCCAACCGTCCATACAGCAATTAGAATAATGTTATTTTAAAAAGATGAAATGACGTTACTCCCCTGCTTAAAACACTTTAATAGCTTCCATTACACTTCCAACAAAATAAAAATTCTTTACCATGGAATTCCTTACAGTATCCTTCATGAACTCCCAAACTCATTTTTTTTTCCCCCACTCACTTCCTCATTTCATTCTCTCTCCCAGCAAACCACACTCCAGCTATACTGGCCTTTTTTGATCACTGTGACCACTAGATTATTACCTATACCTGCAATCTCTTCTTTTCCTTTGCACTTATCAGAAGTTTACATATAAATTTTTTTTTTGTCTGTCTCTCCAACTCTACTGTATAGCCCAAGAGGGCAATATAAAACTGTTCTTTTGTTTTATCACTAATTTTGAATAAAGTATAAAACCCAGCATGTGGTAGGCACTTAATATTTCTGCTTCCCTATATACTCTTCATTTAGATCAACATGTATTATATATATTGTTTGTATGTTAGACAACAACATACATAGTTAATGAAGTAAATAATATATAATACATTACTATTGAATCATAAAGGATTTGGCCGCCTGTTGTACCAGGTTCCTGAGAAGTAACCCCTAAATCCTGGGATTTCCAGAGGGTCAGGAGCGTCTTTCTTATTCTTGATGGGCCCCTAGACAGTTTATGCTAATAAGATTACTCAGGATGGCAGCTAGCCATGCCAGAAAGACCAATGTGTGATTAGAGGGCTGAGGTACCGGAGACTGAGTTCAATCACGTGGCCAATGAGTCAAGCACTGGTGCCTATTCAATAAAATGCCAATTAAAAACTCTGGACACCACAGCTCCAGATAGCTTTCCTGGTTAACAATACTCTGTGTGTATGATAAACATCAACGTGCCAGGAAGGTGATGTATCCTGACCCCACAAGAAGAAGATACAGGAGTTTCATGTTTGGGACTTTTCTAGTCCTTGCCCAATGTGTCTATTCTTTTGGCTGGTCCTGATTTGTATCTTTTTTCTGTTATAGTAAAACTATAATTTTAACTATAGGACTTTCCTGAGTTCTCTGAGTCATTCTAGCAAATTACTGAACCTAAGAAGGGTAGTGGGAACTCCTAAATTTATAGCCAGTTTGTCAGAAATGTGGATGGGCTGAAAATGCGGGACCCTGAGGATGATGTCTGAAGTGAGGGCAATCTTGTGTAAGACTAAGCACGCCCTTAATCTGTAAGGTTAGCCTAACTCTGGGTGGTTAGAGTCAGAACTGCACTATGATTACCTAACAAAGAATAGATGCCACTTCATAAATACGTGTCAGGCACCATGCAAGCATTTTTACATACATTATTTCTAAATTTTTAGAACACATTATCTCTAAGCCTCACAATAACCCCACACATTGGAATGATCATCCTAATTTTTAAAGTAAGTAAACTAAGAAGTAAAAGACACACAGACAATAAGTAATTTGAGTGGAGCCTGAATTCAAACTCAGCACTGTTTGACTCAGAAGCCCATGATCTAGTCACTACCCTCTCTAGCTTCTCATATTAGTTACGTAAATACAACCCAAGATAACATCACAAGATTACTACCTAAGAATGCATGGCACTTGTGCAGAAAGGTCTCAGTAAAATCTAAGGTATTATTTATGAATTTACAAACTCTCTATATGAAATATAAAATATCATACGTTAATACAAATTTCTTTGGCAACTGCTTAACTTACTTGTTTGTGTTTTAGAAACATGCTTCTGGAGAAAATCAACTGTTTGGGCCAAAACCCTCTTATTACACTGTGTTGATAATTTTTCATCACATTCATAACACCTGAAAAATACAAATATGTAAACAGATATTATGAAAGCACCTTCAATAATATTGCACACCAGGTAATAAAGTAATAAAGTTGATATTTATCCAGTCTTGTCTTTAAATTGGGGTGGGGTGGGGTGGGGCAAAAAGTATACATGTAGAGTGAGGCATTAGATAAGTCTAGAGAAATAAGCAGGAGACAGTTCATACAGAGCCTTATCATTCAAATTAAAGTCCTGGTACTTTACCCTAAGTGTAATGGAAAGCCATGAGGAGTTTTTTAAGGAGGGGAGTGATGTGATCCAATCTATATTTAAAAACATTACTCGGACTAATGTCAGATAGAGGGAATCAGGAATAGAAGGTCAGGGTAGAAGCAGGAGATCTGGAGAAAAATGAACAGATTTATTTTACAGAAAATTCAGGTAGAAACAGAGAAGTATAAAAATAACTGCAATGGAAAGAGGGAAGTGGATGAGGGTAAGTCAGTGATTCTCAAATAGGAGCAATTTTGCAACAAAGAATTATCAACTCAAATGACAACAGTACTGAGACTGAGAAATTCTGGTCTAGAGGAAAGACTTGCTGCAAGTTGGGAATGTTTAAAGTTGGGTGATGGGTACGGAGGATTTCGTTATACCATTTTATCCACTTTTGTTAAAGGATTAAAAATTAAGATAAAAAAGGAAAGAAAGTGTTAGGTTTCTGGCCTGAATACTTAAGTGATGGAGGTGCCACTTATAGAGACGGGGAAGATTGGGTAAGTGTTTTGTTTTATTTGGGACTTAGTTGGGAAGAGAGAGAGCTCCCAAAGAGATTTTCAAAGCACATTACGTTTTAGAAAATTAGCTTCCACTAAGTTTACTCATTAGTGCATATAGTATTAATAAAGATTTCTTCTATGTATTATCATTACCTGCTTCCTTTAACTTCATAAGATCCAATGGTCAAATAAAAACATATATTTGAACATATTGAGAAGTATAATGTGTTATACCAATACCACCTTACATATTCACAATCTTCTTATAATCAATAGGGGTCCTAAGATTAATGGCTATAAACTGTGTTTGGGTTCTTTTTCTAAATGGCACTGAAAATTCAGTCAAATATTTACTCATACTCAAAATACAAATATTACTCTATCACTTGCATACAGAAATACATAGATACATAGATAAATCTGTGAAGGAAACAAGTCACAGAAAACATTCCCAAAACATCTTTTCTAATAGACCATGATGGAATTCAAACAATGTAGAATTACCAGGTTTACACCATTATAAACCCTCAAAATTTACTGATGTAACTATTGCCAAAAATAATAAAAATTGCTCATTTGCAAAATATTGAAATGTCAAGAAATTTTTACCGATGCTGCAATTTAATTTTTACTTGCTATAAAATGTATTGTAACTTTAAGAGTACAAAAAGAAAATGTGAATAAAAACCACACAATGGCAGTGAATTTGGAGAAGAGAGGACAGCTCAACATAAATTAATTCTACTTGTTTCCATTAGAAATAACCAAAAAAGGGGCGCCTGGGTAGCTCAGATGGTTAAGCCTCTGCCTTCGGCTCAGGTCATGATCCCAGGGTCCTGGGATCGAGTCCCACATCTGGCTCCTTGCTCAGCCGAGAGTCTGCTTCTCCCTCTCCCTCTGAACCTCCCCCTGCTCATGCTCTCTCTGTATCTCTCTGTCTCAAATGAATAAATAAATACATACACTTAAAAAAAATAACCAAAAAAAATTTAATTGAGCATCTACTTGTGGCAGGCACTGTTATAAATACTTTACATGCATTTTCTAGTTTAATTCCTCACAACAACCAAAACAGTATTATAATTTTTAAAAATAAATAGCTCTCTAGAAGTATAATACTTCCTTTTTACAGATGAGAAACTGGGACATAGGAGGGCTCACAAATCAGTAAGGTATTAAAAATACAGGGTAAATACCACATCTTTCAACAAACTTTTGAGTACTTTAAAAGCACTCACCTGAAAAAGTAAAAAGATAAACAAAAGCACTCATCTATATGTTAACTGTAAGTGCTAAATCAGTGCCTCTGGTCAAGCATAAGGATCAGTGTGGAACTTAACAATACAAAAGCCCTGATCTAACAGAGGACCAATGAATGGTACCTATGGATTTTTCAAATTTCACCTCTGTGATTCTGAAGAAAGTCAGAGATAAGAAACCACGGAGCTAATAAATATTATCTGTTAAAGCAGCATTAAATCCACTATCAAGCAACACTTTGTTAGCCATAATTTTATCAAATCTACCATATTCCTTTCTTTTTTAGGGTTTTCAAGGTTTTTTTCCAGTTCAAGTTGGCCTTTCTTTAACCCAAATTAGTAAAGTTTTCTACTGAAGTTGTTAAACTCGTTTTTTAAAGATTTTATTTTTTTGAGGGAGAAAGAATGAGTGCACACTCAAGTGTGGGGAGGGGGGCAGAGGGAGAGAGAAAAGCAGAGTCCTCAGGCAGCGGGGAGCCTGATGCAGGACTCAATCCCAGAACCCAGGACCCAGGACCCTGAGGTCATGACCTGAGCTGAAGGCAGATGCTTAAGTAACTGAGCCACTCAGGTGCCCCAGAAATTGTTAAACTTTTTAAGGTTTAGGAATTAGATGTGAAAAAGAAAATAGTCCCAACCTTTTAAGTTTCTGTAAATGCATGTGACCAGCTTGAAATTTCTTCCTTAGAAAGGAAAAAATTTTACAGACCCCCAAATATGACTTAAATTATTTTCATTATAATATAAATTTAACATTCTACAGACAAAATGATCAATAAATTGATCATCCTTATAGCTCTATATATCTATGAAAGCACAATTATACAATTAAGCGTAAACATAAAATTATAAAATCAATAAAGTTAAAACTAACAACACTATTATGCTAGGTAACTTTTTTTGGTTTTTGTGTTTTTTTTTTCTTTGCTGAAATTACATCATGATTCACACCATAATTATGGTCCTAAAAGCTACAACAGAAGTTCTGACGCAGACTCACTTGAAACGGGTCTATTCTACCAGGTGCCACTCAACTCTCCCTCCACCTTCCTCTATTACTGTGGTCCTCAAACTGTGGTCCCCAGACCAACAGCATTGGCAATACCTAGGAACTTGTTAGAAATGCAAATTCTTAGGCCCTACCCAAGAACTACTAAATCAGAATCTCTAGGCCAAGGCCCAGCGGTCTATTTTAACAAGACTTCCTGGTGATTGTGATGGGCCCCATTGTTTGAGACCACTGCTCTATTCAGGCTACAGAGAAATATTTATTGGGCTGCCACACTATGGCATCAACCCCCTCTCCCTTAGCTCCCTCTCCCAATGTATCATTTACATAGTAAGCTGTCTCTATGCTCTCCTCATTCTCCCCAATATTATTACTTGGGAACAACAAAAACACAAATGCAGCAAGACCTGACCCGTGCTACAAATTTAAATTATAAGATGATGATCTCTTCTATAAGTCAAAATATTGTTATATTAATTTTAGATCCCGGAAGTGAAAACACAAAGTTAAAATATTTTTGTCTTAAAGAAAACTTGAAAACCTCTGAAAATTCATTCAAGGAAAACTTGAAAGCTTTTGAAAATTTTAGAAAATTGTAACCAGTGTCTTTATATGTAAAATGAGGGAACTGGACTTGGTTCCCAGCCAGGATTAAGTAGTAGAATCACCCCAGCAGTTTTGACAAACTGCATATGCCCAGGCTTACCCTTTCCCCTCCAGGGAATCACCAAACCACCTGACTGCTTGAAGTACCTTCCTTCTCTAGAACTCTGGAATTCTGCATTAGCAAGTTCATTATGAAAAATCAACTAGGAAGAATGTTTCTTTATCCTATTTAGAAAGTGTTTAAAAAAAAAAAGTAGAGGGATGACTAAATTTTTCCTTATTTAAATTTTATATTCATGGGTAATGTCACTTTTCTTAAAGTATTCCATAGGTTGTGTTCAGGCTAAAATGCATAAGGGGGTATAACATCTTTAAATATCTTACCTTGTACAGCTCAAAGAAAATGATATTTTTGTAGTGGACACAAGTGGTAATAAAATCTAACTTACCATATAATCCATGTGCTCAGACTAATTGTAACACAATGAGATTCTGTTCTCAAACTCTTGTAGTGCTTCAGTGAATGATGGCTTTCTGAGTTTCTACCACATCCCTAAAGATGAACAGAATGCTATTTGTACAATTTACATGTAAATTTGTTTCAAATTAATCAAAACTTAAATCATACTCATATTAAAAAAGTTTTGGTTTTTAATTTCAAACAGGAGGGAAAAGTTTCAGAAAATAGTATAGATTCTCATTAAATTTAATTTCTTGCAAAGAGGCTAACTTGCTTTTTGTTATATAGTATTTGCCTAAAACAATCATGAGCTGAGTTCATTTCCCTATTATTTAAAAATGTATACACTCTCTGCCTTGCACACTGTGGAGCACTGAGCATCTTCGCAGACCAGTGCCCTCCTCCTATGCACACATTTTCTAAAATTGTCCATACCTCCACCCAAACCCACTGGCAACTAATGAGACTCAGACCAATCACAGTAATTTCCCTCACCAGGTAAGTAAAGAAATAAGATCCAGTTCTGGTCAATGCGACATGAGGGGCAGTCTCCTAGATGTTTCTGGGAAAAGTTTCATATATTTAAAAATTAAAACAAAAACAGGAGAGGGATGTCCTTTTTGCCCTCTTTCTGGCCTCTGGGGATGGCTGTATGATATATAATGCATGAAATATTTTCAGCCATAAAAAGCCATGAAATTGAGGGTGGACAAAAGAAAAATGGAAGAAAGCTCAGTTTTCAATGTTCTTTTCATTGAATTAACTAATCCTGATGTGGTCCTACTTACGAGCTATGTGAGATAATAAGGATTCCTCTTATTTTAGAAAAATTGTAGACATCTTAAATGTTTTTCAAAAAATATTACAGATATTAATAGCTTCTAAGCTGTTAAAAATTGTTTAAAAAAAAAGAATCCTTTCATAGAAAAAAAATTAATCTAGTAAGATGTAAAAAAACTTGGATCCATTTCTTAAGGAAATACAAATAGGTAAAGGCAGGTCCAGACGTGAGAACTACTGCAAGTAGGTTGGATTCCCTTTCAAAGTATTTCTAAACTACATGTGGTTACTTTCTGAATATAATATACCTTTTATTTTACCTTAACTAATGTTTCTAAGTTGAGCCTTGGAGACTTCTATCTAAACATGAATAAATTTATTTTAAATTCTAAACATTACCAACAGTCCAACTCACAATACGCATTTAAGAAAAATATTTAAGACAAACTCACATATAAAAATCACGCTTCTCACCTGAAAACCACACTTGAGGCACAACCATATGTCAGAGGGAAGTACTGGCTGCCCATCACAGAATCTTCTTTCCTTTAAACAGTCTGAGCAAACTGACCACACATTCTCAGCTATTGCTTTCTTCACATGATTCACACTAATAGCATGACTTACATGCTGGCAAGTGAAACCTACTGAATAAGACAAAACAAAATGTGAATATTTTCTTTGCTAAGCCAAAGTGCTACCATCAGTAAGCCAAAGTCAATAGCATTAAAATACTGTAACTAAAAAGCAAAGAGATTTGGAAAACAAAACAACTCAAAAGGATACATACTGCATGGTTCCATTTATAAAGCATTCGTGAAATAACATAATTAGAGAGTTGGAGAACAGATTTGTGGCTGCCAGGGACTATGGATGGAGAACAGGGAGTGTGGCTATAAACAGGTAACCATTGGGGTGGTGATGGGACAGACGGGTATCTCAGTTGTGGTGGATATACAAAACTACACATGTAATAAAAGTGCACAGAGTTATACCCACTCACACAGACACCCACACATGAGGCCTTGCATATCTGGTGAAATCAGAATAAGCTCTAGGATTGTACTGATATCATTTTCCTGGTTTTGATATTGTACTATAGAAATACAAGATGTGAAATCAGGAGAGGTTGGGTGAAGAGTGAATGGGACCCCCTTGTGTATCTCTTTGAACCTTCCTATTCAAAATTAGTTCAAAAATAAAAAGTTTAATAAATAGATTATTTACTGAGCAGCTACTGTGTCAAGCATTTTGAATATATTTTCTTCTCATTAAGATACACACACAAAATCTTTCCAGAGAGCCTACCTCTGCTCTGATGCTATTTTCATCATTACTGAGAGAAAGGAGAAAGAGGAACAAACAATATGGCATAATTTACAGGAACAAGAATTCTCCTTAACGAGTATTTCCAAATAACAAATGACGCTGCGTGGTCCTTAATTATCCTTTATAACAGAGTCCCACTGGGTATACTGTGTGGAGACAACTGGCCAAAATTGGCTAGTATGTTTTTATTCAGATAACTGTGTTCTTCTCCCAAGGACACAATGACACTTCCACTTCTGCCAAATACCTAACACTTCCACTTCTGCACCTCATCTATCTCAAACACCAAAACTACAACTATCCACCAAAATTAAACAGCAAAGGAAAGACTGAGTAACTTGAAGAGGGAAACAGAAGTATGGACATTTTGACTTTCTCCACTTCCCTTCCCAAATGCACAGCACTCCTTTTCACCTATTAGTTAACTAGAGAGAGGCTAAGCATTAGTTCCTTTTCATCCTGAAGCCTAAGTATGTGAGTCTTGACAAGTGACTTATTGTAAAATATAATTTCAATAAAAATAATGTGTAAATCTGGGGAAAGATTAGGACTTCTAATCTTACACCAAGAGCAAGGTATAAAAATAGACACAAAAGGAGTAATTCCAAAGCCCTATATTTGAAAAGCAAGGACACATGCCATTAAATAAAGGGGTGTTCTGGGGAAGACTGATAGATGACCACATAGATACAGGACCTAGAAATGGGTTACTAGATATCAATGCTTTGAGTTTTTATATTTTAAAATTCTAAGGGGAAAAATCATTCCATACACCTTCTATATCATCTCTGGGGTAGGATTTGGCCAGGGTATAACTTAGCTCTTCTCTGATTCTACAATTCAGACATATAAAACTGAAATTGTTAATGAATTCAGAGATAAGTGAATTCATGATAAAAAGGTCCCAAGAGTCTAAATTAACTCTACTAGCTTTTAAATGCCTCAACAATATATACTTTTTATAAGTAAATTTGAAAGTTTGATGTTTTCTCACAAGAGTTAACCAGTGTTTAAATAGTATTCACAATCCTTGGTGGTGGGCTGTGCTAATAAGATTTCCTCAGTTTTCTGTAATTTGTTTGATCATACAATTGTCTAAATTTCATCTGCCAAATAAGTCCTCTAGGGATTCCTGAATAAAATATATAAATGTATTAAAGTCTATAGTTGTTTCACATTAACAAATCAAAACAATAATTAAAGTCTCCACATTTTTCACTTTAAATATTAAAAAACTTTACAAGGAGGTCTTCCAGTTTGCAAATGATGGTCTAAAATCAACACTTCCCCATTCTCCTCTCAGAAACTGTCCAATGTCAACAAGAATAGAATACAAAAACACCAAGTTCATTTTCAGGAAAACCAAGAGACAACTGAAGCCCCAAGTCATAAATTCAGTGGAAGAGTCCCACCTCAACGCAGCAGGGATCAAATAGGGGTGCATACAGAAGGAAGCAGAGAGCATACTGCAGCTGTAGATCCCATAGAGAACCCCGCTTACTTTGCAGACACAGAATGAAACCTAAATCTCTGTGCTGCAACAACCCTGGCAGGAGCTACCCTATATCCAGTTTTGTTTTAAGAAGCAAAAGAAGGTGGAAGACTAAAATGGAATTAGAGAGTATTATGCTAAGCGAAATAAGTCAATCAGAGAAAGACATGTATCATATGATCTCACTGATATGAGGAATTCTTACTCAGGAAACAAACTGAGGGTTGCTGAGTGGTGGGGGATGGAAGGGAGGGGGTGGCTGGGTGATAGACACTGGGGAGGGTATGTGCTATGGTGAGCGCTGTGAATTGTGTAAGACTGATGAATCACAGACCTGTGCCTCTGAAACAAATAATACATTATATGTTAAAAAAAAAAAAAAAGATAGTAGGAAGGGAAAAATGAGGGGAGGAAATCGGAGGGGGAGATGAACCACAAGGGACAATGGACTCTGAGAAACAAACTGAGGGTTCTGGAGGGGAGGGGGGTGGGGGGATGGGTTAGCCTGGGGATGGGTATTAAAGAGGGCACGTATTGAATAGAGCACCGGGTGTTATACACAAACAATGAATCATGGAACACTACATCAAATAAATAAATAAATAGAAAAAAATATATTGAAAAAAAAAGAAGCAAAAGAAGGCAATTTCTAATTCACTAAGTGAGAAACAAACAAGCCAAATTTGCCAGAAACAGTCTTGTCTCTAAGGCAGCGAGAAAAGATGTTCTGAAAAAACACCAGGGCTGCCTAATCTTGTTGAGTGGAAAGAAGTAAAGGCTAACTGAGCTCACACTCAAAACTCCAGCTGGTCTTGACAGTGCTCTGGCCCTCCTTCTTACAAAAATATTCTAAAACTAACTGATCCAAGAAAGGTAACCCTACATTAAAGAATGAGAAATCAAAGAAAAATCAAAGCCATAAATTCTATCCAATATAAGAAAAAGGAAAAACAAAAGGCACAGAAATCACTGCCATGAAATACAAATACAAAACAGAAGCAAATGCTCCAGCATGAGGTGGCAAAACAGTAGAAAGTGACTGGCAGAGCTCAGGAAAGAAATGGAGGAAAAAAATAAAAACCACAAAAAGGATGACAAAACTAAAAAGGGCATACGGTGAAAAAGACACTGCAGAAAACACTGTAAAAGATAAAAAGGAAAAGAGCAAGCAAAATGAAAAGGAAGTAGGAGTTGTAGACAATTTGAGAAAAAATAACTAGAAGACAGGCAAGGAAGAGCTAACAAAAGAATCATCAGAATCCCTGAAAAAAATAATTTCACAGAATAAAACAAATGTTTAAAGATATAATTCAGACTTCCTTCAATATAACAATCTAACTATCCTGAAACACTATCCAAGTTAAAAACACTCGAAAATGGAAATAAAAATTAAAAACTTTTTAAATGGAGAACTGAACTGGTGAGAAAGGAGGAAAATCCTCAGAAAAGCTGAAACAGAAGGCATGAAATTCAAGAGAAAAGCCAGCCCGGGGCCAGCAGCTCCCCAGTCATCTTCCAGGCTTAAAGGCCTGGCTTTAACAGGTCATGAGAAATGGAAAACAACAAAAAGATGCCAATTCTAAGTTACTTTATAAACTAAACAAAATCTCAATAAAAACATCAACAGGATGTTTTGGAACTAGACAAGCTAATTTTAAAGTTCATGCAGAAAATAGTAAAAATAAAGAGCAAAGGATTTATTGATTAAAAACATATATGGTTATTTTCCACAACACCACTCAGGACGCCAGATACCACACTTTACCAGCAATGTCGTCTGAAGAGTCCTCATCACGAGGTATAGCAGGTCTTTTACTCCTTTTGGCTTTCTCAGGCAAAGCTTGGGAAGGTTCTTTCACCCGCATCTGTTATTTACTGAAAAGGTTGGGGGTAGGGGAAAATGAATACACTTTAATCCTCAAAATTAAAATTTTAGGTATTCTACTTAATGTATATTAAAACAGAAATGACTTTGGGGCGCCTGAGTGCCTCAGTTGTTAAGTGTCTGCCTTCAGCTCAGGTCATGATCCCAGTGTCCTGGGATTGAGTCCCGCATCGGGCTCCCTGCTCAGCGGGAGACCTGCTTCTCCCTCTCCCACTCCCCCTGCTTGTGTTCCCTCTCTCGCTGTGTCTCTCTCTGTCAAATAAATAAATAAAATCTTTAAAAAAAAAACAGAAATGACTTCCATTTTAGTTGGACCCTAGTACATCAAAAGAAGAAGAAAACATCAGGTGAAACCAAAGAAATCTTGGTTAAACCAATATACAAATGTACACTACATTTGACTTTTACCAACTACTCCCTAGATACATGATGTCCAGGTGGATGAAAAAACGAAAGGTTTGATCAAGGGAATAAGTGCTGCTTCCAGGTCATGTGCTCCCCTTGCCCTTTCTCCCGACCCACTAGCTAGGAAACAGTAGAAGCTGGAAAAGCCACAATGGACCAGGGATGGAAGCCATGTGCCCAGCACAGCAGAGCCAGCCTACCTGCACGGTATGACCTAGCACTGAACAACTAATAAAGAAAGAAACTGTATTAAGCTACTGCATTTTTTCTGGGGTTTTTCTCCACTTTTTTATTACGAAAAAATGTAAACTTCCACAAAAGTTAAAAGAATAATATAATAAACACCCATATACTTACTACCTAGATTCCACATCTAGAACATTTTGCCCTATTTGTTTTATCTAAATATCAGTGTGTACAGACATATATACATGTATGTGAGTATATTTGTTTTTGCTGAACTATTTCAAAGTTGCAAAAAGCATGTATCTTTTTTAAGAATAATCACATCATTATCACATCTAAGAAAATTAACAATAATTCCCTATTCTGATATTCCATCATATTCTAGCCTCTTCAGCTGACCCAAAATTATCTTCCATACTGTTTTTTTAAAAATCAAGACTCAATCAAGGTTTGCACTTTGTATTGGTTATGTCATGCTAATTGTTAGCATCTTTTAATCCAGAAACTGTTCTTCCCATCTTATACTTTCCTAAGACACTGGCTTTTTTTTTTTTCTTAAAGATTTTATTTATTTATTTGACAGAGAGAGAGATAGCGAGAGAAGGAACACAAGCAGGAGGAGAGGGAGAGGGTGAAGCAGGCCTCCCACTGAGCAGGGAGCCCGATGTGGGGCTCGATCCCAGAACCCTGGGATCATGACCTGAGCCGAAGGCAGATGCTTAATGACTGAGCCACCCAGGCGCCCCAAGACACTGGCTTTTTAAAAAAGATCAGGACAGTACATTTGAGTCACCTTAAAGATCTTGTTAAAATGTGGATTTTGATTCAGCAAGTCTGGCACAGGACCTGAGGTTCTGCCTGTCTACCAAGCTCCCACTGGAAAGCCACTGCTGTGAGTCCATAGACCACGTGTTTTTTTT
Organism: Callorhinus ursinus; assembly: GCF_003265705.2. Classification (NCBI taxonomy): domain Eukaryota; kingdom Metazoa; phylum Chordata; class Mammalia; order Carnivora; family Otariidae; genus Callorhinus; species Callorhinus ursinus. Next base: position 20,212,587 of record NW_027397068.1, read on the forward strand.
GTTTTGTTTTGTTTTGTTTTTTAAGATTTAGATTTATTTATTTTAGAGAGAGAGTAGACACAAGAAGGAGGAGAAGTAGAGGGAGAGGGAGAGAATCTCAAGCAGAATCCCGAAGAGTGTGGAGTCCAACAGGTGGCTCGATCTCAGGACTCTGAGATCATGACCCAAGACAAAACCAAGAGTTGGACACTCAACCAACTGAGCCACCCAGGTGCTCCCACAGACCACACTTTCAAGAGCAACATTGTATAATGTCCTACACTTAATTTGTCTCTTTCTTCAAGGTGTTACTTACCTCTGTCCTTTATATTTTTAAAAAACCCAAAGTTAATTGTTAAGATTTTAGATAAAAAATTAAGCTTACACTGAAATTTTCATGGCTATTTGTTTATTTGCTTTTATTGATCAAAGTGGAAATCTTTCAACTCAATAATAAATTCTGAATCTTGGGGCACCTAGGTGGCTCAGTTGATTAAGTGGCCGATTCTTGATTTTGGCTGAGGTCATGATCTCAGGGTCATGGGACCCAGCCCGGTATTAGGCTCTACGCTCAGCAGGAAGTCTGTTTGAGATTCTCTCCCTCTTCCTCTGCCCCTCCCCGTGCTCATGTACATGCTTTCTCTCTCTAAAATAAATAAATCTTTAAAAATGAATAAATAAATAAATTCTGAATCTTGATTCACTTATACCATATTCCACATATGGAAGCTTTTTAATTTACCATTTTATGAGCCATTTCTTTTAACTCCAGGGGTCATCACTCTTGAACAGAGCGGCAACAAATTATGGCCTTCAGGGTTAGAGATGCACGAGGCCTCTGAGTTCCTTGACCACTTCATTTCTGACTGCCTTTTCCCTCCAAACTTCCTCACCCACTTACCCTACAGTTCTACCTTGCAAAATCACTAATTCAAGTATTCTGTTCCCTAATCACAAATTCGAGTTCTTCCAGCTTTGCCTCTACAGCCACTCCTATTCACCTTTAGTGCCCAGGCTGGCAAAAGGCTGCCATCTCACCAAGTGCTTCCATGATCACTTATAGCAAGGCAGGGAGATGTGGAAGTAGCAAATGGAGTGCTGGTTCTTAAAGCTTCACTTGGAAATGATGTCTGTCACGTCTGCTCATATTTTACCAGCCCAAGCAAGTCATATGACACATTTAACCTCAAGTAGACATGGGGGTAAGGGAGTGGGATGTGGGGTGTGTACAAAAGAGTGCAACCTTCCCATGTACACTGAAAGAACAAAATATGTGTGCAGAGCCTTAACGACCACCACATCACCTCCCTAACAAAACCCCAAACCTAAATGAACCCAATTAACCACTTTCTGCATGTCTGTATCCAAAGAGGCTGGAGAAAATCTTGTAAGAAAGCAGACTGGGTCCACTAAATTCATAATCACAATCTCAACCTCAAATGGATCAAGACTTGCCATCACCTACTACACTTCCTGGAAAACGTACTTACCTACTACTCACACACACAGCCATGTGAAACCTTTCTCACTCTTCTAAACCTCTAACTCCTCCATCTCCCTACTTCCCAAAATAATATCTAGTCTTCTACTTTGCTGAGGGAAAAAAGATATAATCAGAAGGCAAATCTGATCTTTCCACCCCCAAAGTTAGACTTACCTCCAACTCTTTCAATTTGATGTCCTGAAAATACAGGCATAACTAAAAGAATCCAGGAAAAATGGCCCAAGAGAAACTGGCCATACCTTTTCCCAGCTTCACAGATAACCTCTTAATAAAAATAGACATCAACACATAGACAGTGCTTGCAGAATTAAAAACAAAACAAAAACAAAAACAAAAAACCCCAGGTATTTGACCTACAATCTATAAAAGGTCTGTAAAAGACAGAGACTCAAACTTAACTTGGCAATGTAGTCAATTTCCAGTGATTTTTCTGACACATGCACTATATCTAGACATAGAAATAATTTTGGACAGTAACCCACTATTTAGCAATTACTTATCTATATAGCTTTCTTTTTCTTTCCCTTTTTAAGCAAAAAGAGACAAAATCTAATTACTGGAGCTTCAAGTAGTTTCTATCACCAGTATTTTGTCTGGGGAGTTCCAAGACCACCCACATACTTGGAGATTCACTGGAAGGTCTCACAGGATTCAGCATGTAGTTGTACTCATGGCTAACTTGTATTACAGCAATGTAGTATGGACATACAACATGAGCATAATGGAAAAAGACAAAAGTGAAGTTTGCAGGAATCCATGAGCAGGCTTCCTTATGTTCTCTTCTGGCCAGACAGGGTCAAAGAGAGCACACTCTTTCCCCCAATAAGGAAAATCCAGCAATGTCTGTGCAATGTTTCTGCCCAGGGAAGCTCACTGCAGACTCACAGGACCGGGTTTTTCCTGGAGGCTGGTAACTTCAGCATAAACCACAGTGTACAGCATAAACTATACTGTTTCCAGATGCCAAACAAGGTGTACCCTTGCAAGCAGAACTTTCTAAGGATAGCAGTCTCAGACTTGATATGTTAACTCTTTTCAGGATAAATAAGTTCTGGCCCTTTTTTTCATGTGGTTTCCCAAACAAAGCTTTCCAGTTTTCAACTTCAGTATTACTCTAACATCTGTCTTTTCTCTGCTGTAGGATGTACAACTAAGTTGTTTATTAATGTTTGATTTTTTAAAAAACATGCCATACAAACAAAAGCCCATAGTCTCAAAAAAGAAAAAAAAATTTTTTTCCCTACCCTTGGACTCTTGGGCAATTATTTTCGGCGTAGGGAGAAGGACACACTCTCCTTTTAGTACCAGACTCAAAAAGATGAACAGCACTGACATACTTTTGCTGTGTGTGCATCACGCTCGGCTCTCAGCGCTTAAAAGATATTACCTCACATAATTCTCACAACCACCTTATGAGACAGGTTACTACTACTTCCCCCATTTTACACTTGAAACTGAGACATACAAAGGTTAAGTGACTTGCAGAGGTCCCGGAGCTAGTAAGTGGTGGATGGAGACTTGGACCCCGGCAGCCCTTCTCCAAGGCTCCTAATACTACCCTCCAGTCACTAACAATAGCAACCCAAGTTTCTCAAGAGAAAATGGGTATAGTAAGAAGAGAGCGCGGGAGGGAGGCGGGAAGGGTGTCGGAGGTGGGGTTGGGGGGAGAGCGCCTGCTTCTAGATAAAGCGGAGACTCGGGTCCCTCCCTGCGGACCCCTCCCGCCCAAACAACCCCAGTTCCGCCGCCGGCGCCCAGTCTGGCCGCACTCACGCGGCCCCCGGTGACCCCCTGGAGCCCCCCGGGATCGGAAAGACGGGGGCGCGTAACAGGTCTCTCTCCAGCCCCGTCCTGCCACAAGGGGCTGGGGTAGAGGAAGCGAAGACCGAGACACTGCGGATACCCGGCACCGCAGTCCGGACTCACCAAGCCGCGCCAAGAAGCCGCGTCTACAACTAGAAGATACTGCGCCTGTGCGGCCGACCTCCCGGTCGGCAGAGGCAGGACCTCCTGTGCCCGCCCACAGCCGGGGTGGGGTTTGAGGCCGTCCCTATGGCGTTGGCGCACCGGAGTGGGGCGTGGACAGGGCGGGGCCAGCTCGCGTCGCGCCTGCGTTCTGTAGGTCTGCAGAGCCCGGTAGGCCAGACTAATCTTAGAATAATGGGAGAAGACTCAAGGCTCTTGTCCGAATAGTGTCCTGGGCTACGCAGCTCAGGTCTACCCGGAGTCGGGCTTAAGTCCCACTTGTTGGTGAGGGCCTGAAGGGATAGCTCCTACTTCCCTCTGTCCCATTCTTCTGTGCAGTAAAGTCACATCTGACATTTGTCATGTAATCTTGCATATTTTTCATTATGGGCTTACCTGTCCTCGCTTACTTACTAGACAGGAAATTTCTTGACCTATACCTCTTCGAAGCTCGATTATCCGTTAAAGTGGTCTGCACACTCATATGTTTAGTAATAATGGTTTGAAAATATTTTAATGATATTGCAAACATCAACTCTCATTATGGGTAAGTCCTATAAGCTTTGCAATCTTTCACAACTCTTCAGCCAGGAGGCAGTGGCCTTATGATAGAACCTTGGATTAAGAGTCCAAGATACCAGAGATAAACCAAAAACTCGGATTTTCCAGTAAAATCTCTAATTCATTTCTTGTGAAATAGTTAGCATTATTTCTATGAGCAGAACTTGGCAAAGGAGGTCATTAGGTGTTTACATTGTATTTATGGAAACCATTCATTCACCAAATATAACTAAGTACAAATATGCCAGTTACTGTGCTAGATATAGGGATAAGTAATGTTTTGGAGTAGGCGAATTTTTTTCTTTACGGAAAAATTTTTTTTCCCTATTTCTTTCTTTAGGGGAAAAAAAATTCCCCAAATAAGAATAGGTCATATTGTGGTGTAATTGTTAAGTCAAAACTGTTTACATCACAAATCAAAAGTTTTCATTTATTTTAACATCAGATTTGAAACAGAACATGGAGGAAAAAAAGATATGCAAACCTGAACAAATCTAATTTCCATACTAAATAGCATTGCTGTAAATGGGATTTTTAAAAATGTATCATATACTGGACTAAAAAGACAAACTGAATTAGAACATAGAAATTTAAGAATTAGGGGCTCCTGGGTGGCTCAGTAGGTTAAGCCTCTACTTTCCCCTCAGGTCAGGATCCCAGAGTCCTGGGATCAAGCCCTGCCTCAGGCTCCTTGCTCAGTGTGGAGTCTGCTTCTCCCTCTCCCTCTACCCTTCTCCCCATTTGTGCTCGCTCTCTCTCAAATAAATAAAATCTTTTAAAAAAAGAAATTTAGGAATTACGCAAACACCATAAAATTTTTCTTGGAAATGATAAAATTCCAAAACTATCTTGATTTCTAGCAGTCTACATCCTATTTTACAACTTTTTTTTTTCGCTTGACAGATTATCTTGGACATAACTCTAGCTTAGCCTCATTCTTTTGACTAGTTGCTTAAAACTGCAGTGAATGGATGTATCATTTTTTCCCCCAGTTTTCTGTTGATGTACCCTTTATCTTTGCCTACTTGTGCAAATATCATTAGTAGATAGCAATGGAAATCCTGAGTCAACAGATACTCATTTTAAGTTTTGAGAGAAACTCTTTCAAAAAAAAAAAAAGCTGCATGGAAAACAATACATTTCCTAATTTTTCATTTGATTTGTCAAATACATGGAGGCTTGATGTGGACTTAGAAAGAAATGGGGAAAGTCTCCTCCTTTCCAGTTGCCTTTCACTTGCATTATGCCAAGAAATAAAATGAGTTGTTTGAGAATTAATGATTCATATCAACTCAGCATTAGTAGACCTTTCCCAGAAGAGTTAACTATTTTCTCCCTTTCATCCCACTTTAAGACTTCCTGAGTCTCTTTGAAAGAAGAACTTGGACGCTTGTCCAAGGAACAATAATCAAGACTCTCTTTTGACAAGACTTTTTGCTAATAAACCAAGTCTGGCACTGTGCTAGTTATGGGAGGAGCTATTCATCTTTTGAGATAAAAAATCCTGCAGAAAAATATTTCTCAAATACTTAGTCACGAACATTGGAAAAAGAATTGTTTCATAATCTGTGCTCTTGCAAAAGCATAAATCAAATTGAATGTGATTTATTGAGGCTAAGCACATTGTTTCACTGTTTCCATACCTGTGTTCATGCTACCTATGGTTTTGATGTATTCAGGACAGCTTGGGAATGCCATGGGGAGTACGTGAATTTACAACATATAATGACATTTTAATTCAAAGTTAATCCACAAAGTAGATCATATAGAAACTATAGCTAAAATTCCAAATATTTTGGAAAAACAGAATTGTAAGTGATGGCACTGGCATAGAAATTTGAAGTGGTGCTATTAATTATTAAATTACTGAAAACTAATGGCGCCTGGGTGGCTCAGTCGGTTAAGCACTTGCCTTCAGCTCAGGTCATGATCCCAGGGTCCTGGGATCAAGCCCCACATCAGGCTCCCTGCTCAGCAGGGACCCTGCTTCCCCCTCTCCCTCTGCCTGCAGCTCCCCCTGCTTGTGCTCTCTGTCAAATAAATAAAATCTTTTAAAAATATAGAATAAATTCTTGAAAACTGAATAATTTTAAACTGCTTAATTAAATTATTCCTTGGACACACACTTTAATAATACCATTTAGAAATTAATTTTTAGGGCGCCTGGGTGGCTCAGATGGTTAAGCGTCTGCCTTCGGCTCAGGTCATGATCCCAGGGTCCTGGGATCGAGTCCCACGTCGGGCTCCCTGCTCCTTGGGAGCCTGCTTCTCCCTCTGCTTCTCTCTCTCTCTCTCTCTGCCTTTCATGAATAAATAAATAAAATCTTTAAAAAATTAATTTTTAAATTTTCCATTATAAATTAATTTGCAGTTAAATATAGCTTTCATTATATTGGGGGACCAAATTGAGAATACATTTAAAATAAGGAAATGAACCACAGTAATAATAAACTTTATGTGGTAAGCTGAATAACACGACCCGCCCGCAAAGGTGTTCTAATTCCTGGAACTGTAATCATGTTACATTAATTACATGGCAAAAGGACTTTGCAAATATGATTAAATTACGGATCTTGAGCGAGGGAAATTATCCTGGATCATCCAAGTAGCCCAAGTTATCACTAAGGTCTTTTTTTTTTTTTAATCCCCACAGAACTACTGAAAACAGTAATTCATTTAAACAAAAGAATAGATAAATAACTTTTTTAAATCAACAATTGTGATGTCTAGTCTAAAGCACTTTTTTTTTTAAGATTTTTATTTGACAAAGAGAGACACAGTGAGAGAGGGAACACAGGCAGGGGGAGTGGGAGAAGCAGGCTTCCCACGGAGCAGGGAGCCCGATGTGGGATTTGATCCCAGGACCCTGGGATCATGACCTGAGCCGAAGGCAGACGCTTAACGACTGAGCCACCCAGGCACCCATCACTAAGGTCTTTCTAAAAGGGAAGCAGAGGGTCAGAGGAAGAGCAAGGGATGCGACAACAGAAGCAGAAGTCAGAGTTAGAGATTTGAAGATGCTAAACTGCTGGCTTTGAAGATGGGCAAGGGGACCACTAGCCAAGGAATGCCAGCAGCTTCTGTAGATGAAAAAGGCAAAAAAAGAAATTCTGCCCTAGAGCCTTCAGAAGGAGCACAGGCTTGCTGACGCCTACAGAACTGTACATAATAAATTTATATTGCTCCAAGCCAGTAAATTTGTGGTAATTTGTTACAGTAGCAGTTGCAAACTAACACATTTTATAAAATAGTTGGGCCTAACTCTGACAAGCTATGGTCAGTTATAGTCAAATATCAAAGTTGTGGGGGAAAGATGACAGCATGAGATTATTTTAATACTGACATTAGTTGTACCAGCTATTGGAGTTAAGAGCAGTTCTTAGAAAAGCGTCTGTGTAGTTTGCTTTAAATTAACCTACAAGAATCCTGTTATAAAGTAAGTTGGAAAAATTTATTTACTTTAAATATTTAAATTTCGGCACCTGGGTGGCTCTGTCCGGTTAAGCGTCTGCCTTCCGCTCAGGTCGTGATCCCAGTGTCCTGGGATGGAGCAGCGCCTGGGGCTCCCTGCTCCATGGGGAGCCTGCTTCTTCCACTGCCCCTACCGCCGCCCCCCACCCCGCTCAATTTTTCCCCTCTCAAAAATAAACCAACAAAATCTTTTTTAAAAAAATCTTTAAATTTCATCTTTGGTATATTTTCCACTTTCCACTTTTAAGCTTTGTCTCTCCTTAAAAAATAATAATCCAAAACAAAAAGCAAGCTCAACTCGCAGTGTCTTTGTTCAAGATTTTATTTTATTTAATTATTTATTTGTTTGTTTGTTTGTTTGTTTTTGTTTGACAGAGAGAGCGAGCGCTCACAAGCAGGGGGGTAGGCAGGGAGAGGAAGAAGGAGAAGCAGGCTTCCCGCTGAGCGGGGAGCCCGGGATCCTGACCTGAGCACGGTTCCCTCAGCTATCACTCCTTGTAGCACTCCCCGCTTCGGCCGGCGGCCGGCCGGGGGGCGCTCAAGAGCCCGGCGCGGGTGGCGGGGCGGCGGAGAACAAGAAGGAGGAGCCGGAGGAGGAAGTCAGCGGCCCGGTGGGCGCGAGTGGGCGATGGTGCTGCCGCTGCGGCTGTTCGGGTGTGCGCGCCGGGCGATCCTGGGGTCCGCGGAGGCTGCGCTCTGGGGTGAGCTCGGCGGTCCCTGGGGAAAGGGAGAGTGCCTAACCTCCGGCCCGGGGAAGGAATGGCATTGGTGGGGGTGCTCGCTTCTTGAGGCTTCCGGTTAAAAATCAGACTCATTACTCTTGGCACTTGGGAAGATAGCACCTACTTTCCTTCAGATTCTGGGCTACTTGGGTCTGGGGGTGCTCTTGGGGGACGCAGGGAGAGAGCCCAGCGTTGCTGCAGGGAGCTCGCATGGGGAGGCTTTTATGGAGATACCGGTGCCTGACTGGGCCAGTGAAGTCAGTTGGCAACTCAGAGGAGCGAGCAGAACGGCCAGTGTCTGCCCGAGAGACTACGGATGAGCCCAGCTTTGCGAGTTACACCTGTGACCCACTAGGGAGTCGCGCTCAGAGCTTCATGGCAACAGTCACCTAGAATTATAACACGTTAGAGCTATTAAAGTACCACTGCTAATTTTACGGACTGCAAAACAAGCCAGAGAAACGAAGGTTAGTGGAGGCGTTGGGTGTATTACTCAAGAGCAGGCTTCCAGTCCCTTCTTTTTGCTTTACATGCTGCCTCTCCTTTAGCACAATTTTCATTTGTGGATGCAGCTGCAGAGACTGTGGCCTAACACTGTGTCCCCCGCGCTCCCTCCCAGTTATTCCACTTGAACTCTTGGTACATCCTCTGTCGTTTAAAATGCGCTTTTTCTATGCAAATGTGTTGTTTATTGAGCACCTAGAAATGCAGACCTCCTGCTGGGGATACAGCCTCTGCAGTTCCCGTTATCATTTTGGGGAGAGACAGACACAAGTAAACAGTCACCACACACAGCCCCGTGAGACTGCAATGGAAAAAGCAATTATTCTATGCGAGTTGGAGAAAGTGTTAGAGAAAAGGTGCTTTTCATTTAAAAAAATTTTTACTAGTGGGGTGCCTGGCTGGCTCAGTTGGTTGAGCATGCAACCCTTGATCTCAGAGTTGTAAGCTGGAGCCCCAGGTTGGGTGTAGAGATTACTTAAAATCTTAAAAAAAATTCTAGTGATACATTATTGTATTCCCATTATATTCAAACTGACAATAAAGAACAGCTTATGATCCCCTCTATACACCCGCCCATAGTCCACCCTCTTCTCTGAACGTGGTTTGGTACACATCCTTCTAAACACTTTTCTATGAGTACGCATAAATGTAGACATAAAAATACTACATATATAATATATAGGTGTTGCTGTTTTTTAATTTATGCCCCAGAATTCCTTTTTTTTTTTTTTTGAGATTTTATTTACTTGACGGAATGGGAGAGAAAATGAGAGCTCAAGCAGGGGGAGCAGCGGAGGGAGAGAGAGAGAAGCAGGCTCCCCGCTGAGCGGGGAGCCGGATGTGGGGCTCGATCCCGGGACCCTGGGATCACGACCTGAGACGAAGGCAGACGCTCAACGACTGAGCCACCCCGGCGCCCCTATGCCCCAGAATTCTTGTTCATGCAATCCCACTCCCCAGGAATAGTTTTCTATTTCCTTCCAGATGTTTTCCTGGACATTTATACAACGTAAGTATTGTATCTTATGTGTGTATAGATCTCAAAGGGGACTTTTTCATTTAGCAATATGGACCTCTCTCCAAGTCACTAAATGTAGGTCTGCCTCTTTCCTTGTAAATGCTGCATGGTATGCTTCATAATTCATTTAACCATTTCCTGTATGAACATTTAGGTTGCTTCCAGTTGCCAGGATGGGTTTCTAATCTTTCAACCAAGACTTTCCAAAGAGAATCCTGTCAATCCTTGTCTTCTTAATGACTTGAGGCTGCTAACGTGAGTGCTTGTTACTTAATCGGTGACCCCCCCCCGTAACACTGAAAATGTCCTTTGTCTCCTACATTTCCACGAGGACAAAAACTTGCTGTCTACCTTCATTCTCTGAAGGTACCCCTCAAGTCTCACTCCGCGAGCTTCATTGTTGTCCGCGTCTTCCTCTTCGCCTCTGCTTAGACTTAGGCAGGCTTGAAGCAGGGTCCCAAAGCCGACCGACTAAGTCACGTACACTGCAGCTGAGTGCTGTACTCGCACACCTTTGTGGAGGCACAAAGTGCGTGAACTTTCATCTACCGCTTTCTGTCCTCTATCTTTCCGGAGTTCTGACCTCTCTAAGATTCTAAGTAGCTTTCTGGGTAATAGCCAGGTTGTGTAAAGGCCTTTACTTGATCCTGGTCCTACAAAGAACAACAGAAAACACGGAGGTGCTTTGTCAATATGAATCAGCTGCCAGCAACAGAAGATGCTTTAAATAGGAGGGCGGTTGGGGAAGGTGACAGCTCAGAGGACCCGGGGAATCGCTGGGCTTCTTAAGGGAATGTACTGTGATCGAGTAGTAATGGAGGTTGAGAAGACAAGTAGCTTTGAGAAGCTGAAAGCTAGTATAGGGTATTCCCCTTTCATATTAAACTTACCACTTCATGCAATAAATGCATTGCCTTATCTAAAATTTCCATTTTAACCTTTTATTCACTGGGAGTGGTTCACTTGCTTTTCAAATTTTGCTGTGAGTGGTTCTCAAAAAGTCAAAATATTTATTAAAGTGATTACATTAGAAGTCATAAAATGTTCACACTAAAACCAAGTACCCACTTGAGAAGGAAGCACACCAAATGTTCTTCCTAATATTTTCTCTCTGGAGTAACAATCATTATTTCTAATATATTTTTTCTTGGTTGTGTGTTGTTTATATTGACCATTACATGGTCTCTAGAAATAATTTTCAATATTCAACAGATATTGATGTGGGGTTTCTAAGGTGTCAACATCCAAAAGAAGAGTATAGATAAACCAGAGAATTTATTTTATAGCTGTGGCAAGAGTGATTTATTATGGTGATTGTTATTATTAAGCAAAAACTTTTATGTTTCAAATAGTTACATTTTTCACATCAAAACTTTATTTATTTGAAATTATAAAAAGAATACCAAACTGAATTGGTAGGAAGTAATGGTAGACTATTTCTAAGTGAAAAATTTTTTTAAAGATTTTTATTTATTTGAGAAAGAGAGAGAGAGCACAAACAGAGGGTGTGACAGATGGAGAGGGAGAAGCAGGCTCCCTGTTGAACAGGGAGCCTGATGTGGGGCTCGATCCCAGGACCCCGGGATCATGACCTGAGCTGAAGGCAGACGCTTAATTGACTGAGCCACCAAGGCGCCCCTCTAAGTGAAATTTAGCTTAGTTTTTCAAAGTACAACATATAGTACAAAACTATGCTATATTATAATATAGAAAAGAAGCTAAATTTATGAAAAAATAAATTTAGAACCCAAATCATGTATATGATTTCTATATATACTTTCTTCAAACATACAATTAATTAGATCACATTAGGCTAATCAAAATTAAATAATTCAAAGATAGGAGTGCCAGGCTGGCTCACTTGGAAGAACATGCATGCAACTCTTGATCTTGGGGTCATGGGTTCAAGCCCCATGTTGGGTGTAGATATTACATAAATAAATAAACAAACTTTGAAAAAAATTTTCAAACAATAATTGAATCTAGAACTTAGAGATATATAAAAGTAATCCTAAATTACTTTTTTTTAAAAGATTTTATTTATTCATTTGAGAGAGAGAGCATGAACAGGGGAGAGAGGCAGAGGGAGAAGCAGACTCCCCGCTGAGCTAGGAGCCCGACATGGGACTCAATCCCAGGACGCTGGGGATCAAGACCTGGGCTGAAGGCAGATGCCTAACCATCTGAGCCACCCAGGTGCCCCTAAAAGTAATCCTAAATGTCTTAAGCTTTCTGTTAAAAAAAAAATGCTTATTCCTATAGGTTTCTCCTTACTAAAAAGACCTGACAATTGTAATAGAAAAACAAACTTCTAAACATATATACAGTATGAATCAGACCATTCTGAATTATACTAGATCTTTAATCTGCATTGTCTAATATGTGATTTTAAATATTTTTAGGTCATCATATTTATCTCACACTGAAATTTGGGTTGGTAGGTTGATTTTCTTTTGAGCTGTAGGCATTTGAAAAATAGCAAATGCAGAGAGAGGCTTTCTCTGAACTCCTCTTACCTACCTAAAGACAGATCCTCCAAAAGGAACTCAGTTTCATAAGTCCCCTCCCAGGAGTTTCATCAACCAGGGACGATTGACTCATCACAGGAAAGGAGACTGGAACTCAACACCACACCCCAACTTTATCACAAACTGTCATACCTCCCATCCTGGTTTATCTGACTCTAAAATCCCATCCAATCTTCTAAGAGCCCATTCATCTTTCCTAAAAGTCATTTACTCTCCCCTAAAAGGCCTACATTCCCTCTCCCCTTTCCCTATGAAGATGAGAATTCTTATTTTTTTAATTTAAAAAAATATATTTTTAATTTTTACCTTTTTTACCTTTATCCATTTCTCCTGCCCTGCCACTCTCTGCCTCTAGCAACCACCAATCTGTTCTCTGTATCTGTGAACTTGGGTTTGAGGGTTTGTTTGTTTTTGGTTCCACATATGAGATCACACGGTATTTGTCTTTCTGTGTCTTAGTGTAATGCCCTTGAGGTCCATGTCTCAAATGACAAGAGTTCATTCTTTTTTATGGCTGAAAATTCGTGTGTGTGTGTGTGTGTGTGTACCACAATTTCTTTATCCATTTACCCATCAATGGACACTTAGGTTGTTTCCATATCTTGCCTGTTATAAATAATGCTGCAGTGAACATGAGGGTACATGTATCTTTTCAAAGTAGCATCTTCATTTTCTTCAGATAAATACCAGAAATGGAATTACTGGATCATATGGTAGTTCTATTTTTAATTTTTTTAAGGAACCTCTTATAGTTTCCCACAGTGGCTGCATCAATTTACCCACGCCACAATTTACCTCTACCTTTAAGTGCCACCAATCTACCTTTAAGTGCGTGAGGGTTCCCTTTTCTCACATCCTCACCAACACTTGTTATTTCTTGTCTTTTTGATAATGGCCATTCTAACAGGAGTGAGGTGATATCTCATTCTGGTTTCAATCTGCATTTCCCTGATGATTAATGATGTTGAACATCTCTTCATGTGTCTGTTGGCCATCTTGATGTCTTCTTTGGAAAAATGTCTATTTAGATCTTCCACTCATTATGTTTTTGCATATCATATGTGGATCATATATATAATGTGATCTATTATTAATACTTTTCTGCATTTTTTCCTCACTTAGGTGTTCAGAAGCTCTCCATGGCAGTACATAGAACTCTTTTAACCACTGCATATATTCCATAGTATGGATTACCACAGTTTATTTAACCAGTCCCCTATAGATGGACATTTTGGTTTCCTTTTTTCTGCTGTTATAAAAATTTCTTCAATAATTACCATTGTACATACCTCTTTGTTTATATGTACAGGTAGTTTACTAGAATAGATACTTAGAAGAAGAACTGTTGGGTTAGTGACAAGTGGCATTTAACAGAGTCTTCAAGGAGAGTAAGAGTGTGCCAGATAGAGATGAGGAAGGAAGGTTTCCCTTCAGTGTGCATAAATCATGAAGGAAGGCAAAAATATGTATTTAAAGATTGCACCAAATAGATTATTAAACCTCACAGCAACTCAGAAAGGTTAAGTAATATTATTCCTGTTTTATAAATAAGAAACTAAGTCCCAGAGAGTTTAAGTAATCTGCCCAGGATTACAGAGCTAAGTGGACAAACAAGCCAGGATTTGAACCTGGTTTATCTGACTCTAAAATCCCTGCTCGTTCCACTGTAAAAATGTAGTCAGAGCACTTGTATACTTTTTTTTTTTTTTAAGATTTATTCATTTATTTTGAGAGAGTGAGAGACAGAGACAGAGAGAGCACATGAGAGGGGGGAGGGTCAGAGGGAGAAGCAGGCTCCTCGCCGAGCAGGGAGCCCGATGTGGGACTCGATCCCGGGACTCCAGGATCATGACCTGAGCCGAAGGCAGTCGCTTAACCAACTGAGCCACCCAGGCGCCCCTGTATACTTTTAATATAGCTGGAGGGTAGGGCTATTGAGGGAGAGGAGAAGTGGGGAAGAGGAGGTCTGGTAAAGTAGATTGAAGGACATGATAGAGCATACTAAGAAGTTCGGACTGTATCTTATTATGTAGGCTGTAGGTAATATGCAGGTGAGGCTAGATTTACCAGTGTGGAAACAGCAAAATTGGAGTTAATTCAAAAATGAGGCTCAAAAATGTGAAAATCATGTATAGCCTGTGTTACTCTTGAGAATCCCTCAAGAGAACCCCACATCATCTCAATAAATCCCAAACAGCCAGTTTTCCTTCAGTGTAGGAACTGAGTGTTGTTTCTTTGATCAAGCAATAGATGAAGTGGTTGATTTACAAGTAGAGGCCTTGCTGTACAAAAAAATACATTATAGCTTTAACTAAAGAATTAGTGTGGACTGGACCTCATACCATGAGAGGCTTGGGGGAGCTGAGACTCATTAAGGGAGTATTTGTGCTTTGGCTCAGAGTGGAAAGCTAGGAAATCTAGTCCTCACTGGTTATACACCTATTCTCTATCTCCCCCTCGCCACACTCCCAACAGGAGTATAGAGAAAGTTAAATGTCAGTTTGACTCTAATATATAAGAAAAACATAACTATCTTTGATTCAATTACACAGGTTACATGTCAAGATGATGTTTGTTTCCCAGTGATGAAGTACCACCACAGTCTTGAGTTTAACAATTTTTTAAATTACCATAGTTTTCCAGTTCCTAACAATGAGGGATAGTACCAAGTGTGAACTCAGCCTGCTGACTTTGTATTCTGGGAATTCACAAAACAGCAAGTTGAGTGAGAAATAGTTTTATCCCAGGCATTTTAAGATCGAATCTTGTAGATAACATGGGCCAATTTTTCAAAATCTGAAGAGGATGGGAAAATCTGTATTTTTATTTTTTTTAATGTATTTACTGTGATAAAATATATGTAACATAAAACTTGCCATTTTAGCTATCTTTGAATGTACAGTCCGGTGGCATTAATTATATTCACAACATTGTGGGGTTATTACCACTGTATTTCCAAAAATTTTCATCACTCCAAACAGAAACTCAAATCCATTGAGTAATAACAGCCCTCCCTCCAACTTCTGGTAACCTCTAACCTACTTTCTATGAATTTAACTATTCTATATATTTCATATGAGTGGAATCATAAAATACTTGTTATTTTGTGTCTGGCTTACTTCACTGAGCGTTTTTTCAATGTTGTAGTTTCATGCTGTAGTATGTATTAGAACTTCATTCCTTTTTATGGCAGAATAATATTCCATTATATGTATAAGCCACATTTTGTTTACCACTCATCTGTTGAATGAACACTTGGGTTGTTTCCACCTTTTGGCTATTGTGAGTAATTGTGAATAATGCTGCTATGAGCATTGGTGTCTGAATTTGAGTCCCTGTTTTCAAATTTTTTTTAGGTACATACCTTGGAGTAGAATTGCGGGGAAATCTGTATTTTTTTAACTATTGTATTTATCCATTTTTCCATCTTTTGCTATCAGTGAGAAAGACAAATGAGGGGCGCCTGGGTGGCCCAGTCGTTAAGCGTCTGCCTTCGGCTCGGGTCATGATCCCAGGGTCTTGGGATCGGGCCCCGCATCGGGCTCCCTGCTCCGCGGGAAGCCTGCTTCGCTTCTCCCTCTCCCACTCCTCCTGCTTGTGTTCCCTCTCTCACTGTGTCTCTCTCTGTCAAATAAATAAATAAAAAATCTTAAAAAAAAAAAAAAAAAGAAGAAAGACAAATGAAAATAGAACAGTATTTGGTTTTTATAAGAAAAGGTGGTTTTTCACAACTCACTTTTGGCTTTTCTTAACTACTTAATAAATAGGACTGCGAAGCATTTCTTTTGGCCTATGCTCACTGCAGAAAATTTACTAAGACATGAAAGGATGAACCAAGAAAGTCTGGGAACCCCTGGTTTATACCTTGTGCTCTCCAACTAGTTTTTTAAATTTAGTACTATATTTTGGAGAACTTACACTAAATAATATGCCATTGTATGAATGTACCACTTATAACCATTCCCTTATGGATAGACTTCCAGCTTCTTGCCACTTTTCAGTATTACAGAGAATGCTGCCAATGCATATATATATATATATATATATATATATATATATATACACTTATATACATTTGTATGTATTCATGCTAATACTGCTGTACTAAGATAGGTTCCTAAAAGTAAAATTGTGAGGTAAAAAAGATACACCTACATAAAATGTTATTCCTGCTAAATTTTCCTTTCAAAAGATTTTGTTACACACTCCCAACAATGTAAGAGTACCCATTTCCTCATACCCTCACCAATATTTGTTATCAATCCTTTCAATTTTTACAAATCTGACAAAATTTGAAAAATTTTGTTTATATCTTGCATTTCCTTAATAAGTAGTGAGATAGGGCATCTTTTTACATTTTATGGACCATTGGTATTTTTCTCAGAGCAGTTCCCTGTTCGTGTTTTGACCATTTTTCTTTGGTAATTTTGTCCTTTTCCTATTTGTATGAGCTCTATTAATACTAATGTTTTGTCATTTCTATGTTACAAATATTTTGTTCCTGCCTGCCACTTATCTTCTAATTATTCATTGTTCTTTTCCCATATATAAATTTAGCATTCTTATGAGGTCAAAACTTTATGACTTCTGATTTTGCCATGTTTAGGATGGTCTTCTTATCCCAAGATTTAAATTATCTGCTCATGTTTTCTATTGGTACTTCTAAGATATTAGTTTTTAGACTGAAATTTAAATTTATTTACATGTAAGGAACGAGACAGTAGCCTGCTTGAAGTTTCTTCCTGATGGCTAGCTAGTTGCCCTACATATTCATTGAACAAAATTTCCCCATTATTCTGAAATATAACTGTTACCAAATACTGAATTCTCATAGATGGTATATTGTGTGTGTGTTTCTGGACTTAGATCTTTAAACCTTTTCCTATGCTAGTTTATACTGTTTAAACCAATTTCACTTTATAAGATATTTAATATTTTAAACATTTGAAGCATTATTTACCTTACAGTGGTCATTTTGTTGTGAAATATGATTATTAAATTTTTAGAATTTTATTTAAAAAATCTTTTGGGTTTTCTTTCATGCTTAAAAAACAATTTGGACCTGTAGAAAAGTTGCAGAAGTAAAATGGAGTTCCCTTTATTCTTACTCAACTTCCCCTAATGTAAGCATCTCACATGGTACAATTACTGAAATGAGGAAAGTAATACCGACATAATACTGTTAGCTAATCCACAGGCCTTATTTGAATTTCACCAGTTTTCCTACTGCGGTCTTTATAGTCCCAGAGCCAATCCAGGATTCTATGTTGTTATTACATTGTCATGGCTCCTCAGTCTGCTTTAATCTGTGACAGTTCCACAGTCTCTGTCTTTCATAACGTTGACACTTTTTTAAGACTACTGATTATTTTGTAGATTGAGTTTGAGATTTTCCTCTGATTTGATTTAGGGTATGCATTTTGGCAAAAATACTAAGGAAGTGATGTGCTCTTCTTTGAGCATCATATCAGAGAGTACATGTTGTCAACATTTCTCATTACTAGGTGATCTTTTTTTTTTTAGTGAAGTGATCTTTGAATAATTGGCTAAAGTGGTATCTTTCAGGTGTTTCCTTTTCTTATTTAGTAAGCATCTCCTGAGGAGTAAGTATCTCACGGGGAGATACTACCCTATTTCTCATCAAAATTTCACCCACTAACTTTAGCATCTGTCAATGGCTCTTGCCAAAATAATTACTACTTGGATGTTAACCTAATGGTGATTTTCACTTTTCATCATTCATTCTACATTTATCAATTGAAATAATCCCTTCTCCCCACTTATTCAATTATATCCTTATATCAGTGTGGACCCATGGATCTATTTTACAGGTTATTACCCAGTACCATATTATGTTACCAATTATTTAAGTTTTTAAGTAATCTCTACACCCAACATAGGGCTTGAACTCACAACCCTGAGATCAAGAGCCCCATGCTCTTCTGACGGAGCCAGCCAGGTGCCTCACCAATTATTTAACAGATAGAAACAGTGCCTTTAAGTACTTACAAGTGTAGTTTCACATGTAAGTTTCCCACATCTAACATATGGCTTATTATCTTCGCTTGCGAGGGGAAATTAAAATTTTCTTAACATGTAACTTGGATTATGGTTAGACATACAAACTATTTGCAGAATTCAGTTACCAAATGCTGAATGTGTATTTACAAGTTCCACCCAATTAAGGGCTTGGAGAGAGTAGAATATGGAGCTGGCACATGTAGGGCAAGAGGGGAGGGGTACACCCCGTGGCTCTATCAGGCTGTGTACAAAATACATACACAGGTCAGTGAAGTCAAAAAATCAACTACAGCTAGCTGGCTGGAACCAGGGGGGAAATTCCTTTGAACTGCTTTCCAGATGTTAATAACAATGTTACTTTGAAGGTGCCTAAATTATTTTATTCTTTCCAGGTCTGAAGTCAATAAAAGGAAGCTGCCACAATTTTTGTACTGCTATTTTTAAAGATGTCACTTATAAGGAACTTAAGAACCTCTTGAATTCCAAAAAAATTATGTTAATTGATGTTAGAGAGACATGGGAAATTGTCGAGTATGGAAAAATTCCTGGGTCTGTCAATATACCATGTAAGTGACATGTGACTTGAATTGCTTCATCATGAAAGTATATATTCAGTAATTTACTGTATCTACAATTTAATTAAAATTCTTAACATTTTCTTTCAGTGGATGAGGTAGGTGAAGCTCTACAGATGAACCCAAAAGACTTCAAAGAGAAGTACAATGAAGTAAAACCATCCAAATCTGACAGTCTAGTGTTTTCTTGTTTAGCTGGAGTGAGAAGCAAGAAGGCTTTGGACATGGCCATATCTCTGGGCTTTAACAGGTGCATAGATGAATTATAAAAATGTATTCAAGAATGTGTATAGCAATGTTTCATATGTATTATGTTTACTGGTCGATTAAAAATTTTTTTTGTAATTACTGTGTTAGTAATAGCAGGTTAGAGACTAAGACACTATATTTTCATCCTACTCAAAAGTAACAGTCTTTTAAGTAGGTTTAAAGTCTAGAGTAGTCATTGCACCTCTAATCTCTAAAGTTCCTATCAACCTTGTGTTATAAAGCAGGAGGAAATGTTTACAGCACTAACTTTGCTATATGTTTTCAGTGCTCAACACTATGCTGGAGGATGGAAGGAATGGGTAACCTATGAATTTTCAGAGAAGAAACACGGAAATTGAATTCTGGAATACAAGTTGGCCCGTCCCTTGTGTACATGCAGCCTAGGATAGTGAAATGAACAAAAGAATAACAATCTAGCCCTGGCATCACTGGCTAATGGAAAGGGGATTTTGTGTAATTCAATTATTTGTTGGATCTTTTCCTTAACTGCAAGTTGAGAATACTACTCACCCTTGCCTATTTCCAAAGGCTATGGAGGATTGAAATAATGTATGTGACTTGCCATGGAAATATAAGGGTTGGGATTCTAGAAAACTATTCTATAGTTTAGTATAGTACGATAGTATTCCCAAGCCCAGGTTACTTGTAGTTACCTGATCATAACATATGACCATTTGTGTTAGCCTAGCTTCTATTCATTAAAGAGTCTATGAGCTAGACAAGTTAATTTTTTAATGATTAAAATACATTTCAGTTTGTAAATTTTCCCATTTTAGAAAATTCATAAAATATATTTTCTTGTAATGATATGCAGTACAGATATTTCTGATGGATATACCTTTCACCCATAATGAATATTTAGTGAATATTGAATAAAATAAAAACAGCTAGTAAGCATTTCTTGAACACTTTTATTTGGCTTAGATCCTACGCTACATATTCCAAATGCTAAAAAGAGACTAAAAAAAGATGCGATTCTTCCCTGAAGAGGTTTGATTTCTAGCAGCGGTATATCAATTTTTTAAATTTTTAAAAAAAACAGACTTTGGGGGCGCCTGGGTGGCTCAGTCGGTTAAGCGGCTGCCTTCGGCTCGGGTCATGATCCCGGGGTCCTGGGGTCGAGCCCCGCATCGGGCTCCCTGCTCAGCGGAGAGCCTGCTTCTCCCTCCCCCTCTGCCTGCCACTCTGCCTACTTGTGCTGTCTATCTCTCTGTCAAATAAATAAAATCTTTTTTTTTAAAAAAAGCAGACTTTGTCTTAAAACACCAAGAATCTGAGATCCAGAAAAGTAGGTGAAATATGAACAATGAAAATACATTAACACCATCCAAAGACTTACGGCCGTCTTGTAACCAGCATGGTAGTGATGGGATTTGCAACCTAAAAAATATGATCTATAAAGATACAAATAACAAAGTACAAAGTGATTGCTCTGTAGAGGGAAGATTAACTGGAATAAGCAAGGAGGGAAATTCCTAGGGTGATGGAAATGCTTTAGATCTTGATTGAGATGTTGGTATATAGGTAATACATTTATCAAAACAACACTTGAAAACATATTTTCAGTAATTTTATCTCAATTAAAAATAAAGAAAATCGGGGAAAAAAGTTTAAATGTAAACGACTCTCATTAGCATGAGTATATGCCTTAGTGCACTACTGGTACATCTCTGTGCTTTCTTCCCTTTGTGCCTCTTCAGACCTAAATGTGTTTCATCTCATTTCAGTAGTCATTCAGATCCTGTAAGGCCTAGGAAGTAACTATCAGGACTTGGTTTGTCCTAAATTGTATTATAAAGCCACTGGAGAATCTGGAGTAGGGAAGTGATGTGACCACCTTGAACTTCTATTTCTGATAATGTCCATCTAGTTTCTAGCAGAGCAAACTCCCTATAAGAACTAGAAAAGCTGGAAAGTAAACACACACGCACTCATGCATGCATGCAAGCTCCTCAATGTTGGGTCATCCTCTACAGCTTTCCTGCTCTCTGGATCGTAGCTCTTCATGTCCTTGCTTCTTTAGTAATTCCTTCATGCCTTTAAAGTGATCTTCTTTATGTATCTATATAAACAAATGTTACTAGTACAAACATACTAAGGTGGGATTTGAAGAGCCACAATCTCAGAGAGAAGGGAAGTTGTGGTTGAAGTACTGGGGCCCATCAAGGAATGAGAACCTGGGTAAATCCACCAGACATTTAGTTGGAACCCCTGGGAAACTATACCCTAGGAGTAAAGGTGAACCAGAAATTGACCAACCCTCATAAAATGTTAAGACCAGCTTTGAATCAACTAAATCCCTGAATGAATTAAGGTGATCTTCCTGAAAACGTAATGGCCTACCAGCAGTAAATCCTCTCTTAGAGAAAGATGTCATTATCTAGAGCAAGGGGTTGGCAACAATATTTTAGGTTTGTGGGCCATAAGGTCTCTGTTGCAACTGCTCCACTCTGCTACTGTAGCACAAAGCAACCATAGACAGTACATAAATGAGAGTGTGGCTGGATCCCACCCGAACAACTACAGAACAACTACAGCGACTTAGGTTTGAATTTTATATTTCATGTGTTGCTACATATTCTTTTAATTATTTTTCAACCATTTAAAAATATGGCAAACCTTCTTAGCTCAAAGGCCAGGCAAAACTAGATGGCAAGTTAAGATTTGGCCCATGGGGCACAGTTTAGACCCCTGAGCCAGAGCCACAAACATTCCCTACAGTTCATCATATTCAATGTTCAGAATTCTATAAAATTTATTAGAAATAGCAGTAAATGATTCAACCTCATGATTGAAAAAGAAAAAAAACTAGAAAAAGAAGAAAAAAAAGACAATAGAAACAAATTTACAGATAATCTACACGTTGGAATTTTCAGATAGACTTTAACTGATTTATATATTCAATAACTTAAATGACAAAAATTATTAAACTAATGAAAACTACAAAAAAGTATCAAATAGAGATACAATAACTGAAATTAAAAACCCAGTAGATGGTGGATGGGCTAAACAGACACAGCTGATGAGTTTTAATAAAAATGAAAAACCCAAGGTATTCATTATGGGATAGGAACTTAGTATCTCCAACTTGGAGGAAATTAAACCAGGTTTTACAATTATAATACCTTGGATTCCTGGTACTTTTTTAAAGAAAACTTACAACAATGTATCCTGTTTACCCAAATATAACTGCACTTGTATATTTTTAAAGAAGCAAAGGGTTCATATGTTAGAATAATTTGTTTTCTATATTCAAATTTATAAAGACAAGCTTCATCAGTTATTCTGAAATAAAAATTTAACAAATATATCTGAAGTTGCACCAAACTGTACACTAAAACTCTTGAGAGTAAAATCATTACTAACTTCTATGGTATCGGATGCCTCAAAATATATATAGCATATGATTTAATACATCATTTAAAAAGTGGCTGTTTTATTTCAGTCATGGGAGAATACCAGTTTTACTCTGCTAATGCCACGGTAGATCAAGTTTTAGAAATGTAGAATAGCCAGATTACATTTTAAAATACTGTATGTACCGTTCATAGTTCTCCTAATGGGATAGAAGGAAGCTGTCCTAGAAAAAGTGGCAACAGTGGACATATCAGCTCAGAGTTCTGAATTAAAGTGTCTCAGGTTCCTTCATTTACATTCCCTCTTTCTTAGTTGCCTTATGATCCCAGTGAGGTCTCTTGCACTCTGCGATAATGCATCCTTTTGCTATCTAGTATGTATCTGCCGTGGAAATCCTGGATAGAGGCAGGATCAGTAGCTAACCTGTGAGAAATTGATATTATTGACAAACGAAAAACTGAATGCTTCTCCCACCATTCAGTGATAAGTTATTTTTCAGTGTCTAAGGGCAGCGATTTATTAAAAGAAAAGTCACCTTTTCAGTGCCACAGGTGTCTGCAGGAGCAAGGATAGAAAGAAGAGAAACTTTAAAAAAAAAAAAAGATTTTATTTATTAGAGTGAGCAAAGCAGACTCTCCGCTGATCAGGGAGCCCGATGGGGGGGGCCTCGACCTCAGAGCCCTGAAATCATGACCTGGGCCGAAGGCAGATGCTTAACTGACTGGGCCACCCAGGCGCCCCCCAAAAAGGAGAGAAATTTTAATAAAAGTATTGTAATAGAATCTGGTTAAAGTGTATTCACATGGGGATAATAGTACCGTTTTGAAGATTACATCAGATAATGTATGCCAAATATTTAATACTATGCTGTTATTGTTACTCTGTGATCCATACAATATGGTACTTGTTTATAAGCAGCTGATATTTTGGGTTGCTGTTTGCATTCAATTAACATTAATAAAGAAGGGAGTTTCATGAAATTCCAGCTAAACATCTGGGGGCAAGAATGGCAAGTGAGATACTTATTGCAGGTGGGAAGATAAAATGAAACTCTGAATAAGGAACAATGAAATACCTAGGCCCCTGATCTTGTCTCTAAGAACTCTGAACAGTCCAGCTCATACCACCACAGATAAAGCCAGAAGCTTCCTTTCTAGAAAAACTGACCCATTGGCGAAGAAAAAGCTTTAGAATAGAATATGATGTTGGGAGTGGGAGGAATAATAATGATTATAATCATTATTATATAATGAAAATAATAATAATTTTGTTGTGTAATGAGGCCCACCACTGTAAAGTCCTACCCATGCACACAGACCTCCCAATTATCTCCCTGTGCCTCTCAAATATGAAGGATCTTGAGTCAATTAAAGATTCTAAGTTGAAAAATTATGACCAAACAGAAGAAAGGGACTTCAAGGAAAAAATGTTAATGCAGGAAGCAAAATTTTAAAACGACCAAAAAAACCTAATTACTATCTGTGAATAACACAATGCATTCTCAAACAAGAACAAGGTGCTACTTAAAAAGCACCTTTTCTGAAGCAATTAGAGGATGTATCCCATTAAAACAAAGACAAAGAAAAGTAAGTGGATTCTCCATTTTAGTTACCTAAACAAAAAGATGAAGGACTCGGGGAAGAATGTCTCCTTGTGAGTGACTAAGGGAGTAAATGAATAATAAATGATTCTGGTGATAAATTAATAAAAGATACAAAGTAAATTGAGCAAATTACAACCAAGGCAATTACCCCTTTCATAAAGACAGAAATATTCTCAAAGGGAATGTAACCACAGTACACTACAGAACACATTATCTATATATACTTAATATATATTGAGCATGAATTTAACAAAAATTATACAATTAAATTGGGAAGGCGATGGAATAGAAATCTTAGTATTGAATCAGGTTGGTGGGGAAGCAGAATAGAGGGAGGTGTGTGAGAAAGTGAAATCTTCATCTTCCAGAGTAAGAAGTTACTAGATAATTTTACTATTGAAAAAAGAATCAAAATATAAAACTGGAGGGTAAACAGAGGAGGCAGTAAGGTAAAGTCATTAAGAGCATGGGCTTTAAAGCCCAGCTGCCCAGGTTTTAAGAATTAGAACCTAATCCAAGCTCTTGTCACTTACTTGACCTGTGACTGGGTAAGTTAACTTTCTGTTCCTGAGTTTCCTTCTCTCTACAATAATTGCTCTGAGAATTCAATGACTTCATAATGTAGAAAGCTGAGAAAATTCTTGTCACCTAAGTGCTCAATAAATGCTGTTATTATACGGTTGTTACTGGGAAATGTGCAAGTAACACAACAGCCAAGAAATAACTAAAAGTTGCTCTGGGGAGGAGGAATGAGCAGTAGGAAGAATGGGTCAGGGGTCTTAACATTTCCTTGTCTTACAGCAGCACAGTCCAACAATTTTAATGCAAGCCATTTAGGTGATCGTTAATTGTCTTACATTTTAAAAAGAGGTGAAATTAACTTTAATAGTGTTTTATGTGGTCCTATCATCATTTAAAATGTGTAATCATGGGGCACCTGGGTGGCTCTGTCAAATAAATAAAATCTTAAAAAAATAAAAAAATAAATGTGTAATCATTATAAACATTAGATATTTTACATTTTGTACTAAGTATTGAAATCTAACACGTATTTTTACATTTACAGCACATCTCAGTTCTGACTAGCCACATTTTCAGTGTTCAATAGCCACATGTAGCTAGTGGCTATCACACTGGACAGTGCAAGCCTACAGCCCTGTTTGATTTTTTAAAAACAATACACGTCATCAATGGCTGATAAATCACAGAGACAACCAGTTATGATAGGCCCTGATGGAAGACATCTTATATAGTAGTCTACCTGCTCCAAAAAAAATTTTTTTTGAATCTGAACCTGATCAAGGCTTTAGATTCAATGACCAATTTATAGAAAATATAGAAAAAGGAACATGTTAAATGGCACTTCAAGGATACAATTAGCAAGATCCATATGGTGGGATACTCTTAGTAGATAATCAAGTCAAAAGGGGAAATTTAAAAAATAAGATGGAGGAGGAATCCATGAATTTAAAAAGATATAAAGATTTGTCAATTAATTGCAATAACTTATCCTTATTTAGATCTCACTAGATTTAACAACTTGTCATGATATTTATAACTGAAAATTTGGGCAATGAATATTTGATAGTACCTTATTTTGACTAATTCTTTAGGTATAAAACTTTTAGTTTTTTAAGAGCCATCATCTTTAGGAATACATACTGAAATAATTATAGATGAAATATGGTACCTTGGATTTGCTTCAAAATAATATGCATATTATATGGGAAGTGGATGTGAGTTTAGATGAAATGAAATTGGCCATAAACTGATCATTGTTGAAACTAGGTAATGACACACAGGGATTCGTTACACTAGTTTATTTACTCTTGTATCTTTTGTTTTAAATTTTCTATAACAAAAGGTTGGAAACATAATTTTCCAAAATAAAAATTTTAAAATAAACGAAAAATTAGGGTCAAGTCAATGACTGTGATATATAAACAGTCTGCTCTTCCAACCCAAACCCAATCTTAATTCTTTCAGACCTGAGGAGAGCTTTGTTCCTCATTTCTTATCTTGCCCTATAAGCCTACAAGACCTATATTTTTCATTGGTACTGACTTTACACATATTCTTCCTTTCCAACTTGTCTAATCCTCTCCATTAGGAAGCAGAACTCGGGACTGTGTTTATAAGCCATTTGAAATTACCCACTTGACAAACTATAGAAGACTTTAATACTGATCTAAAAGAAGAAGGACTCTCAGAAAACAGAAGACAGATTCAAAGAGATAAATTCAAGACACTAGTCAATATAGCTGGAGAACTTTACTTTTTATTCTTGCAGTTTTATACTAGGACGTCAACATTTAATTTAATAATCCATTGTTCACAATTTATTAAAAAACTGAATCCTTAAATTGTACATCAATATCCTATGACTCCAAATTTTATCACTCTCCTTCAAATCTGAAGAAAATGATTATTTTAAGTTCCACAGACAGCACAGTCCCACTGACATAACATTTAGTCCAAAGTCCTACACTCGTGAGAATTAAGAATAGCCAGTATCAAACTGGCCTGAAACCTGATTGTGTTCCTGGCTCAGGATACCTGTAGTAAATTTGTAAATCCACACTAAGACACAAAAATAAACTACGGTGTGTATGTCATATAAAAAACTTCTCACAGTAAAAATTAACATTAAAATCTCACCAAATTTTATCCAATTAGCTTTCAAAATGCCTGATTAACTGTGAATCAAATACAAATAACATCATGTAGGATTTTTTTAAAGTTTGCCCAGCATTTCAAAATGGTTATGGAATTAATATAACTTTTAAAATGTCAAAGTATGCTATACATATTGCACTTTTCTGCTAGGCTGGGCTAGTATCTTCCATGGCAAGATACTAAAACTATTGAATAAAATACACTTTTAAATCAATAGGTACTTGATTAATTTCCCTGAAATTATCAACATCATTACCAAAATCTTCCAGGATTTTGTAAGATTTGATTCCTTAAATACAGTTTTAAAGTTTAACTTAAGGAGGGAAAAAACCCCTCATATATTTGACTTTTTATGTCCCTTTTTGGTCCTTCAATGACCAAAGAGAATTTTAAACAAATTATGCTTCATGTTTCCTGGCTTAATAAAAAGCTACAATTTCTATTATCCAAATTAAAAATTATACTAATCAAAAGCTATTAATTTTGAAATGTCTATGTAAGTCTGTCTGTAGGTTCCCTTAGAACCTTTCCATGCTTTTATAATCAAGAGATTTTAATCAATTATGTACTAGAATCAAATTAGGTAAGGAAAACTTATTTTGCAAAAATAAAATCACTTCCCAATATGCTTGACAGAAACAAGCTATTCATTTTCATTTGTGTTCCATTGAAGACATAACTGAAATCTGTCCAATGGTTTATTTCCCAACTGGTCCACTATGGAATTCTTCGGAATGTTTTAAGATTGGCTGTAGCTAGAGTTCTGACTTCCATTTGGACCCTGCTCTCCTTCACTGTTCAAGTGGGGAAGAAAGAGATTTTATACCAATTAAAAGACTCATTTTCAATACTCCAATAAGCCAACTAATTTTTAAAGTTAGTTACTCTGTGGTACAACTCTACAAAACAAAGGCATTCCTGATTGTAAGACACAGATGTGGAAAATTAAAATACTGAAGACTAACATTTGGTTTTATATTTTTATTCTTATGTAACTTGGTGCTCTCACACATAACAAGCATTCTGGAAGTTAGTGTTCATATACACTCAAAAAATTTAAATAAGGGTATGGGATTTCATTGTCATTACAGGTATCACTCAACATAGAGATTAGAGCTTCTGCACAAATTTCCTGTAAAATTAAATCTTACATATAAAATTTTATTCCCGCTAAATATGAAAATCAAGAAGTGTTCTTCCCAAAAAATTATTGTCCAAATGCATAATAAAATCACATGTAAATACAGCAAACTTTTATAAGTCAGAAAGAAAAATGGCAATTTCCTGGAAAATGCTGAATACTTAAAATAAAAATAACTAAAACTGAAAATACCAGTAACTGTGGCAATAGGATTATTGCCTTATCTTGTCCATCATCATCTTGCAGCTTCAGGCCCTGCCACTAGTGGAGAATCACTCAGGGAATTTCTGCAAAAAATGCATCCAAAGGTAGCTGTTTGAATGACTGCCTTAAACAGCTCCTTGTATAAGTCAAGTATTAATTTTTTCCAAACGGTAACATTAACTTACCAGACCTACAAATCTATCTTAATATTATATAATTTAATTATTTTTCTTGATCATTAAGATGGGTAGCATTTTTTTATTTTCCTTCTGACCTTTTTTCCTACTCTAAATGATCTGATATACAGTGAGAGCTGGGAACCACTGAACTAAATGAAAAGATTCTGTAAAAAACAACCAAAGAAAACCCTCTTAGCACAAGTGATTCACAGTTAGCAAAATTATGTTACTATGTGCCATGGATCTTCAGGTCGCTCAAAAGCCAAAATTATTTATCTTTACAATATCAGATCAATCACCTAAGTTTTTGAAAACTGCTACTGAAATTTATAAAAGAGGATAAAAGCCAGTAGTGTGTGTGTTGGGGGGAGGTCACACAGAGTCAAACTGACATGGGATACTATAGAATTCTTTATCCCTGAATTTCAGATGAACTAGCCTAATTCTGTTCTGTTTAAATTTATGTACAGTATATAGCCATATGTTGAGGGATACCTGTAAGAGACCTGCCATCGCATTAGGAAAAGTTAACAGATAATCAGATTAATGTTATTTTTTAAAATGAGACACTGTCAATCTACCAAGTCAGATTTTAAAATTATGTAAATCATGAAGTTTTGGAAGAAATTTCATGAAAACAATACAGCACAATCTATGAAAAAATATGATAATGTATATGAAATATATAATTAAATGAAATCAATAATTAAAGTCTACAAAGTACCTGTTCGGAGGAGGTTTTGGTTTTGGCATCTTACTAAGAATAGTTGCCATCTCTTTTCTCTCATCAAAATTCTTCCACTGCTCATATAGCTTTAAAATAACCCTGATTATTTCCAAAATCTAGAAGTAAGTATTTGAAAAGTTCTCAGTGGCAATACCAAGCAACATTTAGTATATAAAGAACACACATCACACACATCCTCAGAAAACAGTGTAAAGATAGAGTCTCTGTCCTTAAGTATTCAGGTTATATTAGACAATCTTGATAAACTTGAAAGCAGTATTTTTACCACACTGCTCTGTAGGCTTCTCCTTCTACCCTCTCATCTTTTAACATGTATACTTTGTCTATCCTTATCCATCTCTGCAGTTGGTTTCCTTCTATCTGCTAATATCCTAAACCAAAACAGAACAGTGAGGTACTGGGAAGAGAGGTCTAAATCATGAA
The DNA here is from genome assembly GCF_003265705.2 of Callorhinus ursinus. Lineage (NCBI taxonomy): Eukaryota > Metazoa > Chordata > Mammalia > Carnivora > Otariidae > Callorhinus > Callorhinus ursinus. The sequence continues at coordinate 20,242,036 of NW_027397068.1, forward strand.
GGAGTAGGCCACTACAGAGTACACTCCTCTAATACCAACCGTTTCAAACAATTTAATGGGAGGTGGTGCATGAAAGACATTGTTTTGTTTCTCTGTTAACTACTCTACACATGAGTTAAGGTGTTCAAAACCTGGCAGCTATAAATCTGTCATATCCAGTTTTCAGATCAGCCCTCTTTCTCATCTGAGTAGACCTCACATTGGATCTAATACTATCAACACTTCAGCAGAAAAGGTAAAAAAAAAAAAAAAAAAAGGGCAAAAGCCTTTTGTCAGGAGACAGGCTGTGTTATAAAAGTTTATAGTAGTATTTAGTGGTCTCTAGGTAGCTTTTAAAATAATCCTGGAAATTAGATGCAGCTTTGCAACTCAGCAAACCAAAAGTTTACCATTCTGTTTAAGCCTAAACCCAACAGAGAAATATAACCTAAATAGTCAACATCAACTCTTCTCGCCAAACATGTTTCTTAATATTTTTTTTTACCAAAAATCTTCTTAGCTTTGTGGACATCATAGGATTTTAGACTCATGTTAAGTAAACATCATATTAACTTTAAAATGTTCAAATTTATACTCTACTAAGGGAATTTTATTTTTTAATATATTTTTTAAATTTTAAAATTTTTGTTTGAGAGAGAAACAGAGTGCAAGTGGAGTAAGGGCAAGAGGGAGAGAGAGAATCTTAAGCAAGTTCCACACCCAGTGCAGAGCCCAACATGGGGCTCGATCTCACAACCCTGAGATCATGACGAGAGCCAAAATCAAGAGTCAGATGCTTAATCGACTGCCTTCGGCTCAGGTAGTGATCCTGGAGTCCCCAGATCGAGCCCCACATCAGGCTCCCTGCTCAGAGGGGAGTCTGCTTCTCCCTCTGACCCTCCCCTCTCATGTGCCCTCTCTCATCCTCTCTCTCAAATAAAAAAATAAAATCTTAAAAAAAAAAAAGAATACCTTCTCCATATCCACAGAAAGCTCAGCAAACCACTGTCTGGCATCTTTCTGCTGTACAACACAGGCTACATGTAGACAAGCTGGAAAGAAAATGAGAGAAAAAGGGCCATGTTTAACCTCAAGTGTGACATGTAGGGACTTAGAACTAAAGATAAGATTTCCACTTAAAATTTTCATGTGCATTTTCCAATATTCTTTTTAAAAATTACACAGATTCATCTAACAGTTACCAATAACCATCCCATCAACTTAATATAATACAGACACAAAAATTACTAGACTATCTTAAGGTTCTGGACATCTCCTGCTCCTCACTGTATACTAAGGATGGTACAGTTGCTCTGAGAGTCGGGGCATGTTAGGAAAAAATCCAATGAGGAAACTACATCAGGGAAATGATCCTCAACAGTGGCACAAAGGAATGGTCAAAATTCACCCAGAAGTCAGTTTGACACATACACAGGCCAATAATATGCTAATAAATTTCAACAATTAATTATATTTTGATATTTCAATTAAAAGCAGTCTGTTGCCTTTAAGTTTTTAGCCCAAGATGAAGTCAGGTGAACACTGGGCACCCCAGTACCAAATTCAGTGTTATAATCAAATGGAGCTTAGAAAAAAAAATAATGCACTATATACAGTATAATTACAGTTGCTCTCTGAACAACATTAGTCTTAGGGGCGCCAAACCCCTCTGCAGTTAAAAAAATCTGTGGGTAACTTCTGACTCCCCCAAAACTTAACTATTAATAACCTACTCTTGACTGGAAGCCTGACTGATAAATAATTGATTAACACAAATTTTGTGTTATGTACTATATACTGTATTCTTAAAATAAGCTAGAGAAAAAATATTAAGACAAGCATAAGGAAGAGAAGATACATTTACAGTATTATAAAAAACCTGTATATAGGTAGACCTGCACAATTCAAATCCATGTTGCTCAAGGGTCAACTATATACACATTACACACAATATAAACTAACAAAGACAGTAAAAGAACCCAAAGACAACAATCTCCATCATAATTTTGCCTAATATAATTTCTACCAGCAGCTTGGCTACCTTGAGCCCACACCAGCTTCTTAAGAGTTATTTTCCCTGTTTTAGTTACCCAAGTGATTTTGTGAAGGATGACATTCTAGGCAAACAGTGACTCAAATGTGAACTGACATACTGGTTGACCCAAGTCAAATGAAGCTGTAAAGTAGGGTGTAGGCCCTGAAGGGACGAGAGGCGAAAGAACTGAAATTATAGTAACAGGTAATTAAAGTACAGTGGAAAATGTCATTAACAAGGCATACACACATTCTGCGTGGAGCACTGGGTGTTATGGACAAACAATGAATCATGGAACACTACATCAAGAACTAATGATGTAATGTATGGTGATTAACATAACAATAAAAAATTAAAAAAAAAAAAACAACAAGGCATAGGCAGAGTAAATTAGAGGAGACATCCTAAACCTGGACTGAGGTGATGTAGGAAGTTTGGGGATGGGAAGGGTGTCACTAAAGAGGTGATATCTAAGACAAGTCTTAAAAAAAAAAGGTGAGAATGGGAGCAGAGAATGATATGTACAGGTTAAAAGAAGTTGTGTATTTTATCCAGAAATTGGGTGGTAAAAGAGTAGGGGGAAAATCAAGAGGACAGAATCATGAAACTCAATAGGAAAAAGAAAGGGAAAAGAAACTAATAAGTGCTTAATATATGGCAGGCATTACTGGTGTTCTGTAAGACATCTCATTTAATATCTGCAACAATTCTGTATGGAGTTAGTATCCCCAACATTTTACAATTAAGGAAACAAACTCAGAAAGGTTAAATACTTTTCCCACAATTATAAAGAAAGCAAAGTTTAAACCTAGGACTATCTGATTCCAAAGCCTGTGTTCTAACCCATTACGCTACCTTCCACAGGTAAATAAAATGGTAGCTAACTTCTCCCTCCAGCAAGGCACTGACTACAGAGGCTCCTTTACCGAACCTCTGAGCACTTAACTGGGCTCAGGGAATAAAAAACAGGCCCAGTTATTCTATATAGTTTACAAGTAATATTAGCAGGCTTAATTCTGAACTTTTCCTCCTAAACAAAAACGTTCTATTCAAACACTGGTCAAAATTATTTTAAATGACTTAGAAAAAACAAAAAACGAAAACTTAACAAAAGAAGGGGGTGAGAGGGACAATAACTCTGACTTCTGAAAGTTGAATTTCATATTATTACAAATTCACATGCAAGGATTAGTCTATCACTTCATGAACCATAAGAATGTAAAGCATAATAGGGTGAAATTTCTTTTGGGATGACCTAAATAAGCTTATAACAATTCAACTAGTAAAGGCATACCATGCTTACATACCTAAAGCTATCATGAAAGGAGGATACAGTAGGCAAAGATCCGTTCTGTAGGTATCATTCACTATCCTCCTACAGAAATATAAATCATATTATTACTGAAATCAGAACTACCTTGTATGATTGTACATTTCCCCCCAGAGAGGGTCAGATTTCCCATCTTTGTAAACATTTCTTTTGTATTACTGAAGCACAGATATAAAGGTGAAAACATCAAGGGAAAAAGATGGATACATGAAAATGACAATGAATAAGCATATTTTAATGGATAAAATTACAGCTAAATAGATTTTAAACTTAAAACCTTACAGTAAATTACAATAAGGATTTTTCCAATTTTTCAAATTAGAAAATCAGAAGAAACCAGAAATTATACAGTTAATATGTATGTTGAATACCAATAAAAAGTACTCTATTTGAAAGATAATGTTTTAATTTTTATGTAAACTGTTTTTTTAAGAATCAAATTTTAATGGAAATATTAATCAAATAAAGATTCTTATCAATTTAGCATTTATAAATATAGTTAATTAAAATTCAACAAGCAGATATTTCACTCGACATACAATGTCTTGGGGCACTAGTTTAATTACTTTAAAAATATTAAACTTCATATTCAGTTGTCAACCTTCCTAGCTAATAACATGTTACACTATGAATAACTTCTGTTCTAATTACCATGCAAGGGGAAGCAACATGTCTTCTTGGCCCATGTCCTGCACATACTGGAGCAAAGGTCTATAAGGATGATACACTATCAAGCAACAATCCTAGAAACAGTTTAAAAAATGTGTATGTATAAAAACAGATTTATTACAACACAAAAACTTATCACTACCCAACTGATTTGTAATTGTGTATTTCAAAATGTATTTCTCTAACTCATGCTTGCTTCCCTTTTATTCTCTTAAGCAAGCAGTATGGCAGCCCTAAACTCTACTATAATAGTGAAGGCAGTGCTCTCTCTGGAATATACCTTGGTAAATCGGTAGGCAGTCAGTCAGCATCCATTCCCTTAGAGACTCAAAGTGTCACATCTGCAACACACTGAAACCTCTTATTAGCCTATAAATCCGTAATTCCCAACTGGAGGAGCAGAATTCTGCCAAAGACATAATCTATCTTTAAATAACACCACACACATACACAAATTGTGCAAATAATTTACAGTGGCTTCATGTCCTGACTGGTTTGCTTGTAATCCTTTTATTATAGTTACTATAGAACAGAAAAATTTTCCCATCCTAAGTGGGACATACAAATTATTTTACAGGCTTCTCAGAGGATATAGGTGATGACGATGCTACCAGGTACTCTGATTTCACCATCATGTATCATTTGGATGGTTTTAAAATGCACCTCCCTATAAATCATCTCTTTAAAGAATTTCTGACTTCACTAAATTTGAAAGTTTTACTCTATTAATCACAAGGAAGTAATACACTTACCATTAGTTCTAAAAGATAGAATTCACATTCTAATATCTGTTTTAAAAAAAAAGATTATAAATGTCAATGTGAAACAAATTAGATGAGTCTACTTAGTCTAACATAACAATTTATACATTATAGTAATGTATCACAAATTTTTACTAAAATTTTTTGAATCAAAATATACAGTAGTTTATCAGAATAAACATGTACAATAAAAATTAATTTTTACTATTATACAAAACATGTAATTATGACTATAAAGGATTTTAATCCTTATAGAAAAGTCAGCCTCATATAGTAATTCTTACTTTTTTAATTTAAAATATCCTGTGTAAACTTCAGATTTTCTAATACACTTTCCACTCAACAAATGCAAAAATGCAATTATCTCCACTTATGTGTTACTTTTATATTACAAATCAATAAAAGGAAAGAATACTGAAAATGAAACAAAAATATACAATTTATACAGGATGATGAAATCCCTCACAAGGTAGAAAAAGGACATGCCTATTAAAAATGTTAACAGAAACTCACATTCTAAATTAATGTAAAGTTTCAAATATGGTTTTCATACTGTTCCATTACAGTAGCTCCCAGCCCTAGCTACACACTAGTATCACCTGGGAGCTTTTAGAAAATACCAGTCCCTAGGCCTCAAGCCTAAAAATTCTGTTTTAGTTGGTCTGGAGAGGCCCCGAGATCACCATTATTAAAAAGTTCCCAAAGTGATTTAATGGGCACCCAGGGTTGATAACCATTGTTATTAAGTACTTTTTTTTTTTTTTTAAAGGTAGAAGCAATTTAGATGAACCATGAGAGATGATGGACTCTGAAAAACAAACTGAGGGTTCTAGAGGGGAGGAGTGTAGGGGGATGGGTTAGCCTGGTGATGGGTATTGAGGAGGGCACGTTCTGCATGGAGCACTGGGTGTTATGAACAAACAATGAATCATGGAACACTGCATCAAAAACTAATGATGTAATATATGGTGATTAACATAACAATAAAAAATTTTAAAAAAGGTAGAAGCAATTTAGCTTTAATTTAGAATTAAAATTTATATTCTTGTATTCAGTATTTGAAAGTACCATTTCTAGGAAACTATTCAGTTTATTCTAACATAAAATGGAGCTAGTTTATATACAGCTTTGACAAGTAGTCTTATTTTATACAACATACTTACATGGTTCATCCTATAAGGAAATTCCTTTGGAAAGGCATATGAAAATCTAGTTTTTACTGCAGAAAACAAAAAAATGACTTAAACTAAGAAAGTGGAAAAGTAAATTAAAGCAAAATTTCTTTAACACAGTGTAGAATATTAGAGGAAGGGCTAAATCACCTTTTTTTTTTAAAGATTTTATTTATTTATTTGACAGAGAGAGACACAGCGAGAGAAGGAACACAAGCAGCGAAAGTGGGAGAGGGAGAAGCAGGCTTCCCGCCTAGCAGGGAGCCCGATGCGGGGCTCGATCCCAGGACCCTGGGACCATGACCTGAGCCGAAGGCAGACGCTTAACGACTGAGCCACCCAGGCGCCCCAGGGTTAAATCACTTTTAGTAAGAGCTCTTAGAGATGCTTAGGGACCCAGATTTTTTTGTTTTCAGGCATGGGAAAGAACTAAGTGGCAGGAATTCCTAGGCCCCCATCTATATCACAATTAGAGAGCTTTAATTATATACTTAATGTATTAAAAAAGAGTTCTGCTGCTTAAAAAATCAAGGGGTTGGGGAAAAAAAAAATCACCTGGATTTTTTTCATCTCTAAAATCTTTCCAGCTCTAGAATGATATTGGTTTTATTTCTCAGTAATTTAGCTTAGAAGGAACACAAGTTGTGTATGTATTCAAATATATATGTATATATTTCTAAATATATATATGAAAATTGAAAAGATAATACAACCAAAGAATGTTAATAGTGGTCATCTGAGATTTAAGGATTTTTACTTATCTGTACTTTCTATAATAGGTACCTCTTTATCAAAAGATGTATTTTAATAAAAGCATAAATATATGTGCAAAGTTCTCTAAGACTTTTTCATACCACACACAAACACATACATACAGTTACTATTCTTCTTTGTCACTAAGTACAAATGAAAAAACTGTTAACTATCAATCTCTCTCTTCAAAATGATGAGTGTACACCTTTAAGTACTACTACTTGAGAAAATTGTATTCACGTCATTATGATGCAGTGTTTCATTAAATCAAGTGATGTTCTAGAGGATCTGTTCTGTGATCCCTTCCATTTGCATAAAGCCTAAGACCACACGGAGATTTAATTTTTTTTTCATTTACTCTATGTACTTTATTTTCAAAAAGTTTTATTTTGTAAGCAGAGGAACCTAACAACTAATTTAGATAGATAATATCTGCCAAGATTTGAAACCTAAACCATTTAAAGTTGACATTAGGAAATTTATACTTAAGCTTTCCTTTTCTTTCTCCTTTATTTGAAAACATACTAATATTAAGGTTTCTGAGTTTTACAAATACTTGTGATGTGAACAAGATGTAAAGTGTACAAATAAAATAGGTACTTACGTAATGGTAACTAATCAACAAGGTAACATTATCTCTGTACATAAAACAAATATGCACCCCTAACTCTGAGACCTTGACACCTAACTTTCTCTGAGATTTACCTGATACTGTTAACCTCTCTCCTACTCCATGGTAAAATTGCTCTGCATTTTGATTTTCTATCTTTTAATCCTTTTCTAACTTGGGAGGAAAGTACTTCCCTCCTCTCTACTGATACCTCTATCACTTGTGTATTTTTCATCTGCTCAACTGACAGTTCATACTTCTTTTTGCACCCTTAACCATTCCTCCTCCAATAAATCTGTCCCATCACTTACTAAAATGCTCAAATTTCTCTTAAAAACAAAAACACATAACACCTCTACCAAATTATATTCCTCTGCTTTTAGAAGTAGACTATTTTTTAGAACATTTTTAAATTTGTAGAACGGAAAAGATAATAGAGTTCCCATATACTCCCTGTTATGGGCTGAATGTTTGTGTCCCCCCAAATTCATATGTTGAAGCCGCAACCCCTGTGTGATGGTATTTGGAGCCACCTCCAAATTTAGGGAGTTAGTTAGGTTTGAGGGGGGTCATGAGAGTGGGGTCCCCAGGACAGACCAGTGTTCTTATAAGAGGAAGAGCAACCTCTGCCACATGAGAGCACAATGAGAAGGCGGCTGTCTGCTTGCCAGGAAACAGATGGCCAATCATGGAACTGATCAAGGCAGACACTTTGTTTGATCTTGGACTTCCCAGCTTCCAGAACTGTGAGAAATAAATGCCTATTGTTTAAGCCACCCAGTCTATGGTATTTTGTTAGAGCAGCTGGAACAGACTAAAACAACCCCCCACCCATTTTCCCTTGTTATTAACATCTGGTATTAGTATGGTACATTGTTATAATTAAGGAACCAATATAAATACATTATTATTAACTAAAGTCCATAGTTTATTCAGATCTCCTTAGTTTTTTCCTAATGTCCTTTTTCTGTTCGAGGCTCTCATCCAGGAGACCACTTCACATTTACTTGTCATGTCTCCTTTAGATTCCACTTGGCTGTGACAGTTTTCCAGACTTTCCATGTTTTGATGACTTTGACAGTTTTTAAGAGTACTAAATTTTTTTTCAAGTATTAGTCTGTGGCTTGACCCTCTACTGGAATTTGTCTGATGTTTATTTAATGTTTAGACTGGGGTTGTGGGATTTTGGAAGGAAGTATGAGAGAAGTAAAGCACCATTTCATCATATCACATGAAAGGTACACACTACTAGTTATTTATCACTGTTGATAATCACCTGGCTGAGGTAGTGTTTGTTGGGTTTCTCTACTGTAAAATTATGTCCCCCTTCCCTTTTCATAATATACACATTAGAAGGAAATCACTATGCACAATGAATACTTAAGAAGGGGAAATTTATGCTTTCCCTATTTGAGAGTGTAGTTAGCTACATAAATTATATGAAATTCTTCTGTATTAGAGATTTGTTTCTTCTCTCCCATTTATTCAGTAATTTATATATATATCGGTATGGACTCAGGGATATTTTTTTATACTTTGGGTTATAATCCAATACTACTTTTTTGTTGTTGTTGCTGTTATACAAATTCTTCTAGCTTTGGCCATTGAGAGCTCTTTCAGTTGGGTTACGTGTCCCTTTGACATATCCCCATTAAGGTAGGTGTTTTTTTTTTGTTTGTTCGTTTGTTTTCAGCATTTCCTTACTTATTGGCACTATGCTCCAGGTCTATCTTGCATATTTCCTGTCCCAGTCACTTCTCCAAAGAGACCTAGTTCCTTATTATTGGAGAATGGTATTAGAAACAAAGATCTGGGCACTAGGAAAACTCACTGCTACTGCAATGTCATTGTTTGTAGACCCTCATTTTTAAGTAGTCTCTACATCCAATGTGGGGATCGAACTTACAACCTTGAGATCAAGAGTCATATGCTCTCTGACTGAGCCAGCCAGGCACCCCAAGGTTCATCCATGTTGTAGCATATGAAAAACTTTAAAATCTGTCTACCTCAACTCACATTCTCCTCCAATTCACCTTACGTTATTCTGCCAGATTCACCTTCCTAACACACAATTCTAGCATCATCCTCATGTTGAGAAATAAAGCCTTCAAATGTACCACCATCATCAACAGAACAAACTACAGATTCTTCACTGAAGGCCCTCTAGGACTTTTTCCAGCTATTTCCTTACTGACCATTCACTGAATGTAATTCATTAGTTTCTCTATTTTTGACCAAACTGTTTGATGCTCCTAGACTATCTTTCCCCTACATTTCCCAGGCTCAAAGTCTATCTTTCTTTACCAAATTCAATTTAAGCCTTTCTGGATTCATCTAACAAATAACCTTTTACCACTCAAAACATTTACTGCATTCTCTAATTCTCTTATGCCACTTATTTCTTCTTTTGTATTAATATTTGTATATATATGTCTTATGTTCTTGTCCTTAAATTCCTTGTATTTATCTTTGTATCCACCACTGCATCCAATATGGTGTTTCCAGTGAGAACAATGCTGTTATTGATGATGATGAGCAGGCACTGAGGTTTACTGAGTATTATGGACTGAACCACGCTCTCTGCCCTGACCCTGCCAAATTCCAATGTTGAAGACCTAAACCCCAATGTGACTGATTTGGAGACAGGTAAATAAGAGGTACTTATGGTTAAATGTGGCCATAGGGTGGGGCACAAATTCTATAGGACTGGTGTCCCTAAAAGAGGAAGAAACACTAAGGGTACACACCCACAGAGAAAGGACCATGTGAGGACACAGCAAAAAGGTGGTCCTCTGAAAACCAGGAAGAGAAGCCTCAGGAGAAACTAATTTGTTGACACCTTAATCTTGGACTTCAGCTTCCAGACTGTAAGAAAATAATTTTGTTGTTTAAACCACTTAGTCTCTATCACTTTTTATGGCAGGCCTAGCGAACTAAGACACTGACCAAGACACTGTTCTAAGAGCTTTACTGATATTAACTCATTTGATCCTCACAAAAACCCTTTGACATAAATATTATTAATCCTCATCTGCAAGATGAGAAACTGAGACACAGATTATATTTTGCCCGATCTGCCACACAGAAAGCAAGGGAGCTGAAATTTGAAACCTAAGCTGCATGAGCCTATATAATACACTATTAACATCTATGAAATAAACAAAAATATTCTACTATAACAATTTCCTCTTCATTGGTAACCAAATACTATTATGAATATATCTTTATGGCTTTGCATGAAAAATAAACCTTAGTAATAGGTATTTTACTTTTTTTTTTTGAGAGAGAGAGAGAGAACACACACATGTGAGCAGGGGGAGGGGCAGGAGAAGAGAAAGAGAGAATCTCAAGCAGGCTACACATTCAGCACAGAGCCCGATGCGGGGCTTGATCTCAGGACCCTGAGACCCTTCATCTCAGGACCCTGGGCTGAAATCAAGAGATGGATGTTTAACCGACTCAGCCACCCAGGTGCCCCAGTATTTTACATTTTTAAAAATATACACCTTCTAAAAAATTTGGAAAACAAAAAAATGACATAAGAAGAAAATAAGGCATCTAGAATCCACTACTAACAGATGAGCACTGCTAACATTCTGGTGGATTTCCTTCCAGTTGTTTTTGAATTTTTAATAATTCAATTTTCCAGACGGCAATCCAATACTTATCAATACGATATATCTGCTATATTAAATTCTATGGAAAAGCTGGTTCTACTCTGCTATTCTTAGAAGAGTAAAATATGGCATGGAAAAGACTGAATTAGGTTATTAAACTCTTCTCAGAAAAGGGAATGACCCAAAAATATGAAAATTAGTCTGGTTCACAAACCTAAAAACACAAAAACCTTCTGCCTCTTCCGTGCAAGATAAGAAAAAAAAAAAAAATTCCGCATTATCTTTCATCTTTTGTTAGGTGCTGGCTTTGTGCTTAACCTATGAAGATGGAGCATAGCATAATGTTAATACCATAATGTTAATACCTTGTACACAATATTTTACAATCACTAGTCTACAGTGTTATTTCCTTTAATGTCATGACTCCAAGGCAGCTAAACCCCATCATTTTGGAAAAAGAACTAAAGCCAAAAAGTAAAGGAATCTGCTCAAGGTTATATAGCTATTGCTCAGACAGAATTGAGGCTGACTACTGTAGTCAGCATTTTTTTTCCTGCACTGTTTTTCAATATGGAGGCAAAATACATAATTCCTATCAAATACATACACTACAATTACTAAACAAAGTTTACCCACAAGAAGAAGTTTACCACAAGACCCAATGGCTAGTCATTATGAAGCAAAAAAAAAAATACAATAAAACTGGAAAATAAGTTTTTTCTTTACCCTTATTATTTAAGAGCCACTGAGTTGATGTTTTTGGATAATAGTTACTATTCATTTCTGATATTAAATGTAATGTCTTGGACATAATACTCTTAAGTGGTTTTCAAAATTTTTGTATTTTAACTTTATTTTTAGCCAAATACACTACCCATAAATGTGACCACAGGAGATTTAATAAACCCAACCAATATTTCACAGGTCTCATAAACTAAAAAACATTAAGGTCCTATAGAGCTTTTTCAAAGAATTACATCCTTAAAGCAGGATATACTTTTTGCACTTACATACAGAAGTAGCAGCAGAAATCAATCTTGTATTTGAGACTACTCCAAATTCCTAGAGAAATAAAGATAGATGAGATCAGGTACATAGTAACCCAATGAACCTAAGGGTATCTGGGTCTATTCAAAGCAAAGCAATTCCTATGTCCCCCCATGTTTATAGTCTGGTTTTCATCTTCTACCTACTTGAAGCGTGAAGTATTTAAATCTCTAAACGTATTACTTTTCCTTAAAATGGCTGCAATAAGACAAATGTTTAAATAATTTTGTCATTTAACATCATCGAGAGATACCAAATTAGAAACCAAGCCCTAAAGCAACAGTGCCAGTTTTCTGCACCCCAATTAGTTTCCAAAAAGATTTTTTATATTCTACACTTAACTGCAATAAAAATATTAAGTATCCTTCCTATTCAACTGAACCTGGACTAATGAACAGGTATTTCATGCTATTTAGTAATAAAACAGTTGAATCTCTAAAGATAAACTTCAGTATCACCAAAAGAATTTAAAAGACCATAGAAACTATTATTCTATTTGGAAGAGGAAGACAAGAATGATAGAATGATATATTATAAAACTTCCTTTTCTTTTTCTTTTTTTTTTTTTAAAGTAGGCTCTACCCATGCCCAGTGTGGAACCCAAGACGGGGCTTGAATTCACAACTCTGAGAGCAAGACCTGAGCTGAGATCAAGAGTCAGACACTTAACTGATTGAGCTACCCAGGTGCCCCATAAGACTTTTTTTTTAAAAATAATTTCAGCCTTACCACAAAGCAAGCTTTTTTTTCCCTTTTTTGAGAGAGAGCGAGCGAGCAAGAGGGGATGGGGGTGGGGGGCATGGCAGAGGGAGAGGGACAGAATCCTAAGCAGACTGTGTGATAAGCAGGAAACCCAATGCGGAGCTCCATCCCTCGACTTGGAGATCATGACCTGAGCCGAAATCAACAGTCGGACGCTTAGCCAACTGAGCCACCCGGGTGCCCCAAGACTCTTAATGTCAGTTCCCATTTCCTCTTTGAATTTAATATGCCACCATTGTAAAAATAACTAAAATTTATGAGGTGATCCATCTTACATATATTGTCTCATTTAATTTGATTAACCTCATAAGATTACTAAAACCTTCACTTCATTTTAAAACAGAAAAATCAAGAATCAGTTCCTTATTCAACAAAAGAAGCGAAACTAAACCTAGTCCTAATCTATATAAATACCTTCAACCTATATCCTTATTTTGGGGGGTGGGGAAGGTATGTATGTGTGTATATATGTTTATATTTAAACCTCAAACCATAGTAACTGAAACTAAAAAGTAAATGCCTCAGACATCTTAAAAGTCATTTCTATATAATTCCCACACAACTGGACAAAACACAGAAAGATCTGGTCACAGTTAACAATTAAAAACAATAACGCTATAACCAAATATAAAGGGATACATTTTTTTTTTCAGGAATAATTTTTTTTCTTTTTAAGTATCCTCTCCACCCAATGTGGGGCTCGAACTCATGACCCTGAGATCAAGAGTCATACACTCTACCAACTAGAGCCAGCCAGGCATCCCAACCCAGGAATTCTTTATTCAAAATTCTTAGAGTGAAAACTTTCACTCAGTAAATCACGTAACAAAAGACATTTAACAAACAAAACAAATTAAAATCCCCAAATTCATCTTTAAGAGTAGAAATTTATAAAGATTTTATCTAGATTTTCCATACTGGTTGTGTTTCAGATACATCAAATTACATGGTAATATTTGGAAAAACCACCCCATAATATGGGTTATTTTTTATTTATTTTTAAAGATTTTTTATTTTTTAACAGAGAGAGAGACAGTGAGAGAGGGAACACAAGCAGGGAGCGTGGGAGAGGGAGAAGCAGGCTTCCCGCTGAGTAGGGAGCCTGATGTGGGACTCAATCCCAGGACCCTGGGATCATGACCTGAGCCGAAGGCAGATGCTTAACGACTGAGCCACACAGGCGCCCCATAATATGGGCTTTTTATAAACACTTCCTTTTCCCACAAAAGAACTTAGTAATAACAGGGCTGGTTCTGTCCCTCTAAGCTACCACTTATAATCAGAAAACCATAAACCTCTAGAAAGTCTGTCTTAATATTATTTCTAATAGGGTCAACTCTCATTACTTTAGGTAATAATTAGGAAAGACGTCTTAAATAATCCTAAATAATGACTAAAACAAAACTAAATCAAAATTGACTACCAAAAGGAATATAAACCTATTGGGTTTAAATTACATTCAATTTTCAAGAATACAATTACGATTCTAAAGACATCTAAGAAACATAATACAAAGGGTTCAGAACTTTAAAGACTGCATATATGATCATGAACATTAGTCAATATCTCCTATTACTGTCTGGATTTTAGCTGCACTCTCTCAAAAATACTGAAAAGGAAAATATGAGCAGAGATTTAGTCTCAGCTCCAAGTTCCCATCTCTCTTCTCTCCCTCACCTAGTTTCTCTACCCTAACAATTCCTCATCAGAATCTAACTGACTAGAGCCACACTCAATCCTTGCTTTCCCTATGGTTTGCCAGGCAGCCATTATCAGGAAGCAGGGAGGGAAGACAGTAGGGCATAGGATGCATATGGAGAAGGAGGGACACAAGAGGAGGTACTATAATTCAGGTTATAGTAGAGAAGCTGTGGCACTTATGGAATACTACTTAGTGCCAAGCAGTAAATGTCTTTGAGGACCTAGAACAAAGCAGTTAAAGGCATGGAATTAGTAGCCAGACTCCCAGGCTCTGCCACTTACCAGCTCTATGATCTCAAGCAAGTTTCTTAATCTCTATGTACCTCAGTTTACTCCTTTATGAAATGAGGATATTACTACCATACACCCCATTGTTTGTTATGAGGATTATAAGTCATATTATGAGTCAGTTATAGTTGTAAAAGAACTTAGAATAGCACTTGGCATACAGTAAATGCTACATAAGTGTTTGTTAAATGAATGTATAAAGACATTTATATCTTTGATTTTTGTATGAATTTCAATATTTTGCATAAATCACCATCTGTCACTATTTTTATATAGGTAATATGAAAACTAGGGCAGATTAACCAATGTACATTGACTATACTTCAATGAAGAACAGAAAACTATTTCATACCTCTACTTTGGATGCCAAAAACACACATGTAGGAGCCATTAATACAGGATCTATACTTTTCAGAGAATACCTAAAATATGATAAAACAAAGTTAAATGTCATTCATATAGAAAACATTGGGGAAAAAACCAAGATAACTCTATGGCAAACACATGATTCATTTATACTAAGGTTCATCAACATTACATAAGAGTTTCAAATAGGTGTAACATAATCCCGAAATAAAAGTCCTACCTGGCATAGAATCTCTTGAAATAGACCGTAGCAGTGGCAATAACTTGTTGTCTTAATTTAAGATGTTCACCTAATGCCTGAATAACTAAAAGAAAAATAATAGTTTTAAATGTTCTTCTGGTATCTTTATAATATTGACATTGAAAATAACTTTCATGTGGTTAAATCATGACTGTATTAATTTTTAACAAAGAGAAAAACCTACATATGCTATAAAGCTCTACTTGGATCACACTGAGCTAGGACTAGGATTTGCAAATCTGTTAAAAAAATATAGGTATGCATTAACAACAATAAAAATAGAAAGTGTCCCATAGCAAACACTATTCTTATATTAAGAAGGTTGAATGATAGGCATTTTCCTCTACCTTCTAAGTATTTTCAATGTTTTTTTATTATCTTTAGAATAACTATAAAAAGAAAATATTAGACAGTAATCAAACTCACTACAACTTCCACTTTATAGTTTATTAAAAAGTCCATAATGAATTCTCCAAACAATAGAGAGAGGTAGGTTTGCAGAAGAGTGAACTGAAGGTTAGAAAGATCATGTAACAAAGCTACCATGTGGGACAGCAAGGATCTTTTGCCTCTAAATCATCTAAGCAAAGTTGCAAGATAAGAATGATCAATAGGATGTCAGCCCAAAGAATCCATTTATCTTCAAAATACTTGCTTTAGTCAATCTTAAACTGGTTTAGTAACACATTATAAAGGCTTAGGGAGATTAATGAACACTTTGAAACTGTCTTGAGTGTCTCTGCAATGTAAGATTCACAAAAGACTGTATTTAGATCACTTATAAAGATAAATGAATATAAGTTATAAAATGAATACATGAATAAAAATATTAAGTAGGGACTAAAACAGCTTATCACAAATTACTATACAAAAGTTTTAATTCAGAGGTAACCAACTGTACCATTTCAGTCAATTTTTTTAAAGTTTACCATTTGTAAAAAATATCTGTAATTTCCAATACTCTTCTTCTGAGAGAAACTTTAAGTCCTTCTGGCGTTCCTTCAACAGATCTTGTTTATCCAAAATCCATTGTAAACTAGAAGAATGAAAATGTTAAGACATGTTACAGAAAATCAACTAACAAAGTCACAAAAAATATACTAAGACTGAACAAGTTATGAACATTCCGAGAAATATAAAGTGCAAGAAGTAACCTTGGAAGACAGTATTTTTCACATTTCTTGAAACTGAGAATTATCTCACTAATGAATGTAAATATGCCCTGAAAAAAAAATTCCACTCTAATTTTGTCTCTTTTTTGTTCTCTCTCTAATTTATTTTATTTCCTTGGTTTTAAGACTCTGATATCAAGAAAGATCTTACAATCAGTGATGCCTTAAGCTTTTAATCTACAGCATGTTTATTTTTCCCTAGTGATACATAAAATAATAGTATAGTTATTTGGCATCAAATGATGATGCCTTAGATTTGAATTATCTTTTCTGTTGTTCATGAGTAACTGCAGTATTTAATTTCTCTACTTCACAAATTCCACTCATGTTAAAATCTGCTTCAGAATTTATTACACTAATAGCCTCCTCCACCCGCCTAGTCAAGTCTACTATTTTTAACCAGAGATATGAAATTGAAATGACCCAAAAAACTATTCTGCAACTTGCTTTTGTCACTCATTATGTTCTGGAAGTCTTTCTATGTCAACAAATTTGTTATTCAGCATTACCTTTAAACTGCTTCACAGCATTATGGATGGATTGTTACCTAGTTAATTCCTATTAATAGGCATGCAGCTTATAATTTTTTACTATTAAAAATAATGCTTTAATGAATAGCTTTGTAATTCACCCTTGCATATTTGGTTAATAATATATTTAAAATAATTTCCTAGAAAAAGAAGCGATTGGTTGGTTTTGCTGATAACTGTTTTACATTGTCAGTTTGTATTCCATTCGTCACACCAATTTCCATTCCTATTAACAGTACATGAGAGTGTTTTAAAATATTTAAACCCCCTATGGGTTACTGCCAATCTTTTAAATACTTTACAACTTAAAGGCAAAGTAGTATCTTACTGTTTTAGGGGTTTTGTTTTTTAGTTTACTTCTGAGGTTAAACATTTTTCCATGCCTTACTGGTCAAATACAGTTCTTCTTTTGAACACTGTAATTTTAATGACAATTTTTCTAATAGGATGGTCTTTTTCACAATTAAGAGATTCTTTTCAATAATTTGTGTACTATGGATAATAAATCATTTGTCAAATAAACTGCAAACATTTCCTGAGTTTAGATGATCTCTTAATATTTACTTATTTGTAACACAGAAATATGAATCACTTATTAAAACCAACCCATATTTTACTTTGATTTTATGCTGGTCACAAATGGGAAGGCCTTCCCTGACACAAAATGATTTAAAAAAAAAAATCACCTATATTTTCTAATACACTTAAGGCTTTTTTCTTTCAATTTTTCTTATTCCTATGCCACGTTATTTTAAAACATTAAGATTAAATTATTAAAATCTGGTATGGAAAATATCCCCCTTGCTGATTACTATTCTTTAGAAAAACTTCTCGATATTCTATTACAATTATTGTTCTAAGACTTGAACTTTAGAAGTATTATGTCAAGTCCCAATTGCATTAAATTTAGAGATCAATACAGAGAGAAATGCTATCATTACAATGCTAGAATTCAAACTCCCTTTATTAAAATCTTTATGTTCTACTACAGAATTTAAAAATTTTTCTTCCTACAGGTCCTGCATATTTCTTTAGTTTATTCTTGTGTATTTCATATTTTCCATTAGTACTTGTAATTATATTTTCCCATCATTCATTTAAAAGAAAGCTTTCCATTTTTACGTTTTGTAACTGGTCACTTTACTAAACCTTTATTATTTATAATAATTTTTCAATTAACTGAATTTTCGAGTTAATTTTATCTCTACAGGCTGACAATTTTGTCATTTTTAGTATCTCATTCTATTAACTGTATTGAGTAGCAATTCAGAACAGTGTTAAACAGGCACCCTTATTTTCCTAATATTTCACCAATATCTTATTCATGCTTTGAGGTTCTTACCATGTTAAGAAAGCACCCTATTTGTTTTAGTCAAAAATAGATGTTGAATTTTAATAGACGTCTTTTGATGCCTTCACTGTTTATTAACAGATTTCCTAATACTGACTATATTTCTACAATAAAATCACTACCATTTTTTATATTTCTAATGTAATGTTAGACTCTACTTGCTAATAATTTATGATGTTTGTATCAATATTCAAAACAGACTGTTTTTAATGTTACCTTTGCTAGATTTTATCAGTGTTCTTGCAGCTTCAAAGAGAGAACTGGAAAGCTTTCTTTCTGTGTGAACTGGAATTTCAGTAGCAGATCCTCTTGAAAATGGGAAAACATTTACCCATGAAATAATGTGGGCCAGAGCATTTTTTAAGGGGTAGCTCTTTGGTAACCTTCTTAATTTGTTTTGGCTTTCAAATTTATTACCATGGAGATAACCCAAAGGTACATCTGAATTTATTTACTTTTCTCATTCCTAATTTTGTATCTTTGTATCATCCCTCTTTTCTTTGATTCAATTAGCAGCAGTTTAGTCTATACGGATTTTTCCTTCCAAAGAACCAGCTCTTATAATTTCTGACTATTTTTCCTTTTACTATGTTAATATCAGTGTCACCTTTATTAAGTCATTTTTTTTACCCCCTCCCCGGATTTATTTCACTGTTTCCTGTTTAATATTCTCAGACTATTTTGACTTATTTTTATTTTTTTCTCAGTTATTCTGGATGTTAGTTTATAACTGTGGCTTTGGCTCCATCCCATAGGTATGGATATATATTGATCTCATCAGTTTATTTCCTTAATATTATGTAATTGTATTTTCAGTTTCCTCTTTGATACAATAAAATATCCAGAATTGATTTTGTACATTTTTGTTACCTCTTCATTAATTCATTCAGTCAGCCACCTAGTATTTAGAGCCCTTCTACTTTTACTGCAGTAAGGTCAAAGAATGTGTTGTGCTCTACTTCCACTTTCTAGAAAATGCTGTGATTCACTATGTTCTGGAATTATCATTAATTTCATCCTCACAGTCACTTAAAGTTCTTAAAAAGATAAATTTCACAAACAAATATTTAAGTTTTTCCTCACAGCACATAGTATGGAAGATAAACCAAGAACACTTATACATAGCAAATCTCATAAAAATTAAGATTACATTGTTTGTAAAATTCACCATTATTTCATGTGCTAAGAAAAAAATTGCCAAGCTCATTTCAGAAATGTTAAAATGTGCATCTTCAAGCCATGATAAAGAGTTCATGTCAATTTTCCTCTTTTACCAAAATCACCTAAAACGATGGTTTTTGTCATCTTTTTGTTGATTTGTTTTCCCAGAATTGATCGCCTTGTCTTTCTCACTTGCAACCTTTTGCAGATAAAGCACTTCATGATTCTCAAGAGATCTCAGTGGCCCCTTCCTCCAGGACTATTTGAATTGTGAGGGAAGGACACTTTCAAAAAAAGCACATTTAACATTGTAACAATTTTATACTTCAAAAGTGAAAAAACAAATATTATAGATCCTGCTCCCCCTTTGATAAATGTTATTATGCCAACAATAAGTGAAAGCATAATGAGAACATTTACCAAAAGGCAGGTAGGATCTTTTTTTTTTAAGTTGAAAAATGGTTCTAACTTCTGATAATCAACAGCCAGCTGTCAATTCTTTCACCTTCTCTCAAACTTTATTAAAATACTACCCCTTGTCCACTAAATTTTCTGTATTTTAATTTTGCCCAAGCAAATATTAGTGAGCAAAACAGGGCAAAATGAAAATATGATCAGAGGTAAGGCTTCTATAGAATTTCATCTCCAGAGAATCACTTACAGCAAGAGGAAAGCCTGCTTTTCTGAAAATAGGTTTCCAAATCCATTGTTTTTCTTCTCTTACAAAGGACTAAAAACAGAATGAATAGGAATCCATCTTCTTCACAGAATCAAAATTTAAATTACAATTACTAATGCTCTCTTGGCATTAAGATATATTTACACTAAAACAGAATAGTATCAGGTTCTGCTCATCTTTCAACCGTACAGCGGAAAGCCTAGTCAAAGTTCAATTGGTTCCATCACCCACCTTTCGGCCTAAACGAATGTATTTAGGGGAAAATATTTTTAATATTACTCTAGTTCTTCCATGGTCACTAATAAAAATAAAAACTTACTCATGAAATAGGTTAAAGAAATCGGCAAAGTCACTGGAAAATACACACTTAAAATATAAGGCACAGACTAATGAAATGGATAAATTTTGAAAGCACCTGCCCTATTCCTAACCAACATACAACTCCATCTAGGCATCAGGTAATGGCAGGAAGCGGTTAGACAGAAGAAACAAGACTGACTCTGGACTCTCTCCTCGGAATAATATTAAATCCACTCAAGACAGAAGTTCAATGACAAAAGACTACAATGCCGACAACTGAAGAGAGCCCAAGCAAAAGCGAACCCCAACTGTCCTGAAGAGCCGGCCTCACAGTCCGGAACTGTGCCACACTTCCCATACCTGCGCCCATCCCATCCCATCCCACCATCCCCAACCCACCCCACCCCGCCTCCAGGCCTAGCTTATCCAGGAATCCGAAGTTAAACTCCTTCCTTCCTCGGAGACCGAACCTCCTTAGCCCCCGCCCTTCCCCGCTCACAGATGTTTCCCCCCGACCCCCGAAACGCTGCCAGGGGGCGGGGAGAGGGGAGTCGCCAGAGAAAAGTGCATCCCGCTTCCGGCCGCTGCCGCCCCCGGGAGACCCCGCGGCGCTTGGGACAGGGGCCGGGATCCAGGCCAAAGGGAGTCGCAGGCCCCGTCCTCACCGACTCCCAAGAACAAGCCCCGGGCGAGAAGACGGAAGATCACTTACTAATGGGAGCTCTGCCAAAAGTTCCCTGCCATGGAACACAGCTTGCCCTGATAAAAAAGCACCAGCCGGCGGAGCGGCCCGCGGAGCGACCATAGACCCAGCCCGCCCGGTAACCGCGCTCCTGGATCTGATCTGCTCGGCTCCGCTCCGCGGCGGCTACGGTGAGAGGAAGAGGATGGCACTCTACTCTCCTTGACGCCGGCCGGCAACACTCTACAGTGTAAACCCGTTCCTGTGGATAAAAGTTCCGGCCCGCCCCGCGGTAGCAGACGGGGAGCAGACAGCCTGTGGGCGCACTGAGGGGCTGAGAACTAGGGCTCACAGAAGGCTCCCGGCGGTCGAGAGGCTCTCGCGAGAGTTTCTTACCGGTTCCGGCTTAGAGTTCGTGAGCTGTTTTCTGCGAGCTACGTCTATTCAGTGAGTGGGCCGGAAACCTACGCCGGTTTGGGATTTTGTTATTTCATTTTACAGGCCGCCCCTATGGCACTTCGTTAAAGTGTAAGGTTTCGTGACTTCAGTTCTTTCTCCTGCTATTGAAAAGAGGTATAAAGCTTATTTTGTCCTCAAGGACCTACCAAAATTTGCCTGCACCAAGCCAAGTACGTTCTTAATGGAGTCTTTTTGGACTGGAATGCAAACTTTTAGAGCAGCAGTACTTTTCCGTGCCAGAGACTACCGGTTTTGCAGAACAGTGAAAAACATTTTTCCTTTATTACGTATGTATGTATGTGTATGTAGTCACATATAAGTGCCAAATAGAAAGATACAGCCAGAAATGTAATAATTTAATTTTACAAGGTGAAATCTGTATTTCCCATTATTATCATTGTGACGTTGCATTTATTGTAAAACTTATTATTCTAAATAATTGGATACACCTGAAAGCTGTTCATAGAAAACCAATGTTCTGAGCAGCTTACTACATTATTTTTCAGATAAGTGAAATAAGTCAGAGAAAGAAAATAGCATATGATTTCATTCATATGCACTTTAAGAACAAAACAAATGGAGAAAAAAAAAAAGAGACCAAAAAACCAGATACTTTTAAGTATAGAGAACTGGTGGTTGCCAGAGAGGAGGTGAGTGAGGGGATGGGTTAAAAAGGTGAAGAGAATTAAGAGTACGCCTATCAGTGATCAGCACTGAGTAATGTATGGAATTGTTGAATCATTCTATTGTACACCTGAAACTAGTATAACACTGTGTGTTAATTATACTTGAATAAAAAAACAAAGGTAAAATTAGAGAAAAACTTTTTTTTAAAGAAAGACATTTTTCACATTGTGGGTAGAGACTAATTAGGGTGCCGTGACATTGTGAGTCTGATAAGCATTTTCTGGAATGAGATAAAATATCAGCTGTGTCAGAAACAGCAAGTATTATAATAGTATTATGTAAAAATTTTGATTCATACACATGCACATGCACTAGGTCCAGATGTGAAATGCATGTCAGTGACTTAACATAAAAATATTTTATATGTCACATGTCACTACCATAAAGTCTGATGTGGATTAGATTGACCTCCTTGGTAGTTGTCCTCCAGATCTTCAAGGATCTAGCGTATTTTCATCATTCAACTATTGCATCTTGGTTCTTTGCTTCTAGGCTTGAAAATCATTCTAGAGAGAACACAGAGGACTCTCACTGCCTCTTAATCAGTGTTAAGAGACTTGAACCAGAAATAATACCATCACTTCCTCTCATGACCCATTGACCAGAATAGGCATATGACTAAATTAACTGCAAGGGAGGCCGAGAAATGTAGGGGAACGTGTAGTATGTTTGATGAACACTTACGTCTGCTACACTGCAGATCACAGTCAAAAAATTTTGAAAAGTGGTGCCTTAAGAAACATCAGGCCATAGGCTACTTCACAGAGGTTCAGAATTTCAACTCAGAGGTTTTTGGCACTTGGGTATCTTTCAAAAGGTAAGGACACAGCAACAAATTAGTGTTGTTGAATGTTTTGTTCTATGTGTCCCATTACACTTTGTTTCTACCACTAGACTACCATTGTTTCATGTCTAATTCTGCATTCTTCCTCCAAAACTGAGCTCCTTCATCTTTGTATCTCTGTTAGTTCAAGGCATAACACATCGTAGGCACAGAAGATACTGGTATTTGAAACTGACGGATGAATGGAGGGCAAGGTGCTTAAAGAGAAAGAATGTAATGTTATGGACAGAGTTAGGTGGAAAAGTGAGTATTTAGAATGCAAAATAGAAATCAAACAAATGACTAAGACCTTGGAGATCAGGTCCCTTTCTTCTGTGAACTCAGGCAATTTACCGAACACGTTACATAGAAATGCTTTCTGTCCACAACCTGGTTTCTGCTTCCCAACCAGGACTCCACATTCCTAGAAGCTCTGGTGCTCCCAGTAGCTGTGCCAAGGAGGGAGCCTGAGCTCCATTAGTTTCAGGGCAAACCATCTCTGAGGGTACCTTGTAAATGTAGGTTGAATTGAACTGACTTGAACCAAAAGCTAACTTAATTTAAGGATATCTTTGATGGGATAGAGCAATTTACAAAAGCTCTTAAAATGCCTAGAAATCCCAGTTTATCTGGATGCAAAAGATGATGAGTCATGTAGGTTTGCTTAATTGTACTGATAGTTTTTAAAAAAACTTTTTATAATTTTAGTATTGTTTCTCAGTCCTCACTACTCAGTCACCTACTTAATCACTTACTGGAATTAATCAGTCTTGTCCCTTCTAATTTTTTATTTACCTTGTACTTTTCAAATAGGGATATGATCAATAAATTCTTGATGCTAATATTGATTCTCCTGTGATTAAAATAAAAGTGTTTATCCTTCTTTTCTACGATGCCTTCTCCAGAAGTCTTAATGCTATTCTCAGAAACTAGAGCCTAGAAATGTAGTGGTTTTATCAAGCTTACTTAGCTGGTTAGTGGCAAAACAGCAAGAATCTAGTTCCTCTGATTTCCAGTACAGTGAGCTTTTCATTATAAAACTATAATGACTAGGGCACCTGGGTGGCTCAGTTGGTTAAGCAACTGCCTTCGGCTCAGGTCATGATCCTGGAGTCCCGGGATTGAGTCCTGCATCGGGCTCCCTGCTCAGCGGGGAGTCTGCTTCTCCCTCCGACCCTCCCCTCTCTCATGCTCTATCTCATTCTCTCTCTCAAATAAATAAATAAAATCTTAAAAAAAACTATCATGACTAAACTACTATAAACACAATATTCCAGGTTTGTAGTAGAAGTTTCTCTTCTTAAACACTATTATTGGAGACCATCTTCTCACTTAAAAAAAAAATTGTCAGAGAGAGAGAGAGGCAGGCAGAGGGAGAAGCAGGCTCCCTGCTGAGCAGGGACCCCCCCCCCCCATGTAGGACTCGACCCAGGACCCTGGGATCATGGCCTGAGCCAAAGGCAGATGCTTAACCAACTGAGCCACCCAAGATGTCCCCATCTTCTCACTTTAAATTACTGTAATTTGCTTTAGTACTAATAGTCTTTATTGTGGAAATATCTTTTCTTCTATTTAGTCATTCACTATGCGTCCCTTTATTTTAATTTCTGGATACATGTATTTGTGGAAGATGAGTAAACCTCTAACTTACGGTAAACATACTAGTTAAGAACTCAGTCTCTAAATTAGACTGATCAAGTTCAGGTAACAGCTCTGCAGCTTACTAGTTGTGTAACTGTCTTAGATCAGACTGCTGTAACAGAAGACCACACACTGGGTGGCCTAAACAACAGACATTTATTTCTCACAGTTCTGGAGGCTGGGAAGTCCAAGATCAAGGTGCCAGCAGATTTGATTCCTGGAGAGAACTGTCTTCCTGCTTTGCAGATGGGTGCCATCTCATTGAGTACTCACGTGACAGAGAGAGAATAAGAATACTATCATCAGGGCCTCACCTTTATGATTTCATCTAAACCTAATTGTCTCCCAAAGGCCTCACCTCTAAATACCTCTGGGTATCAGAGCTTCCACATATGAATTCCATTCAGTCTATACCAGTAAACTCGGTCAAACTACTTAATCACACTGAACCTCAGTGTCTTCATTTGTAAAATAGGGATAATTATAATTCCTAAGCCATAGAGTTCTGGAGACATTTAAATGAACCTTAAATTGGAATAGTGCCTAGTACATGGTTAAGAGCTCAATAACTCTTATGTTTTACTTTTTTTTACTTTTAGCTTTTTTACATTTAACACTTAAAAGGAGTTTAGATTCTACAATCTGGACTATAAAGAACTCTGTTTTCGGGGATAAGGAAGATAGTGCTACCTTGATACAAAGATGTACTCTGCCTCTTAATTCTAGTCCTTGACACTTTAATCCATCTGCACTTCACAGAGAACAATAATCAAGTAGGTTGATTTACAATGTGCCAGTTTATTTACGCCATTAGGCATTTGTTCTGCCCTGTATACCTCTAGGTCTGGAATCCCCAAAGAGTTTAGGGAGTCCAGAATTAGCTTTCTGGTTTCAGGTAGTCTAGAATGGTCTTTGAGAGAACACAATGTATATCATGAAGAAACCTGAGAGCCAGAGCCTAGTATTCTTATTGTCTGAAGAGTCCCAGGACCAAAAAATGGCCCATTTTTAAGAAGATTCCCCAGAACAAAAAAAATCCAAATAATTGGTAAACACCTTCAGTCCAGTCAAGGTGATCCACCTGGGGAAGCATGTCAGGATTGTGATTTCAACTAAAAGTTAACACCAGGTAATTATGTTATTTTGCTAAAACAAGAAAGGAAAATTTATGGAATATATAAATGGAAGTCAGAAAGGTTAAATTGGCAGAGTGTATGAGTTTCCTATTGCTGCCATAACAAATTACTATAAATAGTGGCTTAAAACAACACAATTTTTTAATCTTATAATCCTAGAGCTCAGAAGTCCTAAATGGGTGGGTCTCACTGAGCTGAAATCAAGGCGTCAGCAGGGCTGTGTTCCTTTCTAAAAGCTCTAGAGAATCTATTTTTCTTGCCTCTTCCAGCTTCTAGAGGCCGCCCACATTCCTTGGCTCATGGCCCCTTTCATTTTCAAAGCTAATAATGCCAATTAACTCTAACAAACCATCACTCTTACACTGACTCTTCTGCCTCTTTTCCATACTTAAAGCTTGTGCTTATTACATTGGACCCACCTGAATAATCTAGAATAATCTATTTTAAATTCAAACAATTAGCAACCTTGATTCCATCTGCAATCTTAATTCCCTTTTGCCATTTAACCTAACATATTCACAGGTTCTGGGTATTAAGATTTGGACATCTTTGGATGGGGGTGGGTGTATTATTCTGAATTCTGCAGTAGCTTCAGTGGCTCTGGCTCACAGACTTAAGTATCTAGGCTCTTTCGCAGGTATGGTCTTAGAAGTGGATACATCTGAGTGTTGTAACTTGATAGCACTAACTCCGGCTAACTCCTATGGATCTAAATTGTGTACGTACCAAGCAATCTCCCAATAGTAATTTGGCTTTTCACATGGATTTGCCTTTATAAATATAAAGCTCTCAATAGCAAACAAAAATACCTGATCAATTTGGCAATTATTAGTGTCCATATAAATGAATAAATTTATATTGGGTTTTTAATATATGAATTTCTCTGGGATAGATTATTGTGTGTCCACACCGAAGAGATGATCTAGATATGGTAAGCTAGCAGTTCAGGCTTTCCGAGTCTGCAAGAATGAAAGATCCTCAAACCCTGAGGAAGTCCATCTGTCCCAAATGATTGAAATATGTCTTCAATATACTTTTTTCTTCAAATCCAAACTCAGAATGGATCTTACCATCTGGCTATGAACTGAATGGTCTCTTCTTCCATTACATCCTTTATCCCTGCAACACTGGCCAGTTCCATTCCTTCTTTTCATTCACTCTTATTTCAATCTATATATTTTAATTAGACTCTTCTGGTTGCTAAAGTTACTTCCAGAAACTTACAGTTCACTATAAAGAAACATGATTGACACTAGAACTGTACCTAGAAAACTGTCCAGAATTGAGGCTTATTTCTCTGTGTGTTTTCTGTTTTCTTGTTCCCAACTGGCCCATACAGTCTCCCCACTCTGTCTGCTTCATCATCTCTGCTCAATGTAACTTTGGTCTGTATGCTCTTCAGCTTTTGTCTACATCATAAACTTTCCACTTCAGTTCTACTTTACTTCATTTTCTACTTACTGCTTCTATTTGCTTGTTTGTCTACATAGATAAAGGTCACACACACAAAGTATTGTCTAGAGGTAGCCTTGATTAGAATGACCATGATTGGCTTAGAGTGGTGATCCTTAACCATGACTGTACCTTAGAATTGCGTAGGTTGCTTCTTTTTTTTTTTTCTTAAAGATTTTATTTATTTATTTATTTGAGAGAGAAAGAATGAGACAGAGAGAGCATGAGAGGGGGGAGGGTCAGAGGGAGAAGCAGACTCCCCACCGAGCAGGGAGTCTGATGCGGGACTCAATCCCAGGACTCCAGGATCATGACCTGAGCTGAAGGCAGTCGCTTAACCAACTGAGCCACCCAGGTGCCCCAAGAATTGCTTAGGTCGCTTCTAAAATATTCCATTTCTCAAACTCTAACCCCAGGCCAAATGTCTTATGTAGAACAAGTATATCTATACAGTATTTATATCCTTGTGCGCTTATTTATATTTGATCAAGAATAAAAATGTGGGAGCATATGCATCAAGGCATTAAAATAATAATGGAATTAACGGGAAAGAGAACAGGGCCACTGCTAGGGTGTGGGGCTTTGGGCAAAAAATTTTGTGGGGTCTCTTTCTCTATAAACATTCTGATTAAAAAATGTACTCCACCGGAACCTGTAAGGCTGAAAACAAAAAGAACTGTACATAAACACTGTACTCTGGTTTGTAAATTTCTTTCTCACAGGAGTATAGATTAATAATTCTGAACTTGTTTTACATGCATGCTGAGGTTGAACACACAAGTAAATGGATAGTACATAATGGGAGCCAGGTTTCTCACTGTCAGAGAAGGAAATTATGAATCATTGAGGGAAGAGAATGAACTCTATGGTAATGGATTAGAATGAGAGATTACAGAGTCAGCTCTGCTCATGTATATATACAGATAGGTATGGAATACGGTATATATAAGTTTGTATACATGCAGTAGTATTCATATGCATGTATATAACATATATATATTTTAGTTTCATCGGCTAAGAGGAGTTGAAAACACTGATACCCAATTGTAATGAGCATACTCACACCCAAATCTTGGTTTGTAAATACGACCCTCCAATAAAAGGAACCCAGGATCCTTGGATAAATGGCTAATTCTAAGACTGAGCAGAGAAAATACAAGGTGGTCCTGACTCATACTACCAATGAGGGAGAAAAGAAGTGCTCCAAAAACAAAAGATTGGGACTATGTCAGAAGAACACAGGAGTCAACCTGAAAGAGACCCCAATAGCCTAAGCTAAAACAATGTGAGCCACAAAAACAAAATAATGTAGTATTATAACCCACATAACAAAATACATACATTTGAATCCATACTGATATATAATTGAATAAATAAATGGATGAAAAGAGATAAAACTTTTCTACTGAAGAATTCCAAACAATATATGTTAGTATTGCCCCCACCATAAGATGGAACTTATCCCTCTCCCCTTGAGTATGAGCAGAACTTAGTGGCTTGCTTCCAAAGAATGGATTACGGAAAGAGAAAAATAGTAACTTTATAACGGAGATACCCTGCAAACACTACTTTAACTTTAAATGATAAAAATTAACAAAGCAGTGACATGTCGTGTTGATAGTATATATTCCTGACATAATGTTATGAGGAGAGCACTTTACCTCTGTGGTCCTCCTTCCAAAGGCCCATTACCCCCATAAATAGTTACGAGAAAAAGCAACAGACCCAAATTGAGAGACATTCTGCGGAATACTTGACTAGTATTCTTCAAGTTGTCAAGGTCTTCAAAAACAGGGAAAGACTGATAAACTGTCACTGACCAGAGAGAACTAGGGAGACTCTATGACTAAATGTAATGTGGTATCCTGGGTGGGATCCTGGAACAGAAAAAGAGTATTAGTGGGAAAAATTTGAATAAAGTGTAGAATTTAGTTAATAGTAATGTACCAATATTAACCTCTTAATTTTGACAAATGTGCCCTAGTTATATGAGATGCTAATATTAGTGAGAGAGAACTAGGTAAAGGATATACAGAAATTTTCTGTACTATCTTTGCAATTTTTCTGTAAATTTATTCTAAAAAGGTTTATTGTAAAAATTATATATACTCAATTACAGGGCCCTGAGGCATAGTCTAGAGCAGTATCTTACTTGACTGAATCTAAGGGCAGTGCTGGTTCCCGTTTGCCTTGCATGTGGTTGGTTGAGGCATGGGCATGTGACAATCCTGGCCAATGCAACAGAGGAAAATCCACTGAGAGCTTCTGGGCAAGGTCTTCACTGGTCTTAAACTGTAGCATTTGGAGGGGAAAAAAAAAATCAGTCCCTTTTCTGCTGCTGCTGATTATTGTATCTATGTCAGCGGTTCTTAACTGGGGATTATTTTGACTGTCATGGAACATTTGGGATTGTCTGAAGACATTTTTACTTGTCACGGCTGTGGGGAGGGCACTGTAGGCATCTATTGGGTGGGGGCCGGGGATGTTGCTAAACGTTCTACGATGCACAGGACATCCCCCCACATCAGTGAATTATCCAGCCCCAGTAGTGCCAAGGTTGAGAAACATTATCATATTTTTCTTTTCTTCTTTTCTCTCTTTCTGATGTGATAGGAGAGATATCAAGGAATATAGCACATAATGAAAGGCTTCAAATGGTCTTATGGGACTATTTAACTAGAGGTGATTAGTGGCAACACTGGAGGCAAGAGAATCAAGTACCCATGGTCAGTAAGGGAATTGCCTTGGATAAACTAACTTAAAAGTTGAATTTGAGGGATGCCTGGGTGGCTCAGTAAGTTAAGCATCTGCCTTCAGCTCAGGTCATGATCCCAGGGTCCTGGGGTCAAGTCCCTCACCGGGCTCCCTGCTCAGTGGAGAGTCTGCCTCTCCCTCTGCCCCTTACCTTGCTCATGCTCTCTCTCTCACTCTCTGACAAATAAATAAAATCTTAAAAAAAAAAGTTTAATTTGAAAGCCATAGTTCCGTCAAACTATAATCGAAAATACTTGACTTTGGTGAGTTATTGCTCTGATGCTCTCTCTCCTTACAAATGATAAATATAATAATGATTAGAAACACTTTTATTATGAGTTCTCTTTTAAATTCACATTACTGATTACAGAAATCCTTATTTAATTGCTGGGGGATCAATTCTTGACCTTCTTTCTATGTGAAATCGAATTCAGCCACTTGAAACATTATCATAGTTAACAATAGTTACATGTACATATTTTATTTAGTCCTATTAACAAGCCTGTTAAGTAGATATTGTGCTCTTTTTATAGATGGCAAAACTTGGACTGGAAGGTTAAGTGAGGAGCCAGGTCTACATATATAATATGGCAGAGCCAAGATGAAAACCAGTGTGTGTGCCCAGAGTGTGTATGACTTCTGTGTCATATTAATACTGCCAAGAAGGAACAAACCAGCTATGTGTCAGCATTGAACATATTAAGGACCAGTAAATATCACACTCCCAAAGGCCCTCGCACTGTATGAGGCACTTAATTACTAGCAACCCCTCAATAAATATGTATTGATTTACATTTTTTAAAAAATGTACTTGGTGAAATATAAATATATTGTTTAGGAATGGCACGCAGAGCACTGAGCTAAACATCAGGCCAAGTCAGGAACAAGGGTTCTTCTATGAATTAATCACAGAGCCTTAGACAGATGACTTAATTTATCTGAGATAGAATAACTGATACTTGCTGGGCCTACTTCCCAATGTTGGGACCATATACAGAGAAGTTCTTTGGCAAATGTGATTTGTTGAATAACTGAAAGGCTTTACAGTCTCAAATTCTGAGTTCAAAGAAGCCCATTAGATAGGGAACCACTCCTTTGGAAAAACCAGCTCAACCCTACTACACAGTGTTCAGGGGATGGTGTAAACCTACCTCAATATCCCACCACAAGTCTGGCTGATGACTTCATTCTTTCATTTCTCTGAACCTGTTTTTCTGACTTTTTCACTTGATTCCATCACCCCTCCCTCCAAACTAATCAACTGCTTTTCCAAAGTCATTTGCTGGAGCTGAAGAGAAGAAAGTATGTTGCCCAGAGGTTAGACTCTCAGGGCCATTCTGTCCAAAGAACACAGAAATTTCTGTCCCTTTTTCTTACCGCAGGCTGTATTAATCCTATTTCTTATTTTCTCTATATTATCATGTTTTGACATCTTAAAAAATCCTTCTGACTGGAGAGAGACTGCCCTTATCAGGGCTAGCCAATTCGTAGAGATTGCAAAGGGTCCAGCTCACGGCATGTCTTTGATATGCAAACTAACCAATCCAGAGCCAGACCTCCTTTATTTGGTCCTTATACCCCAGGAGGCAATATTCCTCTGCATCCATCATCCCATGGCCAAGTGCCAGGCAACTAGGGACCACCCATATAGCCCCAAACCCAAGGAAATTATTAACAGTTTAAGTCAATCTTAAACTGTTCACCCTGCCCTGTCTTACCTTTCCCACAGGAACCCAAATAAAGATTCTCGCCTAAACATACTGCTTGCTCCTGCCTTTACTTCCTGACCAAAACCTGGTGCTCCTCCTGTGGCCTTGTGTGGTGAGCTGCTTGCCTCTTGTTTCCAGGGGAACTGTGAGTAACATTAATTTTCTTTCAATGGCATTGACCTCTCTGTGTCATTACTTAGTCACCTTTACAATAAGATCTAGGCACAGAACACAGACCCAGCAGATCTTTTCAAAGCCAGAGGCTAAAGTAGCTTAAAAGAAAGTGGAGAAACTAGTGTTTTTTCTTTTCTTTTTTTTAAAAAAGATGTATTTATTTGAGAGAGAGACAGAGACAGGGATAGCGAGCAGAGAGAGAGGGATATGGGACTGGATCCCAGAATCCCGGGATCATGACTTGAGCTGAAGGCAGATGTTTAACCAACTGAGCCACCCAAGCGCCCTGGAGTAACAAATATCATCAAGACTTCCACTTCAGGGTGAGGTGGTCGGAGTGAGGATGTACTTATTTTGTGATTCTAATTCCTTTAATTATCAGTCCTTGATCAATGTTAAAACAGTTAAAACATTCATGACTTAAACTTAGTTTCTTTCTAAGAAGGAACATGGGACACAGTGTTAACCCCACTATTCTTTTTGTTTTTAATCCTTGAACTGAACTCCTTTCTCCTCATTCCCTTTCTTATTTATTCCCTTATTCCCTTATTTATTGTCCCTTATTTATTCCTTTATTCCCTTATTTATTGCCTTTGTCTTAATGTCATGAGAGTCGACTGGCAGATTACATTTAGACCTTAAAGACAGACCTCTCTCCCTAGTATATATAGTATCATGACCATTTCAGTCCATTCAGAATTTTATAACAAACTTCCATATACTGGGGTGGCTTAATAACAGTAAACATTTATTTCTCACAGTTTTGGAGGCTGGGAAGTCCAAGATCATGACACATATGGACAGCCGTCTGGTGAGACCCTACTTCCTGGTTCACAGAGGGCAGCTTGTCTTTTCCTTGTGTCCTCACATGGCAGAAGCGGAAGGGATCCCTTTGGGGTCTCTGATAAGAGTACTAATCCCATTCATTAGGCCATTCTCATGACCTAAGCACCTCCTTAAGGCCCCACCTCCTAATACCATCACACTGGACATTAGGTTTCAAAATACTAATTTTGGGAGGACACAAACATTCAGGCCAGAGCATTTAATACATAAGAAAGGTAATTTGCCCACAGAATGCAGAGCTGATCACTGCAGGAGATCCCTCCCGTCATCCTTTACCTTATTCCCTTCTCCCTGGAAACACAAGAAAGAGGGAGGGATGGTTCTAGTTCTATCTCCCTAACCCTATTTTCCTTTCCTGTCCTTTTTGAGGTGACCTATGGAAAGGCCCAGAGGTGCCATCTTCTTTTCTACAGCTGTTCTTGATACCTGATTCTTCATTCATTCAACTAACTGTAACTATAAGCGTGCTGAGGCCAGATGCCTGGTCCGCGTGGTGCAAGTCCGTATTGGTGCCTGGCACATAACGAGCACGCAACAAACACTTGTTAAATGAGTGAACCATGATTTTACTGAGCGTTTCTGTGTGCCGCTTACAGCTCTGAGAGCTGAGAATAGGGAAGTAACGGCTACACTGCGCTTCCTCTGGAGGCTGACACTAGGAACAAAAACAGACGCGAAGTACTCTGCCTAACGGAGCGAACTCCCTCCCGGCTGAAACTAGAGCAGGGCGGCGCTGGGTGGCGTGCGCGTCTGCCGGGTCTCTGTTGGTCCGGTTCATGCTCTTCCGGCTCCCGCAGCGCGGACCGATCTGCAGCGCCAGTAGCGGGCCGGGGAGAGGCTTAAACGCCAGATGATTCCTCCCGACGGACTCGCCTGCGGCGTTCCGCTCTCGCTTCCAGACGCCTCCCGGTGCTCCAGGGTTCGGCGGCACACACCTGTCGACTGCCTCGGCCCAGCTGCGGCTCAGTCCTGCAGGACTCCAGGGAGCGATGCCCTTACCCCGCCTCCTCCAGGCTGCGGACCAGAACAGCAGCGGGGCCTCAAAGGAAAAATCCCGCCAACAAAAACAAAAACAGCAAAACCCCCCCAAAGTTTTTCCTCGCGACCTCACCCACTTCGCTGTGTGCATGAGGCGTGGTGGTCTCGGGTTTGAAGGGCGAGGAAGTGCCTAATGCGCAGCCTAGAGGGCAGCTGGCGTACTGCGCAGCCCTGGGATGCTTTCCGCGGGTACCCGCGCAGGGTGCTGGAGCGTCCTCCGGGAGGTGCTTTCACTTGGGTCGGGAGTGGCGAACGCAGGCTGTGGTGCTTCCTCTCCAAGCCTCAGGTTTTAGCTGGAGCCAGAGAAACCGGCCTTGCCCAGGGGCCAGTCTCACGGACGGAATTCCAAAGAGAACTTAAAGTTCTTGTATCTTACGCTCCGAATAGCTGCGAGAGGCGGCGGTTGCGGCGTGGGTGCAACCAGGGGAAGCAGCAGCAGCGGGCGCCGCAAGCCGGGCGTGTGTGTTTCCTCTCTGGGCCAGCTTTTGCCAACCTGCCCGGCCTCGGAAGCCCAGGGAACATACTATCTTTTACTTAAGAGCTCTGAAGCCCTATTACATACTCTGCCTGACATCTCCAAACACTGCCAACGCTCACATTGTTGAGTGGCGAATTCGGGGGTGGGGGTGGGATTAGCAAAGGAAAAATTAGGACCGCAAAGGAAAAATTAATTTCTCACTAGGTTTATTGCATCTGTACCCTCCTGTCACTTTTGTCTTACTAAGGATAATGTTAAACTTCACCAGATATTTCAACTGACCATTTCAACTTTTCCACCTACAAAAGTTTCCTGATGAAAAAAGTCTTCCGTCTCGATAAGCATACTTTCTTGTTTGTGTTTCATAATATACAGAATTATATTGCCCATCATGGACACAGGAAACCAATCACTACCTTTTACAGTCACAATCATTGGTTTTCTGTATTTATCCTTAGGATTGAATACTTAAATTGGCTGCAAGTTTATTCAGCTGTGGTTTTAACCCTTTGACTAAGGGGAATTATTTTACACATTCAAACCTTTTTCTTTTTAAAAAGAAGTAAATAATTATGATGAAAATAGTCTTTGGAGTCTTCCTGGTCTTGCTCCAGGAACTGACTAACGTGCACCAAATCCTTGACCTTGGTCTAATTTCTACCAAACATCAAAACCTGGGTCTATTCCAAATGTGAGCCTGGGACCGTGAAAGTGAACTGGACAATCTTTTCCTGCAGGTAATCCTGTCTTTCTTTGCAATGGTCACAAGCTCCTCAGACCTTTTGAAAACTGTCTACAGTTACCTTGCAGTGCTCCTGAAAACGTGGGGGAAGATCATATGTGAAGGGCCTGGAAGGGCCTAGAATGAGGCTTGTCAAGCATGGGCACAGCTGCTCCATAATAAGCGCCCATTACGTGTTCATGGAAAGCATGAATGATGCATGAATTAATACAGGGTGCTCACCCTGAGAGGTCTGTTACTCAAACTTTAATAACAAACGACTATGAGTTCCTGCTTCTCTTTTATTTTTATTGATGTCTTTGTCACTAAAACGCTTCCTGCCTTGGGAATTTGACGCCAGCCTGGTACAGTCGTGGGGGCACCTGCCTCCCTCTGATTTCGGCACCCTGGCATCCCTGGTAGTAGTGCCAGGCAGAGGACCGACAGGGTCCACAGAGGAGCCGTCCAGCGGCGCCTGCGTCCTCCCAGCAGCTTCTGGAACCCGCCCCGAGGCTCGTGGGTGCATTCGTTTCAGCGAGGGCTTCTGTGACCGTGCGTGGCTATCCATGAGTAGCGTAGTCCCAAGGTCACCGCGACGCAAAGCCGACCACTAAGAAGGTATTGGAGCGGCCTGAAATGTACAGAGGGAAGAGGCAAAGGTCTTGCGCGGAGATCTGGGGCTACCCTTTCCTCTCCGCCTCCTTAGGAAAACAGCCTGAGTGCCTGAGGGGTCCAACCCCGGAAGGAGGGGAGAGAGATGCCGGCCCCCGTCAGTTCCAAGCCCCGAAGGAGGCCTGGGCGCTCCTTCGCCCCGCGCGTGGGGCGTAGGCGCAGAGGCGAGGCCCCGCGCTGAGGCCGGCTGTCCCATGGAGCCTCTTTGGTCACCGCAGCGGGCTTCCCGGTGCTGGGTGTGGTGCCGTCCCAGTTAGCCCAGGGATTGGGACGTCCCTCTTAGGCGGCAGGGGAGGGTCTCGGCCAGTCACGCAAAGATCCCCAGCGTTCCTCTCAGTGCCTAGGCTTGCTCAGCATTCTGGGCCTTTCTGCCGACGTCCGAGGTCGCACAATTTTGCGAGGGGGCTGGAGAAGCCAATGGGGGAACTGATGGAGTCACACTTCATTCCTTTCTCACTTCTGTGTTTGTCAGAGGGAGCTTTGCTTGGAATTTGCTGCACCAGATAGTCACTTTGATGGAAGGAAGTATAATCTTATGCCCTGAGCAATTGTTTTTGTAGATGACCCCATTAAATCATTGGAAAACTCGGCTAAATGCATTGCTCCAGAAAGAGGAATCTTTTTGAGATCCCAGAATTCATTATAACATTTGCTATTTCTAGAATGTAGAATAGTTCGTTGGAATTTATTTTCCAAAAAGGAGGTAGAGTTCTAATGCTATTATTACAAATTTTCAAACAGTTTTTAAAAGGCCAAGCAATGCTGAAAAGTAAATTAGTTCTAAGTACAAGAGGGAAAATACTAGTTACAAAAATTAGTGAAAACAGCTATTGAAAACTCGTTCCTCTTTTTAATTATCTTCCAGCAATTGTCTTCCTATTTCAATCCCCAGTTTTGCAAGAGGAAAAAGCAAAGCAAAATACCCACATCTTATACTTAGATTACAGATACTGTTGTCAAATTATTCAAATGAACACCCAAAGTTTCTTTTTTCTTTGATGTGGACATCTAACTACTTAGGCTTAAAAAGGTGGGCCGAATCTTTCTTTAGGACAGGACTTCCCAATCGTTAAAGCACTGGTTCCTTTCAATTTGTGTATGCAAGCTAAACCTTCCTTGATCTTCTCAGATGGAACAATTCTACCAAACAGTGTAGAAAGTATTGCCTAATTTGGAGTGTGTTTTGGAAAGAATAAGTTTGCTGAGAGCAAAAGGTCTTCTTTTCTCCTCCAACTAATACCATTTTTATACAAGTATCTTGTTTTAAAATGAATATTTCAGCTTACCAGATTTCCATATCCTTAGTCTTAGATTTATTTGGTAATATGAAAAAGGGACAGATTCTTAATTTTAACTTTCTCCCATGTTTATCACCTTGGGTGCCTAGAATGAAATGCCATAGGTTAGGACTTGGAAGAAATTACAACCATCCTTACTTCACCAATTCTTTCCAACTTAGAAGGGCATATAACTTTCTTCCTGAGATCAAACAATATTTACTTTCCTTTTCCATGTGTTATCCCCCAGCCTTCCATCCTAATAACAGGAAGGCTTGAGAATTAGTTCTCCATTATATAGACAGTATGAAAACAAGTAAGAGTGGTTTTCATGGTCAACACACACTTTGAATTTACTTTATTGTCCCTGTAAATATTGTGTGGAGTCTAGTTAATTCTCCACTGTCATCATCTTTATAATATAAAATAATCAAAATTAGAACTTGGTCAGTAATGCTATCCACCATTTACACAATATCAATAATTTTTAAAATTGCTTTATTGGCTATCTGGGAGCTTTAGCCTTGACTGCATAGCTATGGTTCCTTAAAATGGAATAAATTTCAATAAAGTGTAGCCTGTGTCTTTGGTATTCTCATTATTATAAAATGTAAAAAAAGTAAAAACTTTTTACACCTCTTTAAATATTTCAGTTGCCTTTAAGATTTAATTTTTTATTTGAGAGAGAGAGAGGGAGCACGAGCTGGAGGGGCAGAGGGAGAGGGAGAGAGAATCTCAAGAAGACTCCATGTTGAGTGTGGAGCCGGAGGTGGGGGGGTGCTCCACTTAGGGCTCCATGCAGGGCTCTGTCTCACGACCCTGAGATCAGGACCCTGAGCCGAAACCAAGAGTTGGGCGCTTAGCTGACTGCACCACCCAGGGACCCCTCAGTTGCCTTTAAATTGTTTTGTCCTTAAACATACCAAAAATTTTGAGAGCTTACCCATAGGCTATGTCTACAGAGGGCTACTGTTGGAAATAATAACTTGCCCTGAATTTATGCCTGTTTTTTGATGACTTTAAAGTGACTTTGTGGGATTGCCCCCATTTTTTGGAATAATTTATTTGTTATAATGAGAGAGGAAGTATCTCTCCTTTATTGGACCATAAAAATGTTAAGGCCAAGGAAGCTTAAATATTACTAGACTAGAGGAGTAAAGAGGAGACCTGAAATAAGAACCTTTATCTCTCAAGTGTTCACCTGTTCCAGTATCAGTAAGTATCAAGTTAAGATGTCTTGTGGAATTTATTTTAATTGAGCAACTTACAAGAGTCATATTTATTTCATTTGACTTATATCTTATACATTGAAGCCTCCTGATATTCCTTTGGTTCTGAGATACTTGGCTTCATGAGATGCAATACAAATGAGTTTTCAGAGTTGTCTAGTAACTAGGTGATGGTGGTGTTTGGTAGGGCTGTGTTAAAAGGTGGGAGTTCAGTCAGGCTTGGGAGGAAAAAATGGTTGCCCAGAGGAGGTGATCAATTCAAATTAGACTATAAACTATCTTGATTTCAGACCCCAGAATCAAAACTCTTTAGATGAATGCCCCTAAAAGCTCATTTAGATCCTGCTCACTCAAATTGACTGGGGCCCCACTGCTGCTCACATGAGAACTGGTGGCCATGCTGAGGGTGACAATTGCAGGTCAGCCTTCCTGCCTGCAGTCATATTCATATATATTATATATAGACAATGGAATACTACTCAACCATCAAAAAAGAAGTCTTTTATCCTTTGCAACGATGTGGATGGAACTAGAGGGTATTATGCTAAGCGAAATAAGTCAATCAGAGAAAGACAATTATCATAAGATCTCACTGATATGTGGAATTTAAGAAACAAAATAGAGGATCATAGGGGAAGGGAGGGAAAAATAAAGTAAGATGAAACCAGAGAGGGAGACAAACCAAAAGAGACTCTTAACTATAGGAAATAAACTGAGGGTTGCTAGAGGGGGGGTGGGGTAACTGGGTGTTGGGCATTAAGGAGGACATGTGATGTAATGAGCACTGGGTGTTACATGCAACTAATGAATCACTGAACTCTACCTCTGAAACTAATAATACACTATATGTTAATTACTTGAATTTAAATAAAATAAAATATTTTTTAAAATAGAGAGGGTTGGATAGATGGCTGTTAAGGACTTTTCAGTTTTGTGATTTGATGAGAGATGAGGATGGATAGGACTAGGGACTGAATTGTTTAGCCTGTCTCCCAATATGCCAGATGTTTTCAGGGCTATGTTGCTATCAACCATACTGATTTAACTCTCAATTAACTCAGCAATTGTCTCTTCCTCTCTGAGCCATCAATATTTTCCTCTTGTGTGAATCATTACCATCATCAGACAAGTCTGCTATAATATCAACCAACCTTTGAAAACTCTTTGATCTCATATCCCTCTAAAGTTACCACCCTATGTTATCTGGTTTCCTTTATAGCAAAACTCATTTAAAAGGTAGTCACTGTCCCTACTTGCTCTTTTTCCATTCTCTTTTGAATCCCACTTATCAGATTTTCATTCCCATTAGTCCAATGGAAACTTCTGCCAACATCAACATTGACTACCATCTTACCACCTCTAATGATCAGCTCTTGAATCCTCCTGTTACTTGACTTTTCAGCAGCATTTGACAGAGACTGTCATTCCTTTTTTTTCCCCTAGAAACCTCACTTCCAGGACACTACTTCTTTAGTTCTCCTTCTACTTTACTGGTTGTTCCTTCTGTCCTCTCTGCTGGTTCCTCCTCACCCCACTGACTTCTAAAAGTTGAATTGCCTCATGGCTCAGTCCTTGGATTTTTCATCTCTATCTGCACTCATTCCTTTAACAATCCCATCCATTATCATGACTTTGAGTACTCTATACTGATGACGTCCCAGTTTATAGCTCCAGCCTGACAGCTCCTCTAGTCTAAATTTACATATTCCAAATTCCTACTTAATTTCTTCTTCACTTGAATGTCTAATGGACAGTTCAAATTTAACATTAACTCTTCTGTTCTTCCCCAAATTTGCTGCTCCATCAGTGCTTTTCATCTTAGCAAATGAGAAATCCATACTAACAATTTGTTCATTCCAAAAACCTAGACATCGTCTTTGATTCTTCTTTCTTTCATACTCCAACTCAATCCATCAGGAAATGTTGGAGGCTCTGCCTTAGAAACATCTCCAGAAGTTTACCTCTTCTCATCAACACCACCACCCTGATCCAAAACACCATCATCTCTCTCCTGGATATTCCTACAGCAATATCCTAATTAGTCTTTGCTTCTACTTTGTCCCTTTTAGCTTATTGTCAATATTGTAGCCAGTGTGATCCTTTTAAATTAAAGTTCTAGTGTGTTATACGCATGTTCAAAAACTCTGTAATGATTTCCCATATCACTGAAGTAAAACCCACAGCTCGTAACATGACTCAGAAGACCCTACGTGAATAGGCCCAATTATTTTCTCTCTAATCTCATCTACCACTCTTCCTCTCACATGATCTTTTCTAGTCATATTGGCCTTCTTGCTATACCTGGAATTTACTAGGCACGCTTTTACCTCAGGGCCTTTACACCTCCCCCAGCTATCTTATATGGCCTTCTCCTTCACATCCTTTGAGTCTCAAATGTCCTCTTATCAGAGAAACCTTTCCTAGCCATCCCATATAAAATAGCATCTACCTCCGCTCCATCAGTATTTTACCATTTACCCTGCTTTTATCTTTTTTTTATACCATTTATCGTTTCAGATGTTTATTTATCTAAAGGAAGAACTGTTCTAAGGTTGGTTATTTAAAGGACAAGTCTCTGGCCTCCTTTGTTGGTTTCTATCCTCGGGTTTGTTCCCTCATGATTGATTATTGCTATTCTAAGAATCTCATCTTCACACAACATTCAAAGAAAGAAATAGTGGGAACTCTTTCCTTT
Source organism: Callorhinus ursinus (assembly GCF_003265705.2). Lineage (NCBI taxonomy): Eukaryota > Metazoa > Chordata > Mammalia > Carnivora > Otariidae > Callorhinus > Callorhinus ursinus. The sequence continues at coordinate 20,283,033 of NW_027397068.1, forward strand.
TGGACACCTCTTTTTAAGATCAAGCTAAGCCTTTCCCATTATCTCCAGAAAACTTGCCCTCATGTCTGTTTGGTCAATATCATCTCATGTGCCCATTCCTAAAGCAATCACAAACAAGAGGAAAAGAACTGCTGGGTGCCTGGGTGGCTCAGTTGGTTAAGCGGCTGCCTTCAGCTCAGGTCATGATCCTGGAGTCCCGGAATCAAGTCCCACATTGGGTTCCCTGCTCAGCGGGGGGTCTGCTTCTCCCTCTGACCCTCTTCCCTCTCGTGCTCTCTGTCTCTCATTCTCTCTCCCTCTCTCAAATAAATAAATAAAATCTTTAAAAAAATAAAAAAATAAAAAAAAGAACTGCTATGATTGAGGTAAACTAATCAAGATTCACTTCTTGAGATTTAGAGGGTTTTAGCATTCCCTAAAGCACTTAACCAATAAAATATAGGTTCTATTAGCAAGAAAGAAGTGGGGACAATGACTGTTGGATGGACATTTTAATAGTGTTTTCCACACTTGTGATGAATTAAAACTCCCATTTTGTCCGCTATCTTTTGTCTAAATAGATTGCTCTCACATTTCTAGGCAGCTGCTCATTTGAATCAAGGCAGTTCCTCCCATTTATGTCTATTGTATTTAATCGTATTCATTCATAGGAAGTAGTACCTATTATCTGTTGCCAAATAGTGAACCACTTTGAAACTTAGAGGCATAGAACTATTTATTTGCTCAATATTCTGCAACTTGTTCTGGGCTTACCCGGATGGATCTTTGCTGGTATCACCTAGGCTCATTCAAGTGGCTGTAATCCTTTGGTAGGCAGCTGGGGCCTGGGCCTTTCTCTCTCTCCGTGTGATCTTTTATGTCTATGGAGATGAGATTAGGCTTCTTCACATGGTAATCAATAGTGTATCAAAAAGGGCATGCCCCAAAGTGCACATACTTATCAAGTTTCTGTTAGTGTCACATGTGCTGATGTCTCATTGAGCAGAGCAAGTCACATGGCTAAGTCCAGAGTCTATGTGAGAGGATGCTACACGTGAACATGGATACCAGGAGGCTTGATCTGAGGGGGATGATCATGTAACAGTTTACGACAGGAGAAAACTATTGAAAAGAAAAGAAAAATTACTGGAAGAATTGTGAAATTCAAAGAGCCATTCTTTTTGGAATGCTGTATAACTTCTCTAAGATGTGACTGAGTGAGACACAAAAATGAGAATACCAAGTCAGCAGGGTAAAACTTTTACTTTGCACAATTTATTATATATTTAAAAAATTAATAAGTTAATTATGTAAAAATGAATTCAAGTATGAATGAAGGTAGTAGAACCAGGTACAGGATGAAAATGAAGCATCTTTGAGGCACCTGGGTGGCTCAGTTGGTTAAGCATCTGCCTTTGGTTCAGGTCACGATCCCAGGGTCTTGGGATGGAGCCCAGCATCGGGCTCCCTGCTCAGTGGGGAGCCTGCCTCTCCGTGTCCTCCTGCCTCTCCCCCGCAACTTGTGTTCTCGCTCACTCTGCTCTCTCTCTCAAATAAATAAATAAATAAATAATCTTATAAAAGAAGAAAAAAAGTTAAAAAAAAAGAAGCAGCTTTGTAAGTATCTTTCTTTTTTTTTAAAGACTTATTTATTTATTTGAGAGAAAGAGACAGCAGAAGTGGGAGGGGCAGAGGGAGAGGGAGAGAGAGAATCTCAAGCAGACTCTTCACTGAGCACACAGCTGGATTTAGGGCTCGATTCCAGGACTCTGAGATCATGACCTGAGCCGAAACCAAGAGTCAGACACTTAACCGACTGTGCCACCCAGGTGCCCCAGTATTTTTCTTTCTTTCTTTAATTAATTTTTATTTTTACAAAATATTTTGTTTATTTATTTGAGGAGGGGCTCGTGTGTGTGTGTGTGTGTGTGTGTGTGTGTGTGTGTGTGTGTGTGAACCTGTGAGTGGTGGGGAGAGGCAGAGGGAATCTCAAGCAGAATCTCAAGTAGACTCCCTGCTGAGCATGAGTCCAATGCTGGGATCCATCTCAGAACCCTGAGATCATGACCTGAGCTGAAACCATGAGTCAGATTCTTAACTGACTGAGCCGTCCAGGTGCCCCCTAAATATTTTTCTTGTACAAAGCAATGAAGCTTTGTCTTGATTATTTGTCTATTGGTCTTATTTTACCCAACATCATTGGGTTGTAAAAACAAAAGCCAAGTTGTTATTTTAAAAGAACCAGAAATTTGTCTTCAGCCTGTCAACTTAATTACTTGGCTGCATATCCTAAAAACACATGTCCTTCCTGCTCTGGGGTAAGAATGAAATAAGTAGCTATTCTTATTCTGATAGCTATTCTTCTGTTACACCACTCTTTTTGTGGCTACTAGGCACTGAAATGTCTGTTAAGTCATCAAAAGAGAGAAAATATCTTGCTGAATTATATTTTTCCTTCTGAAGTCTTGAATCCAGATGCTGTCCCAGCAGAATCCATTTCTCCTCATGCTTGCAATCATACTAATCCAGACATCATTCCATCTTTCTCTGTTGTTCAATTGTAAAGAATTCTAACAGCCTCTCACTTTTCCTCCCTTCTCTTCCTTTTCCTTTCTTCTGTCCCTCTATCACCTCCTTCTCTCCCCCCAGTTCTTTTTTATTATTCTTTTCTCTCAAATCAACTCAACTCTTCACATGACTTAAAATTAAGCAGCTGAAATTAAATAAAGTCTTCTGTTGTCATCACCAGTGTTAAAATTAAAGACCATATTGTTATGGCCTTTGGTTTGATCTTGGAAACCAGTGGAGTACCTCCTTCGTGTTCAGTGATGGGAACCTGCTTTTTCTTCCTGCATTTTTAATTTTTTTAAATTTTTTTTCTTCAAGATTTTTTTTTATTCATTTGAGACACAGAGATACAGAGAGAGAGAGAGAGAGAGAGAGAGAGAGCATGAGCAGGGAGAGAGGCAGGGGGAGAAGCAGGCTCCCTGCTGAGCCAGGAGCCTGATGTGGGGCTCCATCCCAGGACCCTGGGATCATGACCTGAGCCAAAGGCAGACGCTTAACCATCTGAGCCACCCAGGTGCCCCTTTTCCTGCATTTTTTAAAAAAGATTTATTTATTTATCTATTTGAGAGAGAGAGAGTGCGAGAGAGAGCACGAACAGTGGGGAGGGGGTAGAGGGAGAAGCATGCTCCCGGCTGAGCAGGGACCCTGGGTGTGGGACTCCACTCCACTGGATCCCTGGGATCATGACCTGAGCCGAAGGCAGATACTTCACCGGCTGAGCCACCCAGGTGCTCTTTCTTCCTGCACTTAACACAGTTTTGCATTTGTTACTTTTTCCTGAGAAGAATAAAATATGTCACATAGCTGTTTAATATTAGGAATGACTAAGTTAATCAGTTATAAAAAATAAGAAACTGAAGAAGATAGATGCTATGCAAATAGTAGAATGTCTTTTATTAAGAGCTACACTACTGGGGCGCCTGGGTGGCTCAGTTGGTTAGGCGACTGCCTTCGGCTCAGGTCATGATCCTGGAGTCCCGGGATCAAGTCCCACATCGGGCTCCCTGCTTGGCGGGGAGTCTGCTTCTCCCTCTGACCCTCTTCCCTCTCGTGCTTTCTATCTCTCATTCTCTCTCTCTCTGAAATAAATAAATAAAATTAAAAAAAAAAGACCTTGGACAAATCAATATTCTTCTAAAAAAAAAAAAGAGCTACACTACTAAAATACATTTAAACTTTGGGTCAACTGATAATGTCTACAGTTTAGACCACAGACCACAAATCCATGAATGCACAACAGTGTTGTACTGGATTCAAAAGATGTCTTTATTTAAAAAAAATTAAATAGCAGTTTTCAGGAGACTGGTTCCTATTTTAGTAATAACTTATAATTTTGTTTTAATTCTCCAGGTGTTTTGGATAGAATAAAACCAGTGTTACCTCAATTTCAAGGTTTTATTTATTTATAAACCTCCCAAACATAAAAACTAACAAGTTACAAGGAAATCTAAAAGTCAATTTATTGATAACACACAAACAAGGTCAAAGCCCAAAAGGAAACAAACCAACATGTTCCATTTTTTAGCAGTACCACTTAGGAATTGCTTTCAGCTGCGACTAATAAGACTCTCTCCCTTCCTCCTCATTCTCCCTACATACTCAAAGAAATGGCCCAAAGACACCAGGTTTATTTTCACCTAAAAGAAGTCCAGACATAGGTAATCCAGGGTTGGTGTGGTGATTCCATTAAGTCATCTGGTGTCTTACCTCCTTGTATCTTTCTGTTTGTGTATCCCAAGCCCGTGGTTTCCATATACAGGAAGCGTTTCATGGACCAAGATGGCTTCTGTAGCACCAGCCATGGTGTCTGCATTCAGACATGAGAAAAAGCAAAAGGGGGCTAAGTTGTCTCCTTCGCCTCAGAAAACATTCTATTTATATCACATTAACCAGAACTTACCCAACCACATCTAGTTACAAAGAGTCTGGAACACACAGTCTTTGTTCCAGACAGTAATGTAACCAGCTGTAATGTAATGTAATCAGGGTTCTGTTAGAAGAAGAGGAGAATGGGGCGCCTGGGTGGCTCAGTTGGTTAAGTGTCTCCCTTCAGCTCAGGTCATGATTCCAGAGTCCTGGCATCAAGTTCTGAGTCAGGCTCCTTACTCAGCGGGGAACCTGCTTCTTCCTCTCCTGCTCCCCCTGCTTGTGCTCTTTCTCTCTCTCTCTCTCTCTCTCTCTCTCTCTGTGTGTGTTAAATAAATACATAAAAATCTTAAAAAAAAAAAAGAAGATGGGGAGAACCAACACATGGGAAGCAAACAGAAGACTTCGCTACAGTGACTTAGTGTGGAGAAATTATATCATGCTTTTTTTTTTGGCCACGACAATCTATGAAGACCCAACTATAACTGCCTTGTACCTTCAACTACTGACTACCTACCTTGTGGCTTCATCCTTCCCCTGTTTGTAAGTTAGAGGCTCCCTATCTCATGTTTCTTTTTGCATCTAGGGCATAGCAAAGTGGCTTATTCTCTAAGTCAGATGCTACTATCCAGGACTTTGATTTGGAATTAAGTAATGTAAGAAAAGCAAATACTTGTGTGGAATCCATTTTTATGAGAGTAAAAGCAGAGATATCAAGTTCCCTGAGGCAGTGGTGGCAGAGGTCCCTGCTCAGAGTTGGCAATGCAATTTATGGGGTCTGTGTCCTGTGCAGTGGCTATCTCCAGTCGGAGCCATCTGTGGTCTAATTTTGGCAGTCTTTCTGCCATTTGCTTAGAATCAGAACCACCTAATATCTTTTTCTGATTCAACCTTTAAAAGACGGCTTCCGATGTTTGTACCTGGATTAGTTTGCTAGGGTGTCATAACAAAGTACCGTACACTGGGTGGCTTATGCAACAAAATGTATTGTCTCACAGTTCTGGAGGTCAAAGTCAATGTGTTGGCAGAGTTGATTTCTTCTGAACAACCTTGGATCTAAGGAAGGATCCATTCTAGGACTCTCTTTGGCTTGTAGATGGCCATCCCCACGTTCATATGTTCTCCCTACATTCATATCTATGTCTAAATTTCCCCTTCGTGTAAGAACACCAGTCATATTGGGTTAGGGCCCATCCTAATGACCTTATTTTAACTTGATTATCACTATGGTAGGGAAGTCTCTATCTCCAAATAAGGTCACATTCTGAGGTACTGGGTGTTAGGATTTCAACATATGAATTGGGGGAGGGAATTCATAACACATAAGAATTCCCAATGATCCACACATGTCTTGGGACATCAAATTAGGGGCACTGTATCCCCTCTGTAGTAATACAGAGGACTCACTCCCTCCCCACTGCCTTCCATCCTTCCTATTGGTTTCAAAAACAGAAATGCAAGACTGCAAAGGTCAAGGGTGAGTGTAGAATAACTTCACTGATTTTTTTAAAGGAAGGTATTTGTATAAATAAAATGAATTTAGTCCATGTATAAATTGACTTAAGCACAGATCACATTTGGTGGACTCTGTTCCAGTTAAGAAGAGGAGGAGGAGTTTTATTCAATGCCACAGGATTAACATTTTTGATCTTAATAGCTTTGGACACTGTGCCTGTGGGTTCCTTAGGTCTGGTGGGGCACCCCTGTAGCTTTGAGAATTCCAGATGGCCTTTTAGGTTGAAGACTCTACAACTTAGCACATTCTCTCTGGCTCATCTCCGCTACAGCTTCCTAAAAGATCACAGAACTGAAGGATCTATTTTTCCTCCACAGATTTCAGTGGAATATCGACAATGTATACATACTCACCACCTGCTCCAGATCTCTTCTTGCCTACTGGATTTTTAAAAAATATTATTCTTAAATAATATTTTATTTTGGAAAATTTCTAACACATACGAAAGTAGAGAGGAGAGTAAAATGAACCCCCATGTACCTGTCACTTAAATTAAACAAATCTCAATTTCGTTTCATCTATATCCAGTGGCTCTCAACTGGGGATGATTTTACCCACATTGGGCTCCCTGCTCAGCAGGAGGCCTGCTTCTCCCTCTCCCACTCCCCCTGCTTGTGCTCCCTCTCTTGCTGTGTCTCTCTCTGTCAAATAAAAAAATAAAATCTTTTAAAAAAATAAAAATAAATAAAAGGATGCTTGAGCACTAGTCAGTCATTAGGGAAATGCAAATTAAAACTACAGTGAGGTAACACTTCACCCCTAACAGGCTGGTATAATTTAAAAAGACAGATAATAAAACATATTAGGGGACATGGAGAAACTAGAACACCCATGCACTGCTGGTGGGACTGTAAAATTGGAAACAGTTTGCTAGTTATTTAAAAAATTAAACGTAGAGTTACGATATGACCAAGCAATTCCACTCATGGGTATATATCCAAAAGAACTAACACATATACATACAAAATACAAAATAACTAAGGCATATACATAGAAAAGTTTATATGCAAATGTTCATATTGGCATTATACATAATAGCAAAGAAGTAGAAACAATCCAAAGGCCTATCAACTGATGAGTGGATAAGTAAAATGTGAAATATCTATGCAGTGGAATATTATTCAATGATGAAAAGGAACAACATACTGATACATGCATGAACCTTGGAAAATTATGCTAAGAATCCAAGTCACAAAAGACCACATATTATGTGGTTCCGTTTGTACGAAATGTGCAAAATAAGCAAATCTTGGGGCGCCTGGGTGGCTCAGTTGGTTAAGCATCAGACTCTTGATTTAGGCTCAGGTCATGATCTCAGGGTTGTGAGATCGAGCCCTGTACCAGCTCCACACTGGCTGTGTCACCTGCTTGATTCTCTCTCACCCTCTCCCTCTGCCCCCACCACAAAAAAAAAAAAAAAGCAAATCTTTGCAGACAGAAAATACACTCGTGTTTGCCTAAAACCGGGAAGTTTGGGAACAAATGGGGAATGATAGCTAATGAGTGTGGGCTTTCTTTTGGGGAGAGGGATGAAAATGTTCTAGATTAGATTGTGGTGATGGTTGTACAACCCTGTGAATATACTTAAATTGAATTGTATATTTTATCTATCTGTCTATCACCTATTTATTTAAAGTAGCTGAGATCAAGAGTTGATGCTTAACCAACTGAGCCACCCAGGCACCCCTGTACATTTTAAGTGAGTAAATTGTATGGTATATGAATTATATTTCAATGAAGTTGTTTAACAAAGAAAACTAGTTTGTATGTGCATAAAAGTTCATCGTTTGTAATCTTACCTAATTTTATGTTGTGATTATGTACGTATATGAAAAGCCATCTGAATGTGAACCCCTACTATAAAATAAGGACATATAAAATCCAAACATACTTTCAGGAAACTAAAATGTATCAGCATTTGGTCATGGACATGAATGACATGAACATAAATAACACAAGTGATGGTATTGCATTTTAAATCAGAGAAATATATAATTAATGGTGACATTAGGTGAATACACAGGATACTACTAGTGAACTTAACTAATTGTTATTCAGAGATGCTGGTTATGAACCTGAATTTGGTTTTAGTTGGGACTTAGCTGGGTATTTTTATTGTTTCCTATTGTTATCATAATAACCATATAATGAACTTCCTTCGCTCACAGGTTGTCTTAGGGGCCATAATAATACCTGCCAGGACAGCTTCCTCCCATGATGCACCACTTTCCAAAGAGTTGAAAACTGGTCATGGATTTAAGGAAAATTCTGTGCCTCCTAAACACAGATTTAAAATTCTTTCTTCATGAGGTGGAACAGCTTGAAGAGGAAGGAGGTTTTCAGGAATTTGAGGAATTGAAAGAGAAAAAAATGTTTGGCTCATCACTGTGCCTTTGTCATATGATCATTTTCTCTGCTCAGAATCCCCTTTGTAGAGTTGGAGAACCTATCTTCCCAGCAGGGCTGGGGGGGGCGGGGCCCTGGATTGGGTGGTGTCAACAGGTGTCTCTAGAGATCCTGGGTTTGAGTGCCTAACTCTGAGTAGAGATTTATTATAAAAACTACTGGCTATTATCCTTTCTACAAATCCACACATCACCTTCCTTTTCTTCTTTCCCTCTTTTTCCTTTGCCCCATGCATAGTTTTTGAAAAGAATTTAAATCTCAAAAGTAACTTTTAATTGGAAATACATTCTTATGGTACCAAATCCAAAATGACACCAAAAAGGATACAGTGAGAAGTCTCCCTCCTGTCCTAAAGGTTAGACACCCAGAGTCTCCCACCCCTCCAGGGAACCAATGTTTCCAGGTGGATTTAAACAAATCAAGAAACAAACAAGGACATCTAGATAATTTTAGAAATATCTGCTCTCTCCCTCACCATTCTTTTGTTCAGTGTTCTTCTGTCATTTGTGGCTCCTCTGCTCTCAGAGGCCAAGAGGTGGTCACCACTCTGCTTAGGCAACTGTCTCAGCCTTAGCTCCAGGCTGATTTTTAGCTTCTATATAAGGCCTTGTCACCTTCATCTGGGAAAGCCAGCAGCCACTTCAGAGTGAACATTTACAAGAGACTATGTATCTACATACACAGTCTGAATTTATACAAATACTTATCATTCGGCTTGTTTTTTAACGGGCGGAGCGTGTGTATATTTTGCACACACTTCCACACATCAGGAAATATTTTCATTGACTGATTCGAGTGTGACGTTCTCTTTAACAGACAAAAAACCCCCATACTTTTGTTTCTTTTGACTTTTCTTTTCCTAATTCAAATACCAAATTGTTCTTGTTATTGCCCCAAGAGATGGTATGTTCTCTGGGGGTGGGGATGGGAGGCAGAGATAAAAAGAAAGAAAGCCAAGCTCTTCAAGGGGAAGCAGAAAAAAAAGGAAAGGGTGGGGGGAGAAAAACCGTCTGGGAATCTCAAGAACATCTTTATTTCGCCTTTTAACACTCCGCCTTTCTGATTAAAGAGTTCAGACCCGCTCCCCCGCCCGCCTTCAATTATCCCCCAGCATCTTTTCTCAGAAGCTGTCACCACCACTTGCTGAACGGCAGCCCCATCGTGAGCCATTAGCCCGGTTCTGTTCCGTTTCGCTTTTCTTTCCTCAGTTTCTCCCTGCAAGCTTTATAAATCTCCCTTGGAGGAGGAGTGTCCAAGCGGGTGGAAGTCTGAACACAATGCAACCTGAGAATTTCTGTCACTCTCTGCATATGCTCCTAAGTGCTTTAATCCCAATTAGGGGCGGCTGACACACGGTCCTATTCATTCCCATCAGCTCTTGAATACATTTGCCTAGAAATGAACTTCACAAATAGAGGCGCTCCTAAATGTGCCCAACAGCAAGGAAAATCGAATTGAGTGCGGGCTCATTCGGCAGCGGCCGGCAGAGGAGCGTTGAATGTGGAGGTGCCCCGAGACATTGCAATTCAGCAACACGCTCGCTGACTTTTCTTTGCACCATGTCAACCGAAAGAACCAAGAAATAAGTTGGGGAACTCCGGTTAAAAGGCAACTTGAGAGGCACTCTGAATACTTTTATTGAGCCGCTTCCAATGAAGGACTTAAAAAACAACAAAAAAGGCACCACAAAACCCACCAGCGGCGTCCGGGCTGCGTCTTGGCCGTGCGTTTGGAGCCTACCGGCCGCCTCGCACCCACCGGCCTCGCAATTAAGGGGAAAATGGCCCCGTCGCCTGCGTGTCATCTGGTGGCGTTCCCAGAGCCCGTCGCTGCCGCCCTATTCAGACCCGGCCTTAATGTCCCACCCGCGCCTCGGGGGCCGCGCAGCTGGTCCGCGCTGACCCTCTGGCCCGGCCGGGGCAGACACCCTCGGGGGCCGCGGCCCCGGTCACCTCAGGCCCCAACTCCGCGGAGTCTCCGGGGCCCTCTCTGCCCCGCGTCCTCGCCATTGGTCCCTGACACCGCGCAGCTCCCTCCATCCTGGGATTCGAGACTGCGAGCCGGCCAGGGTTGGGGGGGAGGTGGTAGGGGGCGGTGATTCTCCCAACGCCCGGGTCCTCAAAGGCAGTGGGCCTCAGGATGCAGCCAGCTTGGTCCCCCTGGGGACCCGAAGCCCAAGAGCTTTGCGCCCCGGTCACCCCCAGCTCTGCAGAAGGATGTTCGGAAAGGAGCCGCTAAACTCATCACTGAGGACCCGTGGGGCCTCTTTTCTAGGCGGAGCCCAGCCGGGTCACACGTGCTCGGCGCCGGCAACATTTCCAGCCCTGCTCTCGGAAGCTACGCGGCGTCCCCGTCCCCCCGCCCACCCCCGGCCAACGCAGCCGGGTCTGGAAGCAACGCAGTGGGGAGAGCTAGCTCTCTGCAGCCTGCCCCTCCAGCTCGCTGCCGCTTTCAGCATCCGCGCCTCATTAGGGGCAACCTGTTACGGGGCGGGAGTGGTGTCCGCGCAGTGCTGCGGCGGGCAGCGAGCAGGGCCGCCCCCAAACCCGCCTAGCCCCGCACCTCGGTACAGAGGGGATTTCGCTTGAACGGGGCCTCTGGACGCCCATTTTAAGTCCATAAAAAAGCCGAGTGGAATGTTTTGATTGAGTCTCAACATTGTCTTTGAATAAGGCTGAGACCATGTAATTAATGTGTCTTTTTAATAAGGGACAATACGGCCGTTCAAGCTATTTAATTTCATTTAATTTTCCATCCCATTTGCTGCACAGCCCGCTTTTACTTTTAACACCCAGCCTTTCACGGCCCATCTTGCTCCACTGGGCACATTAGATTGGTTTCACCCTTGCTTTTTAGGGGAGAAAAAATAAAAGAAAATGTGTTCCTTTCCTCCTTTGTGGACAATTTATTTCACTTGGGGAACTTCAACTCTGAGCCACAGGACAGAATAAAACTCGGCGAGCTGGTGTGAATGCCTCTGGCGCAGTCCCTTTCTTCTCGAGGGGCTGGGAACCAGCCACAATTGGCTATATTAATAAATAACTTTCCTCACAGTCGGCCTTTACATGGTCCTATTGATAAAATTGTTCGCGTGTCGTTCACGCTTTTTCACTCATTAAGGAGGGTCGGGGAGGAGCCCCGAACCCAGGCCCCGCGCTCGCCCCTTCCCGCTCGCAGTGCTGGTAATTTAAACTGGGTGTCATCCCGGAGTCGCCAGGCCAGAGGTTAGAGGGACATGTTCATGGCTTAAATTTATTGCCCTCGACTCTTCGGAGCGGCTTCCTCTCCTCCTCCCCTCCCCCGGCTTTTGCCATTCATGGGCTTGACGGATCAAAGGCTCCCTCCACTCGGTCGCTCGAAGCCTTCTCGAGGCCCGAAGAGGGGCAGTTGGAGGATTAGGAGGGAAAAATCAGTGGCAGCTCCCTCAGAAAGTGGCCCTGGGCATGGCGTGGCTGCCAGGTCAGAGCGGCCGAAGCGTGTGGCCGCCCGGACCCGACGAGTGTCTCTCTTCTCCGCCTCAGCAGCCGCGTCTATACAGGCCTTGAGTTAGCCCCGAGACCCGCCATCTATGTGTTACCGCACCGTTTGACTGGAGATGCTTAGACCTGAGACCCTTGATCTGACCTGGATTCCCCCATTACGCAAACCTCGAGTTTGGGAGCGCCACTCACTCTACACACAGATCATTGCTATTGACCTTCGCACCCGCGGAGTGGAAGCTAAATTTACATCATCGTTCCCACTTTACGGATTAGAAGAATGAGGCTCTAAAGTAATTCACAGACGTTTCCCCCGAGTCTTGAATGACAGAGCACAGACTAAATGACCCCGCGTCTCCTGACAGTGTCCAGTATGGAGAACGCAAGTCTCCATCGACGGGTGCTACGGAGCTTCTTAGAGGGCCTCGTGGGACCAATTTCTGAGTTACAGGTGTCGCCACCTTGCGTCGGGCCGCTGTTGTTAATCACATTCACCTCTGCCAGTGACCTAAGAACCACACCTTCCGGCGGCAGAGTCCGGTGGAGAATTCGGTGTAGTTGCTGCTGGGAGTCCTTCGCCCAAGTGTACAGTCTTTGGGCCTCCAACACAGGCCAGAAACCCACAGCCTCTCAGGCCTCTCCCGGAATACCGCGTCGGGCCGGCATCCTGGTCCATAGGATTTGGGGAGCGGCGCCCACGATGAGCAAAGCGTGGCAGGTGCAGGCAGAACTGTCACAAATATCTGATGAACCCAAGTACTCAGCTATCTTATGAAAAGAAATGTCTCCGCACAAATCGGAGTCTTCCTTAAAAGAAAACGAGGAGCACTCTGGTTTAAATTCCGAAGTACGCGCGTTCTCATAGTTCATGAACTGGGCTGAAAGTATGGGTTGCTAATGCCCACCTCACTCTCTTTTCCGTAACCTTTGATAGAGTCCGCCTTTAAAGTTAGCTCCAAGAATTTCCTCTCGGTTTAAAACGTAAAAGCAAATCAGGGCTTGAGTCGGTCGGTTGGCAAGTGAGGGAGACCTGATTAAAAAAAAAAAAAAAGACCCAATCAGCGGCACCCCTATTCAACCCTCTCCTAAGAACAGGGCGCAGGTTCGCCGGGAAAGCCGCGGCCCTGAGGCCGCTTCCCACTCCCAGAGAAAGTGCGGGTCCGGGGTGCACCCGAGAGCAGTGGTGCACAACGGACCACATCTACCAAAACTAGTTCGGACGCTTCATATTTCGGGGCGTAACTGGACAGAAGGACCGAAAAAGCGGTTCTAAATAGACAACTGGCCTGGACCCAATCCCCTGAAATGGTAATATGGTCGTTATTTAAAAAGTGTAGGTATTTTCTGGTGTTTTCCCATCAAGTACCTGCCTAATTTCTGTATGGCACACGCCAGAAATCAATAGAAGTTAACAAGTCCTCCAAACAGTCCCCATCTCTTTGTTTAATCTCCTTTACAATAAAGCCAAGGGGAGAGAATTAAAAATCTTTGAAGTAGACCAAGGCTCAAAGGAATCAGCCAAGTAGACTTAAAGTAGTCACTTATTTCCCAAAACTGGTTTGTCGGCGAACAATAAAAGGAAGTAAAATTTATGGAGAAATTATACAGTGGATTTGTCACTTAAAATATCGTAACTGTCTCGAGGACAATACCCCATGCTGAGGATTAATGGTCCCGCCGGACCTTTGATTCACCAGCGCCTTTTCTTCGCCCTTGACAAATTGGATTTTTAGGAATGGGAAGGTCGCCTGGACCATTGTGCGCCAGCCATTCAGAGGCCTCGATTATGCAGCGGGCTGAGGGAACCACTCCATGTGACCCTCTCGGGTGGGACTCTGCAGCTGCTCCGCAGAGCAACTCTCTCACCAAACTCCGCGCCCTTGCGCTCGCGGTGCCAAAAGGCGCCCGCCCCGATTGAAAAGGCGCAGTGCATGCCCGTCCGCGTCACTCCGCGGGCGGAGGACGCACGTCGGGGTGCGGCTCCCTGGCTGGCGCGCGGCTCGGGCTCTGTCACTCGCGCCCTGCGGAGGACCCGGCGCACCCGAGCGCCTGCCTGGCGGCGGCGGCAGCAATGCACACAGCAGCTCGCGCTCCGGCCACCAGCGTGAGTGCCGACTGCTGCATCCCGGCCGGCCTGCGCCTCGGGCCGGTGCCCGGAACCTTCAAGCTGGGCAAGTACCTGTCAGACCGCAGGGAACCCGGGCCCAAGAAAAAGGTATTAGCAATTCCGACCTCCGCCTCCAGCCTCTCGCCTCCCTTTGCCCTGGCCCTGGCAGGGGTAGATAGGGCAAGTGGAGGAAAGGGGTGATTGAGTCGTTACCTGCCAATTCTGCCAGGTGGCCGGGGGGTACTCCGGTAACTCCCCACAAGTCGCATTAAGTGAGAGCTGGACGGGGGCCGAGCTGAGGGGAAAGGACGCGGCTCAGAGGGGACAGCCCCCGGGTGGGGTGCATGGGACTCTTAACGCGCCGGGACCACTGAGAACCCGCGGTTTCCCCGGAGCTAAGGGTTTCGTTCGCAGAGGCGTGGCGGGCCCCGGCCTCTCTGCCAACGTGCCTTTTCTCTGTTACACAACACGCAGGGCGTTGAAGACTTTTCTTACCTTCTTCCCTGTAACGCGCTAATTTAAAGCTTACATTTACCTTAATTGAATTTCATGTGTTGGGAAAAAAACAATCCTTGGGAAACCCTCAGTTCCTAGATACCCCCCTCCTCGGTCCCCCCCCCCCCCGCGGATGTCTGCTGGAGGGTTGGGGTAAATGGAGAGAGGGTGAGACAGGTGGTGGCTCCGACTGGGGCTTCGAGGGCGAGGAGCGCCCACCCGCGTGGGGCACCGGGTCCGCACGCCTGCAGCCGGGCTCTGAGAGTCCAGGGTCGCAACTGGGAGGCGTCGGGGCCAGCCCGCCAGCTCTGACTCCCGGAACAGCGGACACACCCCTGACCGCAGCGGGGTTTTAAAGGCCCCCGCCCGCTCTGAGGCGTCTCAGCCGGCAAAGGTCGAACCACAGCGACCGGGAAAAGAAGGCAGGAGTCCGGTGGGGGCGGCGGAGGGAGGACCTGAGCTTTGCCTAGTTGCTGCCGAGAGCTTTCTTGTAAGAAATTGCTCGGGCGCCCAGCCAGTGGGACCCGCATCTGGCTCCTCACGTAATCATCCTCCCCGCCCCCCCCCCCTCATCCCGCGGTCTAGAGCCTTCTTCTTTAAAAGGTGCTTTATTTATTTTTAAATGGCCGGCGGTCCTGCGGCCGCTTTGTGCACACACTTGTCACTGCGGGGCTTGTCGGCACCTCCGCACCTCGGTGCTGTGCAGCGAGTTTCGCGAGGCACGAGAGGGAGGTGGAGGAAACTCTGGGTTCTGGGGCTGACTTCGAAACATCTCTCGCCTAGTATTCCGGCTGCTCTCAGGACCGCAGGAGCGAGAACTAGGGTGGGGGTGGGGATGGGGAACGTCTAGGTACAAGATGCCCCCAATCGCTCATGGAGGATGCTCTCGCCCTTGGTATTGCCAAGGTAGGGCGAGAGGGGGAACTGTTATACTAGCCAGCCTCTTCTCCCTCCCTCAAGCAAGGGTCCTAGGAATTACCTTCCTCCCAGCAGCCCACAGCTGTCTGGCCAAAGGGAACACAACCATTTTCCTGAGTCGGGTGGGGTGTTGGATAAACTTTTCCTCTGGGTTGTGGGCCTGGCCGTGGCGCGGGGAAGAACGACCACTGCTTGTGTTGCAGGTGCGCATGGTGAGAGGGGAGCTGGTGGACGAGTCGGGGGGCTCTCCTCTGGAATGGATAGGGTTAATCCGGGCAGCCAGGAACCCCCAGGAACAGACTCTCGAAGCTATTGCAGACTTACCCGGAGGACAGGTACCGTGGGCTTCCCCCCACTGCCAATTCTACCTACCTAACCGTTACTGAGGTGGCCGCCAATATCAAGAGCCAAGCGCTTTTGCTGGAGGTCTCATTTAAACGTGCCTGTAAAGCAGATACTATTATTTTCCCCATTTGAAGAATGAGGGAAATGAGGTTCAGAGAGATCCAGTAGATTTTCCAGGGTCACACAGCGTCAGAACGCGCATTCCAACCTTTCCTTTTGGTTGTGGCTAGACCGATTACCCAGGAAATGACAGCGAGCTGTTCTGCTCCTTGTGTCCCAGATTTTCTACCGAGCGCTGCGAGACGTCCAGCCAGGGGAGGAGCTGACGGTGTGGTATTCCAACTCCTTAGCTCAGTGGTTCGACATCCCCACGATCGCAACTCCGACGCACGACGAAAAAGGTACCAGGTCCGGCGGGGCCTCCGGGCCGGCGCGGGTGGGTGAACGTCCAGCCCGTCTCCCGCCCTGGGACGCGACAGGGCCTTTCCCTCGAGCTGTGTAAAACTGAATTCAGCCTCCCTGTCTGTGTAGGCACAGAGGCGATGTCACCACTACCTCCTTAAAATCAACAGTAAAGGATAACAGCGACAATAACCTGCCTTGTGATGGCAGGGGAAAAAACATTTTTTTTTTTAAAGATCTATTTATTGAGAGAGAGAGAAAGTGGGGGGAGGGGCAGAGGGAGAGGAGAGAGCATCTCAACCAGACTCCCCGCTGAGCGTGGAGCCCCACATGGGGCTCCATCTCACCACCTTGAGATCTTGACCTGAGCCGAAACCAGGAGACCAGGGCTTAACCTACTGAGCCACGCAGGCGCCCCCCAAAAATTCTTTATGAACTTCATGGGGGTCATCTTTTCCTATTCCATACCCAGAGACAATTATTTACTCAATTAAGAATCAATAAAGAAGCCTTAACATATTATTAATCATATCATGAGCTCCAAAAAACAAAACTCAAACCTAGAATGTTTTAGAAGGTGGAGGGGCTTCTCTTCACTGGTGTGAAGGAGAGTAATGTGTTTCTACCGCATTTTAGAAGCATTACGGTACTTACAGCTGGTCAGTTGGCAGGTACTGAGGCCCTTCCGTTTAAATGGTATTTATTCATTTCCCCCTCCCTACTTAAATTGAATCTGGGATGTATCCCAGTTTCTTCTCAGATGTATTTGATCCCTTCCAAAGCCAAGAGTGGATTTATGCAAATTAAGGGGCAGTAACTAAAGAGAAGAATATTTTCAAACCTTCCCTAGAACACTGAAGAACATTTTCTGTGAAAGAAAGCTGGGAGGTGCTAAAATAGTTAAGATCTTGAGACCTCCCTTTTAATTCACAAAGCTTCCAAAAACTTTTTCCTTGACAATTGTTTTAGTTTGCAATTTCTTCTAAAGACACAGTTAATGTTAAAGTGAACACAACGAATGCTGTGAAATATTTTAACATGCTCTCCTCCTGAATTGCCTGCTCAAGTCTCATCCTTTTAGAAATAGGGTTAAATAAATTAATACAAATGTGAGCATTAAGAAACACGTCATGAATAAGACAGAATGAAGTTTATTCAGAACGATGAATCACTTCACTTCAAAGTATCACTATCTTGTGGGTAGATTTGTATGTACAGTATTCATAAAACATTATCCTAAAGTAGTTTGTTCCTTGTATCACACTATATTAAATTCTCTTGTCAACTTCTTCCAGTAAAAGAGAAACATGATAAAAGCCCCGTAGTGGAGAACTCTCAAATCCGCCACTACAGGACAATTCTAACAGCTGCTGACCTTTAGGGGCCAGACATTTCTACACAGAACACCCCTCCTTAGGCACTCTCAAATAGTACAAAAGCAACTTGTTTGAGTGGTGGTCCTTGTGTTTTCATTTCAGCCAACTGAGCTTATAAACAGATGTCGGAATAGACACCATTTTCCTTTTGGGAATGTACGGGGCTATTTTGAACCCTGACTTCCCCACCTTTGATATGCTTGAAATCTTGGCAACCTCAGGGTTACACCAAGGAGAGGAGGCAAAGTCACTTATGAAGTGAAGGATTTCAGAGTCCAGAGAACATGTCAGTTGGTTAGGATAAACTGAAAAAGGAGCATATTGAAACAGAGAACACATTTGCTTAACTCTTGAAAAGAGAAAGAAATAAGTAGGGATGGCCGCTATTCTTCCAATATTGACTAACTCCAGTGGATTTAGATTCCATGATAAGCTTAAGGAAAGTACGGACCTTTTGTTTTAGGGATAAAGCTTACTTGGCTTTGCAATTGACTAGAGTCATTCTGGGGCAGCCTCTGAAAACTCCTTTAAAAAGGGGGTGATGAGAGGAAGGTTCGGAGAAGGGAGGTTATTTAAGATATTAAATCAATATACCCACTAAGAGAACCCAGGAAATCTCTCTCTTTTTTTTTTTTTACAAGGTAACATAAATAATGAAATGATTTTATCTAAGTCTTCCATAAACAATTAGCATAGGTTCTCAGAGGCAAATCCTCTTTCCCACCCCCCTTTTGCTTTCCGCTCTACCTTGGCTTCAGCTGAAATAAACAGATCCTTACTTGAACTTCCGTCTTAGTTATCTAGGGGGACTACTTGCTTTATGCAAAGCCAAAAGTAAAATACATGAAGGGAAGAAGATCTGGAATTTCTTTCAGTTGTTTTTGTAGTGATGTTTCAGAAGTTTGAGCTGCTTGTGTACAAGGGGGGAGGGAATTTAAGTTTTCCACTAAATTTAATAAGACAGACCTATTTGGGGTACTTAACTAACTTCTTTCTCACAGACATCCTTCAGTATTATCAATCAACCGTAACATTAAAAAAGAAACCCACTGCAAGATCACTGTTCTGTGTCCAGATATAACAAGACCTTTTAAAGTGAAAATTAACTTCCGCCATGTGATCAAGATCTGTTTCATACATGTGTCTCTTGATTGTGTTCCCAGACCCTGGCAAAATTAAAAAAAAAAAAACTAATGTCAATAATATTAAATACGAAAAAAGACTTGACACCAAAAACATGTATACAGTTCCTGGTAGAGAATTGTACACTTATTAAAAGCTGAGTACCTCCATATATCTCTATATATTCATGTATTTCATAAAAAATAAACTATCTTTCCCAAGGACTTTATTATATTAAGCCTGGATTCGTGGAGCTATCTAGGAGTTAATTAATTACTCCAGGTAGAACAACTGACAAGATAATGCAACATCATCCTTCAGTTTTTAGAATATCAGGACATAGGGCTTTTTCTTTTCTCTCATCAAATTAAATGGGGTTAAAGAGGAAATAAAGATACAAATAATTTTGAAGAATAGCAGATCATAGTCCCTATGTGGTCCTTCAGTTGGTCACGCTCCAGGAAAACCTCAGGCAAAATGTTTAAGGCTGGGAGGGGGTGGGAAGGGTGGGTAGTGGACATAAAAGGCATTGTTCTGTGAAAAGGAATGATTACATATGGCCCATACATACAAGATATTGTCTCGCCTGGTAATGAGGCGCTCACGACCATTAGATTGGTCTTTGTTCAGTTTATCCAAACTCCTTGACATACGCCACCTATTCTGCAAACGCCAACAGATGGGCCCGGGCACAGCACAGCCTCAACACTTGATTTAAAGCAACAGCTGCTCTCTGTTCTGGTCTCTTCCCCGGCCAGTCTGCCCGAGCGCTGCCCTCCCAACGAAGATTTGCTCGGATTGCCCGGAGGAAGTCTTCGTTGGAAAGGCACAGGTCACCCCTTTGGCCTCTGAGTAATCCCAATGGATGGATATGGTGACAAAGTTGGCCATTTGGGGCTTCTCAGGGTCCTTGCTGCGGTGGGGCTACCGAACTAACTGACTTATTCGCTGGACCCAAGAATACTCCTGTTCCTCCTCATACCGCTGATCAAAATCTGGGCTTTGCCTTGGGTGCGCTTTCTTTCTCTCTTGCTTTTTCGCCTCTCACGGGGTCGCTTTCCTACTTTTTGTCGCCCAGGGGAGGAGCGCTACATTTGCTGGTACTGCTGGAGGACGTTTAGATACCCCAACAGCCTTAAGGCCCACCTACGTTTCCACTGCGTGCTCAGCAGCGGCGGGGGCCGAGCCTATCTGCACCACGAGCACGGGGCTCGCCAAGGCGCTGCCCCGGCCGCGGATGGCCTTCACTTCTCTCCGAAACCCCCGGCGCCTGACTTTGCCGCGGCCGCCCCCGCTGGCACTCTGCGGTCCCACCCGCAGGCCCCGCCGCCCCTCCAGGCCTGCGGAGCGCGGGAGAGCATTAAGCGCGAGGCCTCCTCTGCGCCCTCCGCCGCTTCGCCTCCCCCGGCCAAGTGGGGGCAGTCCAAGAAGGGCAAGGAGCAGCCGGACCGCGCCCTAGACATGAGCGGGGCCGCCCGGGGACACGGCCACTTCCTCGGCATCGTGGGCGGCTCCCCAGCGGGGGGCGGCGGCCTGGCCTTCTACCCCGGAGTGCGCTCGGCTTTCAAGCCTGCCGGCTTGGCCAGGGCGGCCGCGGCCGCACACGGCGACCCCTACCGGGAGGAGGGCGGCGGCAAACCCGGGTCCGGCCTGGCCTTAGGCAGGCTGCTGGGCGGGGGCCGGGCGGGCGGCCGCCCGGGAAGCGGGGAGAACCC
The DNA here is from genome assembly GCF_003265705.2 of Callorhinus ursinus. NCBI lineage: Eukaryota > Metazoa > Chordata > Mammalia > Carnivora > Otariidae > Callorhinus > Callorhinus ursinus. The sequence goes on from NW_027397068.1 coordinate 20,303,327, forward strand.
CGCGGCGGGCAGCACGGGCCACCACCATCACCACCACGCGCACCACCACCATCACCACTCTAAGTGCCTGCTCGCGGGGGAGCCGCCGCCACCTCCTCCGCCTGGCCTACCCTGCTCGGGGGGCCTGCGCGGTTTCCCTCTGCTCCCTGGGCCCCCGGAAGAGGCGTCAGCCTTCAAGCATGTGGAGCGCGCCCACCCCGCCGCGGCTGCGCTGCCGGGAGCGCGTTTCGCCCAGCTGCCCTCTGCTACCGGGCTGCCCGTCGAGCGCTGCGCGCTGCCGGCCCTCGACGCGGGCGGGCTCAAAGCCTACCCCGGTGGCGAATGCAGCCACCTGCCTACCGTCATGCCGGCTTTTACCGTCTACAACGGGGAGCTACTCTACAGCTCACCGGCCGCCGCCGCTTATTACCCGCTCAAACTGCACTTCGGCGGGCTGCTCAAGTATCCAGAGTCCATCTCATACTTCAGCGGGCCTGCGGCGGCGGCGGCAGCGGCCGCTCTAAGCCCTGCAGAGCTGGGCTCGTTGGCTAGTATCGACCGAGAGATCGCTATGCACACGCAGCAGCTGTCGGAGATGGCGGCAGGGAAAAGCCGCGGCCGCCTGGACGCGGGGACGCTGCCACCGGCCGTCGTGGCAGCGGGTGGCCCTGGGGGTGGCGGCAGCGGAGGTGGCGGCGCCGGCAAGCCCAAGACCGGCCACCTGTGTCTCTACTGCGGCAAGCTGTACTCGCGCAAGTACGGGCTCAAGATTCACATGCGGACGCACACGGGCTACAAGCCGCTCAAGTGCAAAGTGTGCCTGCGGCCTTTCGGCGACCCCAGCAATCTGAACAAGCACATCCGGCTGCACGCTGAGGGCAACACCCCCTACCGCTGCGAGTTCTGCGGCAAGGTGCTGGTGCGCCGCCGGGACCTGGAACGCCACGTCAAGTCCCGCCACCCTGGACAAAACCTGCTCGCCAAGGCGGGCGAGGGCCCAGGCGCAGAGCCTGACTACCCCCCGGAACCTGGGGAGCCCAAGAGCGACAACGACAGCGATGTGGACGTCTGCTTCACGGACGACCAGAGCGACCCTGAGGCTGGAGGCGGCGGCGAGTGCGACTCGTAACGAGTCGTCCGGGGAGAGGGTGGGCTTGTGGGGGCGTGGACAGAGATAAGAAGGTGGGGGTGGTTCTGTTTTGGGAGAAGAGAAGCTCCCCGAGATGAGAAGGATCCGGTTGACAAAACCGTTTTTATTTTGGTCGGGCGCCAGATTTGGAAGAGTGAGAGGTCCCGGGTCCGCTGCTTAAACTCGGAGCAAAGGTTTAGAAGTGGCTCAAAGAAACCTGGCCTTCTGCGCAGCCCGAGGGTGGCCGGTCCCGGCGCGTCCTAGACCCTTGGACTCCGCGGGTAGGCCCTCCCACGAAACGCCCAGGAGGTCCACTCTCAAGGTTTAAGATTGCATCAATGTGAACTTCACAGCGCCCTCGAGGGCGCCGATTTTAACTGCCATGTATTTTTAAATTGTTCTTTTCTGTGGAGGAAATTGTGCCTTTTGAAACGATTTTTGTGTGTGTGTGTGTGTGTTTTACATTAGCATTTCACGAAATAGGCAAAACAGTAGTCACAGTTCGGTAGATGTGACATCCATACATTTGTTTCCATTTCATCTGTTCTCGGGTCAAAGACTACGCCTTCCCGCATTGGCTATATAGTGGTAGCAGGTGTACAAATTGGTCAAGTTGCAATTATTTATGAGAGTAATGACAAATGTAAAATATCTAAAGCATGAATCTAAAAGCACGCAGTATATAATTTTAAGGAAAATGTCTTATTTGGTAGAGTACAAATGTGATGTATGTTGTTTTACAATGAATGATGTACAGTTGATTCAGTATTTTGGTCTTGGTTCCAGTTTGTGCAATCTTTAATAAAAATAAAAATGAGTTTCTTCACTTAGCGATTTCAGTAGATCCTTTAAAGAAAGAGTTTAATTTGAAAACAATTTATGAGGAGACTCCATAATAAAATAAATCCTAGGACACTTGAAGACTTTGATTATTCATAAAATAAATGTTTAGTGTTTTAATAGGGAAATATACCATTTTCAATATGTGCAATTCAGGGGCTCCCAGATAGCAGGCAAAGCAATTGTCTTCTGAAACCATTGTTAATTATGCTAAGAGTTTTCATGTTTAGGAAAGAATTAATGACCTTCAAGAAAAAAATGCATATTCCTCATTAACAAGAATTATAGAACTGTAGAATCACTATTTCTTGTTATATACCGTTTTGACAGGAGAATTTTCCTTGGGAAGCAAGGGAAACTTGTGCAGTGCTTTTTATGATTCATACACTTTAGTATTCATTCAACAAATGCTAAAGGAGGTACTGGTCTACTGGTCTGTGAAGCTTTCTTTTCTGCATGCACTCTTTCCAATGATCTTGTGCTTTTTTAAGTGTCCGATTTTACGGATAAGAAAATATACACTTCAAGGTCACTGGGAGGCCCATAATGAGAAGGACAAAGTTATAAACAATGACTTTGTTTATGGGTATAAAAAATTAATGCTAGCTAATGGAAGACTCATAAAGGATATATTTCTGTGGGCTAAAATTGGAAAGCACCCTCTCCCCTTCCTATGCCACCCCCCAACCCCATATTTGGGGGAGGATTTCACTGAAGTTACCTAGAAGTAGAGGATTAGCTATCCCCTCCACTAAGGTCAGGTACCCTAAGAGCCCAGGTCTGTAGTGCTTGTTCCAGAGGTTGGTGGGAAGATTCTTTTTTTTTTCTATTCCAATTTTTTTTCTATCCATACATATATTTTTGTAAACTCTATGAATAGCCCTTTTGGTGGGAAGATTCTTGTAGGCCACCAAAGGGTCTGGATATGATCCTGATGATTTAACTCAGTTAAAAATGACTTTTATTTTCTGAGTCCTGAGTACTGCAACAGTCTCCACCCTGCTGTCTCCCAGTTGGGAACATGGCCTCAGTCACTGGGTGGCTGCGGGGACTTTTTCTAACACATCACAGCAAGAGGCATGGGTGGAGGGAGGGAGAGGACACCTGACTTCTATAGGGGATGATCATCAAAAAGACTTTTTCCCATGAGAAAATTTATGGAGGCAATTTTAGGTTTTTAGCATCAGCTGACCAGAAAATGTTTTGCTTTGTGAAAGAAAGCCCAAATATGTGTGTGTGTGTGTGTGTGTGTGTGTGTGTGTGTGTATTAACATGTATATATGGGTGACAATGAAACTACCATTTATTGAGGGCCTACTCTATACCAAATCCTTGTGCTATTTGCAATTCTTTCCTCCCTGCAGAAGATGACCATGGGCTTGGCCCACTAGTTTCTGTGATGCCCTGATACACAGAACTGGAAGTGAACTCAAGCATCTTCCTGTTCAGCTTGCTCTAGGCACCCAGGACTTACATCTCATTGCCTATATAGTATCATAGTCCTGCCCTTCGAAGCAATTATTGCTTGAAACAAAATCCAACCTTATAAATATTGGAAAACTTTCCTGCAATCAGACTGTGTAAGTCCTCAGGGAAAGTGAGAAAGTCTGCCTAGATTTAAAACGTGAAAAGTTTTATCCACTGTAAAAGTTTCCTTCTTTCATTACCTAGCTCACTACTAAGTCTTACAACTTTTATTGTTTTAAAGAAATAAAAAGTTTGGTCAAAGGAAATATATTTAAAATTGATAAAGATTTAATAAAACAAAACCCCCTAGCCTTCTTTTCCCCTTTGTAAATTGATATTGACTAGGTTATTAAAATAAATTTCAGTATAAAAAATGAAAGTTGAATATAGATTTAAAAGGTTCTTAATAGCAGACCATTTGTAATTCTCTATAGGTTGCCTCGAATAACCTGTATATTTGTTCATGGATGTGCACACTATCATATATAATGAATGTGATTATTTTAATGGTGAAGTCAAATCAGTGCTGTACAATCAGTAACATTAATACTACTTATTTAAATGGCTCAGTTGAATTAGTGTTTCTCAGATGACTTCTTTTCGTCTCCAGTCCCTTTGTCTCCCATTCCCAGACTCCAATCCTTGATCCTTCTCAAGGATCAAGCACAATTTATTAAAAAGATGAACTAACTTTGAGGGTTATGCTAAAGCCACTGGAAGTTTCTAAGATTTTAACTAAATATTTTGTACCAAGAGATTAAAAACATGATAGCAGGATTTATGTATTTTAGAAGTAAAAGTATCTAGGTTGTTTGGGCCTTAGTTAATTTGGACATTAAAATGTTTTGCTAACCTAAATAAATCAGACACGGGTTCTAGGCTTGCCTCTACCACTTACTTACTTGGTATTTTGGGCCAGTCTCTCTACTGCCTCAATTTCCTCATCTGTTAAACAGGTTGAAATAAGCAACAGGGAGGTTGTGAGGATTGAATGAGTTAATGCAGGTAAACTGCTTAGAATAAAGCCTGATGCTTTGTAGGCTCTCAGACAATATTAAAATAACCTTAGTAATTCTGTGGTTTCATTTTGAAGACATCAACCAACGAGATAAGGATTGACGCCCTTTTACAAACATTAGCATTTCGTTCTCTCCTTGGCTCACTTCTAGCCCCGGACAAATTAGCCCCAACTTCAGTAAATAAAGGCCTTTCACGCTTTTGCCAAAGAGAAACTTCGTCAGACCCCTTATCAAGTCATCTTTCCTTTTAAGCTCAGACATCAACCTGTGCAAGCGCCTCATAGCGGTTAAGTGAACAGGAAGAATGCGTTTCGTCTGTTTTCACTAATTTTTGAAAAGCACGTCCGTGCGGTGAGTTTAAGCAGAAGCCTGCGGAGGAGGTGAGTGCGAGTACGTCTCTCCTCCTGGGTCGAGCAGAGAGCGGAACACACAGAAAGAGCTGCAATTCCTCAACATTCTACTATGGGGAAAGTTCATTCCCTGTCTAGACTCTGAGGGAAGGAGGTGAGTGGCGGCGGGGCTCCAGGTTAGAACTGCACGTCAGGGGAGCGGAAGGAGCGTGTGGTCGTATCGGTGCTGGGCAGCCAGAGACGTGAGGGCAGTGATTGGCTGCTCTCCTTTAGCCTGAGCGCTCCCATTGGCTCATTCCTTGGAGCCAGGGATGCTATTGGTGGCAGGCTGGCCTCGCGCGAAGGTTTGCCTCCCAGGAGGCCCTGGCCCACTGGCGGTGGCGGCTTGAGTGGGTGCCGCAGTGTCCGGTAGTGAGTGTGCGGCTCTTGCAGCTCACGGCTTCGCTCTCCCTGGGAACAGGGGGTTTCGGGTTCTGGGTTGGGGCAGAGGTGTGGGAGTCTCGCTACGTTTAGGTGTAGTGTCTGGGAGGCCCGGAGGGGCAAGGAAAGCGGTACCCGCCTCCCCCTTCCCCCTTGCAGCGCCCAGTGGAAGGCAGAGGGAGTTCCTGGCGCCTAACTAGTCCTTGTTTAAGTGCTCCTGCCCTGCTGTGGCGGGGAGCTGCGGCACCAGCGCTGCGGCGCCCTCGCCATCTGCTGCCTCCCCAAAGGGAAGGGGGCATAGGCGCTGGCGCCGTCGGGAGATCAGACTTGACCCTTGGCCACCCAGGTGTGAGTTGTGAAGGGGAGGACTCAACAGACGGCGGGGCCAACGTGTTTAGTTCCAGAAGGAGCGTGGCGCTCGCTCTGGGCTGGGTGACCTTCCTACAAAAGATGAAAGGAGCGCTGCTGTCATCTGGGACTGTAGTTTAATTCAAATTAGGTGTAACCAGTTGTACGACAACTTGTTAAAGCCTTTGGCTTGAGAACCGTCCCAGGGCCCTTAAAGGGACAGAGGTTGGGTGGACTATATCTATGCGTGTAAATCCTTTAAGGACACTGATTTTATTTCAAGTGCAATATGTTTTCATTGTTTAAATTTTAGTATTTCATGTAAGTAGATAACTAAAGCACAATTTATTAAAAAGATGAACGTGATAGCATAAAAGACAGATTTTTGCAATTAGAATTAAACAGATTGAGGAACATTTTCCTGTAGAGTGAGGAAACTTTATTAAAAATGAAATATATTGGATATCCAAATATGAGTATCATCTACCTTTTTTTTTCTATCCACATATGTATTTGCATACTTTGGTATTTGTTTAAAAAATTTTTTAGATTTTATTTATTTATTTGACAGAGAGAGACACAGCTAGAGAGGAAACACAAGCAGGAGGGAGTGGGAGAGGGAGAAGCAGGCTTCTCGCGGAGCAGGGAGCCTGATGCGGGGCTCATCCCAGGACCCTGGGACCATGACCTGAGCAGAAGGCAGACGCTTAACCGACTGAGCCACCCAGGCACCCCTGCATACTTTGGTATTGTAGGAAATGGCTACAAATACACATTTCCTATTCTTAACGTTGGCAATATCATAATGTTCCTGTGAGTTAATTTAAGTAGAGAATGATTTAACATCCGACGTTCCACGACAAGTTCTATTTGAATGGGAGACACTCAATTCCAGCAATTTGTGTAGAAAGCCTTAGTGGAAATGTCTTATGTGACAGGAAATATAGTGAAGAGAAATGCAATAGCAGATGACTTTACATAAGAACACAGTGAAGGGCGAAGATAGTTTTTTAATTTTTTTTTTTTTTGTAGATCCCTGACAACCGGCAGAAAGATAAGATTCTATACGCGCAACACTGAGCAGTTGATTCCTGAATTACCACCTTAAGGTAAATAGAGACATGACCAGGTCAGGTTTAAGCTCACTTGAGTGCATTGGACCATAGCAGAACACATCTGTGAGCAACAAAATGCTTTCAGGTATGCTGAAAGTCAATCCAATAAGAAATGAGTCAATGTAGGATGGCACATTTTATAAGCTTGTTTGTGATTTTCAGCAAGCTGGAGAAAGAAATGCCTTAGCAGCCAAGAAGACATAGGGGAAAAAACACACATTAGGGGATTTATAGGATAGGTTTTCTGAATTATTTAAAGCCAAATTGCTGAAATGTGGTCTCAGATACCGCTTTGGCCATTTATATGTGTTTGTACATATATTGTGCCCCATACTTGTTTCCCAAATCAATTTATGTATTTTTGGCTTGAATTGGTAGCTTGGGACTTCATGATATTCATATTGGCCAATATTTTCCTCACAAAGTGAGGAAAAAATAGCTTTGCCTTGAAGTTTCCTGGACAGCATTTTGTTAAACTTTCATTATCTCATTTAATTTTTATAATAACCTATTTTCCAGATAAGGGAAATGAGGTTTGTGTTGCACAGCTAGCTAGAAATATTCCCAGGATTCATCCCTAGACCTGTTGACTTCACAGCCTCATTCTCAACATGCTGTATGTCCTCTTTAAAGCACTGTCATCTGACTGACATAGGAGGTGTCCAGAAATTCAGTAACTGGATCTAGTGAATGTTTCACAGGACAAAGGTGAGGTGAGCTGAAAGATTGATGGGTTCTCAGACTTTTCCAGCTGGAACCAGAGTTAAATTAGAGACCATCTTTGGCTTGTATGAACTTTTTAAAAAGATTTTTATTTATTTATTTGACAGAGAGAGACACAGCTAGGGAGGGAACACAAGCAGGGGGAGTGGGAGAGGGAGAAGCAGGTTCCCGGCTGAGCAGGGAGCCCGATGTGGGGCTCGATCCCAGGACCCTGGGACCATGACCTGAGCCGAAGGCAGACGCTTAACGACTGAGCCACCTAGGCACCCCGGCTTGTATGTACTTGAAATTATTTGAATTCTGGTAAATTCCTGTAAGGCTGGGTTCAGTTCAGTGTAGCTTGACTTGGTTTTATTAAACACAAAGATGTGTGTATAGGGGTTAGTCTAGAGTGGTCCACCTGTGTTCCTCCTGACCCTAGGAAGAAAGGTATGGTAGTTGGATTCTGTTGAGAACTTCAGGACTTACTGGGCCCACTATTCCCCAGTTAGGACCTAAAAAGTTTCCCAGGCTTCTAGCACCCCTTGGGGATTGATCACCAGTGGTATAGTTGTCAGTTTTCAAACTCCTTTCTCATGTAGCAGGCTGGCTTCCTGGGAGTCTGGGCCAGGCAAGGTGCAGGGGTGGGGCTGGGTTGGCCTGAAGCTGCTCTGCTGATGGTGGACCTGAGGGTGATCAGAAAGAGAGAAATACAGGACCCAAATCAAAATAGAATGCCAGGCACATTATCTTATGGAAAGAGCCAGGCTGAGGCAGAATCCCAGTAGTTACAAGGTAGCAGGAATGAAATCAACCTAGAACAGGAAGGTTGGGATAGAATGAAGGAGGTAGAGAGGGAGTGAGACCTTCAACAGCTGAGGCCTGGAGATAGGCATTTTTTAATAAGTTAATTTTGTTTTTTTAAAATAGGTAATATGTTCATATGTTCAAAGATAATAACTGTATAAATAAGTTTATATTTAGGAGTCTTAATTTCTCATTTCTGTACACTCTTGTCCACCCAGAGATAATTGCTGGGGGTAGATTAATTGCGAAGCTCACTGTCATGAGTTCCTTCCAGGGCCTGCACCTAATTTTTTTCTTCTTTTTCTTAAAGTGATTTCCCCAAATTCTAGGAGTTTCAGAACCTACAAAATCTGGATCTGTACTTTGTAACCAGTTATTTTAGTTTCTTTTTGTTAAGTATAAACACTCAAGAATGGATATGCTTAAGCTGAAGATTTTTTTCCCGTATCTTGCGTTTTAATTTTTTTTAAATCATAGGGATGCCTGGGTGGCTCAGTCGGTTGGGTGTCTGCCTTTGGCTCAGGTCATGATCTCAGGGTCCTGGGATCAAGCTGTGCATCAGGCTCTCTGTTCAGCGGGGAGCCTGCTTCTCCCTCTCCCCCTGCTTGTGTTCCCTCTCTCACTGTCTCTCTCTCTCTCTGTCAAATAAATAAATAAAATCTTAAAAAATTTTTTTTAAAAATCATATACTCTGAAGGCCTTTGCAGAGCAGCCCCAAAAGAGCTTCCTCATTCTTTTTTTCTTTTACAGCTGCATAATATTCTATCATGTAGACAAACATAGGTTATTTAACCAATTCTTCTGTTGGGTTATTTTCTATAAAGAATGCTTCAATGAAAAGCTTGTGCTAAGTGATTTTGTAGGTGAGGTGCAGGTATTTTGTAGGTGGGGTGCATGTGGGGAAGTGGTTAGTGAAGACTCTGAGCTGACCAGCATAGTGTCAGAACCAGACCAACCTCTAGGAAATGGCTGATTGGCTGACTGCTCAACTAATTCTTTTTGTGATTGCAAGCCTCAGTCACCCTTAGCTCTTGACCATATTCTGCAATAGGGAGACAAAACGCTGGGGGTCTCCATCCGTTCTTTTGTTCTCTTGGGAATTTGGCAGAGAATCCTTGGGAGATCTGAGCTATAGAACTGTACTTCTCCAGGTCAGACAACGTGGAAATCCTAATGTTAGGTCAACATGGAAAATGTGTGTTTGTATACACATGCATTTGAACTTTTTAAGTTGTCTCCTGTGAACATTACCATCAAATTTTGATTTCCCTGTGATGTGTATTATTTAAAAGTACTTTATGTAAAACCATCTTTGGGATTATAATTCAGACCTGTAACTGGATGACTGGAGTATGGGCCTATGGTATACAGAGCATAATCCACAGCAGCTGTAGAATAGTGGCAAGCACTCCAGTAGGGAAACAAACGAATGCAAATGAGATGCACTTGGCCATGGAACAAAGATGAAAATGACATTCACTTGTAAATGAGTTTTCTGTGTTTGATGTAAACAGAATGACATGTATTTTGCAGGAAGACCTCCATGACCTTAGGATAGTTGTTGAATTCATTACATGGGGTTGCACATGTTTCTGACATTTTATCATTATTAGTGTATCTCATGATCTAACCATCTCTAGGCTTTTATTTAGAAGCATTTCCATGATCTTCTGTCCTTGGAAATGGTCTCAGAGGTAAGGTGAGATGCTCATCACTGACGGCTTAAGTGCTCTGCAATAAAACTTGAATCTGGCACCCTACACTCAGATAAGGGCACAGCTGATCTGATAGAGCTCAAGATCAAGAGAAAAAGCATCAACTTCTCAGCTTTGCCTTCCACTGCTAGCTGTGGGTCCCCAGCCTGGATATTTGCTTACACATTAGACTTGATGATTGATATGTAGCTTTGCTTTCTAAGCTTTATTCATCTTTCAGTCCCCTTTAAAATGATCACGATAGGGGTGCCTGGGTGGCTCAGTGGGTTAAGCGGTTGCCTTCGGTTCAGGTCATGATCCCAGGGTCCTGGGATTGAGCCCCACATCCGGCTCCCTGCTCAGTGGAAAGCCTGCTTCTCCCTCTCCCTCTGCCTGCCTCTCTGCCTACTTGTGCTCTCTCTCTCTCTCTGTCAAATAAATAAATAAAATCTTTAAAAAAATAAAAAAAATAAAATGATCACGATAGTCTCAAGCTGCTCATGGTCCAGTGAGAGAGGCAAACACAGAAAGGGAAACTGAGAGCATAATGTGCTGGGTATGATGATGGAGAGAAGCACAGAGGAAAGGCACCTCGTGAATCAGAGAGAGGAGAGGGAGAGTAGGGAAGGAGTTAAATAGGGAAAGACTTAAAGGAGTTAAATAGGGAGGTGATACCTGCACTGTCTTAAAAGATGGATAGGAATCATCTAGGTCAAGGGTAAAGAGAGATGGAAGGACATTTCCAGGAGACAGAAGAGCATGAATGACGAAACTGAGTAGAGAAGCAGCAGGCAGAAGTAGAGCAGCAGCAGAGTGAGAGAAATTCTAGGCAGTGCAGTGTGGCTGGTCGGCAGAGTGGCAGGCAGGCAGTACTGCTGAGAGTTGAGGATCCATCTGTGAGGAAGTGTGGTGCAGTGGTTAAGAGAGTATATGGACTTGGGAATTGGGCAGAGCCAAGTTTGCATCCTGGCTCTGCATCCTCTTAGCCATGGAAACTTGGCTGAATTACTTAACCTCTATATACATCAGGGTACTCATCTGTAAAATGGGAACATCAAGGGCATTATATTTAAAGGGTTTTTGTGAGGGTTAATTGAAGTTATGTTTGCAAAGGGCATAGCACAGGGTAAACATTCAAAGTGTGTTGGCTAATTGTTTTTGAGAGACTGGAGAGTTGTGCAGGGGCCATAAAGGGAGGGCCCCTGGAAGGGTTAAGCTGGTACTGACAGGCAGTTTGTATGGTAAGAGGACTGTTTTGGAGGGAGGGAGGCCAGTTAGGAGGCAGTGGTATTTAGCATTTCAGATGACAGATGGCAAGGGACAGTGGTAGTAGGGATGGATAGGAGAGAATAGAGTTAAATATGAGGTAACATCCATAGGATTTTGTGACTGAGTGGGGGAATGTGAGCAAGAATAAAGAGTCAAGTGTATTAATGACAAGACCATTACAAAGTGTTCAGGAGTGTCCTACCGTGTCCATGGGCTATTGGCAAATGCACTTCATTTCAGGTCAGGATGATCTTAGAGGTGTTCTGTTTTGTTGAGAAATAGAACCTAAAAAAGAAAAAGTCTGATATGTTTAAATATATTCATAACAAAAGCTTATGTTAACCCCTCACAGAAACAAAACTAAAGATAATTCTAGTGTAAGGAAAATACTAACTTTGCCAATAACAGAAAGTAATAGCAATATATAAATAGCTCATACAGCACCTGGATGGCTCGGTCAGTAGAGCATGAGACTCTTGATCTTATGGTTGTGGGTTTGAGCCCCACATTGGGTGTAGAGATTACTTAAAAAAATAAATAAAATTAAAAAAATAAATAGCTCATTAAAATTTATGAGGAGGCTTCATGATTCCAGTAACTAAATGGCAGACAATAAGAATTAACCAAGTGACTGGTAAACAAAGGTGTGCAAACACGTTCTTTCTCATAGAAATGAAAGATAAGCACATTAAAATGTCCTTAAATATGAAAATTAGATAAAAATTCAAGATAATGCCAGTAATATTCTGAAATTGGTACAAGTACAGTTTGCTGATATCACTAAAGCCATTTGTCCAGCAATGTGGAAAAAATTTGCCAGGGCTATATATTAAATTCATGCTCAGAACTCACATTTCTGAGGATTTATTCTAGAGAAACAATTTAACAAAAGCATAAAGCTATATGCACATGGGTTTTCACTGCAGCATTAAGTCTTACAGCAAAGAAAGAAAGGAAAATTAAAAGACAGCAACCTAAGCACTCACAATTGAGGCATGGTTATTTAGGGAACATCAATATTATGGTATATTATGAAGCAATGTTAAAAATAATTACTAAGATAAAACAGTGAAAAAGTCTTTGTGAAAATATTAAGTGAGAAAACCTGAATAAAAATGGTTGTCCATTATGATTGCAGTTATTGAAGCATATGTATTTGTGTAAAGACTGGAAAGTAATATGCAGAGCAAGAAGGTCTTTGTGCAGTGCTTAAACATATTCTCATGTGCACTACATTGTCTGATTTTACGTTAGCAAGTGTAGCTCTGTGACATTATTTAGTAATTGTTAACATTTTGTTATTTTTCACTGCTTAGGTATTTTAAAGTATGTTATAGTTATCATGACGTATTACCCTTTAATAATTTAGTGTGCGTGAAGAACATTGTCCTTCAGAACCATAATATAATCAAGCAAGGTTAACAATTCCTTAATATCTACTACCCAGTCCACAGTCAGATTTTCCCAATTTACATTTTCCTTTCGAAACTGAAATAGCTTGCTGAGTCTGCTCAGCCTGGTGGGATTGTTCACTGCTGGGAGTGACTGGATCCCAGGCCCCCGATGCCATGGCGGTGAGTCTCAGCCCTCTGGGTCTCTCAGCATGGAGCCCTAGAGGAGGACAGCTGGCTCAGAGACGGTCAGCTCCATCTGCAAGTAGAGCTGTTTCTTTTCTCCTGTGCTCTGCTCCTGGGAGCTGAGGGCATAGGCTTTTAGACCCTTGGAGCCAGCTGGCAAAGAAGAGTGGGAAACCAGCCAGCAGGTCTGTGCTTTGGGTGAGGAACTTTGGATCATTGTCTTTGTCAAGCCAGTTGTGGAAGGTCCCAAGATTTCACACAAGCCTCCGCTACTTTGCTTGGTGCTGCCAGCTCCCAAACACCTGGCCGAGACGTCAGTTTACCTTCTTTATGGTTTATGCGAAGAACTGTCTCTTCTTTTGACTAGCTGGATCTTCCGACTTAAGTCAGGCCTTAAAAAAATTGATGATGAAGGATATAACTACCTAATAAAGTTATAAAGTCTGTCCCGCAACTTTTATAAAATAAAACAAAAACCCCCAAACAAACAAATGAACAACAACAACAAAAAAACAAGCAAAAGAGTTTTACTATGGAAGTTTTCTAAAGTTCCCCAAGGTAGAGAGAATGATAAAATGAACCTCCTGATGTTTTACCAATCTTGTTTCATTTGCTTTTGCCTAAGTATTTTAAATTCCAAGCATTTTATTAGTTCTTCTCTTAATATTGATAGATTTGACAGTTCCTCCTTACTACCATCTAATACCCAGTCCCTGTTGGAACTTCTCCAGTTGTGTTAAAAAATGTCTTTTTACAGTTGAATTTCTTTGAATTGGGATCTAAACAAGGTCCACTAATGGCATTGATTTATGTTTCTAAAGTCCTTTCACATTTATAGTGTCTCTCTTCCTTTCACCCTCTCTACCCACCACCACTTTTATTTGTTGAAGAAACCAGGTCATTTGTCCTTTGTAATTTCCAACATTCTGACTCTGCCTGATTGTTTCCCCATAGTGTTATTTAACACATTCCTCTACTCCCCACCCTCTCTATTTTCTGTAAACTGGTAGTTACAGCTAGAGGATTGATTAGATTAGGGTTCAGTGTTTTTGTGTGGAGGAGGGGGCAAGAATAAATACTTCGTAGGTGATGCTACATAACTTCTTATTGTATCACATCAGGAGGTGTATAATGTGTGCATGTCCCATTTTTAGTAATACTAAGATTGATGATTGGATTCAGGTATAGTCATCATCTTTCCAACAAATAGTTTTGGCGGCCATTGATAAAACTTGCTTAAATCCATTCTTTTATTAGAGGTGCAAAATGGTGGTTTTCTAATTCTACCATTCCTTCTGCATTTGTTATTTCTTCTGTTACCTCTTAAACTTTAGGTCTCTGTAGCTAGTTGCATTAGCCATTTCACTCACACTTTCCCTAGGAGTGGGCTGTGGCTAAGTTCTTAGTACAAATGTAACTTGCCTGCTCTCATTCTGACGCGGCTTTGAGAAATAGCCTGGAACCAGGATTTCAGAGGGAGATTTGTCCCTTCCTCTGCTGTAAACTTTCGAGGTGATGACAATTATAAACAGTTTCAGTTTTATGCCCTGGCATAGTTTTTTTTTTTTTTAAGATTTATTTATTTATTTGAGAGAGTACATGAGAGAGGGGAGGGTCAGAGGGAGAAGCAGGCTCCTCGCTGAGCAGGGAGCCCGATGGTGGGACTTGATCCCGGGACTCCAGGATCATGACCTGAGCCGAAGGCAGTCACCCAACCAACTGAGCCACCCAGGTGCCCCTGCCCTGGCGTAGTTTTGATGCTTGTGTGGTATGATTTGAGAATAGCTGAAAGGTCGGCCTGATGAAAATATTTTCCTCTTTTCTGGCTATCGTGTATGACACCCCCAACAGTGGTGTTCTCCCTTAAGGATCTTGTGCAGACTTGTGACTTGTAACCAGGTTAAGGTATGATGTTATCTGGGGAATGAGAATGGGAGAAGCAATGACCAGCACATGAATGATCATATTGGTAGGAATTTGTTTATCTTATTGTTAGCTGCTTACCACCTCTTGTCTCTATAGTTGGGTCTGGAACTTGTAGCTGGGAATGGAACTTGAGGTCGTTAGCTTGGATGAGTAAGGAAGTTTCCATTGGTACAGATAATGTGCATACTTGGGACTTGGTTCAGGTTTTTATGTGGGGATTTCTGAGAAGGAAGACTGTTGAGGGTGTAGAAGGCAGAGGAAGAAAAATGTTGAAAGATGTGAGAAATTAATGCTTTAGACTTCTATTGAGGATGACTCTGGTTAAACCCTCAAAGTAGCTTAGAAACTAAAAACAGGACTCTGCTTCCTGCTCTTTTTCTCAGTACCATGTTGGCTAGGAAGCATGAAACCGTGGGATTCTAGGTTCTAGGGGAGTTTTCCTTACAGGTCAGCAGTAATAAAGAAGTTTGAAGGCAAAATTGAAGCAAGATGAAAGGCCTAAAAGAATATGTGAGAAAATAGGAGGAATCACTTTCTTAAAGGTAAAAAATAGCAGATTGATCCCTTTTGCCATAGAAGAAGTTCAGTTTGGCATTTTAGAGAAACAAACCATTTTCCCTTTTCCACCTACTCAACAACCAGTTCTAACAAGGAAGTTCAGTATTTTTATCTTTATGATAATTTCAGAAACAGTAGCCCATTTATTCCTAATAATGTTATTGAAAAATACCAGTAATTATATAATGACTGCAGAAATGGCATTTTTAAGTAAATGAAGAGGGAAATGATTTTTTCTTATTATATGTCCTGAATTTATATGTAATTATCAGCTATAAAAGAACCTCCCTGGTATGCCTAATAACCACCTTTTGTCCTTGCATGAAAAGTCGAGGTTTTTTTTTTTGTTTTTTTTTTTATTCAAGGTTTTGTTCTGCTTGGCTTATTTCTCGCTGGTTGGGGAGATAGAGGGAGCTGTTTTATGACATGTCTCATAGGCCTTCCTCAGACCAGGTAGTGAATTGCTCTGGAAACCAGCTGGCCATGTGCTTTTCCTGTCAGACCCAGTGCAAGCAAACAGAATTTAGGCAAACAAGTGGAAATCTGCCAGTGTAGGGAGAAGTGGCCCTTGATCAAAAAACATGATCACTTTAGGCAACAATTTCTAATTACCTACAACTCTTCTTATTGGTATGTAATAACACATGATACATGAACATGTATGTTTTTTCCCCATTAACTTTGGCTTTAGTGGTTATTTACTCCTTTATGAAACATCCTTTGAAAAACAAGGCAGGAAATGGAAGAGAACAAAATAAAACAGAGCTTCCTTTCCCATTTAGTGATAGCATTCTGTCTATATGTTGCAAGAGCAGTAATAGAATAATACTTTTCCTTTTATTTTAAAAAATTTTTAAATTAAATTAAATTTATTTATTTGACAGAGAGAGAGGTAGCGAGAGCAGGAACACAAGCAGGGGGAGTGGGAGAGGGAGAAGCAGGCTTCCTGCTGAGCAGGGAGCCCGACATGGGGCTCGATCCCAGGACCCCGGGCTCATGTCCTGAGCTGAAGGCAGACGCTTAATGACTGAACCACGCAGGTGCCCCTAATACTTTTCCTTTTAATTAAAAATAAACATTTAGCTTTTTCTACTTTCATAGATTTCTTATCTATCTATAGCTAGCTAACATATTTTATTTTTGTATTTAGTATGTTCAGATATCATATACCATAGTATCTATTAAATTCTTTCTAATATTTTCTAATGTTTCACATGAAATAATATTGATATGTAGCATAATATATAGACAGCAATATTTTTGCAAACCTCTAATATTGCTTATAATAAAAAGGATGTGTACATATATTATAAAGTCTTACATTTATCCATTTGTGGGTTATTTTGTTCAGTTAGTCACTCATTCCTGAAACATTAGCCTCTTCATTTACTTAAAAAGGTGATTTCTGCAGTCATTATATAATTACTGGTATTTGTCAATAACATTAGCCAGGCACTGTGCAATCATAAAGGCTATAAAGGTGGATGGTCAAAAGATCACATGAGCTGGTTCAGGTTTTTATGTGGGGATTTCTGAGAAGGAAGACTGTTGAGGGTGTAGAAGGCAGAGGAAGAAAAATGTTGAAAGATGTGAGAAATTAATGAGTGGAGAAGGTATCATGGAGTGAGGCAAGAGTGGAATCAGAAAGGCTATCTGAGAGCTGTTAAAGAGTATACAGTTTGGGAGAGGACCCAGGGAGGTAAATAAGGATTTCAGAAATATCCCATGGGAGTGCAAAAGAAGGAGTGGCTAACCAATTTACAACTCAGTGATGATGTTGATTTATTATCAAGGTAAGATAGGGGCGGCTTTCCTTTGTTCCATATGTGTGAGATGGCAGGACAAATGGATCCCAGAGATCTTGCATGCTTGTGTAGACAGTGCTTGGGAGCTAGGACAGGCACATATACTCCTAATTCAGCATGAAATGAATAGGTGGCCCAGAGAGAGTAGCCTTAGTTCCACTTGGTCTCTTGTGACCTTGGACCCATCAGGATGTCCCTAAGCCAGTTCATCACTGGAGAAGGGGTAGGACTGGGTCTACAGGTGGGAAGATGAATGGGGCTGGTGCGGCGGTATAGGGGAACTGAGGCCTGGGTGGATGTTTGCTACTGCTGTTACTTCTGCTTAGAATGATGTGTCTTTCCTCAGTGTGGAAGAAAGGTCCAGCTCAAATGTCCTCTTTTTGGTGAAGACTTCCTGGATTTTCCTTGCAGTACTAATTGTTCCCAATGCATTTGGTACACATCTATATTATAGTATTTATAACATTTTATTTTTAAAGATTTTATTTATTTTTGACAGAGAGAGAGTGTACAAGCAGGGGAAGCAGCAGGCAGAGGGAGAAGGAGAAGCAGGCTCCCTGCTCAGCAGGGAGCCTGGATGCGGGCCTCGATTCCAGGACCCTGGGATCACGACCTGAGCTGAAGGCAGACACTTAGCCATCTGAGCCACACAGTGCCCCTTATGACACATTTTAAATCTTTGTTTATGAAATCCATGATCTTTACTAAAATATGAGCTCTGGAAGGACGGAAACTACATATATATACATATATTTAATATCTGCAGTGCCACTCATAGCAACAGGAAGACAGTAGGCAGTTGATAGATATTTTCTTTTCTTTTTTTTAATTTATTTTTTTGTCAGAGAGAGAGAGAGAGCACAAGCAGGTGGAACAGCAGGCAGAGCAGGTAGAGGGAGAAGCAGACTCTCTGCCAAGCATGGAGCCCAATGCGGGACCCGATCCCAGGACCCCGGGATCATGACCTGAGCCGAAGGCAGATGCCCAACCGACTGAGCCACCCAGGAGTCCCAGTTGATATATATTTTCAAATGAAATTAATAAACCAGTATGTGGTCACTCTGGCAGTTTTTTCTACTGAGTGGTAACCCTTTTTGTTTTTGTTATTTCATTCATTTAACAAATAATTATAGCAAACAGTGTGCCAGACACTGTTCTAAGCCCTTTATTCATACTACTAACTACTTTGATCCTCATAATTATCCTATACATTAGGTAATATTCTTCTTCTTCACTTTACTGATGAGAAAACATAGTAAGTCATAAATTTATATTTGTTTCCAATCCCACATTTTTTTTTAACTAAGTTTTTTTGGGTGCTTATTTTTTTGCCAGGCAACATTTTAGGTTCTAGTGAGTATAGTGGTGAACAAAGTTCCTCCTCTCATAGAGCTTACATTCTAGTGCCAGGGGACAAACAGGAACAAATACAAAAATAGGCATGATCCCAGGGCCAAGGGCTATGCATGTTTAAATCGAGTGGTGTGACAGGGAGGGACTGGAGCTTCTGTGGATTAGATTGTTAGAGGGGACTTTCTGAGGAAGTGACATTTAAGATGAGGTCTGAATGAACCAGAGGAGCCAGGCACTGGATATCAAAGGGAAGTCCTTTGGGGACAGGACAAAGCTAATGCAAATGCCTTATGCCAGCAATGAGTCTGGTCCTCTCAAGAAAGAGGCCTGTGTGATGAGGGGAGGAGTGGGAGGAGTTGAGGCACCCAAAGCAGGTAGAGGTGAGGTCAGTCCAGGCTCTGCAACTGAAGGTAAAGACAATGACTTTAGTTCTGACTGTAGTAAGAAGCCATTGAAAGGTTTTAGGCAGAGCAGTGATGTTTAGAAAGATTATATTGGCTGCTGGGTGGGAAAGGTGTTGTGGAGTAAGGCAAGGGTGGAATCAGAAAGGCTATCTGGGAAGTGACGGGAGTATTTCAAGGGAGAGATGATGGTGGCTTGGACTCTAGTGTTACCAGCAAAGGTGATGACAAATGGTTGGATGCTGGCATCTATTTTATAGACAAGACCTAAAGCACTTGCAGATGGATTTCATGCTGGAGGTTAAGGAAGGAGATGAATCACTGTTAACTTTCCAGATTTAAGGGGTGCAAACCGGGGTGGCTGGTAGTACTGTGGCTGAGGTGGGGCTTGGGGAGGAGCAGTTGGGGAAATGGGGAGACAGTCACGGTTCTGACTTTTCCTGAAGGGCTTAGCGGTAGTACAGGTAAGAGAATGCGAATGAGTGGGTCATTCTAGTTTAGTCATTGCAGAGGGAGCTGAGGAGGTGACAGCCTTGCAATTGTACAGGGAAGGAGTTTGTATAGGTTTATACTTGGAGGAGAAGAAAGAGTTGAGATGCTTCAGCATGATGCGGTCAAAGATTGCGTGTACAGTCAAGTCAGGTGCGAAGAAGCTTGAAGAAGGGGGTATTGATATTTGAGATTTTAGATGTGAAACTTTTCTGGGTGATGATAAGATCCAAGATGTAGTCACGGATGTGGACAGCTGAAGAGTGGAGGTAAAATCTTTAGGGTTTAAAATGTTAAAGAAATGTGATACTTTTGGAAAATTAAAAAAAAAAAAGGATACTGGATCCCAAAGAAGGATGAAAGTAGCCAAGACAGAGGGAAAAAAAAGTAACCATGTGCCAAGATCATGGGAGGAGAGATCTGGAGGTTGGCAGATGACACTCATGAGGAGATACAGAAGGTGGTACAGAAGCATAGCATGGCTTTTAAAGACTTGTGTAGAAGTGGAGTTGTCTGGATGCAAAAGAAGAGGAGAGAACGCTGTCCCTGGACCCCTTGGAAAAGGGAAGGGATAGTTTTTCACTAGAGAGAGCCTGCAGGGGTGCTGGGTCCTAGGATGGTGGGAAGCCTAGGTTTCAGTTAACTCTAGAGGTACAGTGAGGACTCTGTGAAAGGTTCAGGGTGCAGGAGGACTTGCTGATGAAGGAATGTGGGCTCAAAGGGAAAAATAGAAGACTGAGATGTAGGAAAGGTAGCAGAATAAGCTGTGGGCTATGGGTTGGAGGAGTGGGAAGAGGACTGCAGGGAGGGGTTGAGAACAAGATGGGGAGAAGATAGACTACTAGAGAGATGCAATCAGGGCAGTAATAAGAGCTGTACAATTTCTGCATAAAACAATAAAACTTTGGGGCAAATTTGTTTGTTACAACTTGGTAGTATTAAAATCCTAATTCCACACCACAGATTACTTGTTAGGTAACTTTTCAATCTATCAGGGGCATTGTAACCAATATATCCAATTTAATATACCAGTAATGGGAAAAACTGACTTGTGTCCCTTGATGAAATGCATTTAGAATGACCTAACAGCAACCTACATAGTACTCCTACCCAAAATGTTCAATCTAAATCTGATCATGAGGAACAGGTCAATTTATTTTATTTTTTTAAAGATTTTATTTATTTATTTGAGAGAGAGCATGAGAGAGAGTGAGAGCCCAAGCAGGGGGAGGGGCAGAGGGAGACGCAGATTCCCCACTGAGCAGGGAGCTCAAACAGGGGTTCAATCCCAGGACCCTGGGATTAGGACCTGAGCTGAAGGCAGATGTTTTAACTGACTGAGGCACTTAGGCGCCCTGAACAAGTCAATTTAAACTGAAGGGGTATTCTTCAAAATAATTGGCTTAGATTCTTCCCAATGTCAATATCATGAAAGACTAAAAAGGACTAAAAAGCTGAAGAACTGTTTTAGATTAAAGGACATTAAAGAGATAACAATTAAATGCAATGTGTGCTCCTTGATTGGATGCTGGATTGGAAACAAACATACATACCACAGACATCCCTAAAACCCATTTTGAAAGGACTAGGGAAATCTGAATATGGATTATATATAAGACAATAGCATTGAATAAATATTTATCTAAATGTGTTAATTGTATTAAGGTTATAAAGGAGAATTCCTTTTCCTTAGGAGATGCATGTTAAAGTGTTTAGGGGTGAAGTGTTGTAATGTATGCACTTGACTCTCAAAATGATTTAGCAATATCTATATATCTATAATACCTATGTCTTTATATCTTTATATTAAAATCTCTTTATATTCAGTGAGAGAGAAAGCAAATCTCTAAATTGAGAGATAAAACAAATGCTTTAAATTTGCAGACTGGATTTTAAGGTGTCATCAGAGTGAAAACTATTTCAACATTAAACAAGAAGAATTATTAAACTATTGACATTTAAATAAAAACTATTTTAAGAATTATATTAAAATCAATCATAGAGCAATATCAATTTATGATATTGCCTGTCTATTGCCAGATCAATAACCAATCATCATGATCAACTTCATAACACAACATGACTTATTTTACATCCTAGAAATCATCCAAATAGGCTCTGTTGGGCAGATAGAGAAGCATATACTTTATTATTTATTCAAATCAGTATCAATTGTGCTTGCCAAAATACTTCCTTCATTGAAGAGGAAAAAGAGAACTTCTTTAGATGGACCTTTTTCATTCCTTTCATACATCTCTATCATTCATGGTATTTCTGGGGTAGGAGTCCACAGGCAATGTGGTGGGATTAAAGCCATAGAATGCGTTATTCATTCTGGCTTCTGCTCTTAACAAGAGGAGAGATGGTTCCAGAGGCAGCTGCTGTAAGTTGTGACTAAGGAGAAAATGGAGGTGGGGTGGTGTAAACAGGTGTCTCAAAACCTATCTCTCTCCTTTAACCATATGAAGGTGTGAGATGGTGCCATGAAGTGAGCCCTTTCAAACACCAAATCTGCTGGTACTATGATCTAGGACTTCCTAGCCTCCAGAACTATCTATGAAATAGGAGGATTTGAAATGTGGATGCATTTTATAAATTAATGAAACAATGAAGCTTTTTATTTTTTATTTTATTTTTTTATTAGTAGAATCCTTTTTATTCAGAAAAAAAAAAGCCCAAACAAAAAAGTTTTCCAACCACACACAGGAGAAGTATGGGTAGGGGGGAGTGTCTGCCCATCCAGCCCCAGCCCCCAGCCCATGTAGTTTTGGCAGCAATAAGGGATGTGGGGTAATGTCCCTCCTCAAATAAAAATGGTATATGTATGTGTGTGGGAAGGAGAGGGTGCAAAAGCAGTGGGGAGTGGTGGAGGAAAGGGACAGACAAGGTCAGTACTGGGAACGCCACAGTTGGGTGGCCATTTCATAACATTTCTTGTTGATCATACCACCGTGGACACCTTCTTTGCACATCAGTGGGATTAGCATCTTAGCAGTCATGGTGACAGTGATGTTGAAAGTGGGAGCTCTGCTGGTGCTCTTTGTAGGAAGATCCATGGTAAATTTCCCATCCTGCAGCAGTGAGTCCCAGATAACAGAACATTTCTGGCCCCCAGGTGTCAACCCACTCATGAAAAACCTCGACCTCTCTTTGACAACCAGAACACCAACCTCAGCTAGCATGATGTTGACAAAGGTTTCCCCAGGATGGTGGCCCAGATGGAGTGGGAGTCTTTATAGCCCATGATGGCCATCCTGACAGGTCCCATGAGGCTGCTGATATAGTGGTTCTACCTGGCCATGGAGCTGCTTGCTACTGGGTTGCTCTCTGTGTTGCTGCTGGGGCCGTGCCCTGGGCTCTGGGGACCTTGGGCTGGTGGGCAGGGGGAGGTAGAGAGCTTGGGGCATGTGCTGATGTCAGGACTAAGAATGAAGCTTTTTAAATAAACAAAAATTTAGGTTAAATGAACAAGCTGTAAAGGAAATTAAGAAAGTAATTCCATTTACAATACCATCAAAACCCCCAAATACTGAGAATTAAAGCTAACCAAAGAAGTGAAAGACTTGTGTGCTGAAGACCAAATAACATTGATGAAAAACATTAAAGACACAAATGTATGGAAAGACCACTCTATTCATGGACTGGAGGACTTAATAATGTTATGTCAGTACTACCCAAAGTATAGATTCAATGAAATCCCTATCAAAATCCCAATGACATTTTTTGCAGAAATAGAAAAATGAATTTTAAAATTCATAAGGAACTTCAAGGGAACCCTGAATACTCAAAACAGTCTTGAAAAGGAACAAAGTTGGAGGTCTCAGATTTCCTGGTTTCAAAACACACTATAAAAAATTACTAATCAAAACATTGTGGGAATGGCATGAGGACAGACATATAGACCAATGGAGAAGAATAGAGAGTTCAGAAATAAACTATTGTGTATGTGATCAAATGATTTTCAACAAGGGTGCTAACACCTCTGAATGGTGAAAGGACTATCTCTTCAACCAAGTGTTAAATGGTGTTGTCTTTCAACAGATAGTGTTAGGTCAATTGGATATCCACATACAAAAGAAAGAAGTAAGGATGCTTATGCTTATGTGAATGAAATTAATTCAAAATGTATTAAAGACCTAAATTTAAGACATAAAACTACAAAACTAGAGGAAAACATAGGTGAAAATTTCTTGACTTTGGATTTGGCAATGATTTCTTAGATATGACACAAAAAGTATGGGCAACAAAAACAAAAATAGACCAATCAGACTATGTCAAACACAAAAAACGCTGGACATCAAAAAACACAATCAACAGTGTGAAAAGATAACCTGTAGAATGGGAGAAAATATTTGCAAATCACATATCTGATGATATCACATATCTCTGCTGATATCTAGAATACATGAAGAACTCTTATAATAACAAAACCCAAATAAACTTATTAAGAAATGAGTGAGGGACTTGAAGAGATATTTCTCTAAAGATGATATACAAATGGCCAACAAGCATATGAATGGATGTTCAACATTATTAATCTTTAGAGAAATGCAAATCAGAACCAACATAACATGATTGTCTTGTACCCATTAAGATAGCTGCTATCAAAAACCTCAGGAAATAACAACCATTGGTGAGGATGTGCAGAAATTCAAACCCTTGTTGCACTGTTGCTGGGATTACAAAATGGAGCAACCATTATGGGATCAGTATGGCCATTCTTCAAAAAATTGGAAATGGAACTACCATTTAATCTAGTAATTTAAATTCTAGATACATAGCCAAAGTAATAGAAAGTAGTGTCTCGAAGAGATTTTTACAGCCTTACGTTCATAGCAGCATTATTCACAATAGCAAAGATATGGGAGCAAACACATGTTGATCTTCGGGTGAACGGATCAACAAAATACGGTACATATACATGATGGGATATTATTCAATATTATTCAGTCTTTAAGGAAATAAAGTATTGTCACGTGGGACAACATGGATGAACCTCGAGGACAATATGTTAAGTAAGATAAGCCAGTCACAAAAGGAAAAATACTTTATGATTCCACATATATGTGGTAGGTAAAGTAGTCAAACTCAGAAAAACAAGTGGTGGTTTCCAGTGGCTGGGGGAGGGAAAATAGGGAGCTGTGGTTTAAAGGGTATTGAGCTCTGCTTTGCATGATGGGAAGGTTCTGGAGGATCTATTGCATAACTATGAGGATATACTTAACCCTACTAAACAGTTCACTAAAAACTGGTTATATAGATTTTATTTAATGGCTTTTTTTCAACAACAACAAAAAATTTTTAAAATGTGATAACAAAACTGAACAAACCCCTGTCTCTCTGTGGGCAGTATGTTCTTAGGACATGGACCCACCTTATACTAAGTACCACCTTGAATACTAGATTATCGATTGTAGTTCAGGGGGAACCCCATGTAGTTTTTCTTTTTCTTTAAGAAAAGCTCTCCATGCACTGGGTGTTATGAACAAACAATGAATCATGGAACACTACATCAAAAACAAATGATGTAATATATGGTGATTAACATAACAATAAAAAAATTAAAAAAAAGAAAATCTCTCCATTTATTGATTGGAAAGATGTATTTTCTTTTGAAGGTGCATCTATCTTTGAGATGGAATATTGAAAAAGAAGTAAAACCCAATTTTGTTTAGATTATATGGAGGTAGAGGAAATGAAGAAATATTAGGGAGTCTAGTCTGCGTTCAGATATCTGGATTAGCAGGTTAAACAAAAAAGCCAGTTGTAAAGCAATGTTAGTTGCTTATGACATCAAGAAAGAAAAGAAAATATGTAAGACATAGATATTTTCATACTCTTAAAAACTTTATTTTTAAAAAATGTTTTATTTATTTGAGAGAGACAGTGTGAGCATGTGAGCATGAGCATGAGGGGAGCGCAGAGGGAGAGGGAGAAGCAGATTCCCGGATGAACAGGGAGCCCTACAGGAGACAATGACGGGGCTCTGATCCCAGGACCGCGGGCGGGATCATGACCTGGGTCGAAGTCAGACGCATTACCCACTCAGCCACCCAGGCGCCGCCCCATACTCTTAAAAATTTTATAACACAATTTCTTATGATTGTCAAAATATCTTTAAAGTTATTTATTAAATAATATGCATATATTCTAAAAATGAGTTTTCTTGACTTTATTGATTC
Organism: Callorhinus ursinus; assembly: GCF_003265705.2. Classification (NCBI taxonomy): domain Eukaryota; kingdom Metazoa; phylum Chordata; class Mammalia; order Carnivora; family Otariidae; genus Callorhinus; species Callorhinus ursinus. Next base: position 20,328,757 of record NW_027397068.1, read on the forward strand.
AGTTGATGATTAAAGAACTGTTTTTCTGCTGTTCACTCCTTATATTTGATATAATCCAATCTAACACATTTTTTAAAAATATTTCTTTCCTTTTTTTTTGTTAAAGATTTTATTTATTTATTTGACAGAGAGAGACACAGCGAGAGTGGGAACACAAGCAGGGGGAGTGGGGGAGGGAAAAGCAGGCTTCCTGCAGAGCCGGGAGCCCAATGTGGGGCTCGATCCCAGAACCCTGGGACCATGACCTGAGCCGAAGGCAGACGCTTAACGACTGAGCCACCCAGGCGCCCCTTAAAAATATTTCTAAAAAGCTCACGCTTTTAAGTCAGAAAAGAAATATTTATTGCAGAAATATCAGAAAGTTCAAATTAGCAAAAAGAAGACACTTTAAAAATGCCCATAATATTACTTACCTGGTGAAAAACAATGTCAATGCTTTGGTCTATTACCTTTCAGACTGCCCTGTCATGTATATGGACATATGTGGTTTTCATATAAATGAAACTTTACCTTACATGATTTTGTAATCTACCTTTTTTTTTCCCACTTGACAAAATATCATTGATATTTTTGAGTCCTGGCTGTTCTTTTAGCAGGAACTATGAGCTTTCTTTCCTAAGCAAGGGTAGACGGATCCTGTAATTGTGACATTCGGACATCTTAAATTGATCTGTGATCAAAATTCATTCACTGAAGTCTTGTTTTTTGTGGTGTTTAATCTTCCAATTTCAGACGTTCCCTGCAGGAATGATGAATATGGTCTTTGTGGTCCTGTAGGATTCAGTGTCTTAATTTCTTTTCTATGCTAGGAAGCATTTTACTCATTCGGGCTCTGCTATGGACATTTCTGAGATATTGTAGCTGTTTTACTGCTCTATACATCCCTATATCTCATCAGATCACACTGCACAATCTTGTTAGGAAAGAGGATGATGGAGAAAGACCAAAAGGGCTAGGCTGAAAGATAAAACCACCAAATAGCTTTACAGAGATGTCAGTTGAGCACACACATCGGAACATCAGGCAGTGGAAGTGACATTCCAAACGACATGTCTTTTTTCCCCCTCTACATGCTAAAAATGCTTGTATTAATTGATAGCAGATAAAGGGTGAAAGACTACAATGCACAGTAACTCCTGTTAAAGCTTACAGGTAAAAGACTGAATTCTTGTGTGAAAATAATGGGTTTCTACTTAATAAACTGGAGTTGTTCCAAGGACATCTTTTCATTTATGGAGCAGGTGCAGATGAAGTTTTGAGAAACTTGTGCAGTATTTTTCAAAAATAAAACATTTAATTAACAAGCTTGAAAACAGTGGAGCACTTGAAGTGGGAATAAAACAATTGTTTTATATCAAACAGTGCAAATCCAATTTGTGAATACAACTATATTGAAAAGCTGTAAAATATTAATAAATTGCTGTGGGCTTTAAAAAAGAAGTTTTAATTTTCTTTCAAGGTTTCCCCTTGAGAGAAGTTCTAAACCAGAAAAGATGTTCACATGAATGCAAAAAAAGTATATTCTTTTCGAAGGTCCAAAAGCTTATCTAAAAGAAGCAAGATGAAAAGGAGTGAGAATATTTATAAGCACTAAAAAAATAAGTCATTTGCAAACACATCTCTATATGTGGATTTTGTTTGTTGAGGTTGTTTGGAATTGCAATTGCTATCATAACTCTAATAACCTGATGGGATTTAAACATAATGGATTTGAAAAAATAATGTCATATTAAAGATACATGTTGTTTTCTAAGGCACAAAAGCATAAGGAGATCTGTAAAATTAATAAAAGGAATCTGGGGAAAGGTATCATGTCAAGATAAGGAGACTGTACATTAAATTTTCCATAAAGTAATTCTTTCTGACTCCAGCCTTTTGTGTCAAAGTCTCTGGTGACAGCACACACTGTTGGTCATATTCAGTCTTGTTCCACTGTGTTTGGTAGGCTCTCAGGTATTAGTTCTTTAGTGACTCTGGTCAGGTTAGGTGCCCTGCAAAGCAAGCTGGGTAAATCCTTGTGATGACAGCCAGACCTTTTGGCAAAGTGTCCAGAACTGACAGGCCACCAGTACTCCTTCCCTTTGCATTTCCTGTTTGGAAAAATGCAGCAAATAAAAATCACTGAACAGCTTCTGGGAAAGTCTGCCTGCATTGTGGGGACCTAATGAGATTAAAGAAAAACTTGATTCCTGGATCCTAAAAGGAACAAGTGACCCTGAAGCTACCAGAAGGAAATTAAAAGTCCATAGGTTGTTTTCCAAGGCACTCACAGAAAAAGGCAGAACAGTGGTCACCATTTACAGACTCCTGGACGTTCTGTAGTCCACAAGCCTTTTTAACAGCTGTTCTCACTCCTCATATTAACCAAGTAGGTTAAAAGCAGATAATGGCTTAATAGATGATGCTCTGATTTTCCTTTTAAGAAAACTAAGAATTTGATTCTATACACTTACTTTTCCATGTCTTGAAATTGTAATACCTGGACTTAGAGTGTATTAATTTGTTTTTGTTTAGAAAAACTAAACAACCATCAGAGAGGAAAAAATAAGGCAATGGATGAAAAATGGAGAAACTAAGCTGCTGAATACATTGCATATCAAGCATTCTGTGCTCTTATGTTAGTTAATGCTTACGCTTAAAAAGTGCTCCATTTCTCAGATGTATGCTGCTATTCGTCCTCTAAACCAAAACCTTATTAAGCTGCTCAGTTTCGCTTCCCTTGTATTTCACATGGGGTTTAAATCTTTTGATCTTTCGGTAGCATTTTGCCTTTTGATCCCTTGATTCTCTTCATTCAATCTGTTTGCTTAATTATTTAATCTTCTCAATTCTCACCCTTTTCCTCTACTCTCAATCAACCTTTCATCTTTTTAGGTGTCCTAGCACATCCCTAACCTTTTATCTCATGAAACCTTTTATACATTGAAAGAAGTCACAGAGATTAAGGATAATTTCTACTTACCTAAAAAAAAAAAATCACAATATTTATATTTCTTTTCGTATATCATGGGTAATGAAATACAAATATTGTCATGTTCACAGTTTCATGTATTATTGTTAAGCCCTTGCTAGGATATTGTTCACCATGTAGAAGAACTGTAGAGAATTTTAGAAATTATAGCTACTCTGGGACGCCTGGGTGGCTCAGTCGGTTAGGCGTCTGCCTTCGGCGTGGGTCGTGATCCCAGTGCACCTGGGATCAAGTCCTGCATCAGGCTCCTTGCTCAGCAGGGAGTCTGCTTCTCCCTCTGCCTGCAGTTCCCCCCTGCTTGTACCCTTGCTCACTCGCTCTTGCCCATGCTCTCTCTCTCTAACAAATAAATAAATAAAAGCTAAAAAAAAAAACAACAAAAAAGAAATTATAGCTACTCTTAACCAGAAATGAAGAGGAAGACTTTTTTTTAAAGATTTTATTTATTCATTTAATTGACAGAGAGAGAGAGAGAGAGACAGCGTGAGAGGGAACACAAGCAGGGAGAGAAGCAGGCTTCTGGCAGAGCAGGGAGCCTGATGCGGGCCTCAATCCCAGGACTCTGGGATTATGACCTGAGTCAAAAAGGCAGTCGCTTAACCAACTGAGCCACCCAGGCACCTCTGAAGAGGAAGATTTTATCAGTCTCCTCATGGACCCTCCATCAGCAGGATTTTGTTTGCTAATGTTTGAGAAAATTATGGAGGTCTACACGTGACATCTGGCAGAATTTCATCCCCAGGGTGGCTTTGACCAAACTTCTCCAGGTCAAGGGCTCCATTAAAGAGGATGGTATTCAAAGATAGAGAACAGTGCTTTGGTCAAGCACATATATATATATGTGAATATTGGAAAATAATTTTGGGAGAGATACTAGAGTACCCTAGTAAATATATGTAACCTTGACAAATTACTGAACTTCTCTCAGCCCGTTTCCTTACCTACAAAATGGGAAAGGTGATGATAATATCTATCTCATAAAGTTGTGGGAATTAATGAGTTGCTAAATATTAGTGAAATATTGAGACAAATGGAAGTTACTGCTAAATATTAAAATATGAGATTCATTGTCACGTCTTTTTAAACACAGTAGGCAGAAAAGATTTTTTTCCTTTTTTTTGTGGTTAAGAGTTAAAATGCATAAATAACTCTGATACTCTTAGTCACCTCTGAAATAGGTAAGAATGTATACTCATACTTTAAATGGTTTCAGGTAACTATGCATTGTTGATTTTTTTGGTCTCCCTCTAGTTGTAGACATTGTTTTTGGCTTCTATCAGTCAGTTTTATCTTGCTGCTTCCAAAATGCTTCTATATGTTGCATATCATTCATTCACTGTAAAGACCAGTCCTTTCTAATAGCCAAATATGTAACTTAAATTTTTCTAATAGTCACATCAAGGAAGACAAAAAGAGTCAGGTGTAATGATCTTTAGTAATTTATTTAATCCAATTTATAAAAATATCATGTCAACATGTAATCAATATACAAATATTATGATGTATTTTACACTCATTCTGTCATACTAAATCTTTGAATCTGGTGTATATCTTACTCTTACAGCACTTCTCAATTTTTTTTTTAAGATTTTATTTATTTATTTGACGGAGAGAGAGTTAGCGAGAGCAGGAACACAAGTAGGGGGAGCAGGAGAGGGAGAAGCAGGCTTCCCTCCTAGCAGGGAGCCCGATGCGGGGCTTGATCCCAGGACCTTGGGATCATGACCTGAGCCGAAGGCAGACGCTTAACTACTGAGCCACCCAGGCACTCCACAGCACTTCTCAATTCTAATGCTAAATTTTTATTAGATACTTGTTATTTACTTAGATTTCATAAAGTTTACAGTTGAAAATGTAGATTCACATATCCAAGTTGTTCCAAATATATTTAAAAGTTTCCCAGTAAACAAATTGAATATCCATTTTAAATTAAAATAAATTAAAATTAAATAAAATTAAAAATTCAGTTCCTCAGTCACACTGGTCACATTTCAGGGGCTCAGTAGCCACATGTGGCTGTGACCACCACATTGGTCAATGTTGCTAAAGATGCTTACTGAGGACCTATGATGTATATGAAGGCATTAGGCTAGAGACAGGTTACAAGACATGGTGCCCTTTCCTTTCCTCAAGAGTAGGGTTGTTGAGAGGAGTATAGTAATGGTCTGAGAGTAGTCGTTTGCTTCTTCCTATAGAGGAATGTGAATTTATGGCTGAAAGGACTTTTTTTTCCTAAAGATTTTATTTTTTTATTTGAGAGTGCACAAGAGAGTACGGGCGGGGTGGGGGGGAGGAGTAGGCAAGGGAGAGGGGCAGAGGGAGAGGGAGGGAGCCCGACATGAGGCTCCATGCCAGGACCCCAGGATCATGACCTGAACTGAAGGCAGACGCTTGACTGACTGAGCCAACCGGGCACCCTGGCTGAAAGGACTTTTCCAAAAATTCCTTTTGAGTTAGTATCCATGACCAAGATGACTGAGGTCTCTGGCAGTCTGACTTCTCAATAGTGAGGCATTATTTTATATTTATATATGTCACACATACAGGACTACGCATGATGTTAAAGTAGTGAGGCATTATTTTATATTTGTATATGTCACACATACAGGACTACGCATGATGTCATGCATACGGGACTACTACGCTTTTCATGATCCAATAAAGCATTTTCTACTTAAACTGTGGCTTTAAACAAATAGCCCAATATTTGCCAATGTGCCGTCAGATTTTCTAATGTCAAAATGTATGCATTTGTCCATTATTCAAGCTCCCTATTCATATTGTTGTTAACTTCAGATTTCTCTCTCATTTTGGCCCTAGTTATTTCATCGAATAACTAGCTTTTTCCCATTATTTTTTGCTTCTGAACTCAATGTTGCACAGAAAAGTTGATTTGTTAATTAGTTTAATCGCCTCTTCTCATAATGGCGGGGTAAGATTAGCGGAGGAAGCTTGTTATCAATCCGTGCTACTGGTAAGCAGTAATTGTGGATAATGATGCTTTTGTCTTCCCGCATTCTGAAGATTGTCTTGAAATCCTCCTCACTGAATTAGCAAATGGACTGTCATGTTGAATTTTCCTCTGGTTTCTTCCCATAACTCATCCCCTACTCTCCCCCCAATGAAACAAAATTGCAGCTTGTTAGGTGGAAGCTCATTTGAAGTCTCAATTCTCTTGAGTATTCAGCTCTCATAGGGAAGTGCCAGCTGCTCAGCTGTGGCCACAGCATTTGTCTTTGGCTTCAGGTTCCGACTTAACTGGCATCCTCAAGTCTTTGATTTTCCTTTTGCTTGAAGAGGCAGCGGTTGTCTTGACAGCAGAGCTAAAGCTCTGTCCTTGTACTTTGATGCACGTTGTGGTACAATCTAATAATCAAAGTCATTTGTCAAGAAATGGGGTGTTCACACTTTTCTCTGAAGAGATTGGAATAAACAGCAGATTTTATGTGGATGTAAGCCAGAAATGGCAGCCACCACCACTTTAAAGATGTGCCTGGCATGCAGAGCCCAGAGTAGATTTTAACCAAGACCATATCTTTATATTGGTGGTTCTCAACAAGGGAGAGTTTTGACTCCTAGTGGGTATTTGGCAATGTCTGGTGACATTTGTGATTTTCATGATTGGAGCAGGAAGATGCTACTGGCATCTAGTAAGCAGAGGTCATGGATGCTGCTAAACATCCTACAATGCATAGGACAGTCCTCCCCAATAAAGAATTGTCTGGTCCAAAATGTCAATGATGTCAAGGTTGAGAAACCCTGCTTCGTATGATTATGAAGGGACCACTGTGGCATGATCTTCTCCCTCCTCAACAGCCAATTATATGGTTTGGAGAATAGTTCATTCAATAGAAAAATCTGAATTGCAAAAAAGGGTGAATTTCCCATGGCCTGCTATGGGACTCCTTACGGACAAGAGATAAGGAATAAAGTGGAAAAAAACCCCACTCTCTTATAATTAAAGTAGAAATTTGTTTATTTTTTACTTTTGCCGAAATGTAATGGAGGCAATATGCTAAACTGACATTCTTCAGAGTCATCAACAAATTCCCTAATAGAACCACATTCTTTCACCAGCAGGGAGAAATTATGTGGTTCACGAATGTAATCAGATATATTTTGGTCAAAGGCTGCTTGTATTTTTCCCTTCTTGAGATTAGACTCCATTTGGGGAAAATACTAATGTGGTGGTCTTGTATGACCCCAAACCCCGTCTAAGTCATGGTAAGTTGGAGAGAGGTTCAGATATGAATTTATCTTATGAAAGTAAAGAGTTTGTTTAAGTAGACAGTTTCTAGGGGTGTCTCGGACTGAGGGGGATGTCTGGAGTTGAGGACAGGGGTCTCCTTGGAACTGACAGTCACCACCCTTTCTCATGTACTCTGCTGAGCAGTGCCACAAACACAGACTTTTTCTTGGCACTTCCAGCCTCACATGTGAAAATGGGATGACATTATTTAAAAGTATTTATATATCTCCCTAGATCAATTTCAGCAAACAATGGTAACTTCATAAAGGAGACATTGCTAACAATTTGAGCTCTCTTTCTTTTCAGAGATGATGAATTTTCTTTCCCTCATTGTAGATTTTCTGGCAGTGGCTGTATGATCACATGTGGATATTCTTATTGCACTGAGTTGAAAATTTTGTTAGATGATTTCTGAGATCCTTTATAACCCTGTGGTTCTCTGATTTAATGATTATGAGCTTATCATTAAGAATTTATAATTGTGTAGCCTCTCAATTCCTAACTCCCCACTCCTCTATGTACACTTCTTCCTAATTTGGCCTCATTTATTGTTGTCTCCAGAATCCTCCAAATGGAACCTCTGTGAATATCTTCTATGTCCCTTGCACATGCCATGCTCTGTCAGTCTCCTACTCCTGGAATGTCTTCTGTTCTTTCTTTAAGTGTCAGGTCACATATTACCTTTCACGAAGCTCTTCCCTATTGTTGTAGTCTAAACTAAAAGAAACTGTGGTTCCCCTTTCTTATTTCTCCTGTACCTGTAATCTGGGTTATAGAATATGGGAAACATATTAATTTTTTCATAAAACTAGATGTACCAGCAGAAGATAAGTGGATTTCTATGGTAACTTTTATTGTCTTTATGTTTACTTCTTATGTATGAGCTCTTCACCTCTTTGTAATTTATGATGATGAGACTGCTTAGCACTTGGTTATAAATTGTCTTTTATAAATGTTCACCTCTTTAATTAAACTCTAAGTTTTCTGGAGCTGTACATTTGCTTTGGTTCCCCTTTTGTGCATTTTATAGTGTTATGGTCAGAGTAGGCAGGCAATAAATGACTACATTAAATGAGGGACTGTGGAACCAGATGACCTGGTAAGCACGGCTAACATAGTGAAGCACAGACTATATACTAATGGAAGTTAATGTTCAACTTAAATAATCACATGTACTTATTTATATCTATTTTTATGTTTCCTATAACAATAACAGAAATACTTCCTCTCAGGTTACTTTGTTTTTCTTTTCTTTTTAAAATGTCAGTACATGACTCTGTTTCGATTCTCCTGTGTCTCACATGAGGCTTATTTATTTCACCGTCCACACCACTTGGAATGTCAGGAGAGGAAAACAGAGAAAAGAGAGGGAAGCAGCAGGTTTTGTAGGTAATTACTACTTTTGTGATGCTGTGTGGCTAAGTGGTACATCTATTACTGTTTCCCTTAAACTCCCCCTGGGTCCAAGGGGCGTTATTGTTGTTTGCAGGGAGCTACTAGACTGACCACTTCTTATTGCTTTCTTCTTTGCAAGATGTAAGAAGACTGAGAATGATACTCAGGTGTAGATGTTTTCAGTATGATATGAATAAGGGATGTCAATTATAATGAAAACAGACGTGCATATTTTTCAGTTTTGTTTTATGAGAAAATATAGGTAATACATCAAGAAGTCAAATAGATTATGTATTTTGAATTGTTATTAATAGATAAGAAATATTACTTATTAAAATTCTATTAACTCTTAGAATTTAGATATTAATCATAGAATTCTGGCATATGAACTTTAAAATATTAATTTCCATATTAAGGAATGAGGAGCTTGTCAAGGAAACCGCATTCCAATCTTCTCCCAACTTTTAATTTTTATTTTATTTTATTTTTTTATATTATTTTTTAAAAGATTTTATTTATTTATTTGACAGAGAGAGAGACACAGAGAGAGAGGGAACACAAGCAGGGGGAGTGGGAGAGGGAGAAGCAGGCCTCCCACTGAGCAGGGGACCTGATGCGGGGCTCGATCCCAGGACCCTGGGATCGTGACCTGAGCCAAAGGCAGACACCCAATAACTGAGCCACTCAGGCGCCCCCCAACTTTTTATTTTTAATGAAAACTTTGGCCAGTTTACAGATGTCTCACTGTCAAATGTACTTGCTTAGACAACATGGCTTTTATCTCTGTGATTTCTGTATACCTGGCACCTAGCACCCTGTTGGACACAATGTGTTCATTGTATCAGTGATTGTAAACATTTTTTCATAATGTTTTTGGTAAGATTTCAAATGGAAATTTTTTTATTATGTTATGGTAATCACCATACATTACATCATTAGTTTTTGATGTAGCGTTCCATGATTCATTGTTTGTGTGTAACACCCAGTGCTCCATGCAGAATGTGCCCTCTTTTAATACCCACCACCAGGCTAACCCGTCCCCCCACGCCCCTCCCCTCTAGAACCCTCAGTTTGTTTTTCAGAGTCCATCGTCTCTCATGGCTCGTCTCCCTCTCCGACTTCCCCCCCTTCATTCTTCCCCTCCTGCTATCTTCTTCTTCTTCTTCTTTTTTTTAACATATAATGTATTATTTATTTCAGAGGTACAGGTCTATGATTCAACAGTCTTACACAATTCACAGCGCTCATCATAGCACATACCCTCCCTAATGTCTATCACCCAGCCACCCCATCCCTCCCACCCCCCACCACTCCAGCAACCCTCAGTTTGTTTCCTGAGATTAAGAATCCTATGATTCTTATGTGAGGTCATATGATACATGTCTTTCTCGGATTGACTTATTTCACTCAGCATAATACCCTCCAGTTCCATCCACGTTGTTGCAAATGGCAAGATTTCATTCCTTTTGATGGCTGCATAATATTCCATTGTGTATATATACCACATCTTCTTTATCCATTCATCTGTCGATGGACATCTTGGCTCTTTCCACAGTTTGGCTATTGTGGACATTGCTGCTATAAACATCGGGGTGCACATACCCCTTCAGATCCCTACATTTGTATCTTTGGGGTAAATACCCAGTAGTGCAATTGCTTGATTGTACGGTAGCTCTATTTTCAACTTTTTGAGGAACCTCTATACTGTTTTCCAGAGGGGTTGCACCAGCTTGCATTCTCACCAACAGTGTGGGAGGGTTCCCCTTTCTCCTCATCCCCGCCAACATCTGTCATTTCCTGACTTGTTAATTTTAGCCATTCTGACTGGTGTGAGGTGATATCTCATTGAAGTTTTGATTTCGATTTCCCTGATGCCGAGAGATGTTGAGCACTTTTTCATGTGTCTGTTGGTCATCTGGATGTCTTCTTTGGAAAAATGTCTGTTCATGTCTTCTGCCCATTTCTTGATTGGATCATTTGTTCTTTGGGTGTTGAGTTTGATAAGTTCTTTATAGATTTTGGATACTAGCCCTTTATCTGATATGTCATTTGCAAATATCTTCTCCCATTCTGTCAGTTGTCCTTTGGTTTTGTTGACTGTTTCTTTTGCTGTGCAAAAGCTTTTTATCTTGATGAAGTCCCAATAGTTCATTCTTGCCCTTGTTTCCCTTGCCTTTGCAGATGTTTCTAGGAAGAAGTTGCTGTGGCTGAGGTCGAAGAGTTTGCTGCCTGTGTTCTCCTTTAGGATTTTGATGGACTCCTGTCTCACATTGAGGTCTTTCAACCATTTGGAGTCTATTTTTGTGTGTGGTGTAAGGAAATGGTCCAGTTTCATTCTTCTGCATGTGGCTGTCCAATTTTCCCAATACCATTTGTTGAAGAGACTGTCTTTTTTCTTTTTTTTTTTTAAAGATTTATTTATTTATTTTGAGAGACTGAGAATGAGAGAGAGAGAGAGAGAGAGCACATGAGAGGGGGGAGGGTCAGAGGGAGAAGCAGACTCCCCGCCAAGCAGGGAGCCCGATACGGGACTCGATCCCGGGACTCCAGGATCATGACCTGAGCTGAAGGCAGTTGCTTAACCAACTGAACCACACAGGTGCCCAGAGACTGTCTTTTTTCCATCGGACATTCTTTCCTGCTTTGTCGAAGATTAGTTGACCATAGAGTTGAGGGTCCATTTCTGGGCTCTCTATTCTGTTCCATTGATCTATGTGTCTGTTTTTGTGCCAGTACCCTACTGTCTTGATGATTACAGCTTTGTAATAGAGCTTGAAGTCTGGAATTGTGATGCCACCAGCTTTGCTTTTCTTTTTCAACATTCCTCTGGCTATTTGGGGTCTTTTCTGGTTCCATACAAATTTTAGGATTGTTTGCTCCATTTCTTTGAAAAAAGTGGATGGTATTTTGATAGGGATTGCATTGAATGTGTAAATTGCTCTAGGTATCATTGACATCTTCACCATATTTGTTCTTCCAATCCATGAGCATGGAATGTTTTTCCATTTCTTTTTGTTTTTCTCAATTTCTTTCATGAGTATTTTATAGTTTTCTGAGTACTGATACTTTGCCTCTTTGGTTAAATTTATTCCTAGGTATCTTATGGTTTTGGGTGCAATTGTAAATGGGATCAACTCCTTAATTTCTCTTTCTTCTGTCTTGTTGTTGGTGTCTAGGAATGCCACTGATTTCTGTGCATTGATTTTATATCCTGCCACTTTACTGAATTCCTGTATGAGTTCTAGCAGTTTTGGGGTGGAGTCTTTTGGGTTTTCCACATAAAGTATCATATCATCAGCAAAGAGTGAGAGTTTGACTTCTTCTTTGCTGATTCAGATGCCTTTTATTTCTTTTTGCTGTCTGATTGCTGTGGCTAGGACTTCTAATACTATGTTGAATAGCAGTGGTGATAGTGGACATCCCTGCCGCGTTCCTGACCTTAGTGGGAAAGCTCTGCTTTCCCCACTGAGAATGATATTCGCTGTGGGTTTTTCATAGATGGCTTTTACGATACTGAGGTATGTACCCTCTATCCCTATACTCTGAAGAGTTTTGATCAAGAAAGGATGCTGTACTTTCTCAAATGCTTTTTCTGCATCTATTGAGAGGATCATATGGTTCTTGTTCTTTCTTTTATTAATGTATTGTATCACATTGATTGATTTGTGGATGTTGAACCAACCTTGCAGCCCAGGAATAAATCCCACTTGGTCGTGGTGAATAATCCTTTTAATGTACTGTTGGATCCTATTGGCTAGTACTTTGGTGAGAATTTTTGCATCCACGTTCATCAGGGATATTGGTCTGTAATTCTCCTTTTTGATAGGGTCTTTGGTTTAGCGATCAAGGTAATGGTGGCCTCATAAAACGAGTTTGGAAGTTTTCCTTCCATTTCTATTTTTTGGAACAGTTTCAGAAGAATAGGTATTAATTCTTCTTTAAATGTTTGGTAGAATTCCCCTGGGAAGCCATCTGGCCCTGGGCTTTTGTTTTTTGGGAGATTTTTGGTGACTTCTTCAATTTCCTTAGTGGTTATAGATCTCTTCAGGTTTTCTATTTCTTCCTGGTTCAGTTTTGGTAGTTGATACATCTCTAGGAATGCATCCATTTCTTCCAGATTATCTAATTTGCTGGCATATCGTTGCTTATAATATGTTCTTATAATTGTTTGTATTTCTTTGGTGTTGGTTGTAATCTCTCCTCTTTCATTCATGATTTTATTGATTTGGGTCATTTCTCTTTTCTTTTTGATAAGTCTGGCCAGGGGTTTATCAATCTTGTTAATTCTTTCAAAGAACCAGCTCCTAGTTTCATTGATCTGTTCTACTGTTCTTTTGGTTTCTATTTCATTGATTTCATCTCTGATCTTTATTATTTCTCTTCTCCTGCTGGGTTTAGGCTTTATTTGCTGTTCTTTCTCCAGCTCCTTTAGGCGTAGGGTTAGGTTGTATATTTGAGACCTTTCTTGTTTCTTGAGAAAGGCTTGTATTGCGATATACTTTCCTCTCAGGACTGCCTTTGCTGCATCCCAAAGATTTTGAACAGTTGTGTTTTCATTTTCATTTGTTTCCATGAATTTTTTAATTCTTCTTTAATTTCCTGGTTGACCCTTTCATTCTTTAGTAGGATACTCTTTAGCCTCCATGTATTTGAGTTCTTTCTGACTTTCCTCTTGTGACTGAGTTCTAGTTTCAAGCATTGTGGTCTGAAAATATGCAGGGAATGATCCCAATCTTTTGGTACCAGTTGAGACCTGATTTGTGACCTAGGATGTGATGTATTCTGGAGAATGTTCCATGCGCACTAGAGAAGAATGTGTATTCTGTTGCTTTGGGATGGAATGTTCTGAATATATCTGTGAAGTCCATTTGGTCCAGTGTGTCATTTAAGGTCTTTATTTCCTTGTTGATCTTTTGCTTAGATGATCTGTCCATTTCAGTCAGGGGGGTGTGAAAGTCCCCCACCATTACTGTGTTGTTGTTGATGTGTTTCTTTGCTTTTGTTATTAATTGGCTTATATAAGTGGCTGCTCCCATGTTAGGGGCATAGATATTTACAATTGTTAGATCTTCTTGTTGGATAGACCCTTTAAGTAGGATATAGTGTCCTTCCTCATCTCTTATTACAGTCTTTGGTTTAAATTCTAATTTGTCTGATATAAGGATTGCCACCCCAGCTTTCTTTTGGTGTCCATTAGCATGGTAAATGGTTTTCCACCCCCCACTTTCAATCTGGGGGTGTCTTTGGGTCTAAAATGAGTCTCTTGCAGACAGCATATCGATGGGTCTTGTTTTTTATCCAATCTGATAGCCTGTGTCTTTTGATTGGGGCATTGAGCCCATTTACATTCAGGGTAACTATTGAAAGATATGAATTTAGTGCCATGGTAAGGCCTGTAAGGTGACTGTTACTGTATATTGTCTGTGTTCCTTTCTGGTCTATGTTACTTTTAGGCTTTCTCTTTTCTTAGAGGACCCCTTTCAATATTTCTTTAGGGCTGGTTTCGTGTTTGCAAATTCCTTTAGTTTTTGTTTGTCCTGGAAGCTTTTTATCTCTTCTTCTATTTTCAATGACAGCCTAGCTGGATATAGTATTCTTGGCTGCATGTTTTTGTCATTTAGTGCTCGGAATATATCATACCAGTCCTTTCTGGCCTTCCAGGTCTCTGTGGATAGGTCTGTTGCCAATCTAATGTTTCTACCATTATAGGTTACAGATCTCTTCTCCTGAGCTGCTTTCAGGATTTTCTCTTTGTCTCTGAGACTCGTAAGTTTCACTATTAGATGTTGGGGTGTTGACCTATTTTTATTGACTTTGAGAGGGATTCTCCATGCCTCCTGGATTTTGATGCCTATTCTCTGCTATAATTTGCTCCAATATACCTTCTGCCCCTTTCTCTCTTTCTTCTTCTTCTGGGATCCCAATTATTCTAATGTTGTTTTGTCTTATGGTATCACTTATCTCTCGAATTCTGCCCTTGTGATCCAGTAGTTGTTTATCTCTCTTTTTCTCAGCTTCTTTATTTTCCATCATTTGGTCTTCTCTATCACTAATTCTCTCTTCTGCCTCATTTGTCCTAGCAGTTAGAGCCTCCATTTTTGATTGCACCTCATTAATAGCCTTTTTGATTTCGACTTGGTTAGATTTTGGTTCTTTTATTTCTCCAGAAAGGGTTTCTCTAATAACGTCTATGTTTTTTCAAGCCCAGCTAGTATTTTTAAAATCATCATTCTGAACTCTAGTCCCAACATCTTACTAATGTCCGTATTGATTATGTCCCTGGCAGTCAGTACTGCCTCTTGTTCTTTTTGTTGAGGTGATTTTTTCCATCTTCTCATTTTGTTCAGAGGAGAATAGATGAATGAGGGAACAAAATACTAACAGGATAACAACGTCCCCAGAAAATATACACTAAACAAATCAGAAAGGACCTGAAACCGGGGGAAAAGAAAGGGAGAGAAAGAAAAAAGAAAAAGAAAAATATAAAAACAAACAAACAAAAACAAAAGAAAACAGAAAATGATCAAATATGATCAGGCTAGTGCATAGATCAGTGCCACACACTAGATTTTGGGCGTATTTTGGTCTGTTAGAAGAAAGTGCCTCCCAAAATTTTTAAGAAAGAAAAACTTATATATGTACAAAAATAAGGGTTAATATGATGAAGGGATGGAATATGACTGTAAAGATGAAAATTATAAAAGATTTTATAAAAGGAATTGATAAGAAGTTTGTTGAAAAAAGAAAGAAGAGGATTTAAAAAAAAAAGGGAGAGAATGTGATCAGGCAGGAGACTAGAACAAAGCCATACACTAGAGATTTAGGGTATATTTTGATCTTTTAGAAGAAATTGTATCCCAAAATTTTAAAGAGAGAACTTATATATATATGCCAAAAATAAGGGTAACTTATGAAGGGATAGAATGACTCTAAAAATGAAAAATAAAAAAGATTTTTTAAAAAAAGGGATTGATAAGATGTTGGTTGAAAAAGGAAAAAGAAAAATTAAAAAAAAGACATTTAAAAAAATTAACTTTGAAAGACTAAAGAATCATGGGAAAAAAGCCATGACTTCTATGTGCAGTATTCCCCTAGCGTAGGAGTTCTGCCGTTCTCATTAATTGGTAAACTTGGTCTTGGAGGGCCGTTCTTGCTGATCTTCTGGGGGAGGGGCCTGTTGCCAAGGTTCTCAAGTGTCTTTGCCGGAGGCAGAATTGCCCCACCCTTGCTGGGTCCGGGCTAAGTAATCTGCTCGGGTTTGCTCTTGGGAGCTTTTGTTCCCTGCAAGGTCTCAGTACAGCTTTGGAGGACGAGAGTGAAAATGGCGGCCTCCCAATCTCTGCCCGGAGGAGCCGAGAACTCGGGGCCCTGCTCCTCAGTGCGCCCCCAGAGAAAAGCAGTCAGTCACTCCCGTCTCCCCGGTCTCCGGCCGCACTCTATGCTCACCCGGCCTGTGACTCAGCATTTCTATCTCTGACACCCGACCCTGTGTGGAGTCTCCAAACCCAGCAGATCCCTGCAGTGCGCTCCCGCGCCGCTCCTCCCCGGGGAGGAAGGGGAGTCTCCCCAGCTCTGCCGCTTGTTGGGTCCCTGCTGGAGGAGCAGTGGCCCGACTGGGCCATGGATCACAGTTTATGGCAACCGCGAGCTGAGAGCTCGCGCCTTTGCTCCGTCTCTGCAGCCGGCTTCCCCGCTCCGATACCTGGGAGCTTTGCCGCAGTCAGGCACCCCCGGTCTCTCTGTGCCCCTGAGGGTCCTGAGACCACATTGTCCCACGAGGTTTCCACCCCCCGCTTAGCCACTGGAGTGACGTCCCTCAGCGGAGCTGACTTCTAAAATTTCCACTTTTCTGCTCCGCGACTGTATCACTTGCCTGAAGCGGCTTACTGAGGCTCCCTCCCCTGCCGTCTATCTTCCCAAATATCACCTCGGATTCACTTCTCCGCACGTCCTACCTTCCAGTAAGTGGTTGCTTCTCTGTTCAGAGAGTTGTTGCTACTCTCTTCTTCGATCTCCTGTTGAGTTTGTAGGTGTTCAGAATGGTTTGGTCCCTATCCAGCTGAATTCCTGAGACCAGATGAAATCCAGGTCTCCTACTCCTCTGCCATCTTGCTCCTCCCCCCATTGGTAATTTTTTTTTTTAAATCTCCTCTTACCAGAGTAGAAGGTATTCTCTTTGTTATTTTTTTATTGCATTTTTTCCTTTAAAGATTAGCTTTTATTTTTTAAATTTATTTTAACAATTCTTTAATTTAAATTCAATTTAGTTAACACAAACTGTATTATTAGTTTCAGGGGTAGAATTTAGTGATTCATCAGTTGCATGTAATGCCCAGTGCTCATTACATCAAGTGCCCTCCTTCATACCTATCACCCATTTACCCCATCTCCCACCCTCCAGCAACCCTCAGTTTGTTTCCTATAGTTAAGAGTTTCTTATGGTTTGCCTCCCTCCCTGTTTTCATCTTATTTGATTTTTCCTTCCCTTCCCCTTTGTTCATGTTTTGTTTCCTAAATTCCATATATGAGTGAAATCATATGGTATTTGTCTTTCTCTGACTGACTTACTTTACTTAGCATAATACCCTCTAGTTCCATCCATGTCCTTCCAAATGGCAAGATTTCATTCTTTTGATGGCTGAGTAATATTTCATTGTTCCATTTTGTGTGTGTGTGTGTGTGTGTGTGTATACACATATATATATATCACATCTTCTTTAACCATTCATCTGTTGACGGACATCTGGGTTTTTTGCATATTTTGGCCACTGTGGACATTGCTGCTATAAATATTGGGGTGCATGTACCCCCTTTGAATCACTATGCTTGTATACTTTGGATAAATACCTAGTAGTGCAATTGCTGGGTTGTAGGGTAGCTCTATTTTTAACTTTTTGAGGAACCTCCATACTGTTTTCCACAGTGGCTGCATCAGCTTGCATTCCCACCAACAGTGTAAGGGGGTTCCCCCTTCTCCACAGCCTTGGCAACACTTGTTTCCTGAGTTCATTTTAGCCATTCTGACTGGTTTGAGGTGGTATCTCATTGTGGTTTTGATTTTTATTTCCCTGATGCCTAGTGATGTTGAGCATTTTTTCATGTGTCTGTTGGCGATTTGTATGTCTTCTTTGGAGAAACATCTGTTCATGTCTTCTGCCCATTTCTTGACAGATTTGTTTGTTTTTTGGGTGTTGAGCTTGGTAAGTTCTTTTTCTTTTTTAAAGATTTTATTTATTTATTTGAGTGAGAGAGAGAGAGAGCATGAGTGGGGTGAGGGGCAGAAGGAGAAGCAGACTCCCCACTGAGCAGAGTGCCTGACTCTAGGCTCAGTCTTGGGACTCTGGGATCATGAACTGAGCCGAAGGCAGACGTTCAACTGACTGAGCCACCCAGGCTACTCTTGCTGAAATTTTTGCCTCCATGTTCATCAGGGATATTGGTCTGTAATTCTCCTTTTTAGCCCACTAAAAGGTTTTGTCTTTGTCTGGTTTTGCAGTCAAGGTAATGCTGGCCTCATAGAATGATTTTTAGAAGTTTTCCTTCTATTTCTATTTTTTTGAAAATGTTTCAGAAGAATAGTATTAATTCTTCTTTAAATGTTTGGTAGAATTCCCCTGGGAAACCATCCAGCCCTGGACTCTTGTTTTTTGGGAGATTTTTGATTACTGATTCAATTTCTTTGCTGGTTATGGGTCTGTTCAGGTTTTCTGTTTCTTCCTGTTTCAGCTTTGGTAGTTTATATGTTTCTAAGAATTTATCCATTTCCTCCAGATTGCTTTTAATTTGTTAGCATATAATTGCTCATAATATTCTCTTGTAATTGTTTATATTTCTTTGGTGTTATTTGTAATCCCTCTTCTTTCATTCATGATTTTATTTATTTGGATCCTTTCTTTTTTCTTTTTGATAAGTCTGGCTAGGGGTTTATCAATCTTGTTAATTCTTTCAAAGAACCAACTCCTAGTTTTTTTGAACTGTTTTTTTTTATTTCTATATCATTGTTTTCTCCTCTAATCTTTACTGTTTCTCTTCTCCTGCTTGATTTAGGCTTTATTTGCTATTCTTTTGCCAGCTCCTTTAGGTATAGTTTAGGTTGTGTTCTCTTTGTTATGTTTTAAGTTGATGTACTGAAATTGCCACAGCCTGTTCTTAAAGATTTTATTTATTTAATTACTTTCAATTATGTAGGCTAAACCAATCCAGCCATTTCTCTGAACTATGATGTACTTCTATCCAAATACTACTTTTAGGCTTAACTGGAAATCTTGTCTTATGAGTCTTATTTAAAGCCATGTGATTTTGATTCTTGTCCCTAAGTTGTTACTATATATTGGTAACATTAAATCATAGAAATTTTCTTCAATTGAATAAAATAAATGGGACCTGCTTGAAAAAATATTCAGTCTTTAAAATAAATCTTTTGTGCATGAATATTACCACTGGATAACCTTCAAAATTACTTTTGAATGTGGTGATTATTTTACAGTGTACACCTATACTGAAACATCAAGTTGTACCCCTTAAATACCTGTAATTTTTGTCAATTTTCCCTCAATAAAGATAGGAAAAAGTCCAATTTATTTATTTATTTGTTTATTTATTTCATTTTATTATGTTATGTTAATCACCACACATTACATCATTAGTTTTTTATGTAGTGTTCCATGATTCGTTGTTTGCATATAACACCCAGTGCTCCATTTAGTACGTGCCCTCTTTAATACCCATCACCAGGCTAACCCATCCCCCCACCCCCCTCCCCTCTAAAACCCTCAGTTTGTTTCTCAGAGTCCATAGTCTCTCATGGTTTGTCTCCTCCTCTGATTTCCCCCCCTTTATTTTTCCCTTCCTGCTATCTTCTTCTTCTTTTTTTTTTTTTTGACATATAATGTATTATTTATTTCAGAGGTACAGGACTGGATTCAACAGTCTTACACATTTCACAGCGCTCACCATAGCACATACCCTCCCCAATGTCTATCACCCAGCTACCCCATCCCTCCCACACCCACCACTCCAGCAATTTATTTATTTATTAAGATTTTATTTAGAGAGAGAGTGTGCATGCATGAGCGGGGAGGGACAGAGGGAGAGGGAGAATCCCAAGCAGACTCCCCACTGAGTGAGGAGCCTTGCCAGGGGCTCCATCTCAGGACCCTGAGATCCTGACCTGAGCCAAAACCTAGAGTTGGATGCTTAAGAGACTGAGCCACACAGGCACCCTGGAAAAAACCTAAATTTAAAAAAGGATCACATATGCTACACTCAGAGTATGTACATACATATAGAGGTAGGCTGGCAAAAGAAAAAGAGAAGGCTTAGCTTTTTGAATTTAAACATATGCTGAGAACAGACTGAAATTGTGCTGAAATGTGTTTGGTATGTATTAGTCTGTATTGGTGGACACTAGAGAGCAGGGTGACTTTCTTAGGGACATTTGTTTTGGACAGAGTTTGTGTGTAGGAATATAGTGATTTTTAGTTTCTTTCCATATCTCAAATTTTGACTCAGGATCATATTCCTTAGGAAAACTTAGAAAATTTTGGGAAAATTCCCCAAATCACTTTTAAACCTCTCTAAAAGGATTACATAAAAATACCTATGTTACACTCTTAGGTGTCTGCAGGCAACTTATTTTATGGGAATAATTGCATTTGGAAGCAGATTCTTATTTTCATCAGGCTATTTTCTTCAGGTTTAAAAAAAATCTTTAAAATGAGCATCACTTTTTATAGCAATGCATATTTTGTTTGAAAAATTGAAAAATTATACAAATATAATTAAAAACTTATTATAGAAAATTTCAAACATACACAAAAAAAATAGACAAAATTGTATAAGGAAGCCCCAGGCAACCACTCTTAGCTTCAACAATGATAAATTCATGGCCAATCTTATTCCATCTGTGTAAGTGATTTTGAGAAAAGTGTCTCTTTTGTGCTATTTTTCTGTCTTCAGTTGTTCAACAGTCACAATTTAACGGATTAAAAAAAGTCCTTGGTGAGACAATGATAGAAAATATTTAGGAATTTTTCTGCCCTTGTTGTTCCCATTTATTTCGAGCGACAGTTCAATTTTATGCCTTGTGAAGATTTGGTTCAGCTGGATGGGTGTGGCTGCCTCAGTTCCCGAGGCTCTTTTGGTTGTCATTTGCCCTGGTGATATCCAGGGGCTGAAATCCAGCTGGTTTAAGGGGGAGATTTAGGTCTTAAGGTAGTGCTGAGCTAAGACACAGCCTTATGAAAATCTTGGCTGTCCCTTCTCCAGCTGCCTGATGCATGGAGAGTGAAGACTGGTACCTATATGTACGGCACATTTGACCCTCAGAAACAAACGTACTGACCTTCAAGGATGAAGCGTAGGAACATTTTGCATCAATCCTCTTTTCAGACTTTTTGATGAAAATAATGAATGATAGAGGGCTTTGCTGGGAAGGAGACACTTCCTTCCTAAGTACTACTGTCCCTTTGTGTCTTCACTGTCTCTGTTGTATGTGTACAATGGAGAGAATAGCTCAGGAGACCCTTTGCCCAAGTCTATTATGTTGTTATTCCATCTGTCTGTGGCAAACCAGAAAAAAACCGTGTTAGGTCTTGCCTTATGGCAAATTCTGATTCACAGTTGCTGTTTTCCCACACTTACTTAAGCTTCTTTGCACATCTACTGGCACAAAGACCCGAGGGCTTCCTTCTGAATGTGAGATACTTTTATACATCCGGGCCCTCTGGCCTTGCCTCTGGCAGATACAAACAAACAAACAAAAGGCTGCTTGGAGCTGACTTCCAGTAATAGAAACTGGTTCAGGAGAAGGCCTATTAGAACTGCAGGTGTGTGCTTTCACTTGTCTGAAGATTGGCAGCATTTTATAACTTTTTGAGTAACATAGGTATTTTTATGTAATCTTTAAAAATGTATTAGCATTAAAAAAAGAGCCTCACTGGAGAAAATGACTGATTTTTTTTAATACAGGCCTGTATAAAAATGTAATGTGATTTGAAAATTGATGACTAGTTCTAATAAATTTGGAAGAAGTACTTAAAAGGTGAATATTAGGCTACATATTATCATGGTCCTTATAGAATATGAAAAAATGTAGGTTGTCTTACAAACAACGTTTTATTTTAAGTTCCACTGAATCGAGTTTTGGCTTCCACTGATGTAGTGTTGTAACCATCTTACTTTGTGTATCAATGACCAGATTGACCCTGGAGAATACCTTTATGGTAATTGAAGTTTCAGGAAAAATGGAACATATATATATGCCATTGGGTTATCCAGGGCTTCTGCTTCTTTTGGCTCATCCACCTTCCTCCTGAACATAGAATGGGCAGAGCATCTTTCTATTTTCAAGCTTGATAAAGAATAGATGATTGAGATCAATGGTTGTATCTGAAACTTTTGGGAAACTGAGTTTAAAAATTTTATTTGGTTTTAGAGTAAATGAGAAACCATATGATGCAAGAATGTCCTTCACCCCTAAGGATAATAGTTGTTAAATATATCTCTTTCCACAAAACCCCCATTTTTAAGACACCAACCCCATACTAGGGAAAATGAGAAAACTGGGACTTTAGTTATGAAAACAGCATTAACTGAATTTTAGCAACATTTTGAATGGAGGAAATAAATAAATGTGATTGAGGATTTCTATACTTTGAAGAGAAATAGGATAGAATAGAATAGAACAGGGCGCCTGGGTGGCTCAGTTGGTTGAGCAACTGCCTTCGGCTCAGGTCATGATCCTGGAGTCCCGGGATCGAGTCCCACATCGGGCTCCCTGCTCCATGGGAGCCTGCTTCTCCCTCTGACCCTCTTCCCTTTCGTGCTCTCTGTCTCTCATTCTCTCTCTCTCAAATAAATAAATAAAATCTTTAAAAAAAAATAGAATAGAACAATTAGGTAAATCTCTGCATTCGTACCTATGTTCTTTCAGCACCTGGAGCTTCTCTCAAAGTCAGAGGCATTTCCGTAAGAAGATGGGATTTCCCATCTGAAAGATGAGGAAGCCAAGGAGAGGAGGCTTTTTCTCCCCTAGCCTCCCTGCTCTGGGTCTGGCCTATAGAGGACCATCTTTGGGTTTAGCTCCATCGCAGTCTGTTAGCTGTAGCCTGGGTGTTGTGTCACTTGCCCTGTGGGGTGATGCTGTTTGTGTGCAGTCATCAGTAGCTGCTTTTCTTACAAGGGGGTTCTTTGTGAGGCAGGACTCGGAAAACCGAGGACAGTCCACTGCAATTCTCGTCTCCCAGTTTTACCTCCAGCTCCTGGCGGCTGGCTTTCTAGCCTGCACTGCAACTTTGCTGTGATTTTTCCAGGGCTACTGCTTCTCCTTATTTCTTCTTTTCATTACAAATTGATTTATGTGCCCATAATTTTCAATTTTCCAAAGGGCACTTTTGACCCATAATTCCAATTTAATTCCATTTGGAATAAAACTAGACGATCTGTTTAAAATTCTGGTTCAGTTTTGCTTTCCTTTGATATTTCAATCTGGTCAAAAAAAATGGGTGACCAGATAATAGATATTTGTTAAGATTTCCTTGGGATTTTTTGACACGCCAGTGTGTTCGACTTGCATCACTTAATTTCCCATTCCTCCTGCCCAAGGATGCAGGTCGCTTGAGTACAGCTGATTCATCGTGGCATCTGCCACGTCTTTGTGGGCTTTCTGGGAAGCTGGGAGCAGACCTTGCCCAGGGTTATCATGTATTGTATGGGGACGGATAGCTGGGAAGCTAGCTTATAGTTTAAGGAACTAATATCTATTTCGATCATGGACCAGGAGCTACTGACCAACTGCTTCAAGAATATCCAGTCACCTTTCAAGAGATTTAGTGTAGGCATCCCAAAGTATGTGCCATGAAAAAGGGTTTTCAAATATGCTGGTAAAATGCTGCATAAGACATTATTGTCTTAGAGATTTACAGTGCATATTAACTTACAGACCCCAAGAAGGCTGTTTGTCTGTATTTAATTCAGTGTTTCTGAAAGTTATTTGGCCTCAGAACCCTACAAGTCACCTTATTTATTAACATTTTCTGGGATTTGTATTTAAAAGAATACTTTTTTGGGAATTCTGGCTTAGGCTATTTCTTTTCATGACATTTAAAAAATGACTTTAGGGGTGTCTGCCCCTCGGCTCCCCACCCCCCAAAGAAATAAAGAAAAAGTAAATAAAATCTTTAAAAAAATAAAAATGACTTTATCTAAAATATATTTTGCAAAGCAGATTTTCTATTTTATGGTAAGCCTCATGTGCTGGGTTCTAATTAGTCAGCAAAAGTTGTTCATGATCATGGAGGTTTAGGGAAGTGTAAATTATATGCTATATCTGATTTATGTTGTCTTAATGGAGATCTTGATCCTCAATTCAGTGAGCCCTTTTGAAACTTTATTGTGCCCTTGTTATACAGAAGCAAGAATGTGACTATGGCAGTGAGTAAAGGTAGTAGTAGATAAGCTGAAAATGAGATACGATTTACCTCTCCTGATAAACCAGACCTTTCAAAAGGAAAGCTGCCCAGTGAGTAACAGAAAGTGCTGTTGCCAGCAAAATGTGCCTCAAGATTCAGGTCTCACAGTGTTTTATTGTGGTGCATCCACTCCAGGGGTCTTCTTTTGCAAGAACATGTGTTCTTTTTTTTTTTTATAAAGTATTTATTTATTTTTTAAGATTTTATTTGTTTATTTGAGAGAGAGAATGAGATAGAGAGAGCATGAGAGGGGGGAGGGTCCGAGGGAGAAGCAGACTCCCCGCCGAGCAGGGAGCCCGATGTGGGACTCGATCGCAGGACTCCGGGATCATGACCTGAGCCGAAGGCAGTCGCTTAACCAACTGAGCCACCCAGGCATCCCAAGAACATGTGTTCTTTTTGACAAGTTATTTACGTAATCTGAGTGACCATTTTGTCCCATACTAACCTTTTATTATTATTCATGAATTTTTCTGAACTGGTTATATTTTTAGCTGTTTAATTTCTTAATGTGCTGGACTGAATGCATACCTTCAGTGGATGAAAGGGGCAGGACCATTGTCCTCTGTCACCCTTCCTTGCTCCCTTCAGAATCTCATGGCCCATATGGGGCCTTCAGAACCTTTTTGCCCTTGCCCTGATTTACCACAGTTTCACTGTTAAACTCATGCCCTGCTGCTTCTCCAGGTGAGCATATTGTCCACGGATGTCCCCCTGCCTTCCTATCTTTGCCCTTCCTAAGCAAGGGCTGTTGGTCTGATCAATTCACTACACATTTATCAAGAACTTACTCTTTGTCCAGCATTGTGTTAGGAGCTCAGGAAATTAGAAGAATAAGACACAATCTCTGCACTTTCAGAGTTAATGATCTAGGGGGATGCAGAGAAATAAATGGATAATTTCAATATAATGTGGCATGTGATGATAAAGGTAGCACAGTGTTCTATGGGAAGTACAAGGAGGGTTGCCATACCCAGCATAGGGCAGTCAGGGAAGGCTTCCTGGAGGAAGTGACTTGAACAGAGACTTGAAGGACGAGGGAAGTAACAAATGAAGAGGGGCATGGTATTAAGCGTGGGTTTTCCAGGCAGAGGACAGAGGCATGGAGATCTGAACTACAGACACCTTCAGTATTGCTGAAGTGTGAACTTTGAAGCCAAAGAAGGCCAGAGATACGCCTCTGTATCCTCTCCATACATAGATGCAACTCAGGCTGGATAGCTTCCTAAAGGATGGCAGGAACAATTTACCTTTGCTAAGACCCAAAGGCAGCATGGAGGAAAACAATCCTGTCATTTAAAAAGATCACAATACAGGGCGCCTGGGTGGCTCAGTTGGTTAAGCGACTGCCTTTGGCTCAGGTCATGATCCTGGAGTCCCTGGATCGAGTCCTGCATCGGGCTCCCTGCTCAGCGAGGAGCCTGCTTCTCCCTCTAACCCTCCCCCCTCTCATGTACTCTCTCTCTCATTCTCGCTCTCTCAAATAAATAAATAAATCTTTAAAAAAAAAAAGATCACAATACAGAAGGCTAACGTGGTATTGGTGAGCTTCTTTATTCCCTTGGGATCTACTCTATATTTGAAGAAGGTATAGTTTTTAGTGATGATCAGTCCTACTAGATACTAAGCTAAGCAACAGCTGGAAGTCATTGTTCTATATCCAAACGCTGATTCCTGTCCCCTTCCTCAGGGTTTCTTATCCAGTTGGGAAGAAAGAAATTGAAAAAGTAATTAAAATTGTGTTGTGCACAATGGGGGATTCTAACTAGCATGTGAGTAAGAGTATGATTAACACGGGTGCCTGAGTGGCTCAGTCAGTTAAGCATCCGACTCTCGATTTTGGTTCAGGTCATGGTCTCAGGGTTGTGAGATAGGCCCTGTGTTGGGCTCCACACTCAGCAGGGAGTCTGCTTGAGATTCTTTCTCTTCCTCTCCCTCTGCCCCTCCCCCACAAATAAATAAATACATCTTAAAAAAAAAAGAGTATGCTTTGTAATCTTATTTCCCAATATAAATGGTTGTCCAAGCACTCATACACATAAGAAGATGTCTGCAAAGAGTCTTATCCTTACCACTGGAGTAAAAGCTAGTAACTCTGTGGTCACACTCCTTAGTTTTGGGATTTCCTAGTAAAATTTGGCATATAAAGGAAGATTGTCACTGAACAAAATCAGTCTTAGAAATGATCATTTTATGGGTTAAAGCAAGTTGCTGATATGAAAACCAAGCACAACTTTTTTTACCAAAGGCCCAGGAATATTTTAACCAAGGGCTCCATCTGTCAGTTGGGGAACTGTAGTGTGGCATGTAGGTGGTTAGGTAATGTCGCCAGAAGCTCACTGACTGCAGGTTGTGACAAATGACTGACCCCTAGGGCCACCAACCCTGGCTGCCTGGTGCTCTGGTTGGCCCCTGCCGAGTGGCTCCTATTCTCTCACTTCTGACCAGACCACTCCTCTAGCCCGAGGCGGGTATTTTCATTATGATCCATAATAACATCGAATGGACTTTGTAATTGAATGAGCATCATACACTGGAGACTTTTGATGGGCTCAGCTCATCAGGATTTGAAGAGGGCTGTGTTGAAGGAGAGTGGGTGGTGGGGGGCTGGGTTTGAAATGGCAGCCAAGGGACACACTTGCTGGCTTGTATGCTCTGCTTCTGCAGCCATTTGCTGAAACGAATCAGAAACAAAGGGTCTTATCAGTTTATTGCGGCATGAATTATAAATAAAAATTTGTATTTGTAGTAATAATGATGAATGAAAACAGGAAAAAAATTCTAGCTGGAAAGATCAGCTTGCTGTGTACACCCTTTATTGAAGTAAACTGTCTTTAGATCTCAGGATTCTTCCTCATTGTCTGTCATGGACACCAAGATTTAACCGGAATAAAGACAGTCTCTGCCTGGGAAAGGAGTACATGGTGCGGACAGGCAAAAGTGAACCTACATGTCTTTGTCCTCTTCCCCTAAGTTAATTATTGCTCACATTTTCTGCTGATCGAATACTTACCCTATTCAGCAATGGCTGATGAGACAATTCTAGTGAGGCTGTTACAGGCAATATTGTGAACAATGAATACGGTTTAATGAATTGCATAGTTGATGGGGAAGGGAGACAGAGAGTGGTTGAGTGAATGTGTATGTATTGGGCGAGGTGAAAGAATCTGTCATTATTTGGATAATGTAGTTATCCTCTCTGACAGACAGAGGCTGTTGCATGAATCATCCCAAACAGAGGAAGAAACTTTAAAAATTAGACCTGATATATGATGTGGGTTATAACCTGCGTTTCTAATGTGCATTATCTGGATTACCAGGAATTGAAAACACCATATTTGATTCATTCAGTGCCCTCAATACATGTTTTTTAAATTGCTTGAGTGTCAGCAGAAAATTAATTTCCTGCTTTCAGTCTACCAAGATGTACCAAGATACATGTGCAACATGAGAAAACCAATTGCCCGGGAGATGGCATGAGCAAGGTGTAGAGATAGATGGAGCAGGGAGCAGGGATGAGGCACGGCCGCTAGGGAGTGGAGGGCTTGCCAGGAAATACCAAGTGTGGACTTGAGAATGGTTGGTGGAAGCCTTCAACATTAGACAGATCTTCAGGAAATAAGAAGCTACTGTAGGCTCTTGGACAAGAGAGTATAGAGCTTGAGGCACTCAAGGGCTGAACAATATCTACAAGATGGGGACTCCAGGCAGGTAGGAGTTTGTCCTTTCAGCACTGATCCAGAGCAGAGATGGTGTGGTCTGAACTGGAGTATGGCTACAAAGTGAGACATGTTTCAGATGAAGGATTGGAAGAACGTGGTGATGAAGATGTGGGGAAAAATGTGAGTCAAAAATAACCTCCAGTTAGCAACCATGGGGTCACAATTAGAATGGTCCAGAAACGTCAACAGAATAATAAAGTCCTGCAATTATGACCTATGTTAGGAATCGCTTAGGGGGTTTCTCTGCAATTAGCCAGTGGTTCAGAGTATCAAAAGAGAATGGAAGAAGCATCGCCTGTGACATATGTTTTCAAGTCTGGGTTTTTGTTTGACTTTGGATCTGTAATGGATGCAAGAAGAACCTCCTTTTACTTAAACAGCACACACAGAATGATTACTACTTATACGGGTGCTTTTTCTTATAATTGAAAAATTTTTTCTCAAGTGCTAGAGAATTGTAGAAACAAACTTCTGAGATTTCTCAGAGCAGTGCTAGGAAATGACAAGTGAACAAGTTCAATGTTTAACCAAATAGTATATTTAGTATTCATATGGATGGTTGTCCTTTGGGGATCCCTGGTTGTGCCTCCTGGCCAGTAGAACTATTGAAATTAATGCTTGCTTTTCAAAAACAAACTGTGCAAAAGATCTACAAGAACCTATTTAGATCAGTCCCTAAGATCTGGGTCCATCTTGGTCTCCAGCTCCTATTACAAGAGATTTGAGCTTTTTCTTCTGGTTTATACAATTGTTATATTATTAATTTATTATTGGGTACCTAGGAATTAATTCCATGATGCATGAATTCCATTAATTTTGTAATACTCTATAAGACATATCATGCTTTCACTGCCATTTGTCTGGGCTTGCAGACAGAGTGCATAGCATGGCTATACAAATGGTTATAACATGCACTGCATGCATCTCAGTCTGGGTATTCCAGAACAGACAGAGAGCAGGTGGTGATTTTCTTACACAAAATTTAATAGTGATCTTTTGTACCTATTCTTACCAAAATGTCTACAATCATAGAACCCTTCTGATTCTTATTGCAATGTAAATTCATATATTGTAATATTTGTTTTGAAAATTTTATATACTGGCTCACCATATGAACATGTTCTCATTGCCTACTCAGGCCTTTGAGCAATTTGCAGTCTTTTGTTAGCAAATAAAGGCCCTCAGAGCCTCCTATTTTGAGCCCCAAGTTTACCAGCTGCTATCCACTACTGGGCCTCATTAGAGGCCTGTCGCTCTGCTGAGAACCACACCACATGCTCTACCCTCTCTTGTCTACATATTAGCCTGTTGCTGCTCCTTAAATTACTTGGTACAAAAGCTAGCTCTATTTCTCCACAGAGAGCTACCACTCCTATCCAGTTTGAAGAGGGTCTATGTCATGATCTCTCAAACTAATTAAGGTTTGTGGGCAGGCCACAGGTTGCTACAGAGGAACTTTCCTGAAGGCTGATATCTATGAGGATTTTTTTTGGTGAGGGGGAAGCAAAAGATTACTGCAGCTGTAGCTTATATTCAAAAGCCTGTTTTTAAAATAAAACAAAAATGCCTTCTTGCTTTAATCTAGGTGATATAATTAATTTCATATTTCAAAAGTTATTTCCTAAGGGAACTAGAACACAATATTAATTAAAAACATTTGACACGAAAGATTTAAAGTATTTTCAGAGGATGGGGCTAGTAAATATTCTGGAAAAGTATTTCCATGAAGATTTATTGGAAATCATTGGTTGTATCCAGTTTTATATTAATTAGACAGTACTTATATTTTTAAATGAGATCATTACATCTTTCTAACTTTTAAGAGGATTTGTTTGCAATTTAGTGGTTTAAGAAACGGATTAGATAGTGTCAGTTTCCTTATACTCAATGACCAAAATAAAATTTCAGGAAATTTTTGGATTTCTGGAGAAAAGAATTTTGAAATTTTGGTTACAAATTCAGAAATAATAGTAAAATTACAGAAGTTCCAGATTTCCAACAAAATGAATTGATGAAATTCTGTGTCAGCACAAAAGATAAATTACCGAGTAAGTCTGCATTTAAAAAGCTACAGTTTACCAAAAGGACTACTTAAAGTAGCAAATGCCTCTCATGCATTCAAAAATAATTCAATTAATAGAAATTCTATTTGCATATTGACTGCATTAAGTAGGAAGGTCTGAGTTAGGTAAGGAAGACCTGTTATCAACCTCCTGTACCTGTTGACATATCTTACAGAATTTCTTATTATTGCTTCTTCATTCTTTACTTCTTTCTCTTGTTTCTTCTCTTTGTCCTTTGTCTTTCCGTATTTCTTGAGAATCATATTTGCTTGTTGCAAATACCTCTTATATTTCCTTCCCTGTTATTTTTTATGGTAGTTTCATTATTGGTATATTGGTATATTCATTATAGTTCATCAGCCTCTTCTCTCAGATTTCACCTCATGCTACCATTTCTTCTCTGGCAACACCTTCCTGGTCAGCCAGACTGATCTTTCTGGCCACTCTCTTAGCCACTCTCAGGGAATGAGAATGCCCCTGGCTACCCATCTGTGAGTATTCCAGGTAATGTTTTGAATGAAATATGTGTAGTTAAGTTGTGGATATATATATAGTAAGTTTATTTGTCTATGAACACTTAATGAGGATGCAAGCACTAAGCATTATGTTCTAACATGGGGGAGAGTTCTGGTTACTAAATCTATAACTGACTTAGGGAATGAAGAGTTCCTGAATCTAGTTAATTGGCATGTGTAAATGAGCAGGGAATTTTTATCTGCCTAGCACTGTTTCTAGGGCTTCAGAGAGAGTGCAAATGCTTTTGGATGAGAAGGAAAGTAAAGAATATTCAGGTTCATCAAATTGCACCATGCAAACATTTTCTATGGGTGCAAATAAACACTTTTTAAAGTAACTGTTGGACAGGCACAGGTATTATGACAGCTTCAACTGTGACTCCAATGTACACAGCGCTTTAACAAATGTTTGTGGATCAGAAATCAGCTCCAAGGGGCGTGTTTTTGAGGTCTGTTGTGTCCTGTGGCATGGATGGGTGGTTGGGGAGAGGAAATGGGTCATTCTCTTCCTGGAAGATGGCCATAATTGCTAACTAAAGAAATATTTATTAAGTGCTTAGTATGTGCCAGGCATTGTATTAGGTGCTGGAAGGACAAGAGCAAAAAGACAGACACTGTCCCTGTCCTCATGAAGCTCATGGACTGGTGGGGGATAGAGACAGATAAACAGAAAATTGCTCTGTGTGTTAATTGGAGCTATGATGGCAGAGAGCAGAGTGTGCTGAGAGGACAGATTGGTCCTGCAGGTAGTAGAAATCATCCATGCATAGGCTAGACCAGAGAAACAAGCCTGTGGTTTCTGGCCTTCACTCTCCTACTGGGGAATTTAGGCCTGGAAACATCAACCTTCGTCTGCAATTCTCCTAGAAACAACCATTGTGATAGTATCTCAGGTGGTCACTTAGGGACTCTTGCTCTTTACCAAGCCTCATGGTGATTTTATCTGTTCAGTGTGTGTGTGTGTGTGTGTGTGTGTGTGTGTGTGTGTGTGTGTGTACACAACACGCATTTTGCTATACCATTTGAAAGTAAGTTGTAGATATTATTAGACTTTAGTATGTATCTCCTAAGAATAAAGTTCACTTCTACATAAATCATACTAACGTTATCTCTAAAAAAATCAACAGTAACTTGATGAAATTATAGTACTGAGTCCATGTTAAAATTACCCCAGTTATTGCAACAATGACTTTTATGGCTATTTCCTCCCCCCTAAACAAGGATCCAAATAAAGTTTATGCATTATAATTAATTGTTATATCTTTCCAGTCCCTTTCCACCCCAGAAGTAACCATTATCCTACTCTTTTAACCTGTCAGGTCTATATTTTTATACTTTTGATATGTATGTTTTATATCTAAAATAAGATGTATTACTTTGTGCTTACAATTTTACATAAGAGGTATTGTCCTGTATGTATCATTCAGCAGTTTTCTTTTAACTCAACATATATTTTCAAGATCTATCCATGTTAACATATGCAGGTCTAATTCATTCATTTTTAACTGCTGTAAAACACTATAATTTATCCATTTTTATTGAAAGATATTTAGGTTGTTTCCATTTTTTCATTAGTTACTTTATCTTACCTTTTCTTTTAGCATTAAGCAGAGTGTTATCAAATTAGAAAGGTGTTTTTGCAGAACAGTTAACTTCTCAGTAAATCTCTTTTTGTTCAGGTCCCTCTGAGACTTTTTCTGTTGTGAACTTGGTTTCAGTTTTAGAACCCATTTAATTGGCAGTTCCCGTGTCAGATGGCAGCACACTCTTCTTTGCCTCCCAGGGACATCCAGGATCATCTTCCTGCTGGTATTGTAGACCAGAGGGTCTCAAATCTGTCAGCACATTAGAATTATCTAGGGAGATTTAAAATAGACTGATGCCTAGGTCCCACCCCCAGAGATTCTGATTTATTTGATCTGGGGTGTGGCCTGTGCAGCCATGGTTCAGAACCATGGATGATTATTGTGAGAGTCACACAGGGTCTTACTGCAAGAAAATAGGACATTTGGCTGTATCTTAGCTCCTGTGCCTTACATTACTCTGATGGTGTTGATACTGAGAACCTAATGAAGGTTGCAAAAGATAAATGGCTATATTTCCCCCAATCCTTTCTTGTGATGAGAACTTTTAAGATCTACCCTCTTAGCAATTTTCAAATACACATTACTTTAATACTAAGGAAAAGTTTGTCTTTTCCGAGGTGTTGATATGTTCCTCTAACTAGAGAATGAAAGTGATGTCATGATTATGATTCCCTTTTTGTCTTGGCTCTCAGAAATTTTTCTGGAAGGGAAAACATTTATCAAGCCATATAACATGGGAGGCACTCTACCCTATAGTATCTTATTTAATCCTCTAAATAACCTTTGGATGGCCTTATTCCCATTTTATATATAAGAACATGGAGGTTCAGGGAAGTTAAGTAATTTGCCCAAATCTAGAAAGAGAGCTTGTAGAAGAATCTGGATTGGAAATCAAGCTTGCCTGACTCCAAAACGCAGGTCTTTTCTATGCTTCTGTTGCCAGTTTGTAACAGTTATTCATAGCGTCCTTTGCTCAAGCAGGCGGATGCCCCAGTCAAAGCCCAGATTCCTGATTTCCAAGACTGTGGCCTCACAACCTGGACTTTCTCTGGAGAGCAGGTCTCTAGCAGAGTGTGGTTGGGAAAACAGGACAAGGAGACTTGCTGCCACACCTCCGTTGGGGGAGTCCTCGGGTTCATCACCCCTAGTTCTCTCCTGCACAACCGTTTTTCTGCTTCCTCCATCGATGCTACTGGGCTATAGCTGTCTCCAATACTGCAATCTCAAGGTCTGTTCCCTTTTCCCATGGCTTTGTCAGCTATGCCCTGCCCTATCCCTTTTCCAGTGCATTCTGCATGTTTCCATTGCACAGAGGCCTTCCCAAGATACTACTTAGTGGGATTGTTTTGAACTAGGAGTTTGAGGGAACTTGGTGAATACAGAATGACTGGGGGTTGTTGGCTGCAGGAATGCCAGGGGTCTCATGAAAGGGGGATATGTAACTTATGTAATTTATTATGTCAGTCTGATGAATTAGGGACCAAGGATCTCTTTGTATCAGTAAGTGATAATAAGGAGAAATCCAGGAATTTGTGTATCTGAACGCAGGGGTGGTACAAGCTTGCACAAGTCCTTACATAAATGTACAAACTTGTGCGGAATTGTTTTAGAAAACAATCTTTCTGTATTTCAGCTGCTGTGAGAAGGTGAAGCACAATGCAGGTGGGCCTGACGGACTTCAGTGGTTGGTTTAGAGCTGATGACAGTGCCAGCTTAGCCAATATATTTGATTAGATAAGACCTTGGAGTAAAGTAAGCTCTCATAAAGGATAAGGAAGCGGGGAGGTGTGGGGTGTGTGTGTATCCCTGGAAATGTAACCTAATTTAAGGTGGCAAAACAATACCCAATTAAGCCACCACAATTTTGTATCTATTTGGCAAACTGATGGAAGAGAGAACGAGAGGAAAGAGTGCTGTGATTTGTTCAGGTGCCTAGAATATTTGGAACCGGATAAACCAAACCACCTGTGAACAGAATGCCCTGCTTGTTTTGGCCAAACCCTTGAACAAGATGTTGGCAGGGAATCCAGGTAGAGAACATGTGTGGGGGCTCTTTGGGGGTTGTGGGGCGCCAGAGGGTAAGCTCTGTTGTTGCTTATGGCAGGAAGTTTCCTGTCTTTCTCTCTGTTAATGCAGATGGTACACAGAGGGGTTCGTGTTGTCTATTTGCAGCCTTGTATGCAGGCAAAGACATGTTATCTCTGCACACATCCCTTCTCTGCATGGGATAAGATGCCTCAAGCAAAGTCAGAAAGACATCGGTTAACCAAGTTTTGACAGGTTCATTGGGTTTGGATGGGAAACTGTATGCCCTAATTTGTGAGACTTTTCTTTTTAATCCTTCTCCATAGAAAATCCTCATTTTCTTCCAGTCAGAATATCTTTTAGACTTGGTTTGACTTCTTGGAGGCCTCAAATCTGTTGGGAGCTAATTGAAGTGAAGCACCCTACCAACCTTGACCCAATTCCTGGCTTTTCTTCAGGTCTGTGGAGGAAGCTTGACTTGTCAGACAATTTCTCAGAATGTTGGCTCATGATGTAGGATTGCTAAGTATGGCAGCTCTTATGAATTGAATTGTATCCCCTTCAAATTCATATGTTGAAGTCCTAGGGAGTATCTCATAATGTGATAGTATTTGGAGATAAGGCCTTTAAAGAGGGGATGAAGTTAAAATGAGGTCATTAGGGTGAGCTCTAGTCCAATCTGATTGGTGTCCTTATAAGAAAAAAATCTGGACACGTGGAGAGACACCAGGGTTACACCACGCACAGAGGTAAGACCATGTGAAGACATAGCAAGAAGTCAGTCATCTGCCAGCCAGGGAGAGAGGCCTAGGGGGAAACCAAACTGACCAATGCCTTGATGTTGGTCTTCTTGCCTCTAGAATTGTAATGAGATAAATTTCTGTTGTTTAAGCCATGTAGTCTCTGGTACTTTGTTATGGCAGTCCTAACAAATGAACAGAACAGCTTATGTTGATTTTTACCCACCTTTGAAAAGGAGTCATAGCCTTACAGGCTGCTGGCCAAATTCCATTTAACGCCTTGTCTTACCCAATCTTGTCTTGTTTCTATTACCTTAGTGAACCAGAACAGCTAATTTGTTTTATAGCTTACTAATATTTTGAATTAGAAAAACACTTAAAAATGTTTTATTGTAGAAAATTCCATATACAAAAGTAGATAGAATATTATAATCAATCCCCATGTACTCACTACGCAGACGCAACAACCCACAAATCTCAGCCAATCTGCTCCATCCACCCCCACATTCTTCCTTTTCAAATCTACCCTAAAGCAAATCCCAAACATGGTACCTCTTTTTCTGCAGTGTGTATCTGAACGCAGGGATGGTACAAGCTTGCACAAGTCCTTACATAAATGTACGAACTTGTGCAGAATTGTTTTAGAAAAAAATCTTTCTGTATTTCAGCTGCTGTGAGAAGGTGAAGCACAATGCAGGTATGTATCTGCAGTATGTATCTGCATCAGAGGCTACAATCAGTATGTATCGGCAAAAGACAAGAACTTAAAAAAAGAACCCTGATACCATTATCAACATCTAACATTTTAAAACAACAATTAGTTAATATTATAAATAATATTATAAACATCTAATTAGCATTTAAATGTATTTCAATTGTCTCATGAATGTAACAACTTTTTAAAAAGTTTGTTTCTTTGAATCAGAATACAAATAAGATCTGCACATTGCAATTATTGGATATATCTCTTAAGTCACTTTTAATATACATGTTTCCTTCCTGTAATTTGTTGGTGAAAGAATCTGGGATGTTTGTCCTGCACAGTTTCCCATGGTCTATATTTTGCTGATTGTGTCTCTAAGGTGTAATAGGATGTTCTTTTTCCTCCATATTTCTTGTAAATTTTGTAGTTAAACCGAGTAGCTTGATCAGATTTCAATTCTTTTTCTTTTTGACAAGATTACTTCATAGAAGTGGTTTTCTGTTAGGATGTACATGATGTTTGGTTATCTTTCTTTTTTTTAATGTTAACAGCTGTGGATGATTAATGCCTAGATCATTAATTCATTGGGATTGCAAAGTAGGACATTCTAATCCTATGAGTCCTTTTTAATGAATTAACTGGAATGTTTCTGTAAAGAGGAACTTCCCCTCATCTACTATTTGGTACTCAGTGGTAAAAGAGTTAGTGTAAGAAAGGCAGGATAAATGTTTGATTCTTTTCCAATCAATTTTCACAGCAATAAAGTCATATCCTAGTATCTTCTAAAGATGACTGATTTAAAGTATCATTAGGAATTTGTGATTCTAAACACATTTGATAGGTTTTAATCCATTACAATTACTCTTCTTATTGATGTTCAGATTGTCCCATCTTTGGCCAGTGAGTCCTTTCAGGTTGGGTCCTGAGTTCTCTTGACGTGACCCTTTTAGTCTTTTTTAAAAAAATTTTTAATTTATATTAAATTTAGTTAACATATACTGTATTATTAGTTTCAGGGGTAGGATTTGGTGATTCATCAGTTGCATATAACACCCAGTGCTTATTATATCAAGTGCCCTCCTTAATGTTCATCACCCAATTACCCCATTCCCCACCCACCTCCCCTCCAGGAACGCTGTTTATTTCCTAGAGTTAAGAGTCTCTTATGGTTTGCCTCCCTCTGTTTTCATCTTATTTTATTTTTCTTACCCTTCTCCTATGTTCATCTGTTTTGTTTCTTAAATTCCACATATGAGTGAAAGCATATGGTATTTGTCTTTCTCCGACTTATTTAGCTTAGCATAAAACCCTCTGGTTCCATCCATGTCGTTGCACATAGCAAGATTTCATTCTTTTTGATGGCTGAGTAATGTTCTATTGCATGTATATACCACATCTTCTCTATCCATTCATCTGAACCTATTAGTCTTTAATAGCTTCTATTCTATCTGGGAGGACAAGAGATTCCAGGCTTATTTTATTTCCTGCCCTAGATCTAGAAGGAGTCCTGGATTCCTTGTGCTACTGGGCTGGTCATCATTTTTAGGGCTCTCAAAGTGTTTAATATTCCATCTCCAAGACATCAGAAACAGAAGCTGTATTTGAACCCAGGCATTATGAGGGTCATGCAGTCCACATTCTGAAGTTCTGAAAGCCCTGCTCCTTGGGTAAAGCCTGGCTGATGATGCTCTCTCTTTTTTGTCTGTTGTTCCGGACAAAATCCCATTGAAAATGTGATTCTAGTTATCTGAGTGATCATTAGCACAATCAGTTTGCCTTTATATTTAGTTTTTTTCATTTCTTTTAGATAATTATTTGGTGATTTTGTATGCTGCCTAATCTGGCACAATATATGTTATTATTGAGAGTAGTTTTGTCATCATAGCTTAAATAATTGGGTCTAATTTTTCAATCATACTTCCATAGACATTTGAGATATAGTGGTTAAGAGAAATGTTTCCCATTCCAGAAGTTCACTCTGTAATGGAGAAACAAATATTAATGATATTTACAGTGCTAAGTGCACACATTGCTGTATACAGGTACATAAAACTGTCAGATCACCAAGGAATGAACACCTAACATTGCCTACGGCCGGGTCAAGGGAGATTTGCCGAGGGAGTAACAGATATGCTGTGTCTTAAAGAATGACTGAGAGTTTTCCAGAAGGAAATCAGGAAAAGGATGTTATACGCCTGCTCAATAACCATTCCCCTTCCTCCTCTCCCCCACGAAAGAGGCTGGGGACGTCAGATACTTACCTTCCTATATTTCCTTGCAGCTCAGAGTGGCCATGTGATCCAGTTTGGCCGATGAGATGTAAGATCAAGTCTCCTGGGCTAGGGTAAGTGGTGGTTCTGGAAAAGATAAATGGAGAAATGCCCAAGGAAAGGCTTTTTCCCTTCCCTTCTTCTTTGGAATATGCTATGTGAGTTCACAATCTGGAGCTGAGGCAGCTGTCTTGTAGCCATGAGGCTACAAGCCTGAGGGTGGAAATGCCTGTTGAGGATGTGGCACTAACTGAGGAGAGTAAGCCACCTACTTACAGCTTTTTTGTGAAAAATGAAATGTGTTTATTGTTAATCCACTGTTGGTCAGGGATTCAGTTACTAGCATACAGAGGTAGCATAACTGATTCAGTGTAGAAACTATATTGTTGGTTACTGGATTTGTCAAATAAGTTGTATAATTGTGGAGCATACAGATAGAGATTGTTAAACTTTGTGAGGACTATTTCATC
Source organism: Callorhinus ursinus (assembly GCF_003265705.2). NCBI lineage: Eukaryota > Metazoa > Chordata > Mammalia > Carnivora > Otariidae > Callorhinus > Callorhinus ursinus. The sequence goes on from NW_027397068.1 coordinate 20,366,936, forward strand.
TCAGGCTTTTCTTCTTGAAGAATATTTCTCTTCTATACTAAGTCAAGTGATTTCATGTCAAATTTGTAGTTATCTCAATGCTCTACTATAGAACATTTCATTTCCTGAAGCTGAAGACTTCTAATATGTCAAGATATTTCTGGGACAAACAGTTTTTGGAGTTTCTCAAGTAGAAAGGGATAGGAATGTTGTCATCCTATATTGCATCACTTTGAAGGATGAAAAAACTCTAAAGTTTAGAGCTGACTTAGGATTTTCAGTGAATATTGCCAGCACTTTGCAACTATTTCCCAGAAAACAAAAACAAACAAACAAAAAACCCCAAACACTTTTCTTTTGCCTTAGCCATCCTAAGGCAGTTTGTATGGACTTGAATACTACTCCTCAGCTTTGCTAGTCACTGAAGATGTGGGTAGATTGCAAGTAAAAAATTTGAAAACCAAACCAAACCAAACAAACAAACTGGTAAAGGGAAGGTATACAGCAATAAGTAAAAACAATACATATTGTTTATCTAATACAGTGTCTAAGATATGCAAGGCACATTTCTTAGCTCTTTATAGGTTAACACCATGTAATGCTCAAAGTATCATGATTTATATTTAAGAGAAAAAGGTTTGTATTTAAGAGAAAAGATGGGGAAACTCAGCATTTAAAATACAGTCTATGGTTTGGGTTTCTGAAAAGATGTGGGGGAGACCTGTTTGTCTTGAACTCCCCAGGCCCTTTCAGTTTGTTATGGCATCATTTTATTAATAACTCTCTTACCACTTGGGCTCTCTTTCTTGAGCTGTGCAGTGGCACAGCTGTCTAAGAAGAGCAATTAGAGTTTAACAAAGAGATGCTAATTGTTTATGGATGCATCAGGAAGAAAAGATTTTAGAAGTTATTGTTATGGGTGCTGAAGGCAGGATGAGAGTGGTGGCATACACTGATAATACTTTTATCTGCTATCCCTAAGCTAAATGTACTGACAATTACAATTGACTGCAAATTCTCTATACAATCTTGTTTTGCTACAATTTTCAGACATTTCTTTGCTGTATATACAGGATGACCAGCTTTTTGTAGCTCAGAGAGAGCCATGAAAATTTGGCCATTCTTTTTTTTTTTTTAAATGTTATTTATTTATTCATGAGAGTCAGAGAGAGAGAGAGAGAGAGAGGCAGAGGGAGAAGCAGGCTCCCCGCAGAGCAGGGAGCCTGATGCGGGACTCGATCCCAGGACTCTGGGATCATGACCTGAGCCGAAGGCAGACGCTTAACCATCTGAGCCACCCAGGCGCCCAAATTTGGCCATTCTTAAGAGAAGATGGGAAAACCTTCTATCAGGCTTCCCTGAAGGAGTGAATTTTGTATGTACGCAGGGGGATTTTTGTTAGCTAATGATTGGGATAATATAGATTATGTGGAAATTTAAAGATCAAGTCAGTGATTTCTTATACAAAATTGTTCTCTTCTACCTGTATTTGTCAGAGATATTCTGTGTATGATATATTAAAAGAATGGAGAAGAACTTGGAGTATTTAATTCCTAGTAGGGATGGTTATTCTGAGATTTTTTTTTTTTCAGAGTGATTAATGGTCCTCAGGGCCACTTTGTAGTATTCACCGTATTTCCACGTGTATTAAAAAAAAGTGCACATTCTGAGCTCACAAATTATATAAAGGTTCCTATTTAGGAGGATCATTAGAAAAAAGGTGCCACTACCCCATCAGCGATGACACAAGGCTTTACAGAGGGCTGGATCTGAAAGCACATCCTCACCCCCTGGGCTGCATGCTTTTGTTGAAGATACAGTGACACAGGACACAGCCGACATAGCCGTATGTGATCAGCCTTGGTAACCCTGCAGACAGTTCAAGGAGATTATAAAAGGGTATGATTTTATTTACACTGACAGTTATGTGATTTTTACACTAAGATAAAATTGTGATATTACATATGTCTTCAAGAAAGTGAGCACCTTTTGGTACAGGCATATGTTTATAAGACTTTATTCTTTTATTTTTATTTTTTTAATTTTTAATTTCTTAAATTTAATTTTAGTGTAGTTAACATACAGTGTTATATTAGTTTCAGGTGTACAGCATAGTGATTCAACAATTCTATACATTACTGAGTGCTCATCATGATAAGTGTACTATTAATTCCCTTCATCTATTTAACCCATCTCCCAACTCACCTCCCCTCTGGTAACCATCAGTTTGTTTTCTGTAGTTAAGCATCTGTTTCTTGGTTTGCCTCTCCTTTTTCTTTGTTTCTTTTGTTTCTTAAATTCCACATATGAGTGAAATCACATGGTATTTGTCTTTCTCTGACTGACTTATTTCACTTAGCGTTGTACTCTAGAACTATAGCCATGTTGCAAATGGTAAGATTTTGTTCTTTTTTATGGCTGAGTAATATGTGTGTGTGTGTGTGTGTGTGTGTGTGTGTGTGTGTGTGTGTGTGTGTGTGTGTATCACTTCTTTATCCATTGATGGATGGACACTTGGGCTGCTTCTGTAATTTGGCTATTGTAAATAATGCTGGAATAGACATAAGTGTGCATATATCTTTTTGAATTAGTGTTTTTGTATTCTTTGGGTGAGTCCAAAGTAGTGGAATTACTGGATCATATGGTGGTTCTATTTTTAAGTTTTTGGGGAAATTCCATCCTGTTTTCCACAGTGGCTATACCAGTTTGCTTTTCCACCAACTGTACTCAATGGTTCCTTTTTCTCCATATCCTCTCCATCACTTGTTGTTTCTTGAGTTTTTTTATTTTAGCCATTCTGACAGGTGTGAGGTGATACTGCATTGTGGTTTTGATTTGCATTTCCCTGATGATGAGTGATGTTGAGCCTCTTTTCCTCTATCTGTTGGCCATCTGGATGTCTTCTTTGGAGAAATGTCTGTTCATATCTTCTGTCCATTTTTAATTGGATTATTATTATTATTTTATGTGTGTGTGTGTGTGTGTGTGTGTGTGTGTGTGTGTGTTGTATGAGTTCTGTAAGGGCTATTAAGCCTTTATCAGATATGTCATTTGCAAAAATCTTCTCCCATTCAGTAGGTAGTCTTTTAGTTTTGTTGGTTGTTTGCTTTGTTGCACAGAAGCTTTTAATTTTGATGTAGTCCCAATGGTTTATTTTTGCTTTTGTTTCCTTTGCCTTGGTAGACATATCTAGAAAAATGTTGCTATGCCCAATGTCAGAGAAATTACTGCCTGTGCTCTCTTCTAGGATTTTTATGGTTTCAGGTCTCACATTTAGGTCTTTAATCCATTTTGAGTTTATTTTTGTGTATGGTGTAAGAAAGTGGTCCAGTTTCATTCCTTTGCATGTAGCTGTCCATTTTCCCCAATACCATTTGTTGAAGAGACTTTTTCCCATTGTATATTCTTGCCTCCTTTGTCAAAGATTAATTGACCATACAATTGTGAGTTTATTTCTGGGCTTTCTGTTCTATTCTATTGATCCATGTGTCTATTTCTGTGTCAGTACCATATTCTTTTATTTAAAATTTTAACATTTAAAAAATGATATTGCTTATTTTTATTTATTTATTTGTTTATTTATTTATTTATATTTTGATTTTTAAAAAGATTTTATTTATTTATTTGACAGAGAGAGACACAGTGAAAGAGGGAACACAAGCAGAGGGAGTGGGGAGAGAGATGCAGGCCTCCCGCCGAGCAGGGAGCCTGAAGCGGGGCTCGATCCCAGGGCCCCGGGACCATGACCTGAGCTGAAGGCAGATGCTTAATGACTAAGCCACCCAGGTGCCCCTTGCTGGTATCTTTTTAAAAAAATCCAGTGTAATTAACATACAGTGTTATATTAGTTTCAGGTGTACAATATATTAATTCAACAGTTCCATTTTTACTCAATACTTATTAAGATAATTATACTCTTAATCTCCTTTACTTATTTCACCCATTCCCCCACCCACCTCCCTCTGCAGTCACACTAGATGTCTGTCCCCAGCCCATTGCTGGTGCCTCAGTTGGACTGATGTGTGGTTATTTTCCTCTCTCCCCAGGGCTGGAGTCACTTTGGAGAGGTGCTAGCCCCTGTCAGGGCTCCTTGCTCACTGCCAGGCTGTAGCACTGTTTCAGTTGGGCTCTGGCCAAGGGTGTATTGGAGGTCACAGGTCCATGGGAGAATGTGGGGAGCATGCTGTCAGTAGGGCCACACTTGTCCATTGTGGGAGGGGAACCTGTAGCTGCTGGGGACAGAGGCAGACTGAATTGGAGGGCCAGATCTACAGAGGCACATGGGGGCAGGATGTGTGGTGTTAGCAAGATTTGTATGGGCCTGCTGTGGGAGGAGACCAAGGCCTGGCTGGAGGGGACCTGTCTGCAAGAGAATGTGAGGGTAGGAGTGCTCTTAGTAATACTGTTAGGTGGACAGTGTTGGCACTGTGCTGGTTCCAGCAGGTGTCCCTGGGGGCAAGGGCGGGAAATGGCACCAGCCAGCTCCTTTGTTCCTGGAGAAGTCTCCCAAGAATACCTGACCCCTTACAAATGAGATTTATATTTTGAAGAAAAATACAAGTAATCATCAAATAGCTCTCATATATAGGTGTACTAGGTGTGCAGTGTTAGGGGCACGCAAATTAATGAATTTTGTATCATGATTTTCCTTAATTGTCCCCCGTAGGTCAAGATGCCTTGGTATCCAAATGATTCTTAGAACAATTTTTAAATTTTTACATTCTTTTTAAAAAATTTTTTTATTGTTATGTTAATCACCATATATTACATCATTAGTTTTTGATTAAATTTTTACATTCTTAACAGCTCGTGAGTAAAGACTAGAGTGAGCTTTGAACTACTTGAGATATCATCAGTTATTATTAGTGGAAACTTATTAAAATTATACAAAAATTACTGCTCATGGAAAGACGATATTGAAACTAAAATCTCAGTATAGCAAAAGCTTTCTACTAGACTTTTGTTGCTCCATGAAAGGTTTTTACATTTAATTAAATTATTGACAAATTGTATTTAAACATGGCTTCTTGTAGTTGTTTTCTAATTTCTCCATCTTTTTTACCATTTTTTCTTTTCCTGCCTTCTCTTATGATTCCATTTTATATCCACTATTGGTTTACTAGTTATCTCTTTTTTTAAAATAGTGGTTTCCCTATGATTTACAATATGCATGTAATAGTCTATAAACTTATAAATTTATAAACAGTTCAATAAACGTAACAATCTACCACCAAATAATTTAGTATAATTTATAGTATAAGAACCTTTTAACATTAACTTTATTTCTTCTCTCCCCTACTGTGAGCTCTTAATGTAATACATTTTACTTCTATAAATGTTGTAAGAAAATTATGTTCCTGTTTATTTTTTATTTTTAGCAATTTGACCATTATAGGTCTAGTTGTGTATAGTGTTATTGTAGTATTGTTCATTCTGCTTGAAGTTCTCTGGGTTTTATTATATTAGTCATTTGTTTTCCTTCAGTATTTTTGGAAAATTTTTGGCCATTATCTTTTTTTAAAATTTAAATTCAATTAGCCAACATATAGTATATCATTAGTTTTTTTTTAAAGATTTTATTTATTTATTTGAGAGAGAGAATGAGAGATAGAGAGAGAGCATAAGAGGGGGGAGGGTCAGAGGGAGAAGCAGACTCCCTGCTGAGCAGGGAGCCCGACGTGGGACTCGATCCCGGGACTCCAGGATCATGACCTGAGCCGAAGGCACTCGCCCAACCAACTGAGCCACCCAGGCGCCCAATATCATTAGTTTTTGATGTAGGGTTCATTGATTTATTAGTTGTATATAACACCCAGTGCTCATCACATCACATGCCCTCCTTAATGCCCATCACCCAGTTACCCCATCCCCCCACCCATCTCCCCTTCTGCAACACTTAGTTTGTTTCCCAGAGTCAAGAGTCTCTCGTGGTTTGTCTCTTTCTCTGATTTCTTTCTGTTCAGTTTTCCATCCCTTCCCCTATGATCCTCTGCTATTTCTTATATTCCACATATGAGTGAAACCATATGATAATTGTCTTTCTCTGATTGACTTATTTCACTTGGCATAATACCTTCGAGTTCCATCCATGTTGTTGTGAATGGTAGGTATTCATCCTTTCTGATGGCTGAGTAATATTCCATTGTATATATGAACCACATCTCCTTTATCCATTCATCTGTTGATGGATATTGTGGACATTGCTGCTATGAACACTGGGGTACATGTGCCCCTTCTTTTCATTACATCTGTATCTTTGGGGTAAATACCCAGTAGTGCAATTACTGGGTCATAGGGTAGCTGTATTTTTAACTTCTTGAGGCATCTCCATACTGTTTTCCAGAGTGGCTGCATCAGCTTGCATTCCCACCAACAGTGTAAGAGGGTTCCCCTTTCTCCACAGCCTCGCTAACATTTGTTGTTTCTTGTCTTGTTAATTTTAGCCATTCTAACTGGTGTAAGGTGGTATCTCATTGTGGTTTTGATTTGTATTTCTCTGATGACAAGTGATGTGGAGCATATTTTCATGTATCTGTTTGGCCATTATCTTTTAAAAGAACTTTTTATTTTGAAATGATTTTAGACTCAAGAAGTTGCAAAATGTAGTGAGTTCCCAGGTATCCTTCACATAGCTTTCTCCAATAATAACATCCTACATAATCATAGTATTTATAAAAATCTGGAAATTGACATTGGTGTAATATTCTTAACTGAGCTACAGATATCATTTGGGTTCTGCCAATTTTATACTTTTTTGGTGTATATTTCTGTGGCATTTTATGACACATGTAGATTTGTGTAGCTGACATGGCAATCAGGATACAGAACTGTTTCTTTACCAAAAATAAACTTCTTTGTGCTACCCTTTCAGTCATTATCTTTTCACATATTTTTTTCTTCTCTATCCTCTTTTGTCCTTTTGGAATTCTCAATACATGCATGTTAGAACATTTGATATTGTTCCTCGGTTCTTGGTTGCTCTAGTTCTCTCTGTCTCTCTCTCTGCAGTTTGAATATTGTGATTAATCTGTATTTAGGCGCACCAATTCTCCGCCCACCCCCCCCCCGATCTTTCTGTTCTCCTGATTAGGTTATTGAATATATTCTTTGTCTTGGATGTCATGTTTTAAATTTCTATCCTTTCATTTTAACCCTTCCTTCCTTCCTTCCTTCTTTCCTTCAAGAGAGAGAGAGAAAGACCATGTGCTTGAGCAGGGACAGGGTGGGGGGTAGGGGCAGAGGGAGAGAGAGAATCTTAAGCAGGCTCCCCGCTGAGCAGGGAGTCTGACATGTGACTCGATCCCAGGACCCTGAGATCATGACCTGAGCCGAAATCAAGAGTCAGATGCTTAATTGAGCCACCCAGGTGCCCCCATTTAACTTTTCTTATAGTTCTCATCTCTCTGCTGACATTTCTATCTATGTACATGCTTACTTTTTTCACTAGGGCCTTTAACATATTAATCATAATTATTTGAAAGTATTTCAACAGCTGGATCATCTCAGTCTGGTTCTGTTGATTGCTCTTTTTCTTGCAATAGGCTGTTTTTTTTTCCTCTTGATTTTATGTTGGCTTTACTGTTTTTGTATGATTATTAAATATTGTTTATAGACATACATAGAAGACCAAAGTAAATAGCATTTTTGCATTTTGTCAAGCTCTTGGTATGGGGTTGAGTTACCCTAGACAGAAGTTGAAATGGGTTTTTTTTGGGTTTTGTTGTAGCTATCATTACCTTTAGTGTATCATAAACTTAAATCCCTCCAGTTGTTAGAAGCTGTTATGGAGTGGAAACGTGGTGGTTTGAAAACAAAAATCATGCTCTTCTGCACCATCCTAGGGACTCTTTACAAGCTTTTGATCCTTCCCTAATTGTAGGTTATGTTGCTTATTACTTAGTGCTATACTTGTGTGGGGTCACTGGAGTGTTCTGTGTTCTCCTAGCCTAGTCTTACTCTTAGCAGACTGTGTGCTTGGGACATAGTTTGGTGTTTCCTCACATTCCTGCCCTTCCTCCTGTGGCAGCCAAGCTCTGCCTTATATCTCTGGTTGGTACTGGGTGAGATAGAGTTTCCTGATGATTATCTCTGTGCACCCACCCCACTGTACATGCCCCTGCAGGGGGGCTGACTCCATTTTCCTATCCTATCTCTAAGCTTTCTTATAAGCAGCCAGTGGAGGCCTGTGGAAAATCTTATGAATAAAGGCAAATTCCCCTTGTATCTGGACCTGCTACCTATACTACATTGTCATATTAGCCCACACTTAGCCTTTATGAATAAAAATTTTAGTTGGGTTCTTATTTACTTATGTGGCAGCCATTTCTCTCTCCTGTGTTCTGCCGAAGGTGGAAAAGTACATGTGTCCTATTTCTCTTCGTTGAAGTTTGTCCCTCTTTGGAATTCAGGTTGCTTTGCTTGCTTATAACCTTAGCTCTCTGTTGGGATGGATCAAAGTTACGATTTTTTAGATGATCCATTTTTTTTCCATTGTCAATGTGGAAGTGACATTCTCTTTTGCTTTTACATCCTAAGCAGAAGTGAAACTCTCCAACATTTATTTTTAATGCTTCACTCATTTGAGAAATATTATTGAGTCTATACTGTGAGCCAGAGCCTGGGAATACAATGGTGCACAAGAAATAAATGAATGTAATTTGGAGAGAAAGTTGACAGGATGTGATGTTAGATCAGTTGAAGAGGGTGAGGGAGACTGAGGCACCAATGATGGTATGAGAGAAGGGGAAGGGTGGGGAGTCAATGAATAATAAGAAAACTGGGCCAATGTATTGGTCTGTGCATGACGAGAGAGTCACAAAGAAGGGTGCTATAACAACATGAGCTAGAAATGACTGCTTGTAGTCTGAGGAAGTAGAATTTGAATTGAGATTTTTGCAGGCGGTGCAGTTTCTGGTAATGACCGGGTCTGGAAAGCAGCCATGGGAGTGGGAGGTGGTGGTGTTGAGGAGAGAAAGATCATTAGGGTGATTTGAAGCCAGAGTGTTTATACTTCACCAACATGGGTGTTGAAATACCACTGATGGCATCTGAAGAGAGGATAACCGAGGAAGACTGTAAGCCAGGAGTTAACATGTTTTCAGAACAAGAGGATTGAATGGAAGGTCAATGGAGAGGGGTAGAGCTGAAAGCTCTGGGTGTCAGAGAAGAAGGCGTTTGCAAGGGCAGAGAAGAAATGGCCTGGAAGTGAGATTTAGGAACAAGGAGAATCCTTCCCCATTATCTGGTGCTGAGGTATGTATAACTTTGGAGAACAACAACTGTGCATTTGGGAGGGCTTAAAGGGAGGCATTATCCTCAGAAACAGGCAGGTTTCAGTTAAGGCAAAGAGGTGAAGGGAAAGATTTTGAGAAATGGATGGGGATGCAGGAAAATCTCAGTTTTTGTGTTAATATTGAGTCTCCAGCTCTTAGGAGTGCATAACACTTTAAGTGTTACAAACATGTTCCTTCCATGGATTAAAACAGTGCCCCAAACTCCATCCCTGGCTCTGACATCTTTGGCTTGGGGGAGTCAGGCAAGAGGCAGAGAGCCAGTCCTGGACACAGTTCTGTTTCTCCTGAAGCAACGACATTTTGTGCAGGCGCCATTGTGAGCGTTTCCGCACTAAGCCTTTAGTGCATGCCACCTGATGTCGAGACAAGCCTCCAACAGCATGGCGGTGACATGGACTCCAGGTTTTACTGTGGCTGCAACAACCAGGTTGCTAATTAGGCCCAATTGTGAGGGTAGTTTTTGTGCTTTGGACACCTGTCCACTAGGAACTGGACTGAGACCACCAACTCATTTCCCACAGGTCACAGAACAGCTGTCAGATGGCTTAATTTGGTCGAGTTCATTTGGAGCTGCTTGCAGAAGCTCTCTGAAGCATTATGCTCTACATAATGTGCATGATTAATGCTTGTTTATTTGCACAATCCTGTGTTGTAACTAAAGTGGTGGCTTATTTTATGCCCGTTATAATATACCACTCCATTCATGGGAAGGAGTTCCATTGAGGATATGAAGTAGAGCAATAATGTTCAATCTATTTACTAGGGAACCAACTCATTGCAGCCATTCTGCAAGCTGCTTGCTCCATTTGAGTGATGATTCCGTGCCTAACTCTTCTGAGAAAGGGATCTGGGCTCATTTCCATTCTGAAGGGTAGGTGGAAAATATATCGGAAACAGCAGTTATTTTGACAGCAGGGATGTCTTAGTCTAACTGCCTTCTGTAGGAGGAATAATGCAACATGTTTTCTGTCCTTAGGGGAAAGTCTTGCTGCCTTGTCAACCTTGGATCTTATTGCCAGCCAAGGGACACGTTGGTAGTGTTAGAAACCTTTGCCTTATATATTCCAGAGGCTGTCCCATTTTCTCCCATGTCCCTAACATATACACACAAGTGTTTTTTTTTTTTTTTCTCCCAAACAAGAAAGGGTACATTACTGGAAATCCTAATTCAAGTTTGGCCTCTGCCTCTAATTGTGTGTGTTCTTGGGCAGGTCCCCTCGGCACTTTATTTTGCCTTTTGCAAAAGGTTGGAGCTGGTTAGGTGGTCTCTTGGGTCCCTTTTGCTGCATCATCCTGTGACCCTCTGATTGTATTTAGTTAGTTGTACTTCAGTTAGTGATTATATTTAGTTACATGGCACCAACTTTCTGGAAGTTGGTGCTAACTCAGTCTTTCCTGCTGATGTCTAATTATGTTTGAGTGCTTCCTGGGTACCAGGTCCCCAGGCACATGATGGTTCAGAGGGAGACAGGTGCATTTATGTTATTTGCAGACTTTTTATCCTAAATGTACTTTAGGCAAAAAATATGTTTTTGTCCTATTTTGTCTTTACTTTTTGTGCCTTTTTCTGCCTATGAGGAATATCTTCCTCTTTTTTTTTTTTTAAAAAGATTTTATTTATTTTACAGAGAGAGATACAGCAAGAGAGGGAGCACAAGCTGGGGGAGCGGGAGAGGGAGAAGCAGGCTTCCCGCCGAGCAGGGATCCCAATGCAAGGCTTGATCCCAGGACTGTGGGATCATGACCTGAGCTGAAGGCAAACGCTTAATGACTGAGCCACCCAGGTGCCCCATATCTTCCTCTTTTAACTTTCTGCTTTCTCCCCTTTTCAGGAAAGTAGCTGATATCAATTAATTAGATGGAGAATTATTTAGTGAGAATTTGAGTTGATGTGTTTCTTCTCCTGGCAATATATATCTACGTGTATAAATGTCATATACATACTTCTGCAATTTATCAAATCCTGATCATAGGCCTAAACAGTGTGCCAGCCACTTCCATTTGTTATCTCACTTAATGGGTATAACAATCTTGGGAAGGAGGTACTATTATCTTCATTTTATAAACATAGGAACTGAAGTGCAGAGAGTTTAATCAGAGCTTAATTCTGTCTGACTGCACCTGACTTTAATGGTGGACAGAAAGACTTAGTCACTGTTAATGAGCTTTTATATTACAGCCAGCAGATAGTGCTAGGCACTCTGGAATCCCTGCTATTACCCTATTAACCACTGTCTCGGGAATACTTTTGATTTATGAATCCCTTTCACAGTCACTTACAATGTGTCAATCCCCTTAAGAACTTAAAAATTGTTTTGTAATTTTTTTAAAGATTTTATTTATTTATTTGACAGAGAGAGACACAGCGAGAGAGGGAACACAAGCAGGGGGAGTGGGAGAGGGAGAAACAGGCTTCCCACTGAGCAGGGAGCCCGATGCGGGGCTCACTCCCAGGATCCTGGGATCATGACCTGAGCTGAAGGCAGATGCCTAACGACTGAGCCACCCAGGCGCCACTGGTTTTGTTATTTTTGCATGGATATTCTACAGAAAAAACTTAAAGTAAAATGTATAAATTTAGAAAAGTATATTATTTAACATTAGATTATGAAGTTTATTTAAAATCCAATCCTAATGATTTTAAGGAAAATTTTGACATCTTTCTTTGTTATATGTGTTACTTGTGGATAAATTTACTTTAAATTAATTAAGTGACAAAAGATTACTATTGACAAATTAGTCAATGACATATTTTTAGCTTAAGGTACTTAAATGGATTTACTTGGATTTAAAAATCTAATTCTCTCTTAAAGCATCAAAATAGATACTTTTTTTTTTTAAAGATTTTATTTATTTATTTGACAGAGAGAGAGAGAGAAAGCATAAGCAGGCAGAGAGGCAGGCAGAGGGAGAGGGAGAAGCAGGCTCTCCATCGAGCAGGGAGCCCGATGCGGGGCTCGACCCCAGGACTCCGGAATCATGACCTGAGCCGAAGGCAGCCACTCAACCGACTGACCCACCCAGGCGCCCATCAAAATAGATACTTTATGACGGTGATAATTCTTGTATTTTGGACTTAAAATCATTTAACTTATTTTTCACAATTTGCATTTTATTTCTAAGAGACAAAATAAGAGAGAATGCTTTAGGCTGCTTCCGGCAAGCTTTGCAAGTCAAAGAGCACATTTATAAGTGTGATTAGTCTTTATTTCCAACAAATGCAAAGATAATTTGATAGTTACTATTTATATACTTTTGACATACATTTTTAAAATTTTAAAGCCATCCTGATGTGCTTTTTGGGAATTATAAACAGATAGGTACAATGTTTTGGGTAAAAATTATCTTCTTACAATTTCATTGCATTTTTATGCTTCTTATATTAACTTGTTTTCAAAGGCAATATCCCTTATGCTTCTTGTTTTTAATGATTGGTCTTTATTTGTAAATTAAATAACATGTAATGAAGAATAAAAGCATCAAAAATGGTATAATAGTTGAAACCTCAAAGTAGTGATTAGTATTTAACTAAATGATAAATGACTGAGTAGCCAGGGCTTTAGTAAAAGTATTTGCTATCAGTCTTGCTCATTTGATACGTACTCACAGGCTTTCAAACTATTCTGTTTCATTGGGAAAATGATTTAGATTAATATTTCGTGTATTGCTATTTTGATGAATAAAAACAACTGTTGCTATTATTGCTTTTAAACACGAGGGGGCTTGAACAACGTCAGTTGGGAAGCACAGCTGTATTTGGCCATGCATTTTACTCATGTAGTTTAAGGTGGATCTGTTCTGTAGGTTGATGCTAAGATGAAAATTTGGAGACAGACATGGAGGTCTTCCCTACTTTACAATTTTATTTTTCTCTTCCTCTTTCTTAATCGGTTTACACCCTCCCAGGGCAGTCAGGAGGAGACTAGTGAGGCAGAGCCAGGTGTAGTCAAAACCTCTTTTCCTTTCTTGCAGTGCCCAGAGCCCAGGCTGCACCCTGCTGCCCCACGTGACCACTGGCCTGGTTTCTCAGGCAGCTCTTCTGTATGTCCTCTCCCGAAGGCCCTTTCCTGCTCTCCTGGATGGCGACCAAGCAATCAGGTAAGCTGATCCTAAAGAATGTGCTCATGGTTCTGAAATGTTAAGGAGAGGGCAAAGATCTCTGATGCATGCTGAGAACGATATTTTAATTCAGAGAAATGTCATCAAAGGTAAGAACTGCATATCTATGGCAATACTATCCCCAGACCATCATGAGAGGATTCTCTGCTCTGGGTTCATGCTTTAGAGAGACCTGCTCTGGTCCTCCTCTGGCCCAGTCCCTCCCCACAGAACAAGAAGTCTTTGGGGGGCTAGGAGAGGTGCCCATCCAGAGCCGGGTTCTTCCAGGAATTCCCTGTCTAAACAGGCCTGTCCTTCTTTTAGGGCATGTGCAGGCCTTCACTCTGGGTTCATTTTCCCCAGGGTAGATGGACCCTGCTGTTACTTGGCCCACAGGGCAGCCAGGCTATTGTTTGGGGTGGTGGAGGGCAGAGTCTGGATTTGCTGGTTGGAGGTAACAATGTATATGTAAGACCTGTCTGTGTATGAGAAGGAGCAGAAGTGGAAGGGGGGGAGGGTGGACTGTGATCGGAGGAGAGCTCTCTTTTCTGTCCCGTATTCTGGTGCAGAGCTCTAAGGAGCCTGAGCATTCTAGATTTGAATCTGACCTTCTAGCTTGTTTTGACATTACATTTACCTAGGTGGAACTATAGAATGTATTTCAATAATAATGTTTTATTATGAATTAAGGATTTTAAAGTATTTGGATGTGTGGTATGTTAACCTCTATCTGTACTTTTTGTACTGTATTTGTACTTACTTTGGGGTCCCCACAATGTTAAGGGTGAATCTGTCTGTAGAGACAGGGAAAAGTCAGTCTCTATGGTATTCCTCAAATGTCACCATCTCTACATCTGCCCAGATAGAGGACAGATTCCTTTCTTCCCATACAGAAAGCAGCTCAACACACTGACCTGGGTCAGGATATAATGGTCACAGGGAATCTTTGGTAAGAGCTGGAGAACTATTGAAGGAGAATGATGAATTTCCTTTGTGGCTCTTTGAGGAAATAGATGGGTTTCGATGAAGTGAAAATAAACTGATTTTGATCTGTTTAAAAAATCTCATTCATTTGCAAAAAAATATCATGTTAGTTCTGCAACAAGTACAACATGCATTAATTTTATTACATTTCTTTGATTTTTCATGGTGTACTTTCTTGAAATCATTTTGTGGTTGTGTTTTGGGGCATGTTAACTAGCAAATGATTGGAACTTAGATAGATGTGGTTTTCCATGAGCTGAAAAAAAGTTATAGTTTCATTCTAGATATTAAATGGTCTCCTTCCAAAAATCTGATGCAAAACATTGTGTAACAACCATGAAAATGTTAAATTCTTTTGACTCAGTAAGTCTCACATCCAAATATCTGTCTTAGTCCCTTTGGGTTTCTATAGCAAAATAGCAGAAACTAGATGGCTTAAGAAATTTATTTCTTATGGTTCCAGAGTCTGGGAAGTCCACACTGGCAGATTTAGTGTCTGGTGAGGACATAGACAACCATCTTCCCACTGTAACCTCACCTGAAGGAGTGGGCAATGGGACTTTCTCACCCTCTTTTATGAGGGCATTCATTTTCATTCATGATGGCAGGGGCCCCATGACCTAATCACCTCTTGAAACCATCCCCTTGTGGATTACTACTCAACGTATGAATTTTGTGAGAACACGTTCAATCCATAGCACTACCCTAAGCAAATTAAATTTGTAATTATCACTTGATTATTGCTTGATTTGTATTATTACTTGATGAAATCATTATTAAAATAGTGGGAAGAATGTAGAAACAAAAATTTTTGAAAATATTTTAAGTAAAAGATGTGATACAAAACTCATGTGCATGTGAAGTATGGGGAAAATAGGAGAACACATTCAAAAAGGCTGGAAGGATGTGTACAAATGCAGTAATAGTTCTGTTCAAGTTAAGGAATTATATGCATGGATTTTCCTTTTCTGTTAATTTTTACAAATTAATGTATATCAAAGTTTGATGTATGATTAGATGAAACATTCAGAAAGTTCTGCAAGGTTTATTAAATAAAACAGCCCTTCAACCTCCCCCATCCCCTTCATTTCCCTGTTCTCTGGAATTAACAACTTCTGTTTTTCTTTTGATATTTACCTCCGTATCTATGAATATCATGCTTACTTTGTAACTACTTAGTTAATTAATTAATTTTTGCAAATAACCACCTCTTCAGTTACTTATCATTTTGCCCCATCCTCTCAACATAGTCGTTTTGGTTAGGTCAACATTCATTGTTTATATTATTATGACCATGTAAACAAATACTATTCACAGTTGAGCCATGATGTATACCATGATTATATTTCCTTTTTTTGTAGTACTCTTTGTTTTTCTGGGAGTTAATCATTGTTCTCTTTTTATTCACTTCACCCTGTTTGCACCCTCTTCACTAATTTCTCCCTAATTCCTTTATCATAAGTTTAAAGTTTCTCTTGGGGCACCTGGATGGCTCAGTCGGTTGAGCGACGGACTCTTGATTTCTGTTCAGGTCGTGATCTCAGGGTTCTGGGATACAGCCCCCTGTCTGGTTCCACGCTCAGCAGAGTCTGTTTGCCCCTCTCCCACTGCTCCTCCCCCAGCTCACACTCGTGCTCTCGCTCTCTCTCTCTCTCTCTCTCTCTCTCAATAAATAAATAAATAAATAAATAAATAAATAAATAAATATCTTTAAAGTTTCTCTTAATCCAAATACATCATGTGTTTTCTCTGTTTTATCTTCTTGAAGACATTTCTCGTAGGATCTAGGCACTGCTTCGGTCTGGACTTTCAGCCCACTGTGCACAGATGTCCCTTTACCACCATCTGGGGGATTGCCTCTGTTTTCTCTTCAGCTGGATTTCTATTTCTGGGAGTGGATGTCTTCCTGTTTCTTGGTTCACTCCTTCATTTTGGAGAAGCACATCATTTAGTAGCTTTCTGAGAAAGTGCATGGGGGGTATATTTTTTGAAAACTTGAAAGGAGTTTTTCTATTATTTCGTAGCTTCCAATGTTACTGTTAAAATATCTAATGCTCACCTAATCTTCCCTATTTTCCTCTTCATGCTTTTTATTTTTTATTTATTTTTAATTTTATTTCAGCATAGTTAACACATAGTATTATATTAGTTTCAGGTGTACAAGATAGTGATTCCACAGTTCCATATATTACTCAGTGCTCATCAAGATAAGTGTGCTCTTAATCTCCTTCACCTATTTCACTCATCCCCCCCAACCACTTTCCCTCTGGTAACCATCAGTTTGTTCCCCCATCCAGGTACTAACCAGGTCCAACCCTGCCTAACTTCTGAGATTAGACCAGATCAGGTGCATTCAGGCTGGTATGGCCATCGACCAGTTTGTTCTCTATAGTTAAGAATCTATTTCTTGGTTTGTGTCTTTTTTCTTCTTCCTTTGGTTCTTTTGTTTCTTAAATTCTACATGTGAGTGAAATCATATGGTACTTGTCTTTCTCTGACTGACTTATTTCACTTAGCATTATACTCTCCAGCTTCATCCATATTGTTGTAAATGGCAAGATTTTATTCTTTTTTATGGCTAATATTCCATTGTATATATGTGTGTGTGTGTGTGTGTGTGTGTGTGTGTGTGTGTGTGTGTATAATATATATACCACTTTTTCTTAATCCGTTCATCTATGGATGGACACTTGGGCTGCTTCCATAATTTGGCTTTTGTAAATAATGCTGCAATAAACACAGAGGTGCATATATCCCTTTAAATTGGTGTTTTTGTATTCTTTGGGTAAATACTGGATCTAGGATATTCTAGTTTTAATTTTTTGAGGACCCTCCATATTGTCTTCTACAATGGCTGTACCGGCTTGCATTCCCACTATCTGTGCAAGAGGGTTCCTTTTTTGGCACATCCTTGCTAACACTTGTTTCTTCAGTTTTTGGTTTTAGCCATTCTGACAGGTGTAAGGTGATATTGCATTGTGATTTTGATTTGTATTTCTCTGATGATGAGTAATGTTGAGCATCTTTCTCTTTGTCTGTTGGCCATCTGGATGTCTTTTTTTTATTTTTTAAAGATTTTAAAATTTATCTGAGAGAGAGAGAGAGAGAGAGCACTGTGGGGAGGGGTAATGGGAGAGGGAGAGAGAGAATCCCAAGCACACTCCATGCTAAGCACAGAGCCTGACACGGGGCTCGATCCCTTGACCCTGAGATCATGACCTAAGCCGAAATCAAGAGTTAGATGCCCAACAGGCTGAATCCCCCAGGCACCACCTGGATGTCTTCTTTGGAGAAATGTCTGTTCATGTCTTCTGCCCATTTTTAATTGGATTATTTGTGGGTTTTTTGTTTGTTTGGCGTGTTGAGATGTATCAGTTCTTTATATATTTTGGATACTAACCCTTAATTGGATATGTCATTTGCAAATATCTTCTCCCATTCAGTGGATTGTCTTTTAGTTTTGTTGGTTGTTTGCTTTGGTGCACAGAAGCTTTTAATTTTGATATAGTCCCAGTGGTTTATTTTTGCTTTTGTTTCCCTTACCTTGGTGGACACATCAAGAAAAATGTTGCTAAGCCCAATGTCAGAGAAATTACTGCCTGTGCTCTCTTCTAGGATTTTAATGGTTTCAGGTCTCACATTTAGGTCTTTAATCCATTTTGAGTTTATTTTTGTGTATGGTATAAGAAAGTGGTCCAGTTTCATTCCTTTGCATGTAGCTGTCCATTTTCCCCAATACCATTTGTTGAAGAGATTTTTTCCCATTGTATATTCTTGCCTCCTTTGTCAAAGATTAATTGACCATACAATTGTGAGTTTATTTCTGGGCTTGCTATTCAGCTCCATTGGTCTATGTGTCTGTTTTGTCCCAGTGCCATACTGGTTTGATTCCCACAGCTTTGCAATACCAACTTATAGTCTAGAATTGTGATACCTCTAATACAACTTATAGTCTAGAATTGTGATACCTCTAGTTTTGTTTTTCTTTTTCAAGATTGCTTTGGCTATTTGGGATCTTTGTGGTTCCATACAAATATTAGGATTGTTTATTCCAGTTCTTTGAAAAATGCTGTTGGTGTTTTGATAGAGATTGTATTAAATCTATAGATTGCTTTGGGTAGTATAGACATTTTAACAATATTTGTTCTTCCAATCCATTAACATGGAATATTTTTCCATTTCTTTGTGTCATCTTCAATTTCTTCCATCAGTGTTTTATAGATTTCAGAGTACAGGTCTTTTACCTCTCTGGCTGAGTTTATCCTAGGTATTTTATTATTTTTGGTGCAATTGTAAATGGGATTTTTTTCCATCTTGCCTTTGAGTCTCAGCCCTTCTATTGAAAATTTCATTTCTGCCATCATAATATTTAATTTCAAGAACACTTTTCTTGAAATTTCTATGAAATTTTTTATAACATCATGTTTGTTGTGTGGGTGCAATATTATGTTCTCTTTATTTTTCTAAGGATGCTGAATTAAAGGTTTATCTTATTTTTGCCTGATTTATTTTTTGGAAAGAATCCTTTAGTGTTGTCTCTGTTCCTTCTGAGTTTCTTTGGTTTCTGGCTTTCCTAAATGTTAGAGGATCTTTAGCAGTTCTCTCATATTTAAGACGGGGACACCACAAAGTTTCTAGAAGCTCTGCGTGTGGAGGAAGAATGGCTTGTGGACTTGTGGGCTTAACTTCTGAGTGATCTAGTTCAGCTCTTTCTCGGGAGGAATTTTTTGGCTGTTAGTATCTTTAGATCTCTTGTGTTGGGATGGTCAGGTTATCTGGAGAAGAACCTTTCAGTCTCTAATCCAAAGAATATAAACCTAGTCGTCAGTGTTCTGGGAGCCAGAGAATGGGGCTTGAGGGCTTTACCTTTCAGTATATGGACTTTAACTTAATCCCCGGTTTTCAATAGACACTTCTCTTCTCAACTCTGCCTTGTGTATCTTAGAGCAGACAGAATCCCTTTCTTTAAAATTTTTGGGATAAGCAATGTCCCACTGGTCTTTGAGTAGATGCCTTTTTTTTTTTTCACTACAGCCTTAGTTCTGTATTAATTAAATTTAGTTCATTATGCCCCTGTAGCCTCATCTGCAGAAATTACCTCCTATAATAGACTAAGATAAAAAAGATATAGCATTTTATGATAACTATTGTAATAAAAATAACTAATATTTGTATAGTGCTTCACAGCTTATAATGTGAACGTGGATGATTTTATTGAATCTTTTAACAACTTTGTGTGACACAGCAGATTATATTTTCCAAAGATGGAAAATTTATATCTCATCTCCCATGCTCTTAGAATCCATTGTTGATGTTTCTTCATGAGTAGGGTGCCATAGACTTTTGTAACTACCTCTACCAGTAGAATACGTGGCCATGACTCTATGTGACATCCAAGACTGACTCATAAAAGGGAAGAGAGTTTTTTTCTGGATCTCTCTCTCAAGACATGCTCCTTTCGAGGCACCGTGTAAGAAATCTGGCTACCTTGAAGTTGCCAGGGTGGAGAGACCATGTAGACAGAGTGTGCGGAGACACAAAGAAATGCCTGAAGCATTCTAGTGACTCTAGCTCCTTGCTGTTCCTGTCTTCCCAGGCCAGATGACATATGAGTGGAGAATATATAAGTGAAGAAGTCTTTAAGAAGACACCAGGCACAGTCATATCCTGACTGCAACCTCATGAAGGGCCCTGAGTTAGAACTGCCCAGCTGAATTGCTCCCAAATTTTTGACTCAGAGAAAGATAATAACTAATGTTGTTTTAAACCACTAAGTTTTGGAATGATTGTTTTATAATCATAGCGATGATAACATATGGTATTATTATTTTACCTATTTAACTGTTACGGATATTGAGATCAGTGGCCTGCTGAAGGCTCATCAAGTGACAGAGTTGGGATATGCCCTCATGTTGTTAGCTCTGATTTCCTTGTTATTTGTTCTCTCTGCTGTAGGTTAAGGCATAGTCACACACATAACTTATATTTCCTTCTTCATTTTACATAAATCTGGGGGTGGTGACTTTTTTCTTTCTCTCTCAATTTCTGAGTTTCTTGTTCACCCCCCACCTCCACCTGCACCATAGCTAACACGATCACTGTTGGTCTGCTCTGTGACCACTCATCTCTCGGGGTTTGACTCTTACAATATTTTCTTTGGCACACCCATGCCTCTGGCTTGAATCAAGCTTTGGAAGTCATGTAGTGACACTACTTTAAGGCTGTCATGGGGAAGGATCCCCCTGAAGGGAAGAGGAACATTTTGCTGTATTGTGTGGGCTGCTCATTTAAGCCCATGATAGCCTGGCACCTGTGTTCCTAGTGAAACAATTCAGTGAGCTTGTGAGTGGGCAGAGAGCCAGTCTAGCAGATGGTCATGAGGGAAGGGACCATGTACCGTGTGATCATCAAGTGTGCTTGCCCAGGGCGGGAGTCCCTGCCAGAAAGGTCCAAATGCCTGCCCTTAGAACTGGAGTCTTATTTTTTAGAAGGATGGCTAAAATAGAAAAAAAAAGCCTGGAAAAAGCTTAACAAAAACAACATTTTTTTTTTTTTAATTGAGTTGGGAACTTAGAAAGAACTGAGGTGTGATAGGAGAGATCTTTTGGGAGTTGAAGTGCTTGGTCATAAGGTACTTACTGTGGAGCTTTTTTCCTGGGTTAACAATAGCTCACTATGAAATAAGAGAATGTGGATATTCATTGTGCATGCACAGAAGGTGTATCCAAGGCCCATAGCTTTACCAATGGGATGATTCTGGAAACACTTGAGGAAGAAGGCCAGTGTCTATGACTTACCTGTCTGGAAATAGGAGTTGCAGCAGATGAGCAGGCAATTAGGCTGGGAGGTTCACTGAGCCTCATCATCAGAGCCCCCTTTCCTTTCCTCTGTCTTCTGTCAATCTAGAAGCCCTCTTGTTCAGATCTGCCTCATCTTCTTCTTTCCAGAAAGACTGAGCCCCATGCAACATTTTTGGTTGTCTAACACCCATGATATTGTAGACTCTACCAATGGATTTTGTCTTTTTAAAAAAATGTTTATCCCCATTGAATCTTCAGTAGATGTTCATGTATTCATTTTTTCTAGAAATCATTTATTATTTTCTCTCATATTATAAGAAAATATGCCTCACGGTGGTAGAGATATGGAGATTTAAATTCTGGTTTCAGAATTCAAAGGCTCTTCCATTTCATAAGCAAGTAAAATTACATAGAGGTAAACATGAAGCAGGATGTTAGAGGCTATGATAGGGGCTCTTACTGCTACTTCCTCTTAGAAAATACATGTGTATTGAATAATATTTAGAAAATATAGGTAATCAAATAGAATGAAATAAAAATTTCATTTAACTTCATCATCTATAGACAACCACTCTGCCTGTTTTGATATATACATTTTAGTCATTTGTGTGTGCACACAACATACAGATACAAAATAGGATCATACTGGATATTTTGTTTTGTAACCTGCCTTTTTTGCCCAATTGTGACCATCTTTCTAGGACATGAAACATTTTATAACATTATTTTAAATGGTTGCATAATATTCCATCGTTCCTGAGTCCTTTAGTGTGTATTTTGGGCTTTTAGCACGTCACTCCCCCCTTATAAACATGCAAATTAAACATACTAGTAACTATATCCTTGTGTGTACCTGTGGTGACCTTTGGATAAATTCCCAGAAGAAGAAATATTGGGATAAACCAAATCTACATTTTCAAGGCTTTAAATACTTCTGCCAAATTTGTCATCAAGAAAGATGTCCCTCAGTTGCATGAAAGTCTGATACCCCTGCAGTTTGAACAACATTTTACAACATTCGACAAATTACCACAAACTCTGAACATTTGGTAGGTAAAAGATGTATTATCACTGCTTTTCTGATTTACATTTCTTTGATTACTAAGCAGATTGGATAAGGTTACAATAGATTATGTAAAATTGACATAGTTGTACTTAGAAGCAGAATCAAGACTTACTATGCATCAGGGATGGGTTAGCCTGGTGATGGGTATTAAAGAGGGCACATTCTGCGTGGAGTACTGGGTGTTATGCGCAAACAATGAATCATGGAACACTGCATCAAAAACTGATGATGTAATGTATGGTGATTAACATAACAATAAAAAATAAAATATTTAAAAAAAAGACTTACTACGCATCAGTAAGAATGAAGTATTAATAATAAGTTGGGGCAGACGATTTCATTTAACTTTTTATTAGAGTTAATAGGCAAGTGAGTCAAAATAATATGGCAGGTATAGTATGACTGTTTCCTAGGCTGGCATTTGACACTAATATATCTTTAAACAATTTCCTGCCATCAAAATCAAGAAATATGGGTGGAAAGACATTTTCATTTATTGGGTTTCTACCTGGTTGGACTGTTTCTGTGCACTAAAAGGAGATCTTCAGGAACAAACCTCAGGCCTCTGTCCTCGGATCCATGTCCTCAGTAGTTACATCAAGGCCATGAATGAAGTCATGATGATTAAAGTTAAAGGTGATGTAAAATTGGCATAATAAAATCAGAATTAAAGAAAAAAAGCATGACAGAAAAAAAGCCCTTAGCATCAATCGCACTTGGAGGATGGGAGTTGAGTATTGTGGTTTGGTAGTAGCATACATTTAAAAAAGTGGCCTTTTTAGTGAAATCAGTATGTTTTGAATCTGCAGAGTAATATATCTGGGAAAAAGGGAAAGTAGCAGAAGACTACATTAATAGAAATGAGAATACAGTTACTTCTAGGAAGTGGGAGGAGAGGGCAGCACCCCATATTGCCCTGGCCAGGTCTCCCTCTGGGTTAATATTTTATGTGTTGGTTTTCTCATTTTCAGAAGGGTGTGAACCCCTCCCACCCTTTCAAATTTCAGAAGCTTCTGTGTACTCATTCAGTGTATTTGGGCACATAATTCAGTGCCCTTAGAAAACCCAAGGGAAATCATAGATAGACTTTAGAATTTTGTTATGCCTTTCAAGGTGCAAGGGGATCATTTTATTTGTTAAACTGGATATGTACATGATGATTGTTTTGCATCTTTTTATTTCTGCTACTTCCAGGGATCTAGAGATTTATTCTTCAAGAGGATCATTAATAGTAAATTCCCTCTGCATGTTTATATATGTTTGTATAAATATCAGGATGGTAACTTTGTTTCTAAGGGTTATAGGGACAGAGGAGGAAAGGAGAAAGATGATTAAGGTTTTCTTTGTACATCTTTGCTTTCACTACTTGCAATGAACATGTATTAATTTTCTTTTGGAAGAAAGAAAAGATTGATGAATTTATTTTTTATTATTTTTTTAAGATTTATGTCTTTATTTCAGTGAGGGAGAGCGTGGGGGGAGGGGCAGAGGAAGAGGGAGAGAGAAACCTAAGCAGACTCCCCACTGAGCATGGACCTGGACGTGGGGCTCTATCTCAGGACCCTGAGATCAAACCGGAGCTGAAACCAAGAGTCAGGCACTTAACCGACTGTGCCATCCAGGCGCCCCTTTTATTAATTTTTATAAACAATCATAAAGTTATAAAAAGTTAGAAATATAGTAAAAAGAACTTTTTGAAGCCCTGAACCATTTGGGAATAAATTGCCAAACTGATGATCCATCATTTCTGAGTCCTTTAGTGTGTATTTCCTATAAGTAAAGACAATTCCCCTCCTGACCACAATACAACCACCAAAATCAGAAAATTAACATTGATATGTTGCTATATTGAATGCTTATACCCCATCCGAGTTTTACCAATTGTCCCATAATTTTTTTTTATAGCAAAAGGATTTAGCTCAGAATCACATATTGCATTTAGTGTCATCTATCTTTAGTCTCCTCAGTTTGTAACAGTTCCTCAGTCTTTCCTTTCATGACCTGAAACTTGAGGATTACAGGACAGTTATTTTGCAGAATGTTCCTGCATTTGGATTTGTCTGATGTTTCCTCATGAGTAGATTCAGGTTGTGCACCTTTGGCAGGAATATCAAAGATGTGACACTGTATATTATAGGGTGACACAATTTTGATTGTCCCATCACTGGTGATGTTCCCTTTGTTCACTTGATTAAAATGTTTTTTGCCAGGCTTATCCAATGTAAAGTTACTCTCTCCCCCTTGGTGATTGATAAATATTTGTATGGAGGTACTTTGAAACAAGGTAAATATCTGGGTCTCCTTCAGACTTATTTATTTATTTATTTAGGAATTTGTGATGTCTTATTATTTAGGGGAAAAATTCTTGTACTCTGTCATAATTAAATGTTCCAATTATCCCAGATTTGGCTGGTGAGAAACCTTTTCAAGCTGGTTTCTCTAGTCTTTTGACATGTTCCCATCATTCTTTGAGTACTTCCATACTTTCTGACACAACAAGATATTTCAGGCTTATCTTGTACTTTCACTGCCTCAGTCCTGGAACTGACTGTTCTTCAAAGGGTCTTTGGTTCCTTTTAGTGGGAAATGGTATTTAGAAACAAATATCTGAGCAATAAGTTTATTTACTGGCATTGAGGTGTTGCTGCTCTTGGTAGAAAGAGCTAGGTAATAATATGTGTGTACATGTATGTATGTGTGCATGTATACATTCACTTATACACACACTGCTCTCCATGTAACCAGTTTTCTATCTCTGCCATGCATGGACACCCTTTGTACCCTGCTTGGGATTTAACTCCCAGCACCAGATCACAGCCCCATGTGGTTGTTTTTCTTACCTGGAGCTGGCTCTGACATCACATGCCAGGCTCTCCTTTGTGAGGGATGCTCTTCCCATCCTGCCTGGGTTCTAACTCCCTATGTTGGCTGCCCCAGGCCCTCCCCCACGTCTGTGATATCTACCTTGCTCTACTCTTGCTTAAACATTCACTGTTACCATTGGCTTAAAAGTCCTTTACTCTTCAAAGCTGCCACTCATTCTATTTTCTCAATATTAGACATGAACAGGTTAACATCACAGTTGACAGCCACTAATGCCAGTAGTTGGATCAAGGCAGTTTCCAGCTGGGAAATATGAGAAGTTATTTCTCAAGTATTTCACTTTATAGAGGAAACTGAGATGGAGGTGAGATGTGGCAGATAGTGAACAGAAACAGGGCAGGTGAATGCTGGGCAGGAGTCACGCAGGACTATATATGAGGAGGCAGGTGGGCAGAGATGGCTCTGGATGCCAGCCAGACAGAGGAGTCCAAGAAATATGTTGGTGAATTTTTAGAGGTAGAGGAGTTATGTAGAAGAATTTTTCAAAAAGTCAGAATGGTGAGTAGATTGAAAAAGGTGGTCGGTATAGCTCTTCTTGCTTCAGGAGTGAATTGTGTGACAAACTCCTTCACAAACAGCTCATTGTAGGTGACAGGGCTTCTGCTTGGCCATTTATTTTTGAAGGGATTAGTCTTTGAATAGGCTTGTAACCAACATCAGGAACAATTTCTACCCTGTTAGGATTTCTTCAGTGTGCTGACATTTGATGACAATATTTGAAATGTGCAGACAGTGCAGAAAGGGACTGGGGCTGGGGACTGTGGCCTCACAAGTCAGTAGACTGGAGCTCATGATCCATAAGGTACCATTTCTTTGGGGATTCAAGTTTTAGAGCAGTGTTTTTTAGGGACTGTCTATATTGGGATCACCTTAGATATTTCTTAAAAATGGGACCTGTCTTCCATCGCAGAGGTATGATTAAGAACCTCAAGAGTGGAGGCAGGATCTGGAAATGTGATTTTTAGACAAGTTTCTTGGGGGTGTCATAAGCACTCTCAAGTTTGAGACACTAAGAAAGGTAAACAGCATAGCAAAACTTGCTTAGTGTATTCTTTAAAATCTTGCTTCTTTATATAATCTTTTTCTTATGTTTTGGTAGTGTCTTTTTTATTTACAAAGAGATATATTTTTGATGATAACAAGTTGTCCAGTGAGGTAATGTCCTGAGTCTGTACCAAATTTGACAACTTGTAACATTTTGCTAATCGACCCACACTGCCACCTAGTGATAGTTCATTCAATTACAGCTAGCCGCCACACAAATTCCTGAACCTTAGAGTGTTTACCACAAGGCAGTTCATCTCTGATTCAATTGAATCCATGTTCCAACTAGAGGTTGTTTAAAGTATCATATCCCTTTCATTCACATTGGTTAGTCTTACTGTCAGTGGACCATGGCATTATAGTAAAAGGTTTCTTGGTAGATATTTAGACTTTTTTGGCTTTTTCCTCTTACATATTTTATATATGTCTGTTAGATTGTTCAGAACATCACAAATATGAACCCTAGGTACTTTCTAAAAATTTTTACCTTTCATGTGTGTAATGAGTTTTTACTGAAGTCAAGTAAGTTCTATTAAGAAATTTTTAGGTGCTTTTTATTAATTTAAGGGAGAAAAAATATATTAAGAAAAATTTGAGGGAGTACCTACTAGATTTTAATAAAATTAGAATATATGAATTAGTATTAAATTTTATACATTTTACAATAAACAATAGTTTTTATAAAATTCACTATACTTTTGCAATATTAATATCAATCTTAAAACTTCTAATACATATTAGTGGTAAATTGAGTAAGGTATTAAAATATTACAGACTCACAAACTTAATATTATCTTGTGGTTATATAGGTAAGATTAGCTATGGTTACTTATTTAAGTTATATGAAAATATTCATGTATGGTTACATAGTCATATTTATGTATACATACTTGTCCTATTATTTTCATATAAAGTGTTTCTAGTGAAATCTCAAGAACATTTCGTTACTCTTATAATTGCATGTACAGATATTTACTAACAAAACTATTTTTAAGTTTTGGATGATAAAATATGCAATCTTCTTCATAAAAGTCCTAGTAGAGATTGTTTTAATGATGGCCTCTATTATTAAGATCTGACCATGATTCGGGGCACCTGGGTGGCTCAGTCGGTTTTAAGCGGCTGCCTTCGGCTCAGGTCATGATCCCAGGGTCCTGGGATCGAGCCCCGCATCGGGCTCCCTGCTCTGCAGGGAGCCTGCTTCTCCCTCTCCCTCTGCCTGCTTCTCTGCCTACTTGTGCTCTCTATCTCTCTGTCAAATAAATAAATAAAATCTTTAAAAAAAAAAGATCTGGCCATGATTAGTCTAATATTAGAAAAAAGTTTTGAGCAACAAAAAAGGATAAATAATTTCAACAAGGACAATGAGATGAGTGATTCTTACTTCTTAATTTTCTTGTAATATTTGAAATTCCAGAAAATTTTCAACTTTATTTTTATTCCTTTTATTTTATTTATTTATTAATTTTTTATTTGAATTCAATTTAGTTAACATATGCTATATTATTAGTTTCAGGGGTAGAATTTAGTGATTCATCAGTTGCATATAACACTCCACACTGATTATATCAAGTGTCCTCCTTAATACCCATGACCCAGCTACCCCATCCCCTTACCCACCTCTCCTCCAGCAACCCTCAGTTTGTTTCCTATAGTTAAGAGTCTCTTACGGTTTGCCTCCCTCTCTGTTTTTATCTTATTTTACTTTTTTCACTTCCCCTTGTTCATCTGTTTTGTTTCTTAAATTCTACATGTGAGTGAAATCATATGGTATTTGTCTTTCTCTGACTGACTTATTTCACTTAGTATAATACCCTCTAGTCATTGCAAATGGGAAAATTTCATTCTTTTTGATGGCTGAGTAATATTCCATTGTATGTATATGTGTATACATATATGTATATATATACCACATCTTCTTTATCCATTCACCTGTTGACGGACATCTGGGCTCTTTGCATATTTTGGCCATTGTGGACTTTTCTGCTATAAACATTGGGGTGCATGTGTCCCGTTGAATCACTATGTTTGTATCTTTTGGATAGATACCTAGTAGTGCAATTGCTGGGTCATAGGGTAGCTGTATATTTAACTTTTTGAGGAAACTCCATACTATTTTCCAGAGTGGCTGTACCCATTTGTCTTCCCACCAGCAGTGAAAGGACGTTCCCCTTTCTCTGCATCTTTGCCAACATCTTTTGTTTCCTGAGTTGTTCATTTTAGCCATTCTGATGGGTATGAGGTGGTATCTCATTGTGGTTTTGATTTGTGTTTCCCTGATGATGAGTGATGTTGAGCATTTTTTCATGTGTCTGTTAGCCATTTGTATGTCTTCTTTGGAGAAGTGTCTGTTCATGTCTCCTGCCCATTTCTTGACTGGATTTTTTGTTGTTTGTGTGTTGAGTTTGATAAGTTCTTTATAGATTTTTGGGTACAGGCTCTTTACCTGATTTGTCATTTGCAAATACCGTCTCCCATTCCATAGGGTGTCTTTTAGTTTTTTTTTTATTGTTTCCTTTGCTGTGAAAAAGCTTTTTATCTTGATGAAGTCCCAGTAGTTCATTTTTGCTTTTGTTTCCCTTGCCTCTGGGGACACATCTAGCAAGAAGTTGCTGCAGCCAAGGCCAAAGAGGTTGCTGCCTATGTTCTTCTCTAGGATTCTGATGGATTCCTGTCTCACATTTAGGTCTTTCATCCATTTTGAATTTATTTTTGTGTATGGTGTAAGCAAATGGTCCAGTTTCATTCTTCTGCATGTGGCTGTCCAATTTTCCCAACACCATTTGTTGAAGAGACTGTCTTTTTTCCATTGGATATTCTTTCCTGCTTTGTTGAAGATTAGTTGACCATATAGTTTGAGTCCATTTCTGGGTTCTCTATTCTGTTCCATTGATCTGTGTGTCTGTTTTTGTGCCAGTACCATACTGTCTTGATGATTACAGCTTTGGAATACAGCTTGAGGTCTGGAATTGTGATGCCTCCAGCTTTGGTTTTCTTTTTCAATATTCCTTTGGCTATTCGGAGTCTTTTCTGGTTTCAGACAAATTTTAAAATTGTTTGCTCCAACTCTGTGAAAAATGCTCGTGGTATTTTGATAGGGATTGCTTTGAATGTGTAGATTGTTTTGGGTCGCATAGACATTTAAACAATATTTGTTCTTCCAATCCATGAGCATGGAATGTTTTTCCATTTCTTTGTGTCTTCCTCAATTTCTTTCATAAGTGTTCTATAGTTTTCAGAGTACAGATCTTTACCTCTTTGGTTAGGTTTATTCCTAAGTATCTTATGGTTTTTGGAGCATGTTCCCTCTATCCCTACATGGCAGAGAGTTTTAATCAAGAAAGGATGCTGTACTTTGTCAAATGCTTTTTTTGCATCTATTGAGAGGATCATATGGTTCTTGTCCTTTCTTTTAATAATATGGCATATCACATTGATTTGCAGATGTTGAACCACACCTGCAGTCCAGGAATAAATCCCACTTGGTTGTGGTGAATAATCCTTTTAATGTACTGTTGGGTCCTATTAGCTCGTATCTTGGTGAGAATTTTTGCATCCATGTTCATTAGGGATACTGGTCTGTAATTTTCCTTTTTAGTGAGGTCTTTGTCTGGTTTTGTGATCAAGGTAATGCTGGCCTCATAGAAAGAATTTGGAAGTTTTCCTTCCATTTGTATTTTTTTTGGAACAGATTCAGAAGAATAGTTATTAATTCCTCTTTACATGTTTGGTAGAATTCCCCTGGGAAGCCATCCATCCCTGGATTCTTGTTTGTTGGGAGATTTTTGATTACTGATTCAGTTTCTTTGCTGGTTATGGGTCTGTTCAGGTTTTCTATTTCTTCCTGTTTCAGCTTTGGTAGTTTATATGTTTCTTTTTTTAAAATTTTTTTATTGTTATGTTAATCACGGTAGTTTATATGTTTCTAAGAATTTATCCATTTCTTCCAGATTGCCTAATTTGTTGGCATATAATTGCTCATAATATTCTCTTATAATTGTTGGTATTTCTTTGGTGTTATTTGTGATCTCTCCTCTTTCATGCATGATTTTATTTAATTGGGTCCTTTCTCTTTTCTTTTTGATAAGTGTGGCTAGGGGTTTATCAGTCTTGTTAATTCTTTCAAAGAACCAGCTCCTAGTTTTGTTGATCTGTTCTACTGGGTTTTTTTAAATTTTATTTCTATATCATTGATTTCTGCTCTAATCTTTATTGTTTCTCTTCTCCTCCTGGATTTAGGCTTTATTGGTGTTCTTTTGCCAGCTCCCTTAAGTGTAAGGTTAAGTTGTGTATTTGAGACTTTTCTTGTTTCCTGAGGAAGGCCTATATTTCTATATACTTCCTTCGTAGGACCACCTTTGCTGCATCCCAAAGGTTTTGAACTGTCCTGTTTCATTTTTATTTGCTTCCATGTATTTTTTAAAAATTCCTCTTTAATTTCCTACTTGACCTATTCATTCTTCAGTAGGATGTTCTTTAGCCTCTATGTATTTGTGGTCCTTCCAAATTTCGTCTTGTGGTTGACTTCAAGTTTCATAGTGTTGTGGTTGGAAAATATGCATGGTATGATCTTGATCTTTTTGTACCAGTTGAGACCTGATTTGTGACCCAGTATGTGATCTATTCTGGAGAATGTTCCATGTGCACTTGAGAAGAATGTGTATTCTGCTGCTTTAGGATGAAATGCTGTGAATATATCTGTTAAGTCCATCTAGTCCAGTGTGTCATTCAAAGCCCTTGTTTCCTTGTTAATCTTCTGCTTAGGTGATCTGTCCATTGCTATGAATGGGGTATTAAAATTATTCTTTTGATTTTAAAAGTAAAACAAATCCATGACCTTGTTTTATTCACTGCTGTATTCCTGGTCCCTAGAAAATTACTTGGCACATTGTAGGTACTTAATAAATATTGATTGAATGATTGAAGGAATCATAAATGTTCAAACAATATTGGGTAGAATGGGTAGAATGCTTAAATTTAGTCCGAGAAAATCACTGTTAGTAATATACTGTATATTCCTCTAAATTTTTAACACATTTATTTGTATACTAATTTTTGAAAAGAGACTATTCTCCATATACTTTGTGCAGCTTTATCTTTCACTAAAATATATATATCTGGATGAGTATATATATATACCCGCCTTATTCTTTCTAATGGATATATAGTATTTAGTTTTACAAATAAATCATCATGTTAGTCAATTTTCCATTAGGACATCTGGTTTCTTATTAGTGTTTTTTTCTTTGTTTGCAAATATAGAATATGGTGCAACAAACATCTGTGTATACAAAATTCTGTGTGTATATGTGTGTGTGACATTGTTCACCTAGAGGATATATTCATGGAAGTGGAATTGCTGAGTTAAAAAAAATGACCATTAAAATAACCATTATTGTTAAACTTCCTTCCAAAATTATTTAACAATATGGGAATTCCTTTTCCCCGACACTTTTGCCAAAAAATGAGTAGAAGTTTATCTTAACTGAGATAGAAATGAATGGAATTATTACCACTTAATCTGATGAGTGATATTTCAACTCTGAGTATTCCATCTTAAGAAAAAAATTTCTGACAGCAATTTGCTTAGCCTCCTGTATGAGGGTTTGTGAAATTACCAGCATTTCCACGGTAGACTAGCTTTTAAATTTATATTGTAATTAAAATTCCATGTTATCAAATAGTTTTTGATTGTTCAAGTTTTAGTTAATGCAAGTTTTAAAGCTTCAAAATATAAAATAATAATTTGCTGGGCTCACATTGTTTCAAAGATTACAGTAATTAATTTTGCACATCAATTTTGCAAATTCAAACCTCTCAGCCTAAATGTTATTTTGCAAATGCCATTTACTGAATCCTTAAACTGACTATGCAATTTCTTGGAGGAAAAATTGGCATTTTATAAAAATAGATTAATTATTAAGAAGAAAGTCATCAGTTCTACTTTGCAATCTTGCTAAAAATCCGTAACGTAAATAACATTTGCACTTATTATTCCTAATGCCTGTTTTCTAAAACATTGGATAAATATAATAAAGTGTAAGAAAAAGGTGAAGATAAAAAAAAGACATTTTTGGTGTGCTTATTTTCTTGGTCTTGCAGTTTGGTGAGAAGGGTGACTGAAACATTTGCATCTTGTATTGCGTAATGAGACCAACGCAAAATGATTGCGGCTCATGTAAAAGACAGGGTGGCATGTTTTCAGTTTTAATGGGGACACTCAGAAAAGTTCCAATTCTTCCTGACATTTCTTATAGCCAAATAAACGTGGTCTAGGTTGGAGTGTCTATTATGAAAATAAGAGGAGAGCAAGTCAATTATATTTCAATGACTGAATAGCCAGGGGTCCTCATTAAAATGATCAGAAAGATTGCAGTGTTGCTTTCTTCTGTGTAGCTGCTGATTAAATTGTATAAGAATGACATGGCCTTTTGGGGAGCAAGCCAGAGTGTGCCTTAGTATCTGGAGCCAGAAATTGTTGACCTCTCCCAGAGTGAAATGTGTGCTACCTTGAGAAAGAACAATATTTTTCTCTTATTGGATGATGGATTTTGGAACTATGTATGCAAGATTTGTTAAGGTTATTGTATAAAAGCTTTAATTTGTGCTTTGCTGCAAAAAAATGCCCTTTAACATAGTAATGATGAGGGATACTTCTTACATTGACCTAAGTTAATTAGATCTAGTTTACATTACATTTATAATGCAAATAAATTAATGTTTTGAGGGAATATTTAGTTTAAGAATCTACTACTATTCTCTTCTTTTAAATATTTCTACTCACCAGTTTTTTGGGGGAGAGTGAAGTATAAAATATTACAAAAAATATAAAATATTTTCTGCTCCCCCTTTTCAACTTGCATGCAGAGACAATATAGCTTAATATAGCAAGGTAGCTTAAGAAGAGCAAACCCATTGCTTAAGAGAACAGATCCCTGCTTTACTTTTATTTTTTTAACAGTTAAGAATAACAGCCTCAGGTACTAAGTCAGATCTCAATAGTTAAAATACAATGTACTCAAAGGCCTCAAGCAGGCACTGCATACATGTTAGGATACATAAGCCCCTGAGCCTTCATTTAGTCGAATTTCTAATATTGTGTGTTTTTTATTTTTATTTATTTATTTTTAAAGATTTTATTTTTTGTCAGAGGGAGACACACAGAGAGAGGGAACACAAGCCAGGGGAGTGGGAGAGGGAGAAGCAGGCTTCCTGCTGAGCAGGGAGCCCGATTCGGGACTTGATCCCAGGACCCTCGGATCATGACCTGAGCCAAAGGCAGACGCTTAACGACTGAGCCACCCAGGTGCCCCATGTTGTGTATTTTTTCAATGAGAGAAGATATACATAATTTATAACAAGACTCAAGCTCATAGTATAAAAATACTGTTTTTAGTTCTTTAATAGTGATAAAATGAATTATGACTGTTTTCTTTTTTAAAGATTTATTTATTTATTTGAGAGAGAGAGAGAGAGAGGGGGATGCTTAACTGATTGAGACACCCAGGTGCCCCTGATTGTATTTTCTAATACTGTCTCTTTTCTCAATCAATGATTTGTACTTTAATTGATTACCTATGATTTGCATAACATCCTATAAAAGAAAGGTGTCAATATTATAAACATAAATAGTACTAAGACATTAAAGCTATATCAACCTCAGCTGGTATGTTTCAAATAAGTGAAAAAACTTTCTATCCAATAGTTACATTAGATAAATAATTAGTTATTATTTATTTTTTTGGTAACTTCACTGGTCAACCCAATAAAAAATAATAAAACCCATTTATTAATCTAGAAGTGGCAAAAAAAAAGAGAGCTATAGCTGAATTTTGTTCTCAGTCTTCATAGTATCGTTTATCATTAAAATTACCTAAGATAAATATTCAATATTTAATATTATATTATGAATGTCATCATTACTTATAATGGGGTCAGGGGGAATTACAGATCTTAAGTGAATTATGTTTTGGGATTGATTTTTCTAATGCTAGTCAATGGGAGTGCAAGTAAGGACTCTTTTATGTTGTAATATTATAATTTCACTCCTGCTAAGTAATCACACTGTAAAGTTGACTGCACCATCAAGCACATTTCAAAATAACAGTTAGAGAAAAACAGGGTTATCATGATGCCTTTTTTTTTGGTGGCTATTCTGACAGCAATTCACCGTGAGAAAAAGAACATAATGGGTTGCAGCCTGGATTAAAGGAACCCAATTATGTGCCTCTCAAATACACCACAGAATTTAGCAGTGCACAGATTTTATAATGGTATCATTCTGCCTCTAGTTTTGTTCAAATTTATGCCTTGACCACATGAAATTTGAAAAATGTATCCTTTTTTTTTCAAAGGGGATAAAATATCTATGGAAAGCATTAAAATAGATTCCTTTTCACATCTACGTTGTTTCTGGTTTTAGAACACTAATGCTTTTTGTTTTACTGAAATACATTACATAAAATCAAGCAAATTGTTGCAGAATCACCCCTCAGGAAAGTGCTAGTTTAAGCATGGACAAAGATGGATGCAAGGCTTGTATTTCTGCAAACCACCCGCAATGTGTATTATAGACATACACATGGGAGTGAATATAGCTGTATCTAAAGCATGTCTAGCCTCCTTTGACTGGGGTTCTCAAGTTGTGTCTCACTGCACATTCATGTGCCTCAAAACCAAATTTTGATCAGCAGGTGGAATGTATTGTTGAACAAATGAATACACATAAGATGTAATCCTGTGATGTACACAGGAAGAAACATTGAATTGAAAGAGGATATAGCATGGTAGGCAACTTGCTGTGAGTAAGGGCAAGAGGCATCATTTAGGGTCAGGCCAGTGCATGCTCACTGGAACATGTGAGAACTTTGCCTCATGAACATTTGAGAGACAGGTAAGAACAGTAGGTAGCTCCATCACAGAACAACAGCCTATAATATAATGCAATAATTGTGAATGTATATTTAGACATACAGATATTACGTTGCATTAGTGAAGGTTTGTAATCATTGGCGTCTTGTTTACTGCTCTGAGTCATTTAATTCTTTCAAGCCTGCTGTTGGGGATTCTAGTACTCAAAAGTGGCCTGTGGACATCTGAAGTTTGAGGGGCATTGCTCTGTGCTGCATTTCATTTTCAAGTATTAGAAGCATTTTGAGGGGAAGCATTCTTTCATAATAATATAGTCAAATAAGCCTTGGGAACAAATAAGTTAAATATGCTTCCTGACTGCATGGTTTCTTAAGTTTTACAATATTCTAATATGATTTTGATTCTGGTAAGGTATTTAGATTTTCTGAAATTTATTTAGCCCTAGAATCCTTCTTTTAGGGACAAGTAGTTTTTGGTACACAGTTTGGGAAACTGGCCAGGAAAGACTGTGAAGTCTCTCTTTTCCCCTTCCTCCCTCCCACTTAATAAACAGAATTGGTGATGTGGGAAACCTTAACATTCTCCATGTACTTACAAATGGATCTCAACCCTGGCTGCACAGTGGAATCACCTGGGAAGATTCAAAAAAAATTTTTTTATTGAGGTAAAAAACACATAACCCAAATTTTACCATCTTAACCATTTTTTAGGGTATGGTTCAGCAGTGTTAAATATATACACTGTTGGGAAATAGATCTCCAGAACTTTTTCATTTTGCAGAACTGAAACATTAAACAGCCCCTCCTTTCCCCCTCCCCTCAGCCCCTGGTATCTGGGAAGATTTTTAAACAAAACAGATCCCAGAGCCTCCCATCCCAGAGATTCTGATTTAAGTGGTGTGGCCATAAGTATTTTAAAAGCTCTGCTGTTAGGGGTACCTGGGTGGCTCATGCCATTAAGCATCTGCCTTTGGCTCAGGTCATGATCCCAGGGTCCTGGGATCAAGCCCTGCAATGGGCTCCCAGCTAAGCAGAGAGTCTGCTTCTCTCTCCCTCTGCCTCTTCCTTGGCTTGTGCGCACTCTCTCTCTCTTGCTCACTCTATCTGTCAAATAAGTAAATAAAATCTTAAGGAAACAAAAGATCTGCTGGTAATTCTGTTGTGCAGCTAGATTTGAGAACCATTGACTATCATGGTTTTTAGGTCTTCATTTTAATAAGTCCAATACACACATGTTAAGACTGGGGTCCTGGGGATAGAGCAACAAATAAGCTAGTCATTGCTGTGTGGGATACAGTCCATTGGGAGATGGACAGGAAGGTAACTGGCGACAATCTGGTGGAGCAGTGAATAGAGACCCAGATAGCAGTAGGGAGGGAGTGACTGTCTGAAACAATTTCTCCCTGAGGTAATATTTTAAATAATTCGATGCCAAATACAGGCAGAACCTAGGGAAGGAATTTAATATACCAGGGCCACTGTGCAGTTTTAATTCTGGGATGAGAGAAGACTGTATTTGCAAATATATGATCTCAGTTTTAGAAATGGCATTTTCTACTCCTGGTACTTATCTTAGGCTTTCTGTATGTGGTAGTTTAGTGCTTGTTCAACTTTGAAAACACTTCCTAAAAATTTTTTTAGTATTCTTTTTTTTTAAGATTTTATTTATTTATTTGACAGATACAGACATAGCGAGGGGGGAGTGGGAGAGGAAGAAGCAGGCTTCCTGCCGAGCAGGGAGCCCGATGTGGGGCTCCATCCCAGGACTCTGGGACCATGACGTGAGCCGAAGGCAGATGCTTAATGACTGAGCCACCCAGGTGCCCCATTTTTTTAGTATTCTTAATGGATCGTTCTAACATATCTTAAATCCATAAGTTCAATTCCATGTTGAGAAATCAACCACAGATGTGATTATTAAGTTGAAAGAAAACTTATCCTTCAATACCGAGTTTCTTGAGTTATATTGGTGATGAAACTGGAAAAAAAGGAAATAATCTAACAATATTTTCTTCTCTATTTTTCTTTTAATATTTTATTTGCATTTTAAACGTAATATATATCTCTTCAAATGTTAATCATTTAAAATTTGGGGATAAGTTATAGTATATGAAATTATGTGACAAATGTTCTCACTGTGAAATTAATTTACTATAAAAAGGAACCGTAACTCTCTCAAAAGACCTAATGTCAGCAATGAGCTTTCCATCCTGGGTATCCTCAGAATAATTGGCCTTTTAGTTGATTTGAGTACCTGACAGCTAAGTCAGTAATAATTACCTATGGCATGCTTTACTTTTGATTTTATATTAGAATACTCTGCTAATGAGTGAATATATGGTATCTTTAAACATTATATTTGACTGTATTTGAATGCTTTGCTCTTCATTTAAATAATTCTCTATGGAAATATGTTCACACATCAATAACTACAGAGGAGACTTTTTAATTTAATTAAAAGAAAAGCAGCACACCCATGAGGCCTCTTTATGGTTAAACAATGGTGACTTAAAATTGTGTATTAATTTTGTCAATTTACCAGAATATCATTTCAACTTTATGACAAGCTTTCAGGTTTATTTAGGGACAGTCACAATCTATGATATTATACTCTTAATAACTTATGCTTTATGGTATTTTCTAGTATATGTGGAATTCTAACCACTGGGAATCTTTTATTCATCTATGATAGGGGTTTTTAGTGGTAATGTTTTCTCAATAATCAGTAGATCTAAACTGAACCCTGCAGTTGGTTTTCACTCAGTAGAATGTCCGGCAAGGTAATCTATTATTGTATCGGCTAAATCAGGAATGAGGTAAGTTTATTTGAAGAAAAAGAAAATGTCAGGCTCTTGTTATTCATAGTAATTCTGTTTCATTTCATTGAAATGTAATTGCAGTTGGATATTTAATAGTGTTTTAATGTTAATTTGTGACAAGTGATTTTTATGTTAAGTATATATTTAGAAAAAATTAGTAACTGGAAAGAAATTTTAAATCTTAGGAAATGTATTGTTTACTTGATTGAAATCTAGTTCCTAACAGAGTAACTATGATGGTAGATGAAGAAAAGAACAAAACTTCTTCAGAAATTTGGGTGTTACAGAGAAAGTAAGTAACATAATATATTATTTGTCAAGTTAGAAGTCATGGGAGGGTTCTATATAAATGGACACATATGTTTTATCTAGCTTTCCCTTATAAAAGGTCATTTTAACATTTATGTATTGATCGTAACAAAGTATACAGTATTCTAGAGTCTGAGTGTTAGATAGGAATTAAATGGTCATGTTGTTTTAAGGCATTTGCTGCTAAGAGTATGCATGGGTTTATACAAATATTGTTTAGAGCTATATCTCTATATGTATGTATGTGTGTGTTACTATGCACCTTATATTGTTAGTATATTACTAGGCTGTGCCCTATGACAACAAATTTTAAACGTGTTCACCATATCATCTTATTACAAAGTTGTTTTTGAGATGTGTACAACTAGAAAAATCATGACATTAATTTTTTATATTTATTTAAGTTGGATATTTAGAATGTGTAACAATTTTTTACATATATTTTATATTGTTTTATGAATTATAAGCTCTTGGGCTTGGAGGGAAATTCTAATCATTTAATCCAGAGGTTTTCAATGAGGGGTGATTTTTGTCTCCAGAGGATATTTGGTAATGTGTGGAGAGAGTTTTGATGGTCAAGTCTGAGGGGGTGTTATTGGCATCTGATAGGGAGAGGCCAAGGTTGCTCCTAAATAACCTGCAATCTACAAGGCAGCCCCTACAACAATTATCCAGCCCAAAATGTCAGTTGTAGCAAGGTTGAGAAACTCTGACCCAGTTCAGTTACCTATCTTTAAAGTAGCTCATTCTTACTGTGAAACAATACATTTCAATATTTAGAAAATCAACAAAAAAAGTTATAGAAAACACCAGTGGATGTTTATCTCATTCTTTTCCTTTCTTAATATATAAATAAAATGTTATGCATTTGTGAAGTAAGTTGTAAACAAAGATTCCAGATAAATATTTTTTTCAGGGTGACTTTCTTAGGAAGCTAAACACTTATTCCAATGATGCAAATATCTCAAAACGTTTCTAGAAATGCCTTAAAACATTTTGAGGAAGCACACAAAAATCAATTATATCTTATTTAAATATTTAAAAATTGGTATTGATTTGACAACTTTGGTTGTCAATGATGTATGACTTTCTCTAAATCAGATCTTTGTTCAAAGACTGAGATCTGCCACTATTGGGGAGAGGAAAAAATGTTCCAATTGTTGTTCCAATATATTTTGTGCAATAGCAAATATCACAGTAAGTGCAACCTTCTCAGAAAACTCTGTAATGATAACAGACCTTTGATTACTGAAGTTCTGAATATGATTTGTTTTAAAAAAGACTAATGTAATTTTGTACTTTTTGTATGGTCAAATTTTTTTGTACAAATGCATAAAGCTATATGTATTTATGCTTATCTTCCATTTTATGCTAACAAATTTATTGTTGCTTAAAACCTATAATTCATAAATAAGTTATTTAAAAAAACTACAAACTGTGTGTGAACCTAACATATGTAATGATTTTTGAAATAAAAATTTAATTGTCAGGATTTCAAAGAATCTCATAATCTTATGATAGAACTTTTTTCGTAGTGATAATCTTACTTTTTATTTTGATAATTTTACTTTTGAGTTTCATGTATTCTAGTCTTAAATAATATATTATGAAGTATATTCAAAAAAGTAATTTCTTATGGGATACTTGAGAAATGTAGATAAAAATAAAAAATATTAGTTTTTAAATTAATATGATTTATGTCCTTATTCTTGGTAACTTGAATATGTTTCTTGAATACAAAATTGTTTTAAAATTTTATTATTTTCTAAAATTATCAAGTTATGATTGCCTATGATTGATGTTTTAATATCCAAAGAAGGAAATAAAAAGTTCTGAATCTTCTGCCTTATTAACCAGGAGATAAATTTTTGAGTTAAGAATGCGTGGAAGGAGTATTCAAATTTTCACATAATGGTCGATGTCTTTTGGTATCTGAATGTGACTAAATTTTCCACTTTTCATTAGTAAGCTCTGGCCTTGAATAACAGCCACTGAGTTTCTTGACAACCTTCTAGAAGAAAAAAATTCTATTATAATATTAGTAGGGAATTGAATCATTTTCAAATAACATAAGATCAGTATCTGAATATATTGCATTCGTGCATATGTTGGTCTTAAATATGAATGTTAACATTTTATCATCACCCTCTTGGTTTTACACCTAAAATTAAAAAAAAACAGTAAAATGATTTTAGGTTTGTTTAGTGTACAGTAAAATACATCTAGGATTATCTAAATATAGAGTTTTATTTTTATTTATTTATTTATTTATTTATTTATTTTTAAAAAGATTTTATTTATTTATTTGACAGAGAGAGGGAGAGAGAGCACAAGCAGGCAGAGGGGCAGGCAGAGGGAGAGGGAGAAGCAGGCTCCCTGATGTGGGGCTCGATTCCAGGACCCTGGGATCATGACCTGAGCCAAAGGCAGATGCTTAACTGACTGAGTCACCCAGGCGCCCCAATATATAGCTTTTAGATGGTACCACATATATATATATATAAAGAATTCTTAACAGAGAAATAATGAGTATGAAAGAGACATGAAATAAACATTTATTTTTTATTTTTTAAAAAGATTTTATTTATTTGACAGAGAGAGACACAGCGAGAGAGGGAACACAAGCAGGGGGAGTGGGAGAGGGAGAAGCAGGCTTCCTGCAGAGAGAGGAGCCCGATGCGGGGCTGGTTCCCAGGACCCTGGGATTATGACCTGAGCCGAAGGCAGATGCGTAACAACTGAGCCACTCAGGAGCCCCTAAACATTTATTTTTTTGTTTCCATAGAAATAAATGCAATGAACATTTCATGAAGTTAAAATACAAATGTATATTTGCATTAATAACAATTTATTTATAAAGCTATATAGAAGTTACTGGCATTTCATAGCATTTTTATTTTGAAATGAAAATATGAGATATAATAAAAATTTTCATGAAAATTGTCTCTGAGATAAAAATATTTATGAATTGATGAGTGGAAAATGAAACAACCTATGTTGATAGAAAGCCAAACTAAGCAGAGTTTTGATACATTTTCTTAAAATTTCAGGTAATTTTGAGTTTTTCGTGGAAATGTCAGATATAAAAAATGGCAAATTTGAATTAATATAGAAGTTTTTGACTTTGGTGTGTGAGATGATTCCAGAAAAACAATTGAGAGGTAGGTATGACAGAAAACTGGTTCAAAACCAGTAGAGGAAGTAGCCTTCACTTACTTCTCTGTGATAGCAGCCCATATACCTCACTCTCCTGTAAATCCATGTAGGTCAGTATCTGCAGTTCAGAAGTCTGCTCTCACAGTGTGTTAATGTATTTCTAACACCATCATAATATGCTATCATTGTGAAATAAGAAACTATCATATTTATTTTTCCCCAAATGAGTGCAATGAATACCAAGGGCTTACAAGAGAAGACCATTTGAAGATTTATCTTCTTTCCGAAAAGAAAAACAAGTTAGAAAATTGAGGTAACTTTTACATCTCCTAAAAATGAAAAATATCTTTTTCATCTTTCAAAACCACAAAAATAGACCTCTTTATATCTTTAAGCCTATAAGATCATAAGGCAACAGATTTACAGAGTTTTAAGGGACTTGATCCAACCCCCACTCTGGTGCTTTCATCCCCACCATAACCCTGTAATTAAGAGGTTGTCTGGTCTTTCTTTGCTTGAACACTGCTCGTGAAAGGGAATCACAGATTCCTGGTGCAGATCATTTTATTTTGGGATGCTTCTCATCATTATGATATTTCTGACTAAATCAAATATCATTGAAATGTTAAGTATGCACTCTCAAGACACTCACATTTCTAGACAGAGGTGCTGAGCAAGGGAATGTGATGTATGAACACATATGCAGTTATGATTTCCATTCCCAGGAGTTCTGTGAAGGATTTCTATCTAGACTGAGTTATTTTTCTGAACAAAATTATAGAAATGGTGTAAAATTTTTGTGTACTCCCCTGTTCTGCTCTTACATGTAAGAGTTATCTTTGATAATTTAATAAAAAAGATGTGAGCATTAATTTACGGTGAATCACATCACCTTGTTTTTAATAATTTATATCACAAAAACAGCATGATACATTTGCTCACTCATTGTAAATTTAGATATTTTAAACAAAATTCAAATTCACTGCACATTAGCCTGATAATTTATGTAAGGATATTGTACAATTTTTATGTTTATATATTTCACAGTAGATGTAGAGAATTTTGGAATACTGTCCTAAAACATTACTCTTCTGACCTTTATGTCCTTGCCCCAAAAGACTATTTTATTCTAATGTATGTCTACTTCCTTAATTGAAATTCATTTTCTATAGTAAAAAGAATTCAGAAACTTGAATCCCTGCATTTTTAGATACTGGAAAAGCTTAAAACACTGTTTTGGGTAAAACTGTATATACAAAGCAATTATATCTGTATGTACTCTTTACCAGCAGCACTGATTACTGTGCAGAAAAGCAATACATACCTTGAGGAATATTTGCATGCACGCATGAATTTTATCTATACATTGGCTCTTGTCCTGCTATATAGCTCTATATTGCATTGTGACATAAAAAAGGTGTACAATGTGGATCATCGTGCTTTATGTCTCTCCTCTCTCTTGTGCACTTGTATAAACTCCTTTGTTTCATAGTTCTATCTAATCCTAATTTTTAGGCTCTTTACTGAGGAACATCTATATATGGATAATATTGGTTTCCCTTAGAAAGGTTGATCTCTGTTGGGCTAGTAGTGTCCTTTAGTATGTGATGGTTTCATAGCAAAACTAAAACTAAAATATCAATACAAAAAATTGTTCACATGACACAGAAGTAAATGGTTACATCAAACTTGGGATTTATTATCAAACTCCGTTGATGAATGTGTGTGTAGCAGTGTAATACCAGTGCAGCACAGGGGAAACAAAGGGTAAAAATTTTCAACTTCAGATTCTTTAAAAAGATTTATTTATTTTTTGAGAGAGAGGGAGAGAGAGAGAGAGAGTGCATTTGCAAGTGAATGGGGGAGGGGCAGAGGGAGAGGGAAAGAGACTCTCAAGCAGACTCCCCACTGAGTGCAGAACATAACACAGGG
This sequence comes from Callorhinus ursinus, assembly GCF_003265705.2. Classification (NCBI taxonomy): domain Eukaryota; kingdom Metazoa; phylum Chordata; class Mammalia; order Carnivora; family Otariidae; genus Callorhinus; species Callorhinus ursinus. Next base: position 20,410,169 of record NW_027397068.1, read on the forward strand.
CTTGATCCCACAACCCTGAGATCATGACCTGAGCTGAAATCAAAAGTTGGTCACCCAATCAACTAAGCCACCCAGGTGCCCCTCAACCTAAGATTTTTTTCACCAGGCATATCTAGTACTTATCTAGAAAGCATGCAATGAATGTTCATGAATCTCTTCTATTTGTCATTTGAGCAGACTTCTTGTAATCTTTGCCATTCCATTTGAGTTAAAATTAGATGTAATAAAGAATAGAATATTTTTATTTTCCCAACTTTTTAGTTTGAAAATTTTCAAATATAGGGAATAGTTGAAAGAATAGTAGAATGAATATTTGTATTCACCTAAATTCAACAATTGTTAACATTTTGTTACATTTGAGTACTCTGCCTCCCTGTCTTTGTCCTCTATGTGTGTATATACATATGTGTGTATATATATATATTTATACATATATATACAATATAAATATCTCTGTATATATATAATTTTTTTTCTGAGCCTTTTAAAGTTAAGCTAGTTGCAGATGTCAGGACACTTGCATTTCCTCAGAATAAGGAAATTCTCCTGAATAACTTGAAAACCATTATCATACTTAAGAAGTGAACAGTAGTTCCATAAAACAATTATCCCATATTTAATTTTTTTTCCATTTAGATCCAGTATCTAATTTTGTCCTGATCCAAGATACAACCAAGGCTCATGCATTGCAATGATAGGTTTCTTTTTCCTAGGTGATTTTCATTGGGAGGACTAAAATAATTTTATGATAAACTCTGAGGTGATAGTTTGTTCTCAGGTTTTAAACCAATTATACATTTGTATCTTGATTTTTTAGTACTTTCTGACCTTTGACAATATACCAAAATTTTGCTATTTTTCATAACATCTTTAGACTGAGCACAAAATTACCCAGCAGAAGGGTGACGCATATGGAGCTGATCACAGAACAGTGGCTTAATAGAGTTAGTCGTGTGACCTGCCAGAAGTTGACCTCATTTCAGAATTCCATTGGAGCACGATGCATATAATTCCATGTAGAATTTGAAAATCATGCTAACATTAATGGTAGCTCTCATTTTGGCTTTAGTTCAAAGAATCAGGTATACTGGTTTTATACTTTTCCAAATAGTATTTCTACTCCCACTAATACATGCAGAAAAGAAACTGTTAAACATAAGGCTGAAATTGCATTTATTTTGTAATTAATTTTGCCACAGTGTCTGGGTCCCATTCTTCCAGAGATATCATGAAAGGACCTGTACCACCTTTCACTTTCCTAGTTTTCTTAGTATTTTTTTACACCCTATTACTTCTACATGTCCGTCCTCTATCATGATGATCTTGAGGACATATTAGTATGTAAGTTTGAACTCCCTTTGTGAGAAAGCCATTTTTATCTTTCAAGTGCATTTTCACCTTTCAATACCTGTCTTGAATGTTGCTTCTTTTACCACCTGTGGTTGTATGGTGGTATAATTTTACCTTTCTGTGAATTTATGTAGTGCTTGATCTTTATTTCTGTTAGGGCCGCATCACATGCTCTTCCAGTTATGTACATAGACTTTACCATGCTGTTTCCTGCTCTTATCTTCCACAGTGCCTAGTGAAAGAATGAGTTCACTGATCACCTGCTCTGAGCTAGCACTGTGTTGGGGGCTTGTATGCATCACCTCGTTTAATTCTGACAACAGTACTGCTTGATAGGTACTATTATCCCCACTTTATAGCTAAAGAAACAGAGAAATAGAGAGGTGAAATGATTTATTTAAGATCGTATAGTTGATCAATGGTGCAGATAATTTGAACTCAGATCTGTTTGACCTGACCAAATTTCACGTTCTTTCAGTCACAAAAAGCCTAGATCAGGGCCTTACCTGTAACTGGTGCTCAGAAAAACTGATGAAATTAACTGATGGATGAATTTTCCCTTGACTTTTTTTCTGATTGCCTTATTATGACCCGTGGCCAGTGAGGCAACACTGTCCCCAAATCTCAAGAGAGGTAGTGGTGGAGACAGCCCTGACAGGAACTGCTTGTGCTCTTTACCAGAAACCATGACTTATTTTTAGGGCACTGACAGCAAGAAATGCAATGTTCTTTCTGCCTGCTTTATATGCCAGGCCTCTGGCAGCCAAGTGACTCTTTATTTAACAAAGATGGTTATGGACCCATGCTTCTAATTCTCCAAACTAATCATTGAACCAAGAAGAGCCTAAATAATACCTTCTATTTGTATTTCTTTTATAGCTGGCAATGTGCTTTCATATACATTCTCTCTTTTGAGCCTTGCAACAGCCCAGTAGAGAGTCCAAATGAGTGGTTAACTAAGCTGCTTTGTATTTGTCAGTTGATTGTGCATGAGCTCACCAGATTGTCTGCTGTTGTGAGGTCATGATTACTTTAAGCCCTGCATGTTTATAGGAGAAAATTGATAACTTGAAATCATGTAGGACAAAGCACTGAAAACAACTAGAAACATATTGTTGGTGTTTTCTTCCCCCCAATCACTAGAAACCTGCTTTAACTAATTCTTGGATTATTTTTTCTTCTTTTCATTTGTTAAAGACCCATCATGCCTAAGCATTCAGACTACCATTCAGACTCTCAAACATTTTGACTGTTTTCTAGCTGGATCAGTGCCTATATCTTACAGCCTAATCCAACAGCCTAATATCTTAAGAGTAGCTTTTCTTCCCATTTTCTCACCTCCATTCCTTCCCTGGACCAAGCTAAAACTTCTGCCCCAGAACCTGGTAGTTTTTCAATATATAATTGCCATATCTGATGGTCTCTGCTCATGCTCTAGCCTATTTTTTCCACAGTATTTGACATTTTTGATTCTTAAAACTCTCTTTGGTTTCTGGAACACAACCATTCGTTGTTTTTTGGTTTTTTTGATCATCTGATATTTTCCCCCCAGGTTCCTTCATTGGTTCCTTTACTTCTTTCTGCCCTTGGGAATAAATGTTGATATTTTCTAGAGTTTTATCCTGACATCTATTCTCAATTTAGACTCTTTTCTTTTTTCTAAGATTTTACTTATTTATTTGTCAGAGAGAGCACAAGCAGGAGGAGTAGCATGCAGAGCAGGCAGAGGGAGAAGCAGGCTCCCCACTGAGCAAGGAGCCTGATGTAGGACTCGATCCCAGGACCCTGGGATCATGACCTGAGCCAAAGGCAGACGCTTAACTGACTGAGCCACCCAGGCGTCCCAATTTAGACTATTTTCTTAAGAGCTCTAACTCATTACTTCAGTTAGCACCTATATATGCTGATGAACTTTAACCATATTATCTATCTATCCATCCATCCATCCATCCATCCATATTTTTATATATATCTATCTAGTTCAGACTCTTCACATTTTAAATTGCCCACTTGTTCACCATTCATTTATTTAATCAAGAGAACTTTGGTCACTGATATAGCTTTTAGGATACAGTAGTAGATAAGATGCACAGATTTCGTCTTTCACAGATCTTAGTGGGAGCAGATAGTGAGGAAGAGAGATATAACAAAGCAAGCAAACATATGAGAAATATTTGTCAGTGACAAGTATTGTAAATAAAATATAGCAGAATGATATGGTAGAGAGTTACTGGGGGTTATCTTAATTGGAATTAGAAAAGGTCTCTTTGAAAAGATATTTCAGTTGAGACTTGATTTGCAAGAAGGAACTAGATGAGCAAAGATTGGAGGGAAAAATGTCCCATTTTAGGGGACAGTTAGTGCAAAACCTTTGAGGCAGAAATGACTTGGTGTGTTTATAGAGCAAAACAGAAGGCCACTATTGCTGGAGCAAAGATATGAGCTGAAAAGAGATAGAAGAAGTGAGGTTGTAGATATAGGCAAGAGCTAGATCAAGCTAAGAGGTTGTAATATTAGAGAATTTTATAGAAGTTTTGACATTGCTGTGATGTTTTTATTGTATTTTACAGAAGTATCCATCTATAATTGTGGAATGTGGAAAAAACCCTGGTTCTTTATTTTGCTTGAAGTTTTCATTAAGACAAAAGGTCTTCTAAAAAGTGTAAAAGCGTGATTCCACATTAGCCTGATACGCTCAAAGCACTAGTGGTTAAGTGCAGAGAGAGAAGGACCTATCTTGAAAAGGAGCATGAGTGTGGTTTTTGGCACATGAAGTTGACTGGAATCAAATACGTATTTGAGAGATTTGTATTGGCAAAATCATATCAATAGTCCCTAGACTACAAGAGACGAAGATTGTCAGAAATGAGCCTCCAACATTCTACAAGCAAGATGTTCAGCTGCTCCAAAGGATATATCCTCCAGTGTCCTCCTCAAATTTGCCAAGGAAAATATAGAAGAGGATGTTTTTTCAAAGGTCAAATTGAAAGCCATGGAAAATAATGAACAAAGAAGACTCTCCCAGGGTCAGAGCCTACTCAAGGAACATTCTCAGTCTTCAAGATAAATGAACCTGACAACATTTGCCAAGTGGGATTTCAGGATTTCTATTGTCCAGTGATTGCTATATGTTTTGTATTCCTCTTGCTTAAAAGGGAGTATTTAGGTAGATATGTTGTTCCTCTATTGTATGTGGAGTATGGGAACAAGAAAACTTGTCTTTATAATTCGTAGGTCTCCAGAGCAAGAGGAACTGCAACTGAACCTGAGTCAATCATGCAAATCTTGATTATTGAGTCTGATGTCATCATAATTTGGATAAAACTTTGGCGGTGTTGGATGTGGGAGAAAATATCTTGTATGTGGAAGGGCATAAATTTTATGAAAAAGAGTGTGAACTGCGGTAGATTACTAATACAAGCATTAAAAAATGTCTGCTTCATTTCTCCCACTGCCATGGGGGAAGTGTACTTCCCCATCTCTTGACTTTGGACTCAGCATGATTTGCTTTGGCCAATGAGATGTTAGTAGATGTGACACAAAAAAGGATTTTTTAAAAAATATTTATTTTAGAGAGAAAGATATAGAGAGCATGTGGGGGGGGGCAGAGAGAGAGAGAGAGAGAGAGAGAGAGAGAATCCTCATGCAGACTCCCTGCTGAGTGGGAGGCCCAATGCAGGGCTCAATCCCAGGACCCTGAGATGATAACCAGAGCCAAAATCAACAGTCAGATGCTCAACTGACTGAGCCACCCAGGCACTCCAGAAAAAAAGGATTTTAAATGCCCACTTGTGTTTCTGCTGTTGTGATGAGAAGCGCTTCCCTTGGATGGTTAACTGCTGCACCTTTATCCTAGGTCCCTGAATAAGTACATGTGGTACAGACCAGAGCCCAAGTGGGGGAGGTGACATTTCTACTCAGACTTGGAGCTCTTTGTCAGCTTTATTATAATGTAAAAATTATCGTAATAAACTCCATAATATTTTTATGATACAATCCATAAGAAAACCATAAAAATGTATAATTATAAAGAAGTCTGTTTGAAATATGGATTTATATTTGCTAAAAGATGAATCTTGACCTAAGTGTAGAGAGTTCCTTAAGATATTAATTATAATATGCTTTATAGCTTTATTTGAGGTATAATTGGCATAAAATTAACTGCACATATTAACTGTGCAGTTATTAAATTTCGATATGTATATCACCTGTGAAACATCACAACTAAGTGTGTTAATATTTCCATCACCTAAAAAGTTTCCTCATGCCCTGTCGTTATCCCTCCATTCCATTCCCCCCCACCTAATCTCCATGCCCAGGCAAACACCGATTTACTTTTTGTTACTATACATTAGCTTAAATTTTCTAGAATTTATATAAATGGAATTATTCAATACTTTTTTCCCTGACCTCTTTCACTCGGCATAATTATATTGAGATTCATCCAAGTTGTTGCCTGCATCAAGAGGTCATTTATTGCTGAGTCCTATTCTATTATGAAGGCTATTATAATTTGTTTATCCATTCACCTGTTGATGGACAGACATTTGGGTTGTTTCCAGTTTTGATCCATTACCAGTAAAACTTCTGTGAATATTCATGGACAAGTCTTTGTATATGCTCCTTTTCTCTTGGCGTAAAATTTCTGGATTGTATGGTAGGTGATTAACTTTTCAAGAAACTATTAATCTGGTTTCCAAAGTGGTTATGCCATTTTACATTCTTGCCAGCAGTGTGTGAGAGTTTCCACATTCTTGCCAACATTTGGCATAGTCTATTTTTATGCCCCCTATGTGAAAACTTTCTAGTTTATATGGATGTCTTGTAATTTTTTATTGAAAACTATACATTTTAAATAATATGTCACAACTTTGGAAATACAGTTTTCCTCCTTCCTCCCCACCCTACCCCAAGATTTGTCATTATTACTGTTTAAGGGTTTTTATGAACTAATTTTGTAAGGTTTTTATTCTTTGTCATGTGTGGCCACTGAAATTTCTACTCAGTTTAGTGGTCAGCTAATATTGGAATGGTGATTTCCTTAAATGTCTGGAACCAATAATTCTCCTGTCTTTCCTGAGGAATCCTGTGTGCATGTTGAGGCATGCCTTCAACACTCAGTCAATTTTCAGCTTGCCTTAGCCTTTACTTCTTGTGCAGATTCTCAAAGTCTGCTAGGGATGAGAGTTTATAGACTTCTCGGGTCTTTTCTGAACATGCACATGGCTCTGGGCGTGGGAACACCTCACACATGGGCATGGCCTTCTAGATTTCCTGGTATGTCAGAACTTTTCAAAGCCCCCTATATTAGTTTGCTAGGGCTGCAATAAGGAAACACTACATATCGAGTTGCTTAAACAACAGAAATTTATTTTCTCATACTTCTGGAGGCTAGAAGTACAAGATCAAGTTGTTGGAAAGTTTGATTTCTCCTGAGGTATCTCTCCTTGTCTTGCAGATGGCTGCCTTCTCATTATGTCCTCATCTGGCCTTTTTCTGTGTGTGTGCACTCCCTGGTGTCTCTTGCTCTCATTATAAGGACACCAGTCATATTGGATTATGGTCCCAAACTTAGGACCTCATTTAACCTTAATTACCTCTTTAAAGGCCCTATCTCCAAATACAGTCCCAGTCTAAGGTATTAGGGTTAGGACTTCAACATATGAATTTTGGGGAGATACAATTCAGTCCATAATGTCCCCTATAGACATCATTCCCCAGCTTTCCTTTTAAGTTTTTTGATTAGCATATATATATATATATTTTTTTGTTTGTTTGTTTTGTTTTGTTTTGTTTTGTCTAACTGTAATCTACTGGATCAGGCAGCCATGATGTCAACAATTGCTGCTGATTTTTCTTGACGAATACTCTTGGAGAAAAGACTGCAGTAGGTAAGCTCTGAGTCAGGTCAAATAAAGACCAACCTTGCAAATGGGGTCCTCTAGGGAACCACAAAACAGGTAAAATAATGACAGTTTTCTCGGAGTGGGGCTTTGGAGGAGCTCTAAACCTATTCTGTCCTCTCTGGTGACTTTCAGGTGTAATTGTGCGCTGTTAAATTTTCAAGGCTACGGCAGAACTGTGGAAAGGTGGGGAGAAGGGGAAATAGAGCAAGTTAAAATACCACAAAGCTCACTGTTCTTACTGATATTCAGCCTTTCTTGAATAAATGTTCTGCAGATTATGACAAGCCTTTGATTATTTCTATAGCACCAAAATGATTTTTGCTAGTATTTTTGTTGCTTTTTTAGAGGCAAGGATTTTTTGGAGGTTCATATTCATCCATTCCCATTGATTCCTATTTATTTCTTTTCAGTGAGCTTTTGTAGCTTTTTTTAATTAAGTTTTTATTTTAATTCCAGTATAGTTACCATATGGTGCTATATTAGTTTCAGGTGTATAGTATAGTGATTCAACAATTCCATATATCATCGTGCTCATTACAAGTGCCCTCCTTAGTTGCCATCACCTATTTCATCCATTCCCCCACTCACCTCCCTCTGGTAACCATCAGTTTGTTCTCTATAGTTAAGAAATCTGTTTCTTGGTTTCTCTCTCTCTCTCTTTTCCTTTGCTTGTTTTGTTTCTTAAATTCCACGTATGGGTGAAATCATATGGTGTTTGTCTTTCTCTGACTGACTTATTTTGCTTAACATTATACTCTTTAACTCCATCCATGTCATTGTAAATGGCAAGATTTCATTCTTTTTTATGGCTGAGTAATATTCCATTTTATATATACGTACCACTTCTTCTTTGTCCATTCATCTATCGACGGACACTTGGGCTGCTTCTGTAATTGGACTATTATAAACAATGCTGCTATAAACATTGGAGTGAATGTATCCTTTTGCATTAATGTTTTTGTATTCTTTGGATAAGTACCCAGTAGTGAGTTTACTGGATCATGGGATAGTTCTATTTTTAATTTTTTGAGGAAGCTCCATACTGTTTTTCAGAGAGGCTGTACCAGTTTGCATTCCCACTAATAATGCACCAGAGTTCCTCTCCATCACTTGCTGTTTCTTGTGTGTGTGTTTTTTTTTTCATTTTAGCCCTTCTGACAGATGTGAGATTATATTTCACTATAGTTTTGATTTACATTTCCCTCTTGAGTGATGTTGAGCATCTTTTCCTGTGTCTGTTGGCTATCTGGATATCTTCTTTGGAGAAATGTGTGCTCATGTCTTCTGTCCATTTTGTAATTGGATTATTATTTTTTTTGGGGTGATGAGTTGTATCAGTTCTTTACATATTTTGGATACTAACCCTATATTGATTGTGTCATTTGCAAATATCTTCTCCCTATCAGTAGGTTGTTTTTTAGTTTTGTTGGCTGTTTCCTTTGCTGTGCAGAAGCTTTTAATTTTGATGTAGTCCCAATAGTTTATTTTTGCTTTTGTTTCCCTTGCCTTAGGAGACATATCTAGAAAAATGTTCCCAGGGCTGATGTCAGAGAAATTACTGCCTGTGCTCTCATCTAGGATTTTTATGGTTTCAAGGTCTCATATTTAAGCCTTTAACCCATTTTGAATTTATTTTTGTGTATGGCATAAGAAAATGGTCCAGTTTCATTCTTTTCATGTAGCTGTCCTTTTTTTCCAGCACCATTTGTTGAAGAGACTGTCTCTTTCCCATTGTGTATTCTTTCCTACTCCTTTGAAGATTAATTGACCATGTAATTATGGGTTCATTTCTGGGTTTTCTATTCTGTTCCATTGATCTATTTGTTTATTTTTGTGACAGTACATACTATTTGATTCCTACAGCTTTGTAATATAACTTGAAGTCTGGTATTGTGATACCTCTAGTTTTGCTTTCTTTTTCAAGATTGTTTTGGCTATTCAGGGTCTTTTGTGGTTCTGTACATATAAATTTTAGGATTGTTTGTTCCAGTTCTGTGAAAAAGACTGTTAGTATTTTGATAGAGATTGCATTAAATCTGTAGATTTCTTTCGGTAGTATGGACATTTTAACAATATTTGTTCTCCAGTCCATGATCATGGAATGTCTTTCCATTGCTTTGTGTGATCTTCAATTTCTTTCATCAGTGTTTTATAGATTTCAGAGTACAGGTTCTCCTCTTTGGTTAAGTTTATTCCTAGGTATTTATTATTTTTGGTACAATTATAAATGGGATTGTTTTCTTAATTTCTCTTTCTGCTCCTTCATTATTAGTATATAGAAATGCAACAGATTTCTATACATTGATTTTGTATCCCTCAACCTTATTGAATTCATTTATCAGTTCTAATAGATTTTTGGTGGCATCTTTAGGGTTTTCTATATATTGTATCATGTCATCTGCAAATAGTGAAAGTTTGACTTCTTCCTTACAAATTTGGATGCCTTTTATTTCTTTTTGTTGTCTGATTGCTGTGACTGGGCCTTCCAGTACTATGTTGAATAAAAGTGGTGAGAGTGGACATCCTTGTCTTGTGTCTGACCTTAGGCGGAAAGATCTCAGTTATTCTCCATTGAGTATGATGTATTGTTGGATTCTGTTTGGCAATATTTTGTTGAGGAATTTTGCATGTATGTTCATCAGAGATATTGGCATGTAGCTCTCTTTTTTTGTGGTGTCTTTATTTGGTTTTGGTATCAGGGTAATCCTGGCCTTGTAGAATAAATTTGGAAGTTTTCCTTCCTCTTTTATTTTTTGGAAAAGTTTGAGAAGAGTAGGTATTAACTCTTCTTTAAATATTTGGTACAATTTGCCTGTGAAGCCATCTGGTCCTGGACTTTTGTTTGTTGGGAGTTTTTTGATTAGTGATTCAGTTTCATTGCTGGAAATTGGTCTGTTTAAATTTTCTATTTTTTCCTGTTTCATTTTTGGTAGGTTATATGTTTCTAGGAATTTATCCATTTCTTCTAGGTTGTCTGATTTGTTGGTATATAATTTTTCATAATATTCTCTTACAATTGTTTGTATTTCTGTGGTGTTGGTTGTTATTTCTCCTCTCTCATTTGTGATTTTGTTTATTTGAGTCCTTTCTCTTTTTTTTCTTGATGAGTCTGGCTAAAGGTTTATCAATTTTGTGTATTTTTTCAAAGAACCAGCTCCAGATTTCATTGATCTATTGTTTTTTTAGGTTCTGTATCATTTATTTCTGCTCTAATCTTTATTACTTTCTTCCTTCTGCTTTGTTTGTTGTTCTTTTTCTAGCTCTTTTAAATGTAAGGTTAGGTTATTCACGAGATTTTTCTGGCTTCTTGAGGTAGGCATGTATTGCTATAAGCTCCCTCTTAGAACTGCTTTTGCTGCATCCCAAAGATTCTGGACTGTTGTGTTTTCATTTTCATTTGTTTCCATGCAATTTTTTATTCCTTTTTTGATTTCTTGGTTGACCCGTTCATCGTTTAGTAACATGTTTTTTAAGCTCCATGTATTTTTTTCTCTTTCCATGTTTTTTCTTGTGGTTCATTTCTAGTTCCATAGCATTGTGGTCAGAAGAAATGATGCTGTAACTTCTGGCTTTTTGAATGTTGAGAGTTGTTTTGTGGCCTAATAAGTGATCTGTTCTAGAGAATGTTTCATGTGCACTTAAAAAAAAATGTGTATTCAACTGTTTTAGGACAGAATGTTCTGAATCCATTTGGTCCAGTGTGTCATTCAAAGTCGTTATTTCCTTGTTGATTTTCTGTTAGATGACCTGTCCATTGATGTAAGTGGGGTGCTAAAGTCTCTTACATTATTGTATAATTATGGATTAGTTCCTTTATGTTTGTTATTAACTGTTTTATGTATTTGGGTGCTCTTATGTTGGGTGCATAAAAGAGCTTTTGTTTTTTTTTCTTACAAAGAATAATATTACTTATTATCATTTTAACATCCATAGAGTTGGTAATGATTTCACCTCTCATTCCTGTTTATTTTCTTTTTGTTATTAGTCTGGCTAGAGGTTTGTCAATTTAAAAAAGTATTCTTAAAAAGTAGCCTTAGGCTTCATTGATTTTTCACTGTTATAATTTAGTTTTATGTTTCATTGATATATGCCTTGATTTTTATTATTTCTTTCCACTTAACTTGGGCTTAATTTGTTCTTCTAGTTTCTTAAAGTAGAATATGAGACTTTTCTTCTTTCTAATATAGGTGATTATTGCTTTAAAAATATTCCCAAAGTACTGTGCTAGTAACATCCACAAATTTAGATATGTTGTGTTTTAATTTATATTTAGTTTAAAATACTTTCTTTTTTAAAAAAAGATCTTTTTATTTTTAAGTAATCTCTATACCTAACATGGGGCTTGAACTTGCTATCCTGAGATCAATAGTCGCATGCTCCACAGACTGAGCCAGCCAGGAGCCCCATATTTTAAAATACTTTCTAATTTCCCTTTTGGTTTATTGGACCCATTGGGTTCTTTAGAAGTATATCATTTAGTTTTTTTTTTAAAGATTTTTATTTATTTATTTGAGAGAGAGAGAGAGCATGCGAGGAGGGGAAGGAGCAGAGTAGGGGGAGAGGAAGGAGGGGAAAGAATCTCAAGCAGACTGCGCTGAGGGCAGAGCTTGATGGGGGGTTTGATTTCATGACCCTGAGATCATGACCTGAGCTGATACCAAAAGTTGGATACTTAAGACTGAGCCACCCAGGTGCCCCAGTGTTGGGGAATTTTTTTTTTTTAAGATTTTATTTATTTATTTGACAGAGAGAGAGTGAGCACAAGCAGGGAGAGTGGCAGGCAGAGGGAGAGGGAGAAGCAGATTTCCCGCTGAGTAGGGAGCCCAACATGGGACTCAATCCCAGGACCCTGGGATCACGACCTGAGCCAAAGGCAGATGCTTAACTGACTGAGCCACCCAGGTGCCCCTGCTGGGGAATTTTTTAGACATTTTCTTATTATTATTGATTTGTAATTTAATTCTACTGTTATTAGAGAACATATTTTATTTGGCTTGAATCCTTTTCTATTTTGTAATACTTGTATTATTGCCCTGAATATGGTTTATCTTTGTAAAAGTTCTTAGTGCACTTGAAATGAATATGTATTCTGCTATTGTTGGGTGAGGAGTATTTTATGGTTGTCAATTAGGTCAAATTATTTGATAGTGTTGTTTAAATCTATACCCTTACTGATTTTTTAAATCTAATTATTCTATCAATTACTGGGAAGTGTTTTGAAATCTCTGACAATAATTGTGGGTTTGTCCATTTCTTCTTACAGTTTTATTAGTTTTTGTTTCATGTACTTTGAAACTGTGGTTAGATGCATAAACATTGAGAATTTATATCTTTTTGATCAATTGACCAATTTATCATAATGAAATGACCTTCCTTATCTTTGGCAATATTTTTTTGTCTTAAAATTTACTTTGTCTAATATTAAAATAACCATATTAGCTTTATTTTAATTAGAGTTATCATGATATATAATTTTCCATGCTTTTACTTTTAACCTATTTGAGTCTTTATGTTTGAAGTTTGTTTTTTGTAGGCAGCATATAGTTGAGTTTTATGTTTTTATGTAATTTGACAATCTCTGCTTTTAATTGGGGTTTAGACTATTTACATATAATGTGATTATTGGTATGGTTAGGTTTAAATCTATCTTTTGGTGTTTGTTCTCTATTTGTCCCATGTGTTCTTTATTCCCTTTTCCCTTTCTTGCTGCATTCTTTTGGGTTAAATAAATATTTTTTGTGTTTCAATTTTATCTTTTTTTGTTGGTTTATTAGCTATTATTTTTTGTTTTCTTATTTTAGTGGTTGCTTTAGAGTTCATAGTATACTTTTTTTTCTTATCACAGTCTACCTTAAAGTGATATTATACCACTTTACAAATAGTATAAGAACGTTACGATATATACTTCCATTTCTTCCTTCCCAGTATTTGTGCTATTGTTGTCACATTTTACTTCTACAAATCTTATAAACCCTACACTACATTATTATTTTGTTTAAACAATTATCTTTAAAATTTTTTTTTAAATTTAAAATCAGTTAATTAACACATAATGTATTGTTAGTTTCAGAGGTAGAGATCTGTGATTCATCAGTCTTATATAATACCCAGTGCTCATTACAACATGTTGCCCTCCTTATTGCCCAACAACCAGTTACCCCTTCCCCTCACTCCCGTCCCCTCCAGCAACCCTCAGTTTTTTCCCATGATTAAGAGTCTCTTATGAACAGTCAGTTATCTTTTAGAGAGATTTGAATAATAAGAAAAAAATCTTATATATTTAACATGCAGGTGATATTTCTGCTGTTCTTCATTAGTTTGTATAAACCACTATTTCCTTCTGATACCATTTTCCTTCTTTCTGAAGAACATACTTAATATTGCTTGTAATGTGGGTTTGTTGTTGGTGAATTTTTTCAGTTTTAGAATGTCTCAAAAGGTCTTTTTTTTTTTTTTTACTTATTTTTTGAAAGATATTTTTACTGGGTATAGAATTCCAAGGTAACAACTTTTCTCTTTCAGTTCTTTAAAGATGCTGTTCCACTGTCTTCTTGCCTTTATTATTTCTGGTGAGAAATCCACTGTCATTCTTATCCTCATTTCTCTCTGTGTAATGTATTTTTATCTCTGATTGCTTTTTTCTGATTTTCTCTTTATTGCTGGTTTTAAGCAATTTGATTATAATGTGCCTTGGTGGAGTTTTCCTTGTTTCTTATGCTTGGAGTTTTTGAGATTCTTGGATCTGTGGGCTTACTGTTTTCATTAAATTTGGAAAAATTTTCTGCCATCAGTTCTTCAAATATTTGTTATGTCTTCCCCTTTGGAAACTTAAGTTCCACATATGTGAGGCTTATTATGATTGTTCCACAGCTCACTGATGTTCTATTTGTTTAAACATTCTCTTTTCTGTGTTTCATTTTTAATTGTTTTTATTGCTATGTCTTTAAATTCTCTAATCTTTTCTTCTATAATGTCTAATTCACTATCATTCCCATCCAATGTATTTTTCATCTCACACATTGTAGTTTTCATTTCTAGAAGTTCCATTTGGGCCTTTGACAATATCTTCCATGTCTCAAAATTTTTTTGAGTATACAGAATCAGGGTAAGCTATATAATTTGTGGGGCCCAGTGTAAAATGGAAGTGTGAGGCCCCTTGTTCAAAAATTATAAAATGTTTCAAGATGGTGACAGAAGAGCTTTAAACCAAGGGGTGGCGTCCTTCTAAGGATGGGGTTCTATGTGACTACAAAGGTCTCATGCTCATGAAGCTTGCCGTGTATGGAATAAAGTCATAATAACTGGTTTAATGTCCTTGTATGCTAATTCTAGTATCTGTGCCAGTTTTGGGTTGGTTTTAATTCATTTTTCTCTTCATTTGTATATATGACAATTTTTAATTGAGTGCCAGACACTGTAGATATTACCTTATTATGCTGGACATTTTTGTATTCCCACAAATATTCTTGAGTTTTCTCTTTCATATAGTTAATTTACTTGGAAACATTTGATTTTTTTTGCACCTTGCCATTAAGATTTGTTTGGTGGGAACGTGGATCTTGCTTGTCAATGGAGGAGTGGTAGCAGATGTCAGGTGCTCTGAGGATACAAACATGAAGAAGACATAGCTCCTGTTCTAAGGAGAAGCATAATTAAAATACAAAGCAGAATATAACAAATGGTACAAACAAAATATGGGCTGTCAAATGGTACAAATAGAATACTATAGTGGAATTAATAAAGAGGGGATATTTGAGAATTACTTTGAAAGATGATCAGGGTTTAGTCAGATGTTGTGAAGGGTAAAGTGTCCCAGTTGGAGGAAACATTATAAGCAGAGACATTTTTGGGAAATAGTATATTTTTGGAAAATAATACATAGTTTAATATGGCTAGAGTATGTATATTCATAAATATTAGGGAATAAAGATTCTAATCTTTATCAGCATATCTTTCAATGAGTGCTGAGGCTAGATTTCAGTTTTATCCCTCTCTAGAACTTTAATAAAGGCTAATTTCTGGTAAAAAAAAAATCTATGGTATTATGTCATTATGGCTGAGAGTGAGAGCTCGAGCTGGGTGTCCTTGGTTGAATTCAAATCTTAGCTCCACACTCTTAGGCTGAATTCTGGTTAATTTGCCCTGGCTAGGCCTCACTTTCCTTACTTGCAAAATGGGTATCATGCATTAACACTCAGGCCTTTTGGAATATGAAGTGAAATAATGCAATTGAAGAACCTCATACACAGTTAGTAACCATACAAGTAGACTTTCCACAAGCTTGCACCAAATATTCTCTGTAACAGCTATGTGGTAACACTAATGACAATTATGCCTCAGATGCATGGTGTCAGCGACATGGTGTTAAGCTCATGCTATTCAAAATACCTGTGATAAGAGTGTTGGGTCTATTCCTGGGGCCTGATAGTAGCTCATGGCCAAGTTTGGTTGTGGCTACCAGTGCTCTGCTGAAGTATTGGTGGAGATCAGTGGAAAAGGTCATAGGAGCATCTGCTAGTCATTTTTATTTCATTTTTTATTACCAAGTATTAGTTATGATAGAGATTTATTAACTGAGCTTATTTTTAACATCATTAAATCATACAATTTAGAAGAGGGTATGTCTAAACTAAGTATGTAGAAGCTAGTGTATGTGGTAATTGTCTTTGGATTATTTTACTTTTTACTTAATTAATCCTTTCTTATATTTTATTGCCATTATATTTCAAAATAGTCTCTAATATCTAGTACACTTATTAACTTGTTTAAAAGCTCTCAAAGACACACTCAGCCTTGTCTCCATCTGGCCATGTTGATGGTGATGGAAAGAGACATTTGATTCCCTTCCTCTGGGCCTGGGAGATAGGCCATCCCACTGGGTGTAGTATGTAGTGAGTCTACAGTGGCTTGGGTAGGTCAGAACCCTGTCTACTGTGTCTTGGGTAGGTTAGAACTGCAGAGATGCTCAGCTTCTCTCAGGAGATTGCCGGGATTCAGAGGGGCCTATATCCATTGTTGAGATTCAGAATCATCATGAAGTATTGATGTATATTTAAAAAATTGAACCTCATCAGCCTAAAACTACCACTGGTATTTTGGGGATATTGCTTTCTAATTTTTTTCTATTCATATTTTAAAATAATTTATTATTTTTTGATTTCAAAATAATGTCAATTCATTGTAGAGAAGTTAGAAAATAAAAGCTCAAATAAAACATAATACACATTTGAAATATAAGATCACTAAACATACTAATTTATAACCTAATCTTTTTACTTCATATGTCATTCCTCCACTGTGTCATATATCTTTTATGAATTTAATGGAAATGAAAGCAAATATACACTTCTGTATTTTGCTTTTTTCAATCAAACATTCCTGGGTGTCCAACTTTCTAGGTTATTTTCTACTTTTTATAAAACATCATTAATGCTAGTAATGCAACAGAATGGTTGTATTATAATATTCATAAATATACTCCTACCATTTAATATTTAGGTTCTTTCTAATTTATTTTATTTAAAATATAGTGGGAATCTAATTTTATGTAAACAGCCTTTTCCATATTTTGGATTATTTTGTAAGATACATTTTTAGAAGTGGAATCATTATACCAAAAGTTATATACCCTTGAAGTGGTTTCAAATATTGTTAATCAGTTTCCAAACTGATTATGAGATAGCCAGTTACACCATATCCTCAAAAATTTTAAAAATAAAATTAATAGTTTAGAAATAATATCTTCTGGTTTTAATCTATAATTCTTTGATGACTAAATTGACTAGCGTAATATGTTTTTAAGCAAGCTGTATGTTTGCTGATGTTAATTATCTGTGTCTTTTGTTCATTTTTCTCTATTGAATTTTTAATATTTTTATTATTTAATTGTATAATTAAGGAAAATATCTCACTGTCATATTTGTCATTTTGTCATATTTCCTCTCAATCCCCATCCCTTATGTATTTTCTTGCATTTCATTTCTTTTAAAAGAAAAATGTATTACAAATAATTTCAATTAAATTACACAATAAGTACTTGATTTCTTATTGAAAAGGGACAGGGTTTTTTAGTAGGGGGGGAATAAAGCATAAAAGTTTAGATTGTACCACTGTGACATTTATGCTTTTTATCTCTAGTTCCTTTTTCATGTGAAAGGTATGAGAACTTCATAGTTGGTTGCTAATCTGCATTTTAATAGACAGTTTTTATTTTTAAACAGAAAGTATATATGTCAAATGTTATGTTGACAAATTAATTGACCATAATTGTCAAAATTGCTGGTTATTAATTTATTTTCAGTTTTTGTGTGTGAAAATGTAAACCTGCACAAGTGCCATGGTCAATTACGGCACATTTGATGTGACCTAATTAGTATTGTGAGGAACCAACACATGGAAAAACAAATGGGACACATGCTAGGGACAAAATTGAATGTGACATGAATACTAATTTTGGCTTTATATTATTTTATTCATTAAAATTCCTCTTCTATAAAAGAAGAGAAAATAGAACTAGACAGTTATTGATCTTTGTGTGGTAGGGACTGGGTGAGGTGCATTCATGGACATTTATTTAATTCTCATGTGTCTGTGAAGGAGGAATATTACCCCCATTTTACAGATAAGGAAAAGGATTCAATGAAGTGAATAAACCCCCGCCCCAAACTGTTTCCTGTGTGAAACAGCTAAGATTTCATTCCATCTATTTGACTTCAAGGTAACCTCAGTAATTTTTTTTTTCAATTTTAGTCTTAATTCCATCCCAAAATTAAGAAAAAAAAAAAAGAGAAGGGATTTTCATAGAAAACACTTTTTTTTTTAAGACCCAGATATTAGTGGATGATATTATCCCCAATCCCTAGATGGGATATTATGAGAACAAATCACAGCTCTTTAAGAAAACTTCATATTCATCAGACAGTCTCAAGTTTTTATGTGACAAGTCCTAGTATGATACCCCACATTTAGACCTGGGCAAGTGAAGTTCCTGCCCTGGACTGTGGATCTCCAGAGGCCAGCCTTTCTGGAATTTTTCTAAGTCTTCCTTTAGTGCCATCTGGGCAAGGTGACCTTGCCCAGACTGATGCATGGGCCCTGTCCCATTTTTCACTTCAGGACACTCTGTAACCCTCTACTCCCTCTCCCCATACCATCCATATATGAGGTTGACTAGATGTCCAGAAGAACTCTAGGACTTGAGCCTACTAGGTCACCCCAAGCCCTATTTTTGGGGGACTTCTGTCTCAGCAGGGAAGAAATTAATTTGCCTTTTCCCTTTAGCTGGTCTGATATTTCTTTGCAGGGTAGTTCCATGTGGACACAGGGTGAGTTCACGATTCTGGACTACTGATAACCCACTGCCAATCTTTAGGCATGTATGGGCCCATATGCCAGCCCCCATCTGTGTTCTGGTTGCAGGGCTGCCTTCTGGCTGCATCACCTGAAGGTGAGGATGGTGGAGGGGTGGCAATGCATCATGTATCCTATCTATTCCCTGAGCCTGGAGCCCAGGTTGTGGCCGATCTCCTTTGTAGACTTTATGCTACCTGTCAGGCAGTCCTCTTGGGGTGATCTTGCCTATGTCTTTTCAAGATTGTAACTACAATGTTAATAGGTCCTTCAGTCAATATCCTCTCTTGCCTCTAAGGTTGATTTCATGACGTTGATCTTCCAAGTTTACTGTAAACCATGCCAAACGATGGACAGATTTCTTTGAGCAAGTGGAGCCATTCTTTATGCTTTTTCCAAGTGTCCTTTGCCTATCCTTCTCACAGGTGGTATGTATGGGAGGCAGGAGTACAGTCTGAAAGAGATCACACTCTTAGAATGAAGTGATCATGACCTAAAAAGTTAAGAGAAGATGGGATTGGAAGATATGTTGTTTTACATTTATCCTATAAAATTTTGAAGAGTAAATTTTTCATGGTCAGAAGATGAATTTTCTTCTGTGTTCTGAGTAAGACTTGCATTTGTGGTTATTGTCAATAAGACATAGTAACAATTTTAAGAGAGTCATTAGAAGCCAGTAGTCACAGGTGGCAGGGTAAATGAAGCACCATTATGTGTGGGGAGTGTAACCAGCGTTGGTTAGCAGTATTACGAAGCTGCAAAGACAAGATCTATATTGTTTCAATGCAAATATGTTCTGAAGAGCCATGTTATTGTGAGTAACAACAGCGCTGCTAATTTTTTCTCAGTGGGAGACATAAAATTAGTCAGCAATGGTGCATTTGACAATAAAGAACAGAGAGATGGTTCCTGGACCTGAATAAGAAGAGATGTTGACTAGACATTATGAAGACTCTTCTTGTACTAAATGGACAATAAACAAATACATAAGTACACTTTCTCAGCCCTATTCTAAATATTCATTTGTAAATCACCATGCCATGAATTTAATTATACTTTTAAAAATCAATTGATTATATATATATATAGGGGATTATAAAAAATATTTGGCCAGGGGCCTACACAACCTAGAGGCAGTCTTGTAAGATACAGACATTTAGTCTGAGCCATAATAATCACTCTTCATGGGGCACCTGGATGGCCTAGTCGGTTAAATGTCTGCCTTCGGTTCAGGTCATAATCCCAGGGTCC
The DNA here is from genome assembly GCF_003265705.2 of Callorhinus ursinus. Taxonomy (NCBI): domain Eukaryota; kingdom Metazoa; phylum Chordata; class Mammalia; order Carnivora; family Otariidae; genus Callorhinus; species Callorhinus ursinus. Next base: position 20,430,025 of record NW_027397068.1, read on the forward strand.
TGGGATCGAGCCCCACATGGGGCTCCCTGCTCAGTGGGGAGTCTTCTTCTCCCTCTCCCTCTCCCTCTGCCACTCCCCCTGCTTGTGCTCTCTCTCTTTCTGTCAAATACATAAATAAAATCTTAAAAAAAAGTTATTCTTCATGAAACTCTTCCTTGAAGTGGAGATTTCTTCACAGAATATCCATTTTTGAGGACAAAGAGGAAGTTATCTTCATCTCCATATATTAAGTGTCCTGCACAGTTGTTCATCATACATTTGTTGTATTGAATTGAACTTGCTCTAGGTTGGATCTTCCCCAACATGGCTAAATGCTGCCCTTGTTGAGAGAAGATCTCAGCCATGTCCATTGTTGTTCAGTTGTTAAAAAATGTGTTTGCCAGTCTTCATGTTTTCACATTTCACTGTATGATCCTGAAAATCCCAACTCAGGTGCTTCTTCAAGGGGGGAAAACACAGAGAAGGCCCAAGCCTACTGGTGTGAACTTGACAGAGCCAAACAATTTTTTTGGCAGATTTGCCTGTTTCTGGTGGGTTGCTGGGCCTCTTGGGTTAACTTGTCTGTCTAGATCCTGGGAAGAAGGAAGCACCTCTAGGTGGTCAGAATGTAAAGCTACATATGTACCTTGGTTCAGAAGTGTGTTCTCTTCTTGGTTCTATCTGCTTAGCCCTGGAGCCCTGTCCTTTCCACTCTTGTTTCTTTTGGTTGTTTCTTTGGCTTAGAATTCTGACTTGACTGCTTATATTTCTGACCTCAACAGGAGCTAACTTCACATTCAATAAAACTCCATGGCATTTATTTTTAGTAGAGTACAGTTTGGCAATTTTAACTTTGGTTTTCCTTTTCTGCATGTTTTCCTATGGTCTTATGGATTTCCATCCATCATTAAAGTAGCATTTATTGTCTCAGATGGAGGGTGGACTCAGCTCAGAACAAAGTAATATTTTCTACCCTTGAGTTCCAAAAAGTTTTTAAAAACCCATAGCAAAGGTAAAAGATGGAAAAGTAAAGTATCATTGCTTTGTAAGAGTCAGATCCTTGAGAGAGGGAAGGTCTTTAGATGTCTGAAAACATAATTTTCAAATTTCTCTAGGGAGTGAGTAGGTAAGGTTTTTTTTTTGTCTCTGTTTTTATTTTTATATGGAGGGAGGGGGTTGTGACTAGACATTAGGTACCGAAGGACAAGAGCTCTGACTCCATAGTTTAGAGGATAAAAGAATGAAAGGAACCCCCTCAGTCATTAGGACTGTTACCTGAACACCCAGGATACTGCCAGTGTCAAAAGAAAATATAATTTGCTTGATATGAATATTGAGGGAGAAACAAACTGTTCATGAACAAGGAGACCTCAAACCTGAAACTGGTATGGAGCTCAGAGGCATGACAAACAGAATGGCTTACAAAGGGAAAATGAGGGGGGGCGTGTGTGGGGCACAGTCAGTTAAGCATCCAACTCTTGATTTTGGCTCAAGTCATGATCTCAGGGTTGTGGGATTGAGCTCCGAGTTGGGCTTCTTGCTCAGTGTGGAGTCTGCTTGAGATCCTCTCCCTCTCTCTTTGCCCTTCCCCCACTCTCTCTTTCTCTCAAATAAATAAATAAATCTTAAAAAAAAAAGAGAAAATGAGGAAGTTGTTTAACCTTTATAGCAACTGGTTATTACCATTACAGTGGGGGTTTCCAGAAGACAAGGATTGGATAAAAGTGATTATCTTACACTATTTTAGGAAGATGGCTTAAGCTTTGTTTATGATTATCAGAGGCATTTAGAAAAAGTAAGTGTCGCTTATATTCATGTAAAGGAAAAAGCGTATATTTTCCTCCCTTCCTATGTAGGGAAAAACCTAGCTATTTTCTACTGTATGCTTCTTTCATGTCTCTCTCTCTCTCTCTCTTTTTTTTTTTCTCACACGGAACATGTCACTTCTGACACTTCTGGTCACCAAATGTGTTTTTTCCCACACCAAGCAATCCTCAATGATACCAAATGGGTGTCCTACAAGTTAACTCAATTCTAACACTATCTGCTGAAGATAATGTCAGATCCCATAGGTAAGGACTCAGTCCTATAAGACTGTCTCCCCCCCCACCCAACACACTATAAGATGCCAGTCCCAAGCCCAGCCAGGTATAGATCACAGGTTCAAATGATCTCCTTCTTAGATTCAATTAATTTGCTAGACAGCTCACAGAACCCTGGGGAACACTTAGTTACATGCACCAGTTTACTGAAGGGTGATAAAGGATACAGATGAATAGCCACAGAGAGATACATAGGGTAAGGTCTGAAAGAGCCCTGAGCACAGGAGCTTCTGTGTCTGTGGAATTGGGTGTGTCACCCTCATAGGTGTGGATGTGTTTGCCCACATGTAGGCTCTCTGAACCCCACACTATTGGGATTTTATGGAAGCTTCATCACACAGGCAAGATTGACCATTAACTCCATTTTTAGTCTTTCTCCCTTCTTAAGAGAATGGGGGGTGGGTGGGGCTGAAAATTTCAAGCTGATCATGGCTTGGTTTTTCCAGTGACCAGTCCCCAACAAGATGCCATCCAGGAACCCACCCAGAATCACCTCATTAAAACAAAATATGTTACCAATGCTCTTATCACTTAGGAATTTACAAAGGTTTTGGGAGCCCTATAATAAGGAAGGGGTCAAAGACAAATATTAGAACAAGAAATGCTCCTACTGCTCTTATCATTAGGAAATTACAAGGGTTTTAGGAGCTCTGTGCCAGGGACTGGGGACAGAGATCAATATATATTTTCTATTATCTCACAGTTCATGAAATAAGCAAAATTAAATTTTGTTTACATGGCTTTACTGGGTTTGTCTGCTTGGGGATCTTCAAATCTGGTCTCTATTTTATTTTATTTTAACACCAGCAAGGGGAAACTTGGTGTATTGAACACCTGAATTTATCTCCATTCCTTCCTGACTGCCTTCTTCCTCCCTACCTCCCTAACATTAAAGAATAAAAGGGCATAGACCCACAAGGGCAAAAAGACAGAGAGGATAACCACAGTATAGTAGAAGATGATAACTAGGAACCTCCAGTGGAATGACCCAGACGTTTTGGTGAGGCCTGTCTCCACACATTAGTTTTTAAGTTCTTCTCTCTTAAATATGGACACCCAGGAATCAGAGTCATTTAAAGAATGCCTCTAACATGCATGAAAGGACCAAAACATGAAAAAAAAAAAAAAGACCTCCAAGAAAAAAGAGATAGTGCAGGGAACAGAAGAAAACTTAAAAACATGCTATAATTAATATTCTCAGAGAGATAATACTTCATCACTGAAGCAAGAATGAGAGGCGGTTAATAGAAGAGGAAGATTTGGGAGGTAACAAAGAGGTCCTGCCAGTTGAAAATATTCTATAAAAATAAAAATTTCACTAGGGATGACGAAGTTGAGTATGTCTCCCAGTAAGGGGAATAAAAAGACAAAGGGATGGAAAATAAGAGAGGAAAAAAAAAAACTAGTAATGGTTGGGAATATGTACAGGCAGATGGTCCAGAGGATCAAATTCCAGTCCCTCAAATACCAGTGGGTGGAAAGCAGCTGAGTGTGTTAGTATTCCCCGCTTAACACCAAAGGGTGCTGTGTGAGTCAATGCCCCCTAGTGGGCAGCCATGGGGTTGGGAGAAGTTGGATGAAGGCTATGTGGACTGATGCCTGAGCTTTGTGTCAAAGTTGAGGACATTAGCAAAGATACAACTAACAAAGATGCTGTGCCCTGAGTCAAATTAGGATAAAACAGCAGCTGGTATAGAACCAGACACCCTTCTCCCAAGCCCCACATGGTGGTGTCAAAGAAGCCACTCCCCAACCCAGATGCCAACAAGGAGAAAAGAAGGAGCAGGAGCCAAAGGCTGAGTGGGAGTGGTGAGAACTTAAGAGACCAAGTTTAAATGGGAGAGCTTGGGTTACTTTGAATTGGTCAGTATATGTTTTTTTGTTAGGAGGTAGAAATACGGGCTTGAGAACTGTTAATTTAGTTATAGTGGTATAAAGTTATTTTTTCTCTACCCAACTTTTGCACCTGAAAACCATACCAATGACATAGTCAATAAGGATAAAGAAAATAATATGCATGGCTATCATACATATGTAATTAATAGAAGATAATCTTCCTTTTCTTCTAATAGCAAACATTAACTTTTTTCCTAATCAATATTCTATCTGAATATTAACCAGTCAAAACAATTATTTTAATATCCAAAGCACACAAAATGTACATACATTGTGCATCACACATTGCTGATGATGTAGCTTTTATTGAGTAGTTATTATGTGCGTGTTATCATGTAGTTATTGAAAGATGAAATTAAATGATCCTTGGTTTCAGGAAGCTTACAACCAAGAAGAGAGGCAGTAAAAACTGTTAAACAAGAGCTGCACATGATAGAAACTTACAGGTTGGAGAGTGTTTCATGGGTTTGGGTATTCAGAGAAACTAAGTAGAGGGCAGGAGACTTGAGCTGGATGTGGAAGGCTAGGGAGGATCCAGCAAGGAAAGACAAATTGACTTCAACCAGCATGGCAGCCTGGAAGGCTTTGTTGAGACACATTTGAAGATGAGTCTAATTTCAGTGAGGGAAGGGAAGTGGAGAACTAGTGGTGTCTTCTGTGATTGGGAGAAGGAATAGGGACAGGGTAAGGGAATCTGTTCTTGAGATAGGTAGAGAGGCAGAGAGGTGAAAGGCAAGCATTCTGTGTAAATGATATTGGAATAGCAAATGCTCAGACTGAAGTATATATGGTGTATGCTGGATTCCACAGAGGATTTCCACTGGATGGGAGTAGCTGACGATAATAAGGATGATAAGTCAGGACCAGATGGAAGGAGCCTTTGAAAGCAAATTTATGTAATAAATTAATCTATAGGTGATGCAGAGCTATTGAGATTTTTTGAATAGATAAATGACATAATCAAAATGGGGGCAAGCAGGATGAAAGGAGTTTCAAGATCTGAAAAGACCTTGAAGTAGTAAAAACAGTTAACTTGGGGACCAAATATCTGATATATTTGAGTTTGTCTTGTATGTCTTTCTGATCTTCCTCAATGAGGTGTTCAAAGTCCTTTAATAACAATTTGCTAAAAGTTCAATGTATCCCTCTTAGGTATTTGGAAACAAAATTCTGCCCCTCACTAGCTATGTGAACTTAAGAACATTGATTAGTATCTTTGGGGCTTAGGTTTCTCATCTGTATAATGAGCTGGTAAAATATGTTATTTCTAAAGCTTCTCCCAGTGTTAATATTTTATCTGGTAACACTGATACCTGGTGACTTCATTTTCTTCCTCATCTCTCTTTCAGAAATAGTTCTCTTAAGAACAAATCTACTCATTATGACCAGAAGGAGGTAAGTTTATTTACTTGTATGTGCTCATCTCAGTTAGCATTTGTGATATTTATTAATTGAATCCTTCATGGGAATCCAAATCTAAAATGTTAGTAAACATGTTTGGTGATAATGTTCCATACATGTGTATATTATTTATTTCATAATTTCCAAGCAAATTTGAGAAACATGATTTATTGAATCCATGGTCAATGTTCAGTTTCATTTCCTGGCACATGAAATGGAGACCACATTGTCTCCCCTGCCTTATGTACCCCCTTTTCATACCTCTAGTACTACAAAAGCAGAACCATTTATTTTGCAAAAGGTTTATCAGAGAACTAATTATAACATCAAGTGGGGTGGTGTTCAGGACAGTCTGAATGATAAATAATGAGAAAAAATAATCCAATAATTATTTAAAGTAGTGGGTGTTAGCTTCCACTGTGATCTGATGATGGTGGTAGCTGGGAAAAGCTTCAAAGTAACAATACACATCCAGCCATTGATGATATTTTGTTCTTCTATTCATAGTTTATTCCATTACAAAAGTCCAGTGGATTTTGTCTATTTTTCAATTACCCTGGCCACTTACTTGTGGGTATTGTGTGTGGTTGCTTCACGTGTGCTGTAGACCCTCTGCACTATTATCCTGGTCAACAAAAGGCAATTATTAAATTCTAAAAAAGCTTTAGATGAAACTGCCATGACAATAGGCATAGGTAATCAGAGGCATAATCATGTTCTGCTGGAAATCGGTGCCCATAGAATGAACAGGAACATAGTGTAGTCTTTGAAGTCCATTTTCATGTAAACATCAAATGATGCCGTCAGGTTTTTCGACACAGGTTTGAAGTGTAAATGTGCACCGTCAGCTTCGGGTCAAGAAATGACTAATGGTCCTCAGTTTTAGTGTAAATATATTTGCAAAATACATGATTTTCCAACTTAGGACAAAATCTACTAGGGATATTGGTATTATGCCTTTTCGGTTTGTAGAATAGAAACGCATCATAATATCACTTGCACAACAGATAGGTTTAAATCACATGCTCAGAAAAATAGCAACTCAGGCAAATAGGCTGATAATAGGCTGGAGCAAGAGGCTGACAACGAGATGCTACAGAAAGGTTTGTGTCAGTATGTTTCTGAGGAAAAACATTTTTAGAAACAGTTGTATTATGGTATTGTTAATGTCTGGGATGACTCCTGCATTCAGGTAGCCGGTGGGACTATGAGGTATGCTCAGGTGACTCAAAGGCTACTTTTTCATACTGAAAAGCAACAATGGCAGGTTCTGGGCTGTGCCATTATTGAAAGGAGTTCCAGTAGTTCCAGTTAAGTTTTAATTGAAGAATGCCATGAACCTCTATTGCCTTAAAATATTTCCTTTTGCCTGCCTGACACAGTCTTGTATCTCTACTGGGTGAGTTATTCCTTTAAGGCCTGGTGCCTGCCTCAGTCTTGTAACTATTGACAATCTGGGCCAGATCCTGTGTTGTGGGGACTGTGCTGCACATTGTAGAGTATTTGACAGCGCTCTTGGCCTCTACTGATATGCCCGTAGCATCTTGCCAGCCCCCAGTTGGGAACAACCAAATCTCCAGACATTGTTAAAGGTTCCCTGGGAGCAAAATCAGCCTGGTTCAGAAACAGTTTACAAGAATCTTGGACACTCTAACCGGTCCCTATTAAAATCCAGATGTTACTTGGTAGAAAATCCACCATTCCAACCAAGAACGCCTTAGCCTTCATTAAGCCGCCTGATTTTCTGGCATGGGAGCAGGGCTGGGAAGGGGATATAAGTCAAGCTGATGAGCTCTCCCAAGCGGGAGAGTCTTGGGGGTGGGAGGAATGTCAAAGGTGAGGAGAGAATGGTGGTGGACTACTGCATTAGGGATCCCTGGGCAGCCTAGAAATTTCATGAGGCTCCAAAGTGAGAGAAATCTGATGGCAACAGTGGGGAGAATGGCTGGAAAAGAAGTAAGGAGTCATTCAACATGCCAAGAGGCACTCAGGTACAGTAAGGCCTTCATAGGGAAGAGAATGTTGGTCAGTTTGTAAAATTATTTTCTGCTGTAACCCAGCAGACATGTTTATGATGATGATGATGTCTGTCAGTCAAAGACAGCTGAGTGGGTGGAGCAGCCTGCTGTTCCCCCCAGTGAGAGACAGGAGGCCTTTGAGTCATGCCGGTGCAAAAGAAAGAACATGTATTGTCAAGGACTTCTTTACCTCTGGAGGATGTAGGAGCCCGGGGCCCGGGTGGGGTCCAGCAGCTAACTTTCCCCCTCCAACAATTCCCTCCTGCTGCTGCGGTCAACTGAGCCTGCAGGAACACCCTGGGGGCAGATTCATCCTTTTGAGAGTGCCGATTAAAACCATGGTATTTAAAAGCTTTCCAGGGACACACACAAACTCCATAAAGAATGGCAGCCACAGGAATAGGGTCTCCCAAGCAAATGTTGGCTATTTCAAAACATGGCCTGGCTAGACGTGCATGGGAAATAGACTGGCTTAGAGTTTAAATGAGAAAAACTGGAAAATTCTGGATTCCCCCTTCATTTCTCTTCCTTCTAACCCCTATTGGAGTTTTCACTCTATTTTTACCGGTCCCCCCCCAACCAATCTCATGATTTGGATTATCTTAGAAAATGTAAGAAACAGAAAATTAAAAATACGTCCTTGTGTTCTGCTTTACTCTTTTCTTAGTCTTACCTCTCCTCTCTTCCTTGTTCAGTTTTCCTCTCTGCCCCCATCTCCTCTGTGTTGTTCACATTTTCATTTTCTTCTGCGGTCTCCTTTTTCTCTGCTCTTGGAAAACCTGAAATAATCTAGTCTCCATATGTATGGTAACCTGGTGGCTTTGAAACACTCTCAAGTTCAAACACCGCATTATTCCCATGGAGTGCCTTTGTACTTGTCACCCATGGGTCACAAATTTTGTTTTGGCTATATTGTTATCGTATCCATCTGAAATGTGAAATACAGGGGAAGGGGGTTGACTGTAAAGTGTCATGAGGAAACTCTTTATGCATGATGGAAATGTTCTATAGCCTGATCGTGGTGCTGCTTATGCAACTGTATACAGCTGCCCAAACTCATCAAATGTACATTTAAAATTGATGAATTTTATTCCATGTCAATTATACTTCGAAAGAAGTGATGAAAAAAGTAAAAAAAAACTAGGCACATGTTTTTGACGATGGCCGCTTTCCCACTAAAGTTGCCAGGTGGTGTGATTGTGCCTTACACATTCTCATCCTTTCAGGCTTTTCATCTTTTCTAAGATCCCGTGTGTGACCTGTGGTGTCCTCGTTATTTCCCTCCCGTCCCAGAGAGCAGGCCCTAGAGCATCTGCACATCCCTGCTCTCAAAAGAAACCACAGTGTATGCATCAAAGTAACAAAGGATAAAACACAAATGCAGTGATTTCTAACTAAGGCCTTGTAAATAATAACATATCTTTTTAAAAAAGTATCAGTCAAAATGATGAAAGTAATGTCAGTAATCTTGATCTTTTCAACTCAGCTTCACCAACTGCTGAAAGATGGCAGCAGTCCACAGTCAGATTGTGCAATCTGAAGGTGCTAGGGTCCCCCTCTGGTGCCAAACATGGCCCTAGCAACTCAGGTCACAGAGCCTTCTTCCTTCCCGTTTAGAAGGAAACCTAGAGATCTTCTCCCAACATTAACACTATGGGTCCATACCAATCCATTCATGCATTCTGAGGGACAAGTGAGCCACACTACAGGAGAAAAGGGGGGATTACTTAACAACTTTCTATTAGTGAAAGTGGAGTTATAGCAAAGAATGCCCCTTTTCTCTTTTTTTTTAAATTATTTTTTCCAGCTTTATTGAGATTAAATGACGTATAACACTGTAAATTTAATATGTATAACATGATTTGATATATGTGTATTGCAAAATGGTTACTAAAATAAGGTTAGTTAAACACATCCATCACCTTACATAGTTATCATTGCTTTGTGTGTGTTGAGAAAATTTAAGATCTACTATCTTAACAGCTTTCAAATATATAATACAGTATTACTAACTATGGTCACATTGCTGAATATGAGGTCTCCAGAATTTGGTCATCTTGCATAACTGAAACCGAGGGGGAATGGGGAAATATTGAAGATTGGATTTTTATAGTGCCATGAAAAAAAACAGATCCCAGGGCAGGACTTTAAGTAAGAAGGTTATTGCCTATATTATTCATTATTTTTGTATTTATTTACTATTAATGAGATACAACTCTAACGAGAATGCCAATCATATTCTAAATAAAAATTTTCCTTTGATTATCAAAGCAAATTGGTCTTCTTGCAGAGAATTTGGACTTAAAAAAAAGGTGCAAAAAAATGACAAAAACCACCTGTAATCTCACCATGCAGACGCAATCAATATCAACATGTTGATATATTTCCAGGTTTTTATTCTGTGTGTGTAATTTTTATAAAAATTAGGCAAAATTAATTTTATTGTGTTTTTTTCCCTGAGCATTTCTCCATATCATTAGAAGAATCTTCAAATATACAAATTTTAGTGGCTTCATATTATTCTGTTGTATGAATGTATTGTAATTTATTTAACCGACTTTATATCTTTATATATTTAAATTGTTTCCTTTAAAATGCAAAGATATGAATAGTTTTTGGTGAGTTGTTTTCTTTTAATTCATGTACCTTTGATAGGTTTTTATTTTTCTAATACTTCATTTTAATGTCTACCTGGATAGTATACATTCATAAATTATTTAAAAATGTCTACTTGGTTTCAGTTTTGATTTTAGAATGCATATAGTTTGTTCTTTTGAACATACAAATTGAGATTAGTACAAGGAACAAAAAGAGTATTATTATAGATTACGTGATTTACTATTAGAGCGCTACCTACTGGTGGGTTTTAAAATGGCACTCAACAGACTTCTACTAGCTCTTATTATGAAGTTACTGTATTTGAAATATGACTGTTGTTTAAATTCTTTTAGTGAGCATTAAGGGAATTGATAGCAAGAAAAATGTCATAACTTTAACTTTTCTTTTTAATTCTTCATGTCAGTAAAAATGTCAGTATTTGCAGTATTTCAACTGTCTAAGAAATGGAAAACCTCATTGTTTTTATATATGTTAATTAGTGAATAGATGAACAGGCAAAGAATAAATTGAAAAGTTAGTAAAATATATATGGTGAATGAAGCCACCGGGCCCAGATAATTTTATGGGTAAGTTTTAACAACTTTTTAAGGAATAGATAATTCTGTGCTATTTAAACTATTTCATAGCATAGAATTTGGAAATTACCTCTTTGATATTATGAGTCTAATAAACTGTAATATCAAACTAAAGAAAGATATACCACAGCAAGGAAAACCCTGGGCAAATCTCATCTAGGAGCATAGTCCTAAACTATCAAATAAAATATTGACATATTGAATGCAGTAGTATTTAAATAATAATTTATCATTAACCTAATATTTCATTTATACCAGATCACCCAAATTTTAGAGTCTTAAGTCAATAATCACTTATAAGCTGGTAATTCTGTGGGCTGGCAATCTGTGCCAGGATCAACGGGACCGCTCTCTTGCTGGTCTGGCTCTGGTCATTTATGTGGCTGCAGGCTCCTGGGGGCTCCCTTGGAGCTAGGGGGCCTAGGATGTTCTCTGTCACATGTCTGGCAGCTGGTGCTGGCTTTTGGCTGGGTCTCTCTCTCTCTCATGTGGTTTCTCATCCTTAAGGGCAGAAAGAGAGTAAGAGCGGAAACTGCAAGACCTCTGGAGGCCTAGATTTGGAAGTCACACAACATCCTGAGGCATGTTGATCAAAACAAGTCATAAGGTGGCTGAGTTTTCAAGGGATGGAGAAAGAGACTACCTCTTAATAGAGAGGATGACAGTATCACATTGTAAAGGGATGTACATACAGGGATGGGAGGAATTGTTGAAGCCATCTTTGAAAGCAATCTACTCTAATCGTTAAATGAGTTAATCTTTGTAAAACACTGGTACATAGTGTTATATAAGTATTTGTCAAAAAAATAATTAATCAATCCAGTTAATTCCAGGAATGCAAAGAGAGTTTACCATTAAAACAATCCACTGATTATGATTTTCTGAAAACAAAAACAAAAAACAAAAAACCTACCTCTTAGAAAGGAGGCTAACGCAGGTAATACAAATGGGCACCTTTCATTAAGGAATTTCAAAGAAAAAAGAAAATCGACTACTTCCCCATTTTTTTTGAGCTTTGAAAAGCTATGGCGACTTCCAATTAAGATGGTATATTGTATAATCCTCTCCACTCTATTCCGCAGACAGAAATACTTAAAAACATGCTTTTAAAATTATAAAGTACATATACGAGCTGAAGAACAAGAGAAGACTCAGGGGATCACGAATGGACAGTGATGAGTGGGGACAAACTGTGCAGCCCTCTGACCTTGGCACTGGACAAGGGCTGTAGCAACCAGAGCGTCCGAGCCTAGTCAAGAACACATCCAAACACTGTCAGGCTAACATTGTTGGGAAACTGGAGCCGAACGAATTATGCCACATGACCTAGGTTGCAGCTAGAAGTGGACATCTGCCTGTAGTTCCAGTCGACAAGAGATACATCTGAGTCAACACGGGAAGGATGCCTGTGCTGTTTGTGGACAGGACCTTTGAGGTTGCTTTGCCTGGAATGGGCCACAGCCGCAACCCTCTAACCGGATCTGTGCCTGGGCGGCCCAGTGGGCAGGCTGAGCCAACCTCAAATCCACGAGAAAGACCTGAATGGGGTAAAAACTCTCATGCAAAACAAGAGTATGAAGCAAAATTACAAAGCACACAAGGAAATCCATGGTTATCAGGCATTATCACGGCAGTATGTTTTCTTGGGGATAAATTTCTTTCAGATGACATCCTAAGATTATTCATTTACTTACTCAACATATATTATTGAGCATTTACTATGTACCAAGTACTGCTCCAGCGGCTGGGAATAAACAGTGAAAAAACACACAAAAATCCCTCTTTTCATGGAGTTTATATTCTAGTGGGAGGTTGTAAGGGAAGGAATGTTTCAGGAGTAATCTGGTTAGGAGGTTAGATAGTTATAGAGGGACAGACAGATGGCTGAGACAGATTCATAGCCCTTAAACCCCTGGATCTTGTCCCACTCCAGCTGCCCCTCCATTTGAAATATCAAATACCAATCATTTTATCTTTTTTATTGAACTACACAAATACAGTGAAAATGAGAAGAAGTGTAAGGAAAAAAATGTGCTTTGTATCTTGATCTCTGTTAGCAGGAACAAGCTGGCAGGACCAAAAGCCAGGAAAGAACATGGTTCATTTTATTTAAAGATGGTTAGGGACCTCCAGGATGGACCAGAGAAGGGAAAAAAATTAACAACTATTCAAGCAGTTTAGAGATTGGATAGGATTGGGGGCCTAGCAAGCTCAATATAGTCACTTTTGTAGCATCTGCAAATTTTTCTAGTTTTCTTTTTTAAATACGATGTCAGACTTTTCATTTTTAAAGGCAACCCAACCTGTGTTCATGCATTTTTCATTTTGTTCAGATTCAGTCCAGGTGAGTACTGGGCAATCATATTTTCCTTTTCTAATTATATCTGAACTCGGAGTAGAAAGGAGGTTGCAATGGTAGGAAGCTTCTCTGCTTTTTTCTTGCACCTTTTTATCTTGCTCTAAAGTTTTTCCATTGGAGGAGTCATAGTTTAATTATCTCCTAAAATTATTTTTTGAGAGAAAAACGTTGAACTTCTTTGACTGCTGTGACCCTTACTACTCTCTCCTTATTCTTCTCCTATGACTCAATCCTCTTGGATAAACAGCTCTTAATTTTTTGTCAGGTCAAATATCCTATTTAGAGAATTTTATTACATCTATGAATTTAGAAAAATACATACATGCGCATAAATATACATATTTATGCATATGGTTTTATTGTAACTGTCTAATAAAATATACCCTTGGGACCTAAGGGCATGAACCTCTCTGTCTTAGATAGTTTCTCTTCCTTGGGTTACATCTTTTAATCTTGAGGTTCCCAGGGAGTTGCCATTGACTATTTTTATTCTAGACCCTCTACCTATGTGCCTTTATATACTCCCAATGCTTTCAACTCTCTCCCATAATGTAGACTTCCAGATGTACACATCCAGTCCTGACATCTTCTACCTACTGCCAAACAAGCATTCTCACCTGACTGTCCCGCTATGAAGCCTGATGGAATATATCCTGGTTTTTCTCAACTTGTGGGGTGGTATCACCAACCCTTCTGCAGCAGCTCAAGCTGGAAATGTGGACATTACCACTGAATCTCTTCTTTAGCCCCCAGTGTCCAACCAGTCACCAAATTATTAGATTCTGACCCCTAAAGATCTCTCCATCCACTCCCTCCCTTATCTTCTACTGCCCTTGTTTTAGTTCAGGCCCTTAGCATCTCTCCTGAATTGTTGCATTCAGCCCCCCGCTGGCCTTCTGACTCTAGTCTGCCTCTGCCTCCTGTTCTCCCTCCACAGTGTTGCGGGGATTGTCTCTAAAATGCAACTCTAGTCAGGTTACTCCTCTGCAGAAAATGCTTAATGGTGCCCTATGACTTTTTGATGAAGGCAGTCAAGGCCCTTCATGATTTGGCTCCCCCTGCCCTCTTCAAGCCCACACATCCTTTTGTTCTCTCCCACCCTGTCTCTCCTGAGTGGCCCCCTTCTTAGTTTTAACCGTGTTGAGTATTTGTAGACTCCTGAACAGGTTGAGCTCTTCCACACCCTTGTGCTTTTATATACCTTGTTCCTTTGCCCAGAATTCCGGCAGCCCCCCAACAAACACACTTATCTATTTTGTAATTTTTTCTTTCAAATTTTCAAGCCTCAACTTAATGTCCTCTGAGCTGCTTCCCTTCTCTCAGGTGGAGTCATAAACCTCTCATCTCTGCTGGCTTCGATCTTGCACATAATTTTATAATTTTACGTGTAGTGCATTGTAATTATTTCCTCATTCAATTGTCTACATTACAAGGCTGACGACCTTTTGAGGGCAAGCACTGTGTCCACCCAACCTTTCTTTTCCCCAGGACCTGGCACAGTGCTTGGCATTTAGGAGGTGTTCAGGAAGTATGAACTTGAATTGAACGTCCAGCCCTGCAAGATAAAAGTTCCATGGGTTGTCCCTTATATGATGTGGGGAGTGCTGCTTATTCCCCCATAAGAGCAAAACCATTTTCTCTGTTGCCCTATCACTGTTGGTAGAAGAACAAATAGCAGAATCACAGACTAATTCAGACACTCCAATCAGCCGCTCTGTGTGTTGCAGACAGGACAACCTGCCCCTTCTTGTTTCATTTTACGGGTGTTGTCATAGCTAAATATTATGCAGTTGAGGAGAAATCACTTCAAATAGCTGGAGAGATGGGGCTTGATCATTGTAGTGAAGGATTTTTACTTGAACTAATACAAAACTACTGTGAAATTTTAGAAAACAACTAGCCCTCAGGGAGCAATAATTAGTTTCCATCCTACCATTGCAGATGATGTAAAATAAAAGCAACGTAAATCGAAGTTTTAGATACTAATATAAGATAAATAGGAAGCGGGGCTAGATAAAAGCAGCCAAACAATTTTCTGTCCTCAAAAACTAACAGGGGGTGATACAATATTTTGGACTGTGAGCCAATGACTTTTGGCATAACTGCTTGACAAAATTCTGCAGTAGAGTGCACCACTTGGAGTGTATTGACCTTTTAATCTATCCCTGTAATCCATTTCTGAAGAGGCTCTTTAAAAACACTTTATGACGAATTGGATACAAAATGTCACTGTCTCAATTGAATCTACCCTGTCTTACCGCCCACGTCACTTGTTATGACTGTACTAAATATTCTGGAGGTGGAGCAGCGTCCTTTTCTAATAGCTCACAGATTTAATAATGAACTCCCCCCCCCACCATGGCATATTGGTAGTAAGTGAAAGCAGTGCCGGGCTAAATGTGAGGGGAAAGGCCTCTTCGTCGATTACAGAGGACTTGAGCTATTTCCTTTAGAAGACATTTTTTTTTTAAATGAAGTGAAAAAGGGAGAAAAGCTAAATATTTTAAATTCCTCGGAGTGGGTCACAGAGGTGCTATGAGCTCTTGATAATTTCTACCTACACATAAAAGGATTCTATTCTAATCCATGAAGGTATTATTGAATTGTTGAGGTACCGCAAGAGTCCTCTCTTCTGGAGTCTGGAAGTTTGTATATTTGTAAGACAAAAATTGTAATGAGAATGGAGCATCTGTTGTGTCCTGACTCCTCTGCTCCTATCACATTAACTCCTTTTTCTAAGGCACTTCTTGTCAATTAGCTCTCTTTCTCTCTAAAATAAATAAAACCTTTTTAAAAACTTATGCTGAATTCCTTCATTATTGCATTTGCAAATGTAGGTTCTCTTCTTTCCCCTTATATTTTATTTTTTAACAACATTACCACCTATCTGCTGATGGAGACTAAAATATTATTTCTAATTTTTAATTTTTTCCAGTTTTATTGAGGTATAATTGATAAATAAAAGTGTATATATTTAAAGTATACAATGTGACATTTTGATGTATGTATACATTGTGAAATGTTTATCACAATCAAGCTAATTAACACATCTGTCACCTCATAGTTACATAGCTTGTACATGGTGAGAACATTTAAGATCCAGTCTCCTGGGTGGCTCAGTTGGTTAAGCGACTGCCTTCGGCTCGGGTCGTGGTCCTGGAGTCCCGGGATCGAGTCCCGCATCGGGCTCCCTGCTCAGCGGGGAGTCTGCTTCTCCCTCTGACCCTCTTCCCTCTCATGCTCCCTATCTCTCATTCTCTCTCTCTCAAATAAATAAATAAAATCTTAAAAAAAAAAGATCCAGTCTCTTAGCAAATTCCAAGTCTACAATACAGTATTATTAACTATAGTCACATGCTGTACATTAGGTCTCCAGTACTTAGTTATTCTGTATAAATGAAACTTTGTACGCTTTATGTTTCTATGATGGATTATTTGCAGTTGGGGCTGCTGGAAGCCTGGGTGCAAAGAGATGGGCTTGGTCCTGAGCCTTTGGGGGCCAGCCTGATACTGAGGTACATTGGGGTCAGCCTCGTGTCTGGGTCTGCAGGGTTAAGATTGGTGCCTGGGCCTGTGAGGGTATGCTTGGAACCTGTGGCGGGGCCGGGGGGGGGTTCCTGTCTACTGAGGCAGGCCTGGAGCCTGGATCCACTGGAGCCTGACCCAGGAAGGCTGGCCTGCTGCTAAGGCAATTGTGGAGTCTGGGTCCCAGCGGAGGCTCAGAGCTGGGGTGGGCCTGGATTCTGGGGCCCTAGCGACTGGCCTGAAGCCTGGGGCTGCAGGGGCTAGCCTGGCACTGGGGTTTGCTGGGGAGGGCCTGGAACTAGGGTCTGCAGCAAAGTCTGGTACTCACTTCACTCTCCTTTGCCATGTGGAGACTATCTCTCCCTGAGCTGCTCTGTGCGGGCTTGGAGGAGAGGTGATGTGGGTGATGTGAGACTGACCTTTCTACCATCTTCAATGTGTTGTAGTTTTGTGTTTCAGCCAAGTGCTGTAATCTCTCACGTGGATGCCTTCTTCTTGTGAAGGTATTTTTGAGCATGGGTGATTGTTGAAATTGATGTTTTTGTGAGGGAAAGAGCACTGGCACCTCCCATTCTGCCGTCTTGTTCATGTCATTCTGAAGAAGCTTTCTCTGAAGGAGGCTTTATCCAGTGTCTAATCAATGATAAAGCACTTGCCATCCCCAAAGGAACCTGGAATTGACAAATTTCTGCCGCTTTGCATAATGATTTGCAAAGAGAAAGAAATACTCTTCTGGAGCTTTCTCTGCAATACAGTTTCTTTCTTGCTCAGTTATTCTGAGGTACTCCTCAGCAGGTGCTTGGAGCCAAGTGCATATACAAAGAAAGAGAATATTTCTCCTGTGGCTTTCCTCTTTAGGACTTATTTATTTCTCTGGCAGTAGTTACAGAGATTCACAATGTCTAATAGCTGAGTGTGAAAGTAATATTTGGTTGAAACCAGACAGAATGAACTTCTGGGATCCAAAAAAATTCTGGAATTTTATAATAAATATAATTACTGTTAAAATTTTATTATTAAATTTTTAGTAATGAAAATGAAAACCTTTGACATTAACATGCAGGAGAGATTGCTCCTGCATATTTCATTTTTTTGTAATACCAAATAGGACTCTCACATCCGAGTAAGGCTGGTAAAGGAGAAGAAATAATTGTGCAATCTCATTTTTCTCTAACACTTTCCTTTTTTTCCTTCATGCTCTTTATATTCTTTATAATATCTGGACCAAAGGTGATTTATCATGGATGTGGTCATATATGATTTTGCTGGTTTTCCGCTTCATGAAAATTTGAGGTAACAAAGTTGTGTGCTATATTTAGTTCATTCTCACAAGATGTACGGAATTCTAAAAGGCACTTTTTGTTAAAAGACTCAAGACCTGAATGACATTTGTAGAAGTGTAAATTAAATATCTAGCATTTATGTTCCATATTATTCATACTTATATACCGAACAATTAGATTATATCTTATATCTCCTCTTCAGTCATTTATTATTATTTAAGTTTTTGAATATTTGTTGGCTCAAAAAAGATATAATATTCTTATTAAATTATTTAGTTCTCACATTTATAATATTTATATTAACTATACATCAATTTCCTTATCAACTTTGATATTGGAATGTCCTTATTTTTATATGTAATATTACAGCCTACTCAATTATCATTTATTGTAGAATTTTATTTTTGCAGTTATATACATCTTTGAATCAATTAGATAGAATTTCAACATAAAAGCACATAAAGAGATTTTCGCTTTGATTTATATCTAAAAGCCTTATCTATATTTGGAAGTAAATATACACATAATAATGATAAATCAGAATGACGTGCCTCGTAGCTATTGCTGATGTTGTCATAATGGCTAGATATTTTAGCCTATGTCATCTTGTGATTATTGGCCAGGCACAAATTCAGGGATAACTGAACTGATGCTCAACTAGGCATTTGGCTCTTCAAACTTCCAAAGCCTGAAGCCAAAAAACAGAGTTTTGGCCAAATATCAAGGATGATTGGCGCATCTCTACATAGATTACAAATCATATATCTGAATCAGGTATTTCAACATGAAATACTCTGATTGAATTTGCTAAGTAAGCCACAAATAATTTTCACTTGCTTTAGAGTAAAAAGATAAAACACTGTACTCCCCAGAGGAAACTTTAGCAGTAGTTTCTGGGTGAGGTATTACATGAATTTAAACACAGTGTCAAGTTTGAAGATTGGGTGCTCTTACCTCATTCCTCTGACAACTATGCATAATTAAATGCACAGTGATTTTTAAGAATGTGAGACTGACATAAAACTTAAAAACAACTTTTAGTCAGAAAACTTAATGTGGCTTTAAGATTAGACTTACTACAGTTAGATATATGGTCTCCTTGTTGTTCAGAAAATTGCATTAAGAATACAAATATTTGGGGAGTTGAGACCAGAGGCCGAACTCGGGATCTGACAAGATGGCCGGGCTGCCCCGCAGGATTACCAAGGAAACCCAGCGTTTGCTGGTAGAACCAGTTCCTCGCATTGAAGCAGAACCAGATGAGAGCAACGCCCGTTATTTTCATGTGGTCATTGCTGGCCCCCAGGATTCCCCCTTTGAGGAAGGGACTTTTAAGCTTGAACTATTCCTACCAGAAGAATACCTGATGGCAGCCCCTAAAGTATGTTTCATGACCAAAATTTATCCTCCTAATGTAGACAAGTTGGGAAGAATATGTTTAGATATTTTGAAAGATAAGTGGTCCCCAGCACAGCAGATCCGCACAGTTCTGCTATCGATCCAGGCTTTGTTAAGTGCTCCCAATCCAGATGATCCATTAGCAAATGATGTAGCGGAGCAGTGGAAGACCAACAAAGCCCAAGCCATAGAAACAGCTAGAGCATGGACTAGGCTATATGCCATGAATAATATTTAAAATCGATCTGATCATCAAGTTCTCCTGTTCTCCTGTTCTGCCAAGACTTCTTCCTTTTTTGTTTGCATTTAATGGACACAATCTTAGAAACATTACAGAATAAAAGCCCAGACATCTTCAGTCCTTTGGTGATTAAATGCACATTAGCAAACCTATGTCTTGTCCTGATTCACTGTTGTAAAGCATGAGCAGAGGCTAGAAGTACCATCCGGATTGTTGTGAAACATTTAAAAGCAGTGGCCCTTCTCTGCTTTTATTCATTTCCCCATCATGGTTTGAGTATAAAGCACTGTGAATGAAGGGTAGTTGTCAGGGTTAGCTGCAGGGGTGTGGGTGTTTTTCTTTATTACTTTTTTTGAGGGGGAGAGGTAGTTTTAATTTTTTGGGCTCCTTTCCCCCTTTTTATGGTGATCTAATTCCATTGGTTAAAAGCAGCTAACCAGTTCTTTAGAATATGCTCTCTAGCCAAGTCTAACTTTATTTAGACGCTGTAGATGGACAAGCTTGATTGTTTGAACCAAAATGGGAACATTAAACAAACATCACAGCCCTCACTAATAACATTGTGACTTGCTGTCAAGTGTAGAATCCTTCCTTCAAGAAAGAGCTTGTGACCATTTTGTATGGCTTGTCTGGAAACTTCTGTAAATCTTATGTTTTAGTAAAATATTTTTTGTTATTCTAAAAAAAAAGAATACAAATATTTGCCTTAATAAAAAGTCCCACTATTACAAAGTCTTAAAATTATTCATTGAAGTGTGATATAATTAAGATTCTTCTACTGCCAATACAATTGGCATATGGGTATACATGACAAAAGGAACAATAACAAATAAAAGTAAATTGATTTTTAGTTTTTTGCTTTTTAAGTGTGGTATTTAGATAGTGCTATAGGTATTATGGAACACGTAATAAAACAAGTTAAAAGTAAACATTTTTTATGTGACAGATCTCTGGTAGGTCTTTAACAAATATCAAACTGATAAATCTGACTAGGATCAGTAGGTCAAATGGTCTTTGAAACTACTGTTTCATTATCTAAAGGTCCACAAAATGGCAACTCCCTTTACCATTTAGTTAGTAATAAAAGGAGTTTATTTAAGGGCAACATCTGGATTATTATATAAGAATTAACCTCATGGAAAACAAATTTTGATTGAAGTTATTAAGTCATGAAATAAAATAATTAAGGCAATGGTTCAAATTTTTTTTTAAGATTTTTAATTTATTTATTTGACAGAGAGAGACACGGTGAGAGAGCGAACACAAGCAGGGGGAGTGGGAGAGGGAGAAGCAGGCTTCCCATGGAGCAGGGAGCCTGATGTGGCTCGATCCCAGGACCCTGGGATCATGACCTGAGCTGAAGGCAGATGCTTAATGACTGAGCCACCCAGGTGCCCTGGGAATGGTTCAAATTTTTAACAATTGCTGTGGTGAGATCATAAATGCATATAACAACTATGGTCTTATTTCTCAAATCATTTTGGCATAAATAAGCCACCTTGAATAAAAATAGCAAAAGCGTGTTATATTGGTAGAATTTTAATTCATTTCTATCCATGAATCTAGAAATTGGGAAAAACCCCAAATATCCAACAATAAGATGTGGCAGATATGGCTAACTCTTTACCCAAAATCATCCTCCTCATTCATAGTATAGAATTGACTCTATCCAGGGGCTATATTTCTCAATCTTTTCTGCATTCATCTATTTCCATGTGACCAGTTCTTGCCAATGCTATATGAATGAAACTGATGTGTTTTACTTCTGGGCCAAGACTATGAAATGGATGTGACTTCTCCACACTCTCTTTTTTCCTCCTTCTGCTGGCTGGATGCAGAAAACTTTATGACATCTGATTCAAGAGACAGTCTATAGCTGGCCACAACCTCTGTTTTGACTTGGTGGAAAAAGGTAAACTGGGTCTATCAGATTCTTACTCTTTGGAATCTAAATGGAAAATACAGAATCAGTAATGGACATTAAAAGCTGAAGTTTCTAGAAATAAGTGATTATTAGTACCAGCTGGGTTGGTATCTATCTGAGTCTCTAAGTCTAAGATTGGGATCCATCTGAATTAGCTGTGAAAGGTACCAGACCTAGATGTAGCCTTGGAAAAAGAGCTGGCTGAAACTGGAGGCAGGGATGAGGGCTGTGTTCTGAAAGGACATGGTTCAGGGTCTGAGAGGACAAGGCATCACAATAGAAGGCCATCCAAAACAAGTGGTCACACACAGTGGAGTTTTTATGTAGGGCAAGTGCCATCCAATAAGTGAAAGGTATCCAGGGAGACAGTACAGTACGGCAATAAAGAGCCAAACTACCTGGCTCTGCAACTTACTAGCAGTGTGATCTTAGTTTACTCAATCTCTGAGTTTCTTCATCTAAGCAAGTGGGGGTCAGATTATATGAAACTTGGTGGGCATGGTGAGGAGTTTGCACTTTTTCTTAGAAGTAATGCAAGACCTGTGGAAGCTTAGGCAGGGGAGCATTATGATCTGAACTATGCTTTAGAAAAGTCCTTGGGGATTCTGTGTAGTGGATGGAGAGTAAGGGGAAGCATGCAGTCAGGAAGACCAGTTAGAACAGAGATCCAGACGGCAGAGTATGATGGTTTGGATTTAGGTTGTGACGAGGGAGTTGGTGGGATGTGGTTGCAGTTGGGCTTTCTGGGAGTTAGAACTGACAAGTGTACAGAATGTGTGAGAGGAAGAGAAATCAAGGATGCATCCTGGTTTTGGCCTAATCAACTGGTTGAATGTTGTCACCATTTACTAGAGTGTAAGATTTCCTCGTTTTGTACCTCAAGTACCTAGAACATGCCTGAAAAATGGGGGATGCTTAATAAAAATTTGTTTAATGAGTGGGGAAGGCTTGGGGGTGGGAATATGTATATAGATACAGCTTTATCTATGTCTATTTCTTTACTTATATCTGTATCTTTATCTGTATTTGAATCTAGATCTGGTTCTGTGTCCATATTTTGATGTGGGAGAATCAACTTTTCGGTTTTATCCATACTAAGTTTTAGGTACCTACTAGGCATCTGAAGTGATATGTGGAGTAGGCAGTTGAATGTATAAGTCTGGAGGTCAGGAGAGAATGATATAAATAACACACACACACACACACACACACACACACACACAGGCATGGGTCCCTCCACATATACACATTAAACTGGTTGTTCTTTGCATCTGTGGATACTGTTCTATACAGTGCAAGGCCAGTGACTTCACCCTGCTAAACTGAGGATCATTAGCATATAAATGATACCTGAATCCATAAAACTAAAAGGGAAAGTATATCTAGAGAAGTAGCCTGAGACCTGAGCCTTGGGGTTTTCCACCATTTAGAGATCCAGTAGTTGAGCAAAAAAAAAAAAAAAAAAAGAGAGAGAGAGAGAAAGACCGGGCAATGAATGAGAGGAATATCAGATCAATGAGGTATCAAAGAAGCCTAGAGAGGGAGTGCTCACCTCTGTTAACTCTTACTGAAAAGTCAGGTCAGTTGAACACTAGAAATTCAACATTGATTTGACAAGATGAGATCATCAGGGTAGTTGTTAATTGAAACCATCTCATTAGGTTGATGGAGTCAAAAACTGTATTTCCTGATTGGAGTAGATTGAGGAAACAATGGTAGGTTTAGAAGGTAGGGAAACATCTTTGGAAGAGTTTTGTTTTGAATAGACCACAGAAATGGGATGGTAGCTGGAGGAATATGTGGGACCAAGTGAGATGGTTTTTAATTAATTAATTAATTAATTAATTAATTTAATTTATTTTTAAAAAGACAGACATTACATCAATGTGAATGGCCCAAAGGGAGAAACTGATGATACAGGAAAGAGAGGGAAACTGAAGCAGCACTGTGTTTGAGCAGACTGGAGGGGATGGGATTGTGTGTTTAGATGGGGGGGCGAGGCTTGGATTTAGGAGAAGGGACACTTCTACTGTAACAGAAGGGAGCATCAGTGCATGGGTTCAGCTATAGAAAGACTGGTGGAATTGGTGAGAATGATTATGAAGTATCGTTAGAGGACTGTTGGCAATTTAAAGGAAGTTGAGGATTGATATAAAGATCTTAGAAAGCAGGAAAGTAAATTACCAGGAAAATGAAGTAGAATTTTCTGGCAGTTTTAAGCCTGTTTGAGATTTGTGGTCAGAAATCTGAAGTGAGTCCATTCAGCATGACTGTGTGAATCTCCAGCAGAGATTTGGCTACTCTGGTTTAGGCAAATCACAGACTCACCAAACTCCAATCACTAGTCAGGAGAGAGCTCCCAAGGTACTGCTAGGCTGGTTACCACTGGCGTAGGATCTGGCTGGGGTTGCCATGATCTTTGATGATGGCTGGGCAGATAGGACCATTGCTAAGTTGGTGACCACTTAGCACAGAGGTCACCAAACCCCATAATGGAACAATGATGTGATTGAAGTAGTCTGGGTTAAGACAATAGGCAGTAGATACTGTGTTGCAAACTGGAAAGTCCATGACCTAAGGACCAGCCGCTACTTAGCTGAGCCCATCATTGCTATGTGAGTTTGTGGGGCCAGCAGATGAGATCTTATCATTCAAGAGAAGCTGAAAATATGGATTTTTATTTGAAATGTTCTTTTTTAAAAGATTTATTAATTTATATGAGAGACAGAGAGAGAGAGGGAGAGAGCGTGGTGGGGGGAGGGCCAAAGGGAGAGGGAGAGAGAGAATCCTCAAGCAGTCTCCCTGCTTAAGTGTGGAGTCTGACACGGGGCTTGATCCCAGGACCCTGAGATCATGACCTGAGCCAAAATCAAGAGTCAGATGCTTAACTGAATGAGCCACCCAGGAACCCCTGAAATGTCCTTAATTTTAAAACCATCTGCATGCCAATAATAAGAAATTCAATGGGCCATCAATTTGTAATCTCTGTCATGTATAACTTTTAAGTCCTCTGTAGATTAATTCTAGTCTTATATTACATCTTATAAAAGTTGTATAAAGTGCTTTCACATACACTGCTTCCTTTAACCCTTAAGAAAAGCTTAAGAAAATTAGGGAGCAAGTCTTATTTCTCTTTATAACACCCAGCATCCTTGGAAGTCACTACACAAAATAGTCAATAATATTTGTTGAATGAAACTTTCTACTTATTCTCAATGACAGAATTGAAGTTATACAATGTGAATAAAGGTTTAAGTTAAATTTAGGGAACTCCCTGAGTCAGCATAATAGGGAAGCACATCTCCATCCACAGAAAAGGTAAGGGCTCAGCCCGTGAGCTAGATGACAGCTGGAGTGGATCCTCAGAACTAGTATAAATCAGCACCAGATGACCTATTAGACCACATCTCATTCACCAGTAGCTGGCTGGTGATTACCACTAACAGACTTTGCTATGGCTTAGTTCCCTTCTTGAAATGGAAATCAAGGTTTTCAAAGAGTTTATTAAACAATTTCTTAAAGAGTATACCTTACTTCACAAAGAGACCCAAGCTGATGGAGCATTTTATTTAAGCTCTTGAGAAGGTAAAGAGGTAAAATGCAGTTAGATGTTTTCTTGCCACTAGTGAATCAGAAAAAAGAAGCCACTGTCTCTCTAACAGTGGGATGAAAGCAGGTTCATCCATTATCTGGGCTAAGTATGGGGCAGTATTCATATTCATTTCCATCAACTCTGATTGAGAATGAGCACAGAGAATGTTCAGAGTTGCATTTCCTACTTACTGCTTTCTTCTCATTTTCAAACTGCTTCTATTCATTTCTGTAGGACTGGATATGGAATGCTTTAGGCATGCTAATTTAATGCTTTTTTCCTCAGTCTATTTGATGTCTGCAAAGAACTAAAGATGTATTTTGCATTAATGTTATTAACTTGAACCAGTCAGGAATTAATGAAGACAGCTGAAAAAAAAGACAATGTTTTTGTTTTAAATAAATTCATGTTAATGTATGTGCTTCTGATTAAGGTAAAAGTCCTTAGTACATGTATGATTAAAATAAAAATTCATGAATCCAACAGAACTTAGATGGATGAATGGATGGGAGAGAGGGTAGGAAAGTTGCAGATGTTTATTATAATCAATTTAATATCCTGGGTTGAGAAATAATTTCTGAACAAGTCAATTATTATTAATTAACTTGTAAAGATTTATCTTTTGATCCATAGCTGTCTTCTGCTCAGCATCTCAGTGGGAACAAGGACATTCCTGGGAGAACAAAGGGCTCTCCAGCTATTAGCTTAATTGGTAGCAATAGCTGGCTTTGGAATTAGCTTCCATTCATACATTTAACAAAAATTAAGTATATCTAATGTAGCCAAACTTTTTGGAGAGTGGTAAATTACAGGAGCCAGACATAATAAATCAGTAGAACACCTAATACTTTTTAAAATAAGATTTATAGTTAACATACAGTATAATATTAGTTTCACGTGTACAATATAGTGATTCAACACTTCCATACAACACCTGGTGCTCATCACAACAAGTGCGCTCCTTAATCCCCATCACCTATTTCACCCATCCCCCCCCCAGCCACCTCCCCTCTGGTAACCATCAGTTTGTTCTCAATAGCTAAAAGTTTGTTTCTTGGTTGTCTCTCTCTTTCTCTCTCTCTCTCTTTTTTTCTTTGCTTGTTTGTTTTTTTCTCTTAAATTCCACCTATGAGTGAAATCATGTGGTATTTGTCTTTCTCTGACTTATTTTGCCTACGAGTATACTCTCTAATTCCATCCATGTCATTGCAGATGGTAAGAGTTCATTCTTTTTCATGGCTGAATAATATTCCATTGGATATATATACCACATTTTTTTAAAGATTTATTTATTTGGGGGGGCGTGGTGGGGGAGGGCAGAGGTAGAGGGAGAAAGAGAATCCTCAAGCAGACTCCCCGTGGAGTGCGATACCCCCTACCCTCTCCAACTTGGGGCTTAACAAGGACTCAATCCCAGGACACTGAGGTCATGACCTGAGCCAAAATCAAGAGTCAGACACTTAACTGACTGAGCCACCCAGGTGCCCCAATATACCACTTCTTCTTTATCCATTCATCTATTGATGGACACTGGGCTGCTTCCATAATTTTGCTATTATACATAGTGCTGCTATAAACATTAGGGTGTATGTATCCCTCTGAATTAGTATTTTTGTATTCTTCGGGTAAATACCTACTAGTGCAGTTGCTATATCATAGGGTAGTCCTATTTTTAATTTTTTGAGGAAGCTCCATCCTGTTTTCCAGAATGACTGCACCAGTTTGCATTCCCACCAACATTGCAGGAGGGTTCCTTTTTCTCCACATCCTCACCAACACCAACGTTGTGTATTGCGTTGTTGATTTTAGCCATTCTGACAGGTGTGAAGTGACATCTCATTGTAGTTTTGATTTGTATTTACCTGATGATGAGTGATGTTGAGCACCCTTCCTGTGTCAGCCATGTGCATATCTTCTTTGGAGAAATGTCTTTTCATGTCTGTCTTCTGCCCATTTTATAATTGGATTACTTATTTTTTGGGTGTTGAGTTGTATCTGTTCTTTACACATTTTGGATACTAACCCTTTATTGGACATGTCATTTGCAGATTTCTTCTCCATTCAGTAGGTTTATTTTTGTTGATTGTTTCCTTTGCTGTGCAGAAGCTTTTTATTTTGATGTAGTTCCAATAGTTTACTTTTGCTTTTGTTTCCCTTGCCTCAGGAGATATATTTATAAAAATGTTGGTACAGCTGATGTTAGAAACCTTACTGTCTATGCTCTCTTCCAGGATTTTTATGGTGTCAGGTCTCACATTTAGGTCTTTAATCCATTTTGAATTTATTTTTGTGTATGGTGTAAGAAAGCGGTCCGGTTTCATTCTTTTGCATGTAGCTGACCAGGTTTCCCAACAACATTTGTTGAAGAGACTTTTTCCTATTGTATATGTTTTCCTGCTTTGTCAAAGATCAGTTGACCATATAATTGTGGGCTTATTTCTGGGTTTTCTATTCTGTTCTGTTGATCTATGTGTCTGTTTTTGTGCCAGTACCATACTGTTTTGATTCCTGCAGCTTTGTAATATAGCTTGAAGTCCAGAATTGTGATGCCTCCAGCTTTGCTTTTCTTTTTCAAAATTGCTTTGGCTGTTTGAGGTCTTTCGTAGTTACATACAAATTTTAGGATTTTCTTGTTGTAGTCCTGTGAAAAATGCTGTTGGTATTTTGTAGAGATTGCATTAAATCTATAGATTGCCTTGGGTACTATGGACATTTTAACGATACTTGTTCTTCTAATCCATGATCATGAAATGTCTTTCTATTTCTTTGTGTCATCTTCAATTTCTTTCATCAGTATTTTATAGTTTTCAGAGTACAGGTCTTTCACCTCTTTGATTACAAGTTTATTTCTAGGTATTTATTATTTTTGGTATAATTATAAATGGGATTGTTTTCTTAATTTCTCTTTCTGCTACTTCATTATTAGTGTATAGAAATACACAGATTTCTGCACATTGATTTTGTATCCTGAATTCATTTACCTGTTCTAGTAGTTTTTGGTGGAGTCTTTCATGTTTTTTATATATAGTATCATGTCATCAGCAAATAGTGAAAGTTTGACTTTTTCCTTTCCAATTTAGATGTCTTTTATTTCTTTTTGTTGTCTAATTGCTATGCCTAGAAATTCTAGTACTCTGTTGAATAAAAGTGGTGAGAGTGGACATCCTTGTCTTGTTCTTGACCTTAGGGGGAAAGCTCTCAGCTTTTCCCCCATTGAGTATGATCTTTATTGTGTGTTTTTCATATAAGGTCTTTATTATATTGAGGTATGTTCCCTCTAAACCTACTTTGTTGAGGGTTTTTTTAATCATAAGTGGATGTTGTACTTTGTCAGATGTTTTTCTACATCTATTGAAATGATCATATGGTTTTTATCCTTTCTCTTATCAATGTGATGCATCACATTGATTGATTTTTGTGAATATTGAACCACCCTTGCATACCAGGAATAAATCCCACTTGATTGTGGTGAATGATTTTTTTAATGTGTTACTGAATCCAATTTGCTAGTATTTTGTTGAAGAGTTTTGTGTTTATGTTCATCAAAGATGTTGGCCTGTAGTCTTTTTTTGTGTGTGTGGTTTCTTTATCTGGTTTTGGTATCAAAATAACACTGGCCTCATAGAATGAATTTGGAAGTTTTCTTTTCTCCTTTAATTTTTGGAATAGTTTGAGAAGAATAGGTATTAACTCTTCTTTAAATGTTTGGTAAAATTTGCCTATGAAGCCATCTGGTTGGTCCTGGACTTTTGTTCGTTGGGAGTTTTTTGATTACTGATCCATCTCCTTGCTGCTAATCAATCTATTCAAATCTTCTATTTCTTCCTGCTCCAGTTTTGGTGGGGTTCTGTTTCTAGGAATTTACCCATTTCTTC
Source organism: Callorhinus ursinus (assembly GCF_003265705.2). Classification (NCBI taxonomy): domain Eukaryota; kingdom Metazoa; phylum Chordata; class Mammalia; order Carnivora; family Otariidae; genus Callorhinus; species Callorhinus ursinus. The sequence continues at coordinate 20,458,812 of NW_027397068.1, forward strand.
TAGGTTTTCCAATTTGTTGGCATATAATTTTTCATAGTATTCTCTTACAATTGTTTGTATTTCTTGAGGTGTTTGTTGTTACTACTCCTCTTTCATTTGTAGTTATATCTATTTGAGTCCTTTCTCTTTGTTTATGAATTTTATTGATCTTTTCAAAGAACAGCTCCTGGTTTCATTTATCTGTCCCACTGTGGTTTTTCCTTACTTTCTTTACCGCTTATCTCTGCTCTAATCTTTATTATCTCCTTCCTTCTATTGTTTGGGGGTTTTGTTTGTTGTTCATTTTCTAGCTCCTCTAGGTGTAAGGTTAGCTTGTTTATTTGAGATTTTTCTTGCTACTTAGGGTGGGCCTGTATTACTATAAATTACTATGAACTATAAACTTTTGCTGCATCCCAAAAGTTTTGGACTGTTTTGTTTGCATGTTCATTTGTTTTCATGTATTTTTGGATTTCTTCTTTGATTTTTTGGTTAACCCATTCATTGTTTAGTAGCATGTTTTTTAATCTCCATGTATTTGTACTGTTTCTGGATTTTTTTCGTGCGCTTGATTTCTGATTTCATAGCATTGTAGTCTGAAAAGATACATTGTATGACTTTGATCGTTTTGAATTTGTGGAGACTTGTTTTGTGGCGTAATATGTGATCTTTTTTGGAGAATGTTCTACGTGCATCTGAAAAGAATGTGTGTTCTGCTGTTTTAGGATGAAATGTTCTGAATATATCTGTTAAATCCACTTGGTTCAATGTGTCCCTCAAAGCCATTGTTTCCTTATTGTTTTTCTGATTGGATGATCTGTCCATTGATATAAGTGGGGTGTTAAAGTCCCTTACTATTACTGTGTTATTTTTGATTAGTTCCTTTATATTTGTTATTAACTGTTTTATGTATTTGGATGCTCCTATGTTGGGTGCATAAATATTTATGATTATTATGTCTTCTTATTGGATTGTCCCCTTTATTATTATGTAGTGTCCTTCTTTGCCTCTTGTTATAGTCTTTGTTTTATTTTATTTATTTATTTTTTAAAGATTTATTTATTTATTTGACAGAGAGAGAGAGAGAGAGAGACAGTAAGAGAGGGAACACAAGCAGAGGGAGTGGAAGAGGGAGAAGTAGGTTTCCTGCCAAGCAGGGAACCTGATGTGGGGCTCGATCCCAGGACCCTGGGATCATGACCTGAGCCGAAGGCAGACGCTTAAGGACTGAGCCACCCAGGCGCCCCTATAGTCTTTGTTTTAAAATCTGTCTTGTCTGATATAAATATTGCTACTCTGGCTTTCCTTTGATATCCATTTGCATGATAAATATTCTCCATTCTCTCACTTTCAATCTGCAAATGTCTTTAGGTCTGAAATGAGTCTCCTGTAAGCAGCATATAGATGGGTCTTGTTTTTTAATCCATTCTGTCACCCTGTGTCTTTTTTTTTTTTAACATTTATTCATTTATTTTAGGGAAAGAGAGAGAGAGAGCAAGTGTGTGTGAGTGGGGGGAGGGGCAGAGGGAGAGGGAGAATCCTTGAGCAGACTCCCTGCTGAGCAGGGAGCCCAACATGGGAGTGATCCCTGGACCCTGAAATCATGACATGAGCTGAAACCTAAGGAGTGTTTAGTCCATTTGCATTCAAAGTATTTATTGATAGATATGTGTTCATTACCATTTTATTACTTGTTTTGTGGTTGTTTCTGAAGATTTTCTCTGATCCTTTCTTCTCTTTCTCTTTTCCATGGTTTGCTGATTCTCTTTAGTGATATATTTAGATTTCTTTCTCTTTATTCTTTGGTTTTTGAATTGTGGTTGCCACTAGGTTTGTATATAACCTCTGCACATAGCAGTCTATATTAAGTTGGTGGTTGCTTACGTTTATACTCATTCTTTGTTCCTCTCCTCCCCATGTTTTAGGTAGATGGTGTCATATTTTATATCCTTTTATTTTGTGAATTCCTTGACTGACTTTTTATAGAAATATTTGCTTTTACTGCTCTTGTGTTTCCTACTTTCATACTGTCACTTTTGGTCTTTTTTGTTTTTTTTCCACTCAAAGAGTCCTATTCAATATTTCTTGCGGGGCTGGTTTTGTGGTCATGAACTCCTCTAGTTTTTATTTGTCTGGGAAACTCTTTACTTCTCCTTCTATTCTGAATGATAGCCTTGCTAGATAGAATATTCTTGGTTGCAGATTTTTCCCATTCAGCACTTTGAATATATCATGTCATTCTCTTCTGGCTTGCCAAGTTTCTGCTGAAAAAAAATCTGCTGAGAGCCTATGGGGTTTCCCTTGTATGTAACTGTCTTTTATTGTCTTGCTGCTTAAAAATTTTTTTCTTTATCACTGTAACTTACCAATTTAATTACAATATGTCTTGGTGTGGATCTGCTTTTGTTTTTTGCTGCAGATACCCTGGATCTGGATATCTGTTTCCTTACCCAGATTAGGGACATTTTCAGCTATTATTTCTCCAAATAAATTTTCTCCCCCTTTTCTCTCTCTTGTTCTCAGGCTCCTATAATACAAATATTATTATGTTTGATGGAGTCACTGAATTCTGTAAGTCTATTCTCATTTTGCATAATTCTTTTTTCTCTGTTTTGCTTGGCTTGATTACTTTCCATTACTCTGTCTTCTAGGTCAGTAATTCATTACTCTGCTTCTTCCAGCCTGCTGTTCACTCCATCAAGCCTGTTTCTCATTTTGTCTATTGAACACTTTATCTCTGCTGTTATTCCTTGTCTTGTTAAGGGTCTCCCTGATGCCTTCTGCTCTTTTCTCAAGTCCAGTAGGTGTCTTTATGATCGTTACTTTAAGTTCTTTATCAGGCTTGTTACTTATATCTATTTCACTTAGGTTTCTGGCCGGGGCCTGGACATCTAATAATTTTGGATCAGTGGCTATTCACTAAACAAGTTAATAAAGAAAATGGTCATTTCATTTAACTAAAGGTTTGTATTTATTCAACACAATACTTTAAAAAATTGCTCTTTCTTTTTCCTTCTTAAAGTAATACATGTAATTAAGTGTGGGGGCTTGTGAGGCCAGTAGACTGGCATTCGGATCCCTCTCTGTCTTCACCAGCTGAAGAGTCAGGGCAAATGACTGGTCCAAGTTTTCATTTTTTTCTCAGGTAAAATGGTACTACTGAGACCTCAGAGCTCTCAGTAGTAGATGAGACCTGGCCTATAGGATATACTCCACAGACAGCTATATTATTATTACATTGCTGCTTACAATATATAAATAAGAAAAGATAAAAGAGTAAAAATTAACATAATCTCTTAATACTGGTATATTTTTTCTGGTCTTTTTTTACATATATTTGCACAAAAAATGAGTTTGTGTTGTATCTGTTGCTTTTTTCTCTCACTTAACAAAATATTGGCAATATCTTTTAGCGTTATATATTAGAAGAAGTTTAAAAAGAGATTATACTCATTATGTTTTTGTGAGATGAGTTTGTGATAACTTGTCAGGGTTTTAGAACTTCCAACCTTTTGGATGACAAAAATTTCTACCTGTAGGACTAACTAGGTAGGGGCTGCCACTACGGACAGCAGTCCCATCAACAGTATCCATTTCTTTCATCAATAAACATTTATAAAAAATATGGGGGAAGAGTGATTCTTGAGAACCAAGAACACTTTTTTTTTTTCAGTAGCCTGGAAACCAATTTTTATAAACAACCAAATGCTAATGAAAATTTAAGTTATTGGGTTCTCCTTAAACCAGACACAGAGTTGAGTGGAAAAGTCTAAGGCAAGTGTTAAAGATGAAAACAATGTTTCACAGCAATCCCATCCCAGTATAGCACTTCTATTTATGATAAGGTAATATCTCACCTTCCTTTATCCCTTCCTTGAGCCGTTTTTGCATAGGAGGATGCACATGTTTTGTTGCAATAATATAATCACATTGGAAACTTTCTACAAGCAGAAGAAATAAGGTTAAGCATATTAGAATCCTTTAAAAATGTGGGATAAGACTGGGCTGGTACAATGTCACTGGCCTTTAATCCTACTCTTCTATACTTTGATTTGTGATGTTAGGGCTCAGTCCCTGCAAACTTCTTTGTCAGCTGGATCTGTTACACTCTATCTAAAGGGGCCACCAGAAGAGACTGGAAGTGGGGACTTGCTTATTGCTGTTCCTGTCAGCATCACCACGGACCACTGATTCCAGTAGTAAGCAGTTCCTTCAGAACCAGCCTCAGTGCACTCCCTTAGAGAAGACAGCTCAGCCAGGCAGCATCCCCTCCTCGGAGATCTGGGTGCCAGCTCTGTGCAGTCCCTCCTGCCGCCTTCTGAGTTTTAAGACTTTTGAAATCTTCCCTTTGTTGCCCTTACCCCAGGGGTGGGAGCTGCTCCTCGCAGTTACATCTCTGTGTTACCTCAGGGTGGACCCTGTTGCATTTCCAGCTCTCCAATACCTGGTTAACTATTCCTTATGTTAAATGCTCCTTTCTAAAATATCTGGTGTATTTCTGTTTCCTGACTGGACCCTGGGTAATACAAGAACCAACAGCAGGCTGTCTTTGTTATTTTATTCACACTCTTATTTCACGTGGCTGTTCGTTTCTCCAGTACTTCTCAGCTGGTGATGGGTGGCCACTGGTGGGCTGATGGGCTAGCATAACATTTACTAAGAATTTAAAATATAATTTACTCTCAACAGTACTCTAGCAATTTGTATTCCTGTGAGGTTTTTCTAGATATGTAAACTTGTATATTGTATATAACAATACAATACCTGTGAACAAGAGTGTCTTAGGAATAGCAGATGTTTCTTTTCCAGTATAACTCCATATAATAATATGCATGGTTTGATTCATGTTTTATTTATATGTCTATAAAAACAATTTAAAGAATTGCCTGCTGCATTTTCAGATGGAAAACAATAAACTAGCCTAAAACAAGAAGTTGTATTTTCTCATGTGATTTAAATAGGACATCCTGTCAATTTGGCTTCTTTGACCTAAACTTATCTAAAAATGCTAAACTTGCTCCTTCAAAGTGCTCAATTCATTTTACCTAGGAAACAGCTCTCCTTGAGTACAGTGAGGAGCCAAAGCTCTAATTACTCCTGAAAGAACCTCTGAAGAGCTAAGATCAACAAATTGGATGAGAATGCTTCCTCTTCTCCTATCTGCCATAGGAAAAACAAAAGCAGTTCTTCCCTCTTTTTCCCCAATACTCTCTCTGAGTCTTTCTCTGAGTCCTCCCATCGCTCTCTCTCCTGACTGCTTGATTCTAAAGCAGATAAAGATAAAAGGAAGCCATGGATAAGAACAAAGCTAGTTTGAATTTCATTCAGTAGCAGTTCTATTGCTAACTGTGGACAAGGGCTGCAACAGCTTGAAATGATTCCTGTGCCTTTTTCTCATCTTCTCCAGGGATTTCTGAAGTGTGCTATCCTTCAGGTGCCATGTAAACCAGGTTTGTTGTTTCCTGACAGCTGGATTGGAGCTGTAGCTGTGGACTGTCAGACAGCATGAACAGTTGTCCTGGGATGGACATTGCAGGGAGAGGAAGAGAGAGACGTATGGTGGATGGGAAGATAAGGCAGGGAGGTTAGGGATGCAAGTGGGTACTTCCAACTTGTCTTTTGGTTATTTTGAACCATCCCCTCTTCCAGCTAATATTGACAGGCTAAGCCCAACTTGAGGGAAATGTGTGTAATTCAGAGGTTTTCCCTGGGACACTGCTATCTACAGGCAAGGCTTTCAGATGAGGTGAACTTCCTTCAAGGCTTTAAGACATTGAGTTAAAAAAAAAAGTGTGCCTTTGAGCACTTTCTGTAGCTTGGGCCTGTTATTATTGTCCTCTCTAAAATGAAGTTGGTAGCATTGAATGTGGTCACCAGATGGATGTCTTTCTTTAGTGGAAGGGCCTGTGTTGTCTCTGCCATTTTGTTTCCATTTATATGTTTCTGATAGTTTCCTTTCTATTCTAATTCAAGGTCGAGGCTATTTTTTAATAATCGTTTTCTTACATGTACACATATAACGTATATGTTCACTAAGACCCATCTCTTTCCTGCCATCCCACTTTGTATTATTTTAAATGCTTATTTGGGATATAATGGGACTGGTGAGAAGAGAGGTCACAGTTTGCATTGAATGGGATCCAGCTTTGTCCATGTTAATTTGGTAGGGGTTGGGGGTGGATGTGATCATACCAGAGGTCTATTTACATGAGAACTGAAGTTCCTCTTGGGTGAGAACTCATTCTAAGGAGACCTAATAAGAAAGCTTGAGTTGTCAAGGGCTTCAGCTTGATGGCAGCTTGGGCATCCCTTCAAGCTACTGTGTGGTTACATGAGGACTTAGTTCATCCCTGGAGTGTTCATGAGAGCAATAGAGTCCTGCAGGGATAGACACATTATGAGCACATGTGAGCCACCCCTGGGCAGCTCCACAAATAACAAAGGGAAACTTTGCCCAGGGCTGAGTTCTTGTTTGAGCAGGTGGGAAAACCAGTGACATTGGCGATATTACTCTTTTGTGTGTGATCTTTATATGACCTACAAGCTGTAAAGCCTGAGACACTCAGGTTGTGTTTTATGTTATGTTTGTCTTTCCACCAACATGGTAAATGTCCTCAAAAACAGGGGACAGGACACTTGGGTGGCTCAGTCGTTAAGCGTCTGCCTTCGGTTCAGGTCATGATCTCAGCGTCCTGGGATCGAGCCGGATTCCGGCTCCCTGCTCAGCAGGGAGTCTGCTTGTCCCTCTCCAGTTGGCTTCTTCTTCTCCTGCCTGCTTCTCCCTCTCCCACTACCCCCTGCTTGTGCTCCTCTCTTGCTATCTCCCTCTGTCAAATAAATAAAATGTTTAAACGAACAAACAAAAAAACCAGGGGACAATATGTTCTCTCATATCCGTCCCACTGATGTGGCTCTATTTCCAGCTTTCGCCATTTCTCATCTGGACTATCACAGTAGTCCCTGTTTCCTGATGTTTAGCCTTACATTCCAGCCCCTCATTCTCACTGCTGCCTGGGCGCTCTCTCAGTGACTGTCCCCCCAAATCAGCGGGCGAAGCCTGCACTTACCCCTTCTCCCCCAACCATTACCTTTGAAACAATGGAAGAAAGATACAATTGAAAACAAATTCATCACAGCCATGGCCATAGAAGAAATGTCAGAAGAGAAAAAACATTGCGGAATTTCTGGGACGTGAAAGACCATCCATTCATAACTGAGATATTCATGATACAACACAAGCAAAAGAAGGGATTCCTGGAAAACTGTGATTGTGACGGAGGAGGAATTTTCTGAAAAACATGATTTTTTTTTTAGGATAAAAATTAAAAGTCACAGAGAATTTATTCAGTTTAGGATGTGCTGTTTTTGGAAAAATGAATTACAGATAATCTTGTACTGGTCATCATAACCTGGTCACATATAATGTTTTGATTCCTAGCATTATTTTAACTTTGCTTCCCTAAGTAAAACAAAGCAGTTAACTTAATGATATTAATCAAGCCCCTGTTTTTTTTCTTTTTCCTTTTTCTGTTTTTTTTTGGGGGGGATATGTCTTAGAAGTCCAAGTACCAAAAAAAGTCAGCTTCCAGTCTAACATGGAGCTTGGAGAGAGGGGCCTGCAGGGAGTTGGGGGGAAGGCATATGGAACCGTGGAAAAGGACTGAGTTCTCTTACAGGCGGAGACTGCTGTGGCAGTTGGTGTCTTGGGGTTCAGCCCAACCCTTCAGCCTTTCCCTGGCTGAGGAGAGAGATGCCTGGGATCTGAGGGTGTCCTGTCCTGGGACCCAAAGACTGGCAGTGAGAGGTAAGAGGTGCCACTCCATTTCCAGTCTTCCACACTTCATGAAGAGTCCCTTCAACTTTTTTTTTTTGCAGTGATGAATATTTGAGGGGTAAATGGAAACATTTAAAATTAAGTGAATTGAGCATAGTACAGACAGTATAAAATTTCAAGATATATAATCTCATGATATAGCTGGAATTATGACTGTAATACATTGTTGGATTGTGCTTTCTTTACCTAACATTTGATTATATGCTTTGTACAAAAGTATAAAATACAGGTGACTTTTCTTTTATATATTACTGCATTTCACAAATTTTCTACAATAGCATAAAGTATTTTCTATGGGTAAAAACTTTTTTATCCAAAAAAACAATTTTTGGTGTCTCACTCCTTGACTATAGAGCTTTTGTTTATTTTCACTTTTAGTTTTCATTTTTTAGCTTTTGGTAGTATTTGAAAAAAATTTTATTATGTGCATAATGTTTTTAAAAAAATAAGAAATATTGCCCTCCATCTTATATGTTACTATGTGTATGTGTGTGTGTGTGTGTGTTTGTGTGTATACATATATATATATATATATATATATATATATATATATATATATATGGAGGTATTGTGCCCTTTGCTTTTTTGTTTTTGTTTTTAGCCAACTTTTAATTTTAGAACAGTATTAAACTAAGAGAAGAATTGCAAAGTTAGTACACACAGTTCTTACATACCTCATTCCCAGCCTCTCTAATTATTAACATGTTATGTTCATATATTTGTCACAATTAATGACAGTTTTCGAACTTGGCTGCACATTAGAATCGTCTGGGGAGTTTTGAAACACCTCATTGTCCCAGCCACACTGAATACCAATTAGGTCAGTATCTCTGGAGGTAGGAACCAGGAATCAGTATTTTTTTTTTTTTTACAGTGCTCCAGGTGATTACAACATACAGTTAAGGTTGATGACTATTACTCTAAGGGAAATAGGACGGGAGAAGCATTTTTATAAAAAAATATTTTATTTATTTATTTGAGAGAGAGAGACAGAGAGCTCCAGAGAGAGTGAGCATGAGCTGGGGGGGAAGGGCAGAGGAAGAGGGAAAAGCAAACTCCCCACTGAGCAGGGAGCCCTTCGGGGCTCGATCCCAGGACCCGGGGATCATGACCTGAGCCGAAGGCAGATGTTTAACCAACTGAGCCACCCAGGTGCCCCGAAGCATTTTTATCTGACTGAAAATGAGATTTTTTGAGAGCTGAGAAGGGAGAAGCCTATGGTTCCCAGAGAAGCAGGTAATTTGGCTGTGCTTCTGGCAACACCCCAGAGAAGGATGGCTGCATGCTGCCCCCTTTGGGGATGTAAGACCAGATGGGCCTTGAAAGGTTTCCAGACTCACAGATGATTTCTATATTCCACATTTGGTTTAGGAGGAGCGGAGAAGGACCCAGTAAGACACATCTTGCTTGGTATCTTGGCCAAAGAGATGGCCATTGACCACAGGCACACCCTCCCATCCATGCCTTCTCTTCCTTTGAAATTGTGTAAGCCCTGGAATCTTTATAGCATCCTGAATTTGGGAGTTCAGGAACCTCTACTTATTATGGAATTTCCCCACAGCCTGATTAGATGGGGCCCCAAAACGATATCAGGTTGATTTAAAGAGAACAAACATATGTGATATTTCTGACAACACATGCAGGTCTTAATATTTCTGGAATGAATGAATTAAAGCACTATTTTCACACACTTGAAGACAATACAAGGACAATATATCAGATATTGTCTCCAATACTAAGAGAACTCCTCTTAATTTTTCTATCAGTCACTTGTAGAAATATAGTTCCTGGATGCTTCCATACAAAATACAGTAATGAGCTAATCCCAACAATGACAGGAATTCAGTATGAGCCATAAAAATTGAGAATGCAACTATTACAGGCCATTGAAGCCAGACCTAGAATGATTGTTGAATTAGCAAAGAGCTCCATCTGCTGATGGTTTATGTACACAAGACCTGGGTAAGGGTTCACGCTGGTTGCCTTTTAGGCAACATTCCTTAAGTATGGTTTGCAGCTCTCCCTATGCCTTCCTCAGGGAAGATCATGGAGGGCTCAAGGGGTTCACTGGAGAGAGTCGGGGCAGTCGCGTGAGGGGAAAAGGTCTGTGAGTTAGGAGTAGCATTTCTGTCTTGCTCTGTGGAGTTTCCTACGAAAGGCCATGGGCCGTGGCGGGTGCTGTGGATTCCAAATGTAAAGCCTCTTTTTAGGAGGCTTATCATAAGGAAAATGGGATGCATCATTGGCCTTTCAATGTCTGGTGAGAATCTCTTACTCTGGGGGAGTCTAATGTGCTGAAAGAAAAAGTTTTTTCTTTCAAATATCTTTATATGCTTTCAATGGTTCTTCACTTTTTCACTCCAATTTAGGAGGCTTTATCTACCATACAATGATCATTTGTTTTTTTTTTTTTAAAGATTTTATTTATTTATTTATTTATTTGAAAAAGAGAGAGAGAGGGAGAGAGAGAGCATAAGCCAGGGAAGGGCAGAGGGGGGAGGGGGAAGGAGAGCGAATCTTAAGCAGATTCCGCTCCAAGTCCGGAGCCCCACGCAGAACTCAGTCCCACGACCCTGAGAGCATGACCTGGGCCAAAACCAAGAGTTGAAGGCTCAACCGACCGAGCCACCCAGCTGCCCCTACAGTGATCATTTGTGATGTAATTAGCTCATTGGTCAATTTTAAAAAATTTCTCAGAAACGGTTTTCAATTAGAAAAACTGGAATATCTTGAGATAACTAAAATGACCAGATTGAATTGATAAAAGCAAAAGCAAAACAACAACAACCAAAAAACAAAGCTTTATTTAGCCTGTGTGATCTTATTGGAAATTAATATATTATTTATATTAGACCTTTTGAATATTGGAAATAGCGTTTATATCCCCATATCTTTACTACTCCTTCTGTGAGCTTTTGGGGAATGAGGATTGCAGCTTGGGGTCTTTGATGGATGTAGGAAAGGAAAGTGAGACCTAGTCACATTTGCACTGTGCTGGGGCTGGAATAAGTAACCTTGAGTCTACAGGGCCCAGGCAGTGTGGTACCAGGATGAGATGGGGCCAGGGACTGCCTCTGTTCAGGTTGTTCCCTGCTTTGAGCTACATTTTACAACTTATTAGAGGACAGCGGAGAATAATGTCATTACACATGACACTGGTCACCTTCATTAGCATAGGCATATGCGGATTATTCATATTTGATTTGACATTAAGGAAGATAATTACTATGGCATTCTGTTTAGCTCAAAGTCTTGCCACCTTTTGATCTCTTCTACTTCTGCTTTTTGGTGAAGACTCAAGTCAGTGGTGTGCTGATACCCTGGCTCTCTGGAAAACAACAAAACAAAACAAAACCCACAAATTCCCTGCTTTGCAGTGTTTACCAATTTCCATTGTGTAAACACTTCCATCATGGCAGATTACAAGCTACCGACATGATATCACTGAATGTGGAGTTGGAAAGAGATATAAAAAATTGGCTTTCGTGGGCTGGATTGGGCCAGCTCCAGCACACCATGGACTACTCCAGCCAGTTGCATCCTCTGAGGTTGACAGGCGTTGGGTTTGACCAGGATATTGCTTAGCATATGGCTGTGATCAAGAGGCCTCTATGACCTCAGTACATATCCCTGCAGTCATAGAGAGGCAAAGGTTTAAAGAGCAGGCTTAGAAACAGTTAGCCTAGCCATAAGCCCCTTATATTTTGTTTTTGAGAAATGGTCTTTTCTCTTGCTTCTTTACCACCACTTACTACTTTATTCTGCCTTCTAGTTTTTTCTAGTAGGTAGTGTAGCACAGAGAAGACATACTGGAGTCAAGACACATGTAGTTTTAATTTTCAGGTCTGCCATGTGTGAGCTGTGTGATTTTGGGAAATCCACTTAATCTTTCTGAGCCCCAATTTTCTTATCTTTAAAATGGAGAAAAGATTTACACCAAAGTGTTGTTGGAAGTTTTGACCGGGGTAACACACAAAATATTGAGCATGTAGGAGGGACTAAATAAATGGTAGTTCTTATTGTTGATAATCCTAATTTGTCCCTATTTACTCCCAGCCCTGATCATCTTTCCATTCTTCCCTTTACTTGGTGTGCCTCCTAGTTGGTTTCCATGATTTTCATGTGAGCTTCTTTATCCTTTATGGAACAGGATCTCCCTGAAGAAGGTCTTAGAGCATCATTTGCCAAAGTGTTTCCATCGCACGTTAGCCCTAAGTGATGCTTAGTGACAGAGAGGTCATAATCTTAATAAACAAGGCTGATTATATTCTATTTGTGGAGACTCATAGGACACATTAGCATATTAAAATCTCTGAGAAGTCCTGCAGGAAAATTATAATCCCATTTAACTCTTTGATCTAACATTTCTTGGAATTGTTTGGCTACACTCATTTATGTGTATGTATGTGGGTGTATGGAAGACACCTGTTAACATCCTGAAGCACCAGAGTTCTGTGGAATGCACTTCAAGGAATGCCTTTCTGGATGATTCAGAGCAGGGTGAATGTCTTCCCCGCAAGTAGGAAATGCAATGAGATATAATGAGTTTCTCACTGAGAAAACTTCTATTCCTGAGAGGGGCTGCAGAAGTATTAGAAGGATGCATGACTTGGAGAGGAACCATGGTACGCCCCGTGGGTTTGCCTTTATTAGAACCAAGAGAAGCATTTTTATTAGGTTATCTAACTGAACTATTGTGTACTAAAATATGTGTAATACCAAGGAAACTTCTATTTATTTTGTAGCTATCCCATTGGAGTTCCAAACACCATAATCATGACTTGATTAAGGAATCTAAGTGCCATTGAATAATTATCTCCCAAAAGGGAGCTTCCAAATATATCAGTTAAGACCTATAGAGGCAAGAAGTCACTTGATACTAATTTCTTAAATTTGTAGGCAACTGCCTCAATTTCAGTTTTTTTCAATTGTCGATGAGTTGTCCTTTTTGAATTTCATTGATGATATATGCAGTCTGATGGTTCCTGTCCAAGTTCCTTTTTACTAGGCACAATTCCAGTGCACCTGTGAAGGAGTTTTTATTTCCATAAACTGAAAAATAATTAAAAATTGGAAAGCTATAAAATTGGAGTTTGAAGAAGTGGTCTTTGCTTGGAGTGCTGTTGCTAGGAAGTGAACATTCCATGAGAGGAACAATTCGGGAGGGAGTTGATTACCATATTCTTTAAGGTATGAGAAAACACTAAGCAGGTGATTTTTTTTTTCTTAGAAAAGATATTGGAGTATATCATTCTCATGTATGAAATTTGAAAATGCTTGCTAATAAGCTTTTTGATTTCTGACTCAATACACTTTAAAAAAAATAATGCCTACATTCTTCTTCATGGTTTTCTGTTTTATTAATGTAAAATAATTAATGTGACTTTTCTTGCTTGCAAGGATCGATCAATGGTATTCAAGGTAAGATCAAAGGTCAAAGTTCAGCTGGAAATTGTGCTAAGCAGTTTGGAACAATTTTGAAGAAGTGAATGGTCCTCATTTTAATGTGTAATTAGTGGATTTATCACAGTCCAGACTCTAATCTAGTTTTGAAAGTAAATAAATTATTCATTAAATGCAAATGGTTATATTTTGCTACCTTTTTTCCTACTGTGCCTTGGTGAGGGAGAGGAAACATTAATTTTTATTTCAGTTACTTATGAATATTTCCAAAATGTCAGCCCCTGAGTGATGCGTGCTGGCGGCATGCTTAGAATTAACATGGAGCTGTGACTGTCTCCGTTGCCAACAATTTAAATCTAGATTGAAATACTTGTAGGCATGGCCCACAGAGGAGGGCCTTCTGGGAATCGATGACTAGGTGGAACCAGAGTCTGGAGCCATGTGAGTTCCTCAGAGTGAAGCAAGTCAAACAGGGAGGGATCTGTGGTGGGGACAGGGAGTCAGTAAAATACGGCACCTGCAGCAAACAAAGGCAGTACAAGGCAGCGGGGTCGGGAGGTAGGTTGGGAGATTGATCACAGGGCAGGAGGGGCACTTGGGTGGGGGCCTGGGAATCAAGAATCCTGGATTGGATGGGTCACTTGCCTGTGTGCTGTTGAATCCCTCCCTGCCTTTCTCCAACTCTGCTCTGTGTCACGGGGTCTGCCCCCTCACACTGCATGTCTCAGATTTCCTTACTCACTGGCTTCTGGTTAGGCTTGGCCGATGGAGGAAGGGGTGGGAGGTTGGAGGAAGAGAGGAGGAAAAAAAGCCACTGGTTGTGTCTCCTTTGTAGTTCCAGCTTCTGCTGGTGCCCCCCCCCCCCCCCCCCCCCCCCCCCGCCATAGGTTCAGCTCCCTGGGGTTCTAATAACACCTTCCTTTGCTCTCAGCTGAAGGGTAGAAACAACTTCCTGTAGTTTTTAATTTCTGGGTTGCCTCTCTACCCCATGTTTCAACACTTCCTACTGCTTACATCTGGCTTGCTTCAATCATTTTTATTATCTACCTGGATTTCAAAGGCATTTGATTTTGAGATTCCTGGTCCAAGTTCATAGAAATATTTGAAGGGCCTATATATGTCTTACTTATTTTTTAAAATTTCCTTCCTTAGCAGGGCCTGGTACACACATGAGCTCACAAATGTTTGTTCAATGAACAAATGAATGAAATGGGGTGTGGGTGGAGGAGCCCTCTCAACCTCTGACTTTCAGGTTGGGCCTGGGGTTTGGGAATGCTCGGGATCAGAATGGGGCGTGCTGACAAGCGGGCTTTGATAGCCGTTTGAGGGCTGTTTGGATTGATGCTGTAGTGGGCAGCTGGAGCACTGCCTGCTTAGCAACTGCATCATTCTTTCCTCTGAGGCACCTCAGGAGAACCTCTGGGGGATCATGAAATGGTAGTTCAAATGACAGGTACAGAGGCTACGTTGTCACATGAGTGTGGTGACAAAGACTGGCTCAAATCCCAGCTTATCCACAGCTGCTACATTACTTACTTCAGTTTCCTCATCTGTAAAATGTGCACCATACTGCTCAGCTAGTAGAGCTGTTTTCAACATGTATGCAAAGTGCTTGAGGTAGGTCAGGTGTTTAATAGGTGGGAGTTATTATTTGTTATCCTCTTTCAGAATAAATTGAAGGTGTCAGGGTGCCTGGGTGGCTCAGTCGGTTAAGTGTCCATCTCTTGGTTTCAGCTCAGGTCATGACTTTAGGGTCCTGAGATCGAGCCCTGTGTCTGGCTCTGCGCTGAATGCAGAGTCTGCTTGTGTTTCTCTCTCCCTCTCCTTCTGCCTCTCCCCGGTACTCTCTCTCTCTCAAATAAATAAAAATAAATCTTAAAAAAAATAAAATGAAGGTGTCAACATGAATTATTGGCTTGTTACAAAGGTAAATTTTAAGAGAAGGCAAATGTTTCATGGAGAAAGTTCAGTATTTTTATTTCTGGTATTATCAGAGAGGACAGTATTATTCTAAAATATTAAGGTATATGCATGTACATGAGCTTGATTACCTATAAATAGAGCTTCATTTGGTTAGGAATGTTCCAAATTGCTATATAATGCATTCATTTTAACAGCTAGACATGAGATTATGAAAATTCACCTTAAAACAAATCTGGCAATCTCATTTCAAATTTTAAATTATTCTTTATCTTGTTATTTTTGATATTGTTTATTTCAATTTTTTTTTCACAGAAAATCAAAGTGGTTTACAAGTAGTATCTTCTTTTAGTGAGTCTTATATACTATCCAGTCTGTACAATGAGGCTATTTCTGTATTTTTAGCTACAAAGATAATTTGTTTATATGAGTATAGGACTAAAATGTTTCCTCACCAAAACTTGTATGAGAGTGTACATGCTAATTCTTATCGTTTTAGAAATCTATTCATTTAGCAAGTGCTTTTGTCAGAAATCTTTTCATGCATGTGTATATATATGCATATATAATTTTATGTATATATTGTGCTATATGTATATATTTAAAACAACATATGTATATAGTTAACACTGTGGCATGTTTATCTGAATGCTGCGACAGTAAGTTTTTGTTTCAAGGAGATTTGAAAAAAACACTTGGTTATGTGAATGGTGGGAGGTCCCTTCTTCCTTTTACAACTTATTTTCTATTTCTCCAGAACCCCCCAAAGGGGGTGCTAATCTGACCAGATTTCAGGACTCTGATAAGCTGCATTTACTAGGGGTGAGGCAGGCATGCAGTATGGAAAGGGAATGCCTCCCTGTTCAGCCCTTCCTTTTTTCCTGGTTCCTCCAAGGATATACAAGATGAGCTTTGGGGTCCTTTGGGCCTAGCTATTGTGCTTCCCCCCCCCTTACAAAAACCCTTAAGTGCCTGGGAATTCTGGTCGTTTCAGGCTGTGGTGGATGATAATATTGACATTTAATAGGGACAGCGAGGTCCTGTTTTGGCTCCAGGCCGAAGCTAGGTGCTGTAGTCCAGATTTGTCACAGATCCCTGTGCTTGAAGCTTTGCACAGCTAGCTAACAAGACAGTGGCAATTCAGTTTTCCATAAGTCATGACATTACGTGGTAGCTCTCAGGAATCTGGGTGAGAAGGGGTGACCTGGCCAAGGCAGGATTTGACTCTTACCCTCGCTGTATAATCCTGTAGAAGCTTCACTTGTGCTTTCAGATAAGCAAATTACTTTTGTTATTCTGCTAAAATTAAATTCTAAGTGCCAGTTATGGTGAAAAATTTGATTGGTTCTTTTTCTATGGATTATCATAGTAGCTTAAATGAAGTATGTCAGATAGATTTGAGTAGTACTAAGTATTAAATCAATATGTACTTAATTACTGGGGTAGATGTGCTCAGATTCATCGCTTGACACTGGAAAATTATTTTTTAAAATCTTGATGTTGCAAATGTCTGAGATATTGTGCTACAGAGATGCATTGGCTTGGATGCTATTCGTAGCGTTGTTTCCTATACGTTTATTATCCATAATCAGTGGATAAATATTTTTAAAAAGTATCACAATAACTTCTAAATCTGACAATATGATGAAAGAGCCTGTAAAATTCTTTAAAATACTGTAAACACTGGATAAAATATAAGAATGGTAATTTGAATGCATGGCTGAGATAGTAAAGAATTAAGAGAAATTCCCAGAGTGAAAGCTTGAATCCAAAGAGGTATATGACTGCTGATGCTGGCGGTTGCTGTAAGGGCATTTGCTGGTCCTGAATGACCAAAGGCTTTGGGCTTAGCCATAGTGAGCAGCGGAAGGCCGGCGGTCAGTCCAGAGCTCAGCTTATGCAGGCCGGGTGACCAGTCTTGCTTTTTTCAACTTTCTCCTCCCCATTTGTCCTTTTCATAGGCAGTGTCATTATACACTGATTCTAGATTATTAGCGCTCGAAGGATCTTAGGTATTGTTTAATCTTAGTCTTCTGTTATATAGGAGGGGACATTGGGGCTCGTAGAGTTTTAGTGACTTCATTAGTGGCAGAACCAGGACAAGAACCAATTTTCTCCTATTTCAGAGTCTCTTCTTTTCTACTACCTTGTTTCTCTCTATTATTCTTTTCACTCAAAAATGAAATTATGGACATGTGTGTATGTATGTGTGTGTGTACAGATGAGTCTTTTTTTGGATAGAAAGCTTGGATAGATAATATATTTTGGGCTCAGAGTTGCCGTGGAGGAGGGAGACCTTAGAGGGAGACCTTAGAGGAGGGCCTTACGCTCTTCTTAGGCTGCTGAGGCTGTTGCCCCCTTCCCCAGTACTACCATGTTTATGGAGGATGCCCCTTCAACTGGTCTCCTAGAGCTACAGATTGCAAGAACTGGTGCTACTCCTTTTGTCAGTGTGCTTTGGAGTGCAGTGGAGTTCTGGGCATCTATTCATAGTTTATAAAATACCATGAGATCATAAGGCCCACCTCTTACCAGGACCATCCCTTTTTGGAGGGGTCTGGATTAAGTATGAAAGATCTCTAGTAGTACACTCTAACTTTCAGGGGAGTGGAAGGATTCCAGGTGTTAGGGTATAGGTCAAGCAGGGCTAGACAGAGACATTTGAGCCTTCTGGGCAGACTAGTCATTTGATGTCCCTTCCAACTGAGATTTTAAAAGTCACTCAATATTTATTTAGTGGGAATAAGAAAAAGCAGACTTTCTATATAAAAATATGTCAGTAGCAGACTCTCTCACTAATTTATTTCCACTGACTAAAACAGAGTCAATACTGTTAAAATATTTGGCTAATGTTTAGTTTTTTTTTCTCCCTCATTTTCTGTTGCAGTTTTCTGAATGGGACAACTTTTGGGGAAGCATATTAAAGGGATTTCAAATTAGGTGAAGTAGGTTGCTTGTTCTTGATAAGTAGCTCTACAATATGCAATATTTGTTTTGGGATTTTTTTTTTACCTGAATATTGACTTTTAAGAAAGCATGACTCATGGGGTGTACCACAAAATTACCCAACAGTAGTTTGATTCAGCATGGTCTGTTTTAATTTATAATTTCAAATCTGCATTTAAATTATTTTCACACATTTTTTGGTGCTGCCTATTCTCTGTGGGAACTAATGCAGAGCAACAGAGGAAGAAAATGAGGCAAAGGAAAAAGGGGCTTTAAAACTGTCCCTAGGTGGTATTTGAGGGATGAAGGGTCTAAGACAAGTTCAAAGGGCCTAGCCAGGTGGGTTTCATCAAGGTGGAACCTGAGGTATGAGGAGATTCCAGGAACCAGGGGATATCTATCAGGCAAGAAAGAAAGCATACCATGATAGATTACATATTTCTTCTTGACACAAACTTTTTCCTGATAGTAAACTTTAAAAGAAATGGTTTCTTTTACAGGGACAGTGAAGTCAATATTTTTTAAAATATAGTGAACATACAAAACTTTTTAAAATCAGTATTAAAGAAAACTCAGAAACTTCTTTACACCGCCATTTACTGCATTACTCAGACAAAAACTGAAAGCAAAGCATTAAAAGGTAATTTGTTGAAGATGTTTTCTTGTGGGAACAATTTTAGAAATTCCCTTGTATGGAGCTTATAGTGACCTATTTGGTATGAATATAGCTTTAGAGAAATGGATGGATGGTCCTTTATATTTTGTCCTTAAATATTGCTGTCTTTGAACAGGAGCTGGTATTTATAGAGGTTCATCTTTCTGGGGTGATCTTGGAGCTCTAGTGTTTTGAAGTACCTATTGAAGAAGACTCATATATTTTGTCAACCAAAAGATCAGATAGAGAGAGTATATTTCACTGAGAAATTTTCATTCTCATCTGGACAAATCCATCTGCAACACAAGGCCCACAGGGACCTTTGAATTTAGTTGGAGGAACACTTCATGCCAATGAATATAGCCTATGTTATTTTAGCAACAAAACTGTAGGATAGAAAAGTCTATAAAATACTCTTGTAGGGCATTTATTTAATTTTGTACTTACCACATTGCCAAACTTATGCGTAACATACAAATATTTAAGAGGTTACTAATATGGAGTTTGGAATCATTTGGACAAGGACAGGGCAAATTATCACCTAAAATGGTATAAACCTCAGAGTTTTAAGAGTGGTAGGCATATTTTAACTAATGAGAGAATAAATTATCAATTACCTTTGAAGTTTAGATACCTACATTTTATACCAATAATTGACATACCTCTCCCCTACCTCCTTCTTGGAAGTAAACCATCTACAAATCAGAAATTAATGGTGAATATGAAAATTACCCATTTATCTTATCTTTTCATTAAACAGGTTCTTAACAGATATTTATTAGGCCACATCCTGGAGTAAAGTATTTTCTTTAACAAATGACTGTAAATACTTTGAACTACAAAATTGGTGTTTAAAAAATACAGTTCAGAGTTTTTACTTGTTCATGTACTTTTTTTCTTAATTAAAATTCCCCTTAACAGGGTTTTAGTTCTGCCCTAGAAAATTTATTATCCCCTGATTTTTTAGATCGGCCTCCCAACCAATCTCTCTAACTACACTGTCTATCCCAATTTAATCCATCGCAATACTACTTGGAGATTATTACTCAGATTTTCCTTGTGTCATAGCTTTATTGAAAAGTAATTGAAGTACAAAATACTACCCAGGTTTGGTGTGCAGTTTGATGAGTTTTGACATATCTGTACATAAGTGAAACCATCACTACAGTCAAGATAATCAACATATTTCATCACCCCCAAAGATTCCTCAAGCCTTTATAATCACTCCTTCCTGCCTTCCCCAGTCCTCAACTCCCTGCCCCCCAATACTTGTCCCCACCGGCAAGGCACCCATTGATTTGCTTTTTGTCTTGTCATTACAGATTGTTTTTCATTTTCTAGATTGTATAAAAATAGATGATTCTATTCTACAAAAAAGTACATATGGTATGTACTTTTTTTGATCTGAATTCTTACACTCGGCCTAATTATTTTGAGATTCATTCATGGTGTTGCTTGTATCAATAGATTATTCCCTTTCCATGGCTGATTAGTATTCTATTGTATGGATATACCACCATTTGTCTATCCAGTCACCTGTTGCTAATCATTTGAGTTGTTTCTAATTTTTGGCTATTAGAAATAAAGCTGCCTTCAACATTTGTGTACAAAATTTTTGATGGGCATTTGCTCCCTTTCTTTCCTCTATTTTGTTCCCACTTTACTTCTAAACAAAAAGGGATACATTTAAAAGAATTACTTCACTAGTAATTTATCCTGTTGTTGGAATTATTTAATTGATGGAAATGGACTATTTAATTCTTTTTTATTTTTATTTTTTTAAATATTTTTTTTAAAGATTTATTTATTTGAGAGAGAGAATGAGAGAGATAGAGAGCACGAGAGGGAAGAGGGTCAGAGGGGGAAGCAGACTCCCTGCCGAGCAGGGAGCTCGATGTGGGACTCGATCCCGGGACTCCAGGATCATGACCTGAGCCAAAGGCAGTCGCTTAACCAACTGAGCCACCCAGGCGCCCTGGACTATTTAATTCTTACGAAAGAGACTTATAAGGATAAAAATATTAAGCTGCTAAGCTCTAGCTGCCAACCCTATGAAATCTGTGAATGCAGCTTCTGGCAGAGAAAATTGATTTTCTACTCTTTGCACAGAATTTATTTATGTTTTCTTCTTTATGATTCTTTTACGTGATTAGTATCTAAATAACTTTTCGTCAGGAAAACTTTTTACATGCAAAGTTATTTTTTTTTAATTTTAAAGAAATATGTTTGGATTTTGAAATGGAATAATCCCTTTAGCTAAATGTTAGGCATATTATTTTTACATATTTGTGAATCTGTTTTTTTCTTTTTCATAGCATAGAATTTCTAACATTGATTTTGCTAATGCATATTTAATAAATATCTTTGATCTCTTAAGTAATGTTAAATCTCAGCCTTTGGTTATATTTCACAAGGGAATGATGCTTCGATGGATTATGTCTACTTAACAAATGGCTGCCAAGATAGTTTAGCATATGCCTTTTAACTAAAAGCAATTACATTTGGAGATTTTAAGATAGCATTTGAATTTAAGTGACATGTAATTAAATTAATTAATAACTTAAAAACCACAACATTTACATATGCAATGACTTTATTTGTAAATTACATTTGTGATTCTGCGAAATTTGAGTTGCCAAGAAGAAAAGATCAAACCAACTGGCACAGTATTTTCTTTCAATATATTTTTAAAAATGCAGTATTTTAAATATTGTGCAAATATAAATGAAGGTAGGAAGGAGATACACATGGATTCAGTGCATAGATCTATTCTGGCCTTCAGTTCTCAGCTCAACCATTTCCTTCTGAGGTTTTGCCTGAGTCTCTGAAGTAGGTCTCTTCCTTCAATTCTACACCACAACTCTATTCATTGCATTCATAGCATTTTTTTTCAACTTGCAATTATACAGTTTTAATTTTTTGCCTTCCTTATTAGATAAAATCTCACCCTAGGGTTTTAGGTGTATAATAGACAAAGGTTTGTCAATTAGTCCAAATTATATTGGCACCCAACGTGGGTGAGGCCAAATGGGCATATACATAAGAATGAGCATTTGGGATTCAAAGAGTCAAAGAGATCAGGGCTTTTGGCACAGCAGAAGCACTTGGCATTGTAAATGCTGCTGATGTGCAGATTATTGGAAAAGGGATTGTACAAGTAGTGTAGAAGCCTTTTTTTTTTTCTTTTTCAAAAGGCATTTGGGAATGGAACAAATTTTCATGCTAAAGTTAGGATGAAAAAACCGGGCTTTCAAACTGTATAACAGCTAGATTCCTTGTGTATGAGCAAGCACCACTGTGTGACATAGTTCACCTTTAGTCTTGGGCTTAGGCAGGCATAGGGAGCCATGGGTAGGCAGTGCTAGATCGACTTTTCCAAATTGCTCTTCTTTATCTTAGTTTAAACAAATTTCAGGCCAAAGAGGAACTTGGGTTCTGATCTGTCCAAAGACTTCTAAAGTTGACCTGCCCTGCAATCCCATATGTTCTCATATTGGCTCTGAAGTGGATATTAGCTGGGTTGTAGATTTTGGGAATGCAGTCTGTAGATTTAATCGTTGAAGCATGGTGGAATCTTATTAATGAAGAGATAAAAAGGAAAGGGGAGCCTTATTACATAGCACAGATGTTATATTCTTGGGCTGTGTTAGACAAAAATCGCAAAGAATTTTATGAACCTGAGAGTTAAAAGGAAATTGAAATGGCCTGTGCTTGAAACATCTGTAGGAGTCAGGTTTAGTGAGAGACAGTGGGAATCATGGCACACTTATAAAGAAACAACAGATTTAGATATCGCATCAAGAAAAAGTGGAAGATGGAAGAGAAATGTGCATTGATTGGGAAAAAATGAAAAAAGAGGGACTTTCTCATGAGAAGGATTGTGACTTTAGAGGCCAGGGTAGTCACAGAGGGAAAGGAAAAAAAATGTATGCATATTTAAATGCTCTTAAATGCAACACTGGGTGGTGCAATCGGTTGAGCATCAGACTCTTGGTTTTGGCTCAGGTCATGATCTCTGGGTCTGAGATTGAGCCCCACAATGAGCTCCATGCTCAGTGGGGAGTCTGCTTGAGATGCTCTCTCACCCCCCAAATAAATAAATAAATCTTTTAAAAAATGCTTTTCATTAGAACTAGGAAAGAAGATTCAAGATTTTAGAGAATGAACTAGGAAGACTTCTCCCCACCCCCTCCTACACAGAGGCCAGAACCCAAGAAATTATTGAAAAGTGCCCTTGAAAGCTGTAGGCAGGGAGTCAATAATAATAATAATAATAACTGGAGAACCTACCATTGGTGACTGGAACAGCCACTGAGGTTAAATAAGACTTGGAAAGTTTGATATTAGAAGGCTGGGAAAGTCATAAATTAGGGAGTTTTATGGTGTTGTGGATAGGTATGGGGGTCAGATTTGGCTTATGCTATGAGGGAACATATTTGGGAAATTTATGGTGATAGGACTCTTAGAAAAAGACAATGAGATGTATTTAATGTGAGTCAGATAGCATTCTGACACAATGAGTTCCGGCATGGATTCAGAGTGGGACTAATGGGTGGTTTACTTCTATGTGAGAATTATCCTTTTCAAGGAAGGGAAGGTAGATAGGATTTGTTTTGTCAGATGTGCAACCATTTATCTCATATCACTCTCTACAAGAAATTGAAAAAGAGATAGATATCAGGAAAGAAAACATTCTGGGTCAGAAGGCAAAGATCACAGAGAAGGAAGGAAGAAAGGTATTCTGGTCAAACAAGCAATGAGAGATCTGCATAAATCAAGATCAGTTGCCAATAGATGATTTAAAAATATTTAAAATTCTGCTAGATTTGCTTGAGAGGACTCTGAGAACGCAAGAAAAAGAGACACCAGGGGGAAGTGGTGGCAGAAATCGATTAAAATGTAGCCATTGAAAGAGAATGAGGTGTTCTGGGCTCAGAACACCATATTGAAAGATGATAGGAAGTCCTCCTGGACTTTACTGGTGTACAAACCCAGGCTGTGATAGCTACATTGTTGGTCAGAAATATGTCGGCTTCCATAATTGTTTCATGTGGCTGCCATAACAAATTACCACAAACCAGGTAGCTTAAAACAATGGAAACTTGTTCTCACAGGTCTGGAGGCCAGAACTTAGCTTGATTTTATCTGCAAAGACCATATTTCCAAATAAGGTAACATTCAAAGTTTCCAGGGATTAGAAAGTGGACATGTCATTTTGGGGGCTGCCATTTAACCTACTATATAGGCATGAGGAGGGCTTGTGCTTCTCAAATTTATGTTGTAGGCTTTTTTGTGTTGTTAATACCTTCTCTAGTGTGGTAGGTAGGCACATCTGATGAGGGTCTGCTTTCTTGTGGTAAATTTAGCTATTTTCCACTCTGTTTTTATTTATTTATTCTTGAGTCTTCATGGGGGTGACAAGTCAGGTCAGCTTTTTTTTTTTTGGTAACTCTTTATTTATATTCAATTTAGTTAACATATACTGTATTATTAGTTTCAGGGGTAGAATTTAGGGATTCATCAATTGCACATAACACCCAGTGCTCATTACATCCCGTGCCCTCCTTAATGCCCATCAACCAGTTACTCCATTCCCCCACCTATCTCCCCTCCAGCAACCTTCAGTTTGTTTCCTGTGATTAAGAGTTTCTTATGGTTTGCCTCCCTCTCTGTTTTTGTCTTATTTTATTTTTCTTTTCTTCCCCTTGTTCATCTGTTTTGTTTCTTAAATTTCACATATGAGTGAAATCATATAGTATTTGACTTTCTCTGACTGTCAGGTCAGCTTTTGTACCACCAAATGGACCATCTTAAAATTGGAGGGAGGGAGGAGTAGGTAGCCTCTCTTGGGAGACAACTCTACAGGGGTCTCTTGTGTGTCTGCAAGAAGATGCATTGACTATATTACAAAGGATATTTGCATAAAGAAAAGCCTTGGAAGATAGAGATAGAGTCTTCCTCTGGGGTAGGGGGAAGGTTTATTTATTCTCCAGCATAATACAGATCATCTCTCTTGGGGCAAATTTCAAGCAGGTTTACTTGCCATGCATTATGAAAGTTGAGGTCCCCTAAACTTGAGTCTCCTCAGCTGTGATGTAACCCATGGTGTGAACAGCATCTACCTGGGCTGCTTTGTGTTGTCCTGTGGGACCTGGACAAGGGCAATTGGCATGACCATGAAGTTCATGCTGTTTGCTAAGCAGTAGAGTAATAGATCTTTTGCCTCTGACATGGAGTCTCGTATATTCTGCCAGCATCCATGATACCATAACAGGTTAACTTATTAGCTTGCAGGTTGGGTAAAATCCCAGAGTCACAGTTATTAGCCTCCTTGAGGCCTCCTGGCTTAAGATGAATTCAATTACTTGACTCTTATCAGAGAGCCAGTCACTGAGTGCTTATCCAACTATTGACATAGTCAGATTCTGGTTCCTATTTGGCTATCATTCCTACTTGTGTGCTTTTCCTATAGCACTCCAGGAGAAGAAGGGGTTAGTGGTAGAGTTTTGGGTAGTGACATCTGCTGTGGCAGTGTGGTTGGAGCTAGGAGAGTGGGCAGAAAATTAATCATAGCAAGTTTAAAGCTGAATAGGGATTTTATGCAACATAAATAAAAGTGTGAATATGTGAAGACATATGTATGAGTGAGTTTATTGCAATATGGTTACAATAGTGGAAATCTGGAAGCAACCTGAATGTCCATCAGGGGGTTTGTATAAAATATTGTACATCCATGGTATGGAATATTATGCAGCTATTAAAAAGAAAGGAGCAAATCTGTATGTTTGGTCTCAAAAGATATCCTCAACACATTATTAAATAAAAAAAGTACAGTATAATAAGAATAGCCTGTTCCTTTAAAAAATACACAACTCTATGTGTTTTTTTAGACTTTTTTAAATTTTATTTTATTTTTATTATGTTATGTTAGTCACCATACATTACACCATTAGTTTTTGATGTAGTGTTTCATGATTCATTGTTTGCGTATAACACCCAGTGCTCCATTCAGTACGTGCCCTCCTTAATACCCATCACCGGGCTAAACCATCCCCCACCCTCCTCCCCTCTAAAACCCTCAAGTTTGTTTCTCAGAGTCCATAGTCTTTCATGGTTCGTCTCTCCCTCCGATTCCGCCCCCCTTCATTTTTCCCTTCCTTCTCCTGATGTCCTCCCTGCTATTCC
This sequence comes from Callorhinus ursinus, assembly GCF_003265705.2. NCBI lineage: Eukaryota > Metazoa > Chordata > Mammalia > Carnivora > Otariidae > Callorhinus > Callorhinus ursinus. The sequence goes on from NW_027397068.1 coordinate 20,484,734, forward strand.
TTATGTTCCACAAATAGGTGAAACTATATGATAACTGACTTTCTCCGCTTGACTTGTTTCACTTAGCATAATCTCCTCCAGTCCCATCCATGCTGATGTAAAAGTTGGGTATTCATCCTTTCTGATGGCTGAGTAATATTCCATTGTATATATGGAATATATATCTGCAATATATTCCAGATATATATGGAATATAAGATGGAATACACATCTTCTTTATCCACTCATCTGTTGAAGGGCATCTCGGCTCTTTCCACAGTTTGGCTATTGCGGACATTGCTGCTATGAACATTGGGGTGCATGTGGCCCTTCTTTTCACTACATCTGTGTCTTTGGGGTAAATACCCAGTAGTGCAATTGCTGGGTCAAAGGGTAGCTCTATTTTTAATTTTTTGAGGAACCTCCACACTGTTTTCCAAAGTGGCTGTACCAGCTTGCATTCCACCAACAGTTTAAGAGGGTCTTAATGTCTCCAACATTTGTTGTTTCTTGCCTTGTCAATTTTTGCCATTCTAACGGTGTAAGGTGGTATCTCAGTGTGGTTTTGATTTGAATTTCCCCGATGGCTAATGATGATGAACATTTTTTCATGTGTCCGTTAACTCTATGTATTTATGTTTGTATAAACCAAGTAAAAACTTTGGGAACATACACACCAAATTGTTATAGTTAGCATTTATTACTTTTATAATCACATTACTAAATGAAAGTATATGAAAAAAGAGTTAATAGTTTTAAGTGAATGGAGGCTCTTACTAAGAGAGCTTAGTTATAAAGAGAAAGAAAGAAATAGGGCAGTATATGGAGTTTGGGAAATTGGTGATTTTATATTTTTAAAGATGGGAGAAAGAAGTTACTGATGGAGAAGGAACTGTAGGAAGAGGAAATCCATTCTTCTGTCTATTCCTTCACGGACAATTCATTCATCTTTCACCCTCTCCACCTCTGCTTTCATCCTTCCTCCCTTCTTCCCAGGGCATTTAAGGAGTGTGTAAAAGGTGCAGGGGACACAGTGATGGAAACACTGCTCTTGGAGCTCCATTCCAGTTGGGAAGACAGAAGATAAACCAGTTACCAGATAACTGATACAATTGGAGGTGGTAACAAGGGTTGAAAAGAGACAATGAAACTGGGTGAGGGGTCAGTTTATGACAGGAAGGGCAGGGTGGGCTATTTTAGATAGAGTGGTTGAGAAAGGCCTTTCTGAGGAGCTGGCATTTGAGCAGAGGCCTGAATGACATGATATGCAAAATATGACAGAAGAGGTTTCAGATAGAGGGTCAAGCAATATATAAAGGTATAAGGACCCTGACATAAAAACAAGCTTGTCATGGACAATGATGGCAGAGAGAGTTGCAGAGGTAGGTGGCTGCTCCACGGGTGGGGGATCCAGGTTGTGTTACAAGAGCTGTTCTCCTTGGAATGGAGTGAGGTAAGGAGGGAAAACTGTAACAGAGTGTAGTCAACACTGCTTACTCATTCCATGGGGATCTTCTGTTAACAGGTGATAAAGTTCTGGGAATGGGTTGAAAGTACATCCTGTTTCCATAGCACATTCTCTCTATGTGATCAAAGTAAACTTTCTATCTTGGCAGCTCTTTTTTCTTTTGCTTTATGAGTGTTGAAAGTGAACTGTATAAATAATATTGTGTCAATTTTATTTTGGTCATCTCATCAGGACTGTCTTTTTTTTTCCCTAGAGTAATTGATATGAAAAGCATGTACTATAATTTAAATGCAAATATCTCCTTGGGTCCTGATACATTTTCAAAGTTTGAAGGTGGAAATTGCTTCCCAAACAAAGCCAAAAGTGTATTTAGGATTAATGTGCACATGTGGAGCTCATACAAGGGTAACAGCATCATTGCTTTGAGCCTCATTAAAAATGGATTAATCTTCCAGGGTGTTTGAGATTAGTTTCTACTGAAGGTCAGCATGGTTCATGGTGTTGTGCACTCACCTTTAAAAAATCTGATTTTCTTTTTTACTGACACTTAAAAAAATTGCATTTTCCAAGTGGTCATCACTAGAACTGTGCCTTATAAAGGGTAGTCTTCCACAATGCTCCTTTTTAAACCAGGAGGTTCCTGTTGGAAGATAGGACACCTAACAGTGCGCCCAGTGCCAGGAATGATACGCAGCAAGGCAGCAGGCTGGGACAACCTTAACGTGAAAACATTGAGACTACAAAGTATCAACTCACCCAGGGATGCTTGTGGGAATGTTATGGACCTTCCAAATGCCTGGCTGTTGGGATTTTTCCTTTCCGCGAAGGTGCTGGTGCTGTCCATAGATTACTTTTAAGGAGTATTTACTGTTATCTATAATATTTCCTCAAGTATTCTTATTTCAAGCACTCTTGTAACAAAATGGTAAACTTATGATGAGAAATCACTTTAAGATGAGCTCTGGTTTTTAGTCCCTTTCCAGGTGAGCAATCGCAAGTACATTCTCAGTATAATGCCATTTGGACTTAAAACATTCCAGATGCTGCCACTGGAGATAACATTGGTAATTATCTTGCTTTTTGAGCTAGACCAGTCCTAGGCAAAATGTGGATACATTTTCTTTTCTTTCTTCCTCACATGCAACTGTGCTCTGTGGTGCTACTCCCTGGTACCATATGCTTTATAACTCTTGGTGGGAAGAGCTAAATTCCACTTGAAGACCACCTACAAAACTTCACACTGTTATGCAAAAGCCTCCACTGCCTCACAGCCTATTGGCAGGGTCTCTCTCACACCCAGTAGGGTCTCTCTCACACCCCAGGGCTGCTCTAGCCAGGCAGGGGTGTACTACAGTGACACAGAAGTTTCATAGTCTGGGAGAGAACCCAGCCAAGAAGCTCCCCTTTCCTCCCCCAAACCCAGGGTTTTATGGAACTTCCACTGAAACACAGTGAAGACCAGGGAACTCACAAAATAATGTACTGAGTCCAGTACCACACACCCAGAGTACCAGAAGGCGCAGCAGACATTTTATAGATTCCTACCAGAGAAAATATGAACTATAGAACCCCTCTGAACTTAAAGATGAACTTTGAACAAATATTGGAAATTCATATTCTTATACATGAATTCTTAATGAGATGAGAATTCTTATATTGTATAAATTCTTATTCATAATAATTGCTGAAATATCTATATATGACAGAGTCCCCACTGCACTGCAAACCAGAGCAGATCGTGGAATGCCTCCAAACATGGAAGATCAGCCGAAAATGCAGAATTAGAATGGCAAAGTAAGTGAAAATCTGGATAAGACCAGAGAAGAAACATTTTCCTCAGTTATTTGGCTCAGAGTTTTGGAAATCCCTCCTGTATGTTTTGTTTTATGTATAATTGTGCCAAAGTTCACTTTTTAGTACACTACTGTACTGAATTCTCCCAGAGTGTGTATATTTTTAGAGACTCCTTTGTTGTCTTTATACAATGTCAAGTTAAAGCATCATTTTTAAGTTCATGAAAGAATTTCACTTAGGTGAATTTTTAGGTTCAGGTGTGCAGAATGGGCCTGCATTTCTAGTTAATTAACTGAAAGCGAGTCTATTGAAATTAATTGGTTAAAAATCAGTTTATCAGGGCGCCTGGGTGGCTCAGTCGTTAAGTGTCTGCCTTCGGCTCAGGTCATGATCCCAGGTCCTGGGATCGAGCCCCGCATCGGCTCCCTGCTCTGCGGGAAGCCTGCTTCTCCCTCTCCCACTCCCCCTGCTTGTGTTCCCTCTCTCGCTGTGTCTCTCTCTGTCAAATAAATAAATAAAATCTTTAAAAAAATTAGTTTATCAAATGACATTTCACCAAATGATTAATTGGCAGGGAAAGAATGTCAAAGATTATATAAAAGGGTGGTTTTATTTCAATTTTTAAAAATCCATTATGTGTCATAGTTAACAGATTTTTCAAATGCCTTAATCAAATGAATTTAACCAAATGAATGTTTTGCATATGTTTCAGCTTTTTGATAGTATTCGCTATTTGAAATATCAGCCATACACCTAATTGCCATTCCATAGACATCCACAGGTTGTGGATTGGGTGACAAGGTGGGGGTGTCATAACTGGAGCAGGGAAGCTGAGCAGAGGTTGGTGGGCGAGATTAAGGAGCTGGGTTCATGGTGTAATGAATTAGGGTTTGTAATGAAGAAGTTTGTTTTATGCTATTACTGGGTAGGGCCTTTTCACTCTATTTTGTGCTAAGGAAATACAAAAATTTAATTTTCAAAATCCTGTGTAATTTGATACCTTCTGTACAGAGGAGAAAGAAATTACATTTTCCTTTTTTGGGGGAAATTTTGGAATTTATCATTTGTATTTTCACTTTCTTTTTTCTCATATAAAGAGCTATAAATCTTAAGGAGTAATCCCAAATGTGTATAACATTGCATTGGTATATAACAGATTTTGCCTGAAATATTGGAATGTATATTCTCATTTTGTTCTCTTTGTACTTGTGTAGAAGTGCTTAGTAAACTATAAAGTGCTGTACAAATATAATCTATAATTACCTTAAATGTTATCCAGATTTACAAGTTAGCAGTCCATCAGGTAATAACAAGCATTTGCTGAATTTTCTCTAAGTACAGAATATGATATTAGGTAGTTGGGGGTTCCGAGGAAGAGACCTAGCACAAGATCTCAAAGAGCCTTTAGAACTGGGGACAGAATAGACAAACTTGTAATCAACATAAATTATTCTGTGTCTACTGAGGGCTGAGATCATTTAAGTCCTGGTTATGGTCACCAGGTAAGACATTTACTCAAAATAGAGTTCTGGGAGCACTCTCTCTCCTTTTAACATTCAGAGCCAAACATTCAGCTGCAAAACAACAGCTGGAAGGTCACTGAACCTGGTTACCTGTGGGATGGTATGGCTGGATGGGAATTAAAATTTTGCTAGACCCCACAGATGATCATGGTAGACCCCCCTTAGGCATCTGACTGAAGCCACAGTACAGGCACTAATCTTTAAATCCCCCTTGCGGACAAATTTTCCTCAGAGCCACCAGATACCTCTATAGAATGATTACACATCTACTGGTAAAAATAAATAAAGACTCTGAAAATCATATTAAATTTGGCATCTGTCTAGCTGGTCAATGCAAACTTCTAAAATGAGATGACATTATGATAAGTGGCCACTCTGCCCTTATGAAGAGTCACATACTGTAGTATGAAGATCACTTGGAAGGACTTCTGCTGGACCTCGGGCAAATGTTTTCCAGGAAAAGATTTTTATTTATTTGAGTTGAGGATCTATTATGTGCTGGGTAGTGGGGCTCTGAAGATGAATAGGATGCATTCTTGCTATCTGGAGTCAGTCTTTTGGGGGCAACCACGAATAAAAATAAGTACAAAACATGATGAACAGTGCTGTCCCCTGGACATGGGGCTGCAGAAGCATGGAGACTGGAAAGACTGCCTGGGACATTTGAGAAGTCCACGAGGGAATGATATTAAAAACATGAAGTTCTAGGGGTGTCTGGGTGGCTCAATTGGTTAAACATCTGCCTTCAGCTCAGGTCATGATCCTAGGGTCCTGGGATTGAGCCCTCATTGGGCTCCCTGGTGAGCTTCTCCTTCTCCCTCTACAGCTCCCCCTGCTTGTGCTCTCTCTCATTCTCAAATAAATTAATAAAATCTTAAAAAAAAAGCCCCCAACAGCAAACACATGAAGTTCTAATGATTTACTTAACTAATTTCCTCTGTTGCTTCATAGGTTGTTTCTGAAGTCTCATATAATAAAGAAGCATTTCATTAAACTTATTTATGCATAGCCTTTTTATATATTTTGGATTATTATTATTTTTTTAGAAAATATCGCCAGAAGCAAAAATTACCAGATTAAAGGGGAATGAGAAAACATCAAGTTTCTTGATAGACATGTACAAATTAAACAAGGGTCCTATCGATTATTTTTTCTAATTTTTTTAAAGATTTTATTTATTTGAGAGAGACATGGAGAGAGGGAGAGAGATCATGAGCGAGGGGGAAGAGTAAAGGGAGAAGCAGACTCCTCGCTGAGCAGGGAGCCCGATGTGGGACTCGATCCCAGGGCCCTGAGATCATGACCTGAGTCAAAGGCAGACGCTTAACCGACTGAGCCACCCCAGGTCCTGTCAGTTATTATTCCCATGCAGTCCACGTAGGAAAATACACATTTGAATGAGTTCGTACCTATACTGGGTAGTCTAAGTTTTAAGCTCTGAGACTTAATAGTGAAACTTTCAGTTCAACATTGTTTTTAAAGTGTTTCTTTAAAGTTTGGATACAGGAGTATTTTTATCTTTACTAAAGTCTAATTTTTATATCAAAAATTCACCAATTTTAAATGTGTAGCTTAATGAATTTTGAAAAATGTATACAGTCCTATAACCACCCCAACATAGACTGAAAACATTTCTGTTACCCTCAGCAAGGCACCTTGAATCCCTCAGACAGACTGGCCCCTACTCCTGGTCCCAGACAACCTTTGCTCTCTTTTATGTCACTCATTTTGCCATTTCTAATATTTCATGTAAATGGGCTCTTATTGTATGTAGCCTCTTGTACCTGTTTCTTTCACTTAGCATGATGTTTTTGAGGCAATATGATTTTACTGTGTATTTAATTATTTTTGGAGTTGAATTCTTCATGTACTTTTAAATCAGTTGTTTGGGGGAGATAATACTTTGACCTGAGTATTAATGAATGATTGAGAAATTCCTAAGTGAGTACTGGGGGAGAGAATCCAAAGTGGTGGAAACTATATTCTCCAAAAGCAAATCTCATAAAAGGCTTGACATAACCAGGGAATGGTAAGAAGTTCAGTTTCCAGGAGTTTAGGGGGTGCCTACTGACAGTTGGAACAGGAGGTTACACTGGATAGGAATGGATTGTGAAAAGCCTTAAGATGATGCTGGCTTTCGTTTTGTTTTGTTTTCCTGTATGCCATTGAAATTTCACAGAGCACTTAAAGAGGGCACTAACATTTCCTCCTGGATTGAGGAAGACCATTCCAGTGACAATGGAGGTAGAAATGGATAGGGAGAAACTTGAATCATGCAGAACAAATTGGAGGCTATGTGGAAGAGGAACATCTGAGGAACATTTATTTGAGGAACGTTTAGGAAATCGAATTAACAGAATTTGGAAATCAAATGAATATTCATTTTTTAAGTAGTCTTTATGTCCAACATGGGGCTCGAACTCACAACCCGGAGATCAAGAGTCACACATTCTTACTGAGCCAGCTAGGCACCCCCTTGGCAATCGAATGAATGTATAAGAAGAAAGAGAGAAATTAAGAATGATATTGAATTCTCTAGCTTGGTAGGCTGGTTACATAGCTAATTTATTAGTTGTGATAAAGAATATTGGATGCAGACCACATTTAGGAGAAAAGATAATTAGTTCCATTTATATGTTGTTTGTAGAATCTGTAGTAGTTGGCAGTTTGAATTTTGAGTCTAAATCTCGGGCTACAGTTGTGGGCTAGAGATGTAAATTTGAGAGTCACTGGTGAATAGGTAGCAGGGATATATGTAAAATCATACAATCTAGATAGTGAAAATAGAAGGAAACAGGATAAAATCTTGGGCAACTCCATTGCTGAAGAGCCTTACTGAATTAGTGTAAGCTTTTTCCTTGCTGGGAGATCCTGATTTTGTTTTCCAGGGCAGTCTCCCTCATGTGACCCAAGAGTAAATCTGGTACAATCTAAGCTTAGCTTGGTGGTCCCATTCCCTATACCAGTGACTGCTTTTGGGTAGAGCCAATGAGATATGAAAGGTAACTGGATGGAAACTTCTGGAAAATATTTTCTCATTATTATAAAGAGACATAAGGAAAGGCTAGATCTTTGCTAGATATTGCTCTTTGTGGATATAATGATCAGAACGGTAGCAGCCATCTTGTGATCATGAGGAGAGATAGCAGAGACACAGCTGACTATATAAACGATGCAGAACAGAAAGATAAAAAGAATTTGGGTGTTTGTGACCTCACTTGCATCAACCAATTCTGGAGCTCTCCAACCTCAGGACTTGTCGTTTGAGATAGTTGACTTCCCTGTTACTTTAAGCCAGTTGAGTTGGGATTTCTATTATATGAAGTTGAAAACATTCCAAGTGATAGGTTATTCTAGGCAATTACATGTTTATTATGTTTGTAAGAATCTGTATCACTAACGCACAGTGCTCAGAATATAGATAAACATCTTGCAAGTAAGATAATTCTGTGAATTATCAGGACCAGGGGTAAATCAAGGCATACTACTTGGCAACTTTACTTCTTTAAAATTACATACATAAAGTTATTTTTAAGCTGCAATTACTTTAAATTAATGACATTATCTACATTTATAAATTAATGGCATTTCTTAACAGAAGAGGTAATTTCTGGGGAAGCCTTTGCATTATTAAGGAAAGGAGTGAGACCATTCACTAACGTACCATTAGAATTCTTGTTTTGTTCCTCTGACGAGGTACTCTCAAGATTGGGGGGTGTGTATGTGCAATCACTGCTTGAGTTAAAAGTACCATACTATAGATTTCATTCCTTTTATGTAGAATTAGAGGTTTTTTGGTGAATAGGTAGTATCAACGTTGTTGTGGAAGGCTAGAGTGCGCACCCAGGACCTTCCCAAAGAAGTTTCCTAGCTGATATGACATAAAGAATGGGATGGAATAGGACATGGAGATACAATGGATAGCACAGGGCATACAGTTAATAATATTGTCACAGCTTTGTATGTGACAGATTGTAGCTTGATTTATCATGGTGATCACTTGGAAATGTATATAAATGTTGAATCACTATGCTGTCCACCTGAAACTAATATAATACTGTATGTCAACTACACTTCAATAGTAATAAAAAATATTTGGGTGAAGAGGATTATCAACAGCAGCTGTGATCTAATGTTACGTCTCCAAAAGCAGTTCTTGTACATCCATACTGAACAGGCTGAAGGAAGTTGACTTGGTGATTCTGTAAATGAGGCTGCAGGAAAGACAGAGTTCTTCAGTAAGCATAAAAGTTCTGAAGCTATGAGCATGTCTCAGTAACATCTATGGTAATGTACTTTTTACTAGAAACTTTCCCACTTTGTAGACATCAAATCAGAGAGATATTAGGACATCAAAGCAGTTCAGCACTCCAGATGGTTGATAAAGTCTGAATGCAGTCTTTTTTACCCTGTAGTGCAATTTTCTGAAATGAGCCCTAACTTAACAGCTGTACATGGTAAAAGCAACAGAAGGGACTACTTGACATATTTATAAACAGAAAGAAAATATTTCTGAATGCCCAGGGGTACAAATGAGCATCAGAAAATTAGTGTAATATCAGATACCAGGACAAGAGCTAATGCCAGGCATTCTATTTGGGCATGCTTACTCTTATATACACAGCATATTTTGTAACTGCACAGTACTTTTTAATCAGTGATATGCTCTGAAGGTAAGGAAATCAGATTACCGCAGAGGTAAGATGCCCATTTTGACTGTGTTTACACTCTCTGGATGGATCTTACTGGTCGTGGTATAATCTCTCAGATGCCACCACTTTCTCTCATCTCCCTCTGTAGTGTTCAGACCAATTAAGCTATTGGTTGTCAAATAAGGGGTTCTGAAGAAAGCCCTTGTTACAAATGAGTTTTCTCAGATTTATGTGCAGAAGTGGCTAGGGAAATTGTGCCTAAATGCAAAATTAATTTCAGTGTATCAAAAATGATAAAGATTATTAGCTCAGATTTTAACTGATTTTGGGGGTCGTTCAGAAGAAATACTCAAAGGGGGAAACTGGGACATGAAAGATTTGGAGCAGGTGGAAAAGAGCAAATTAGGCCCAGAGAAATGTGACAAAGAGAGGGTGGTTATGGGCAGAGCACAAAGGAAGGGGCAGGAACCCTGGACCTGTTGCTCAAATCTTGGCATCAGCATTCCAGAGCCTAACTACCTTTTTCTATCTTTCTAGCTCATCTAACTCTAATATTAAATTATAACAGCTCCTGCAATCTGTTGATTCTGTGGTATTCTGGTAAATGTTTAACGACTGGCTTTCTAATGTAAATAAAAGTGCCTGCATTTGTATTGTTTGCCAATCTCTGTCACGTAAATACTTCCTGCATGGCCAATTTCAGCTACCAACCTGAAGTCACTGAAGACAGAGTTGGGAAGAGATGTGGCCCTTGAGCCGGAATGAGTCAGTTCCAGCCCATGGCTACCAATGACCCAGTTCCCTTTTCAGTGTCTGTCACCTCTCTGGGCCCCCTGGACCTAACTGCCTCCCTTACCTGGGTTAAATTTGGAGAACCATCAACATAGTAATTCCACTTCCGTGACAGTTTGCATATTCCCCTTTACTGAACAAAGCTCTTTGTGTTGTAGTTGTTTGTGTGTCTATTTTCCCATTAGACAATACATTTTGAAGAATGTGTCTTTTAATCTTTGATGTCTCACTGCTTATTACATTGCCTAGCATATAGTAATTGCTGAATATATTTTTATGGAATAAACAAATGACTGAAGTAGGGAGGTAGCCCAGGAGGGAAAGCAATGCTCAAAAAATGAAAACCTGGCAGTAAAATGCAAAAATATTTTAATTAGAAGAACAAGAGAATATGTATATAGGCAAAGGGGGAGGATGAGAAGAGGGGGAGCCCAACTGCCTAAGAGATGGAAGGATGCTCACAAAACTCATTGAAAATATGTTGATAAGAGCTTGTAGGAGCACTAAGAATCTGAAAAAAAAAAAAGAAGGAAAATTTACATTGTTTGAGGTGGAAAGCATCATGTTAAAAATGATAAAAAATGAGAGGGAAACTTTTGATTTTTAATCTGCCCTCATATGACCTCTTGGTAATTCACAATTTTAAAAGGACTTTGTTAACAGTGTCATTGTGATGACTAAGTTTGCAGATGACGAGAAGAGAGATTGGGTTCGAAGATAGAATTAAAAATAATTTCAGCATGTTTGCTGAATGGGCTGATCCAAATAACAAGAAATTTAACATGACATCTGTAAAGTCTTCGACTTAGGTCTAAATAGCAAACCACACAAGGATAGGATGACTTAAATAGCAGCATATGTTTTTAAAAAGGAGGATTAGTTAGCCCTTCAGTATATGCCAATAGTATGATCTGGCAGCCTAAAAAGTCATTGCAATCTGCAATTACATTTGTAGGGGTTAGTCATTTCTATTTGGCTCATTATAGCTTATTGTACTCCCTTCTGGTTGTCACATTTCAAGGGATGCTCCTTCTTCATTCTCTTCCTCACTGAAAGTCCCCTCACCTCAGAGGCAACCACTATGAGTAGGTTGGGGAAACCTTTTGACTTTTCTGTTGTAATTACATTACAATAATTACAATTTATTGTAAATAAATCTTTTAAAATATTTCTAATTAGTTATTGTTGTACAGGAAAGCTATTGATTATACAAATTTAAATATTCTGAAATCTAGCCATTTTATTGAACTATTACTATTTCCAATAGTTTCTCAGTTGATTGCGTTGGATTTTTAAAATATAGAATCATATCATTTGCAAGTAATGACAGTTTTGCCCTATCCTTTCAGTATTTATAAATACTATTTTAAAAATGTCATTGTAAAGAAGATGTGGTATATCTATATCATCTATGCCTATATTTATATGTACACAATGGAATACTGCTGAGCCATCAAAAAGGAGGAAATCTTGCCATTTGCAATGATGTGGATGGAGCTAGAGTGTATTATGCTAAGTGAAGTAAGTCAATCAGAGAAAGACATATACCATGTAATTTCACTCATATGTGGAATTTAAGAAACAAGATGGATGAACATTCAGGACAGGGGAAAAAGAGAGGGAAATAAATCAAGAGAGTCTTTTAACTATAGAGAACAAACTGAGGGTTGATGGAGGGCGGTGGGTGGGGGATGGGATATATGGGTGATGGGTATCAAGGAGGACACTTGTTAAGAAGAGCACTGGGTGTTTGTTATATGTAGATGATGAACCACTGAACTCTACTCCTGAAACCAATATTGAGCTGTATATCAACTAACTAGAATTTAAATGAAAAAAAATTAAAATATTATTATATTGGTTAGAGTCCTAAAACCATGTTGAATGGTGGTAGCAGGCACCTTTTTACCCCCTGACTTGATATACTTCTAACATTTCGTCATTAAGTATGAAGTGTGGAGTATTAATATGTGTGACTTAAACATTCCCCTCAACATTTAAGTTGTTTCCAACTTTTGAATGTTACAGATAATAAAGAATAAAAATTTGTGCTCATATCTTAATACACATGTGCAAGCCTTTTTATAATATACATTCCAAATTTCTGTGTCTAAGAGTATGAAAATTTCAAAGTTTGATACACATTGTCAGTTGTTTGCTGTCACCATTCACATTGCTCTGGAGGTTATAACCAGTGTAATAAGATTTGAAACATTAAAAAAAATTGTGTCAGTCATCTGTTGCTGCATAATCAACCACCTCCAAATTTCTTGGTCTAAAACAATAATTTATCCATTCTTGCAATTGTATCAGTTGGATGGGCAGTCTTTCTATTGGTCTTGGGCAGAGAGGTGACTTTATGTCACAGGTTAGTGGTAGGACAGCGTGGGTCAGGATGTCTCAGTGTTTATAGGATGCTTCTTCACAGGGAGAGAGAGCATCAACTTCCCTATACTTGGGAGGAGAGGGGGGTTGCCTGAGGGATGAAATGCTTTATAATTTTTTTGAGCCTTTACTACCATACTTTCTTTTTCCATAAGCAACCATTCTAGAATGCGCCACACAAAATTCATCACTGATGCAGTCTGTGACCCAAATTATGATCCCAAAGAGACTGGAGATAAAACCTAAAGAAGTGGCTGCTAGTGTTTTACAAAATGCAAACTGAGCATGGCTGGAATGATTTGACATGTTCTGACTTGCTACTAGCACAAGGGAGAAATGCTGTAATGATCGGCAAAGATTCATTTCCCCTTCCTTCCAAACTTTGCAGCTGTTGGTCATTATGTCTTGGTCAGATCCTGTGACAGTAAAACTTTAACATTTTTCCCCAGTTGGCTTCTGTAAGTTTGGGTTGAAGAACGCTACCTCTTTAAATTCTGCTCAAAGTCAGTGCAGCAGTGAAGGATGTCCAAACCCTCTCGTTAATATTCTAAATCCTATTGTTCTTCAGACTCCAACTTGGAAATAAGCTATCCTCTATTAATTCATTAGCTTACTTACTCAACATGTATTTATCAGTTGTCTACTTTGTGCCAGACAATGGTGTTAAACATGGGGAATATGATGTCAGCAAAAACAAATTTAATCTCTGGAGCTTACACTTTAGTGGAGGAGACAGGCAGCCACTCAAATACATTTTACTCAGGCAAAATTACAAAGAGGGTGTTAAGAAATCTTTAAGGAAGCAGCCCTCTGTTGAGCCATAAAAGAAGCTTAAGGGTGAACTATGCAGAAAGAAGAGCGAAGAGGGTCTCAGACCTAAGTGCAAAGTTCCCATGGTTGGGGGATGGCAGTACCAATGTGGAACCCATTCAAGGCTGAAATGGAGAAATCAAGGCAGAGTGACCTTGGTATGGAATGATGCTGGAGAGGCACTGGGGCCTGAGTATGTGGGGCTTTACCCATTAGGTTAAGTGGTATTGCCTTTATTCTAAAAAATAACAGAAAGCTATTCTTAGGCAAGATTAGAATCCTTTGATCTTGCATTGTAACTGTGTTTTTTTTTTAAAGATTTTTTTTTTATTTTTATTTATTCATGAGAGACAGAGAGAGAGAGAGAGAAGCAGAGGGAGAAGCAGGCTCCCAAGGAGCAGGGAGCCCGATGCAGGACTCGATCCCAGGACCCCAGGATCATGACCTGAGCCGAAGGCAGACGCTTAACCATCTGAGCCACCCAGGCGCCCGCATTGTAATTGTGTTTTAATTATCGTTCTGCTCTTTCTAGAGTGTATGCTCCATCAGGACAGGCTCTATGCTTTGTTTCATACTGTAACTCAGATACCTGGAACACTGCTAGGCACAAAGTAATTGTTCAATGGTTTTGCCGAATTAATGAATGATTGGCAAGACCTTCTTGGTGTGTGATCTGAAACAGGGCTTTATGGTCAGGGAAGATGTGTAAGACTGATGAATGTGACTATCAAAGCAGTTCAGGGATTGGCCACCTGTGTGAGTGAGTCCGAGGGCGTGATAAGAAGGCTGAAGTTCAGCAACTGGTTTGGGCAGTACAAGGAGTTCCAAGTAAGGCTTTGGGCAGCTCTGGCTCTTGGATGAATGAAAGAGTTATTCTAGAAACATCCTCCAGACTCTATAAAGCTGTAGAAAAGGAGTTTTACCTTCTACCTTGGTAAGAGGGTACTCTTCCAGCTTGCTTACAGGGTTGGACATCTACCTAAGGCTTGACAAGTTAGGCGCATCATTAAATCATCACTGCAGGGTAAGACAGGCAATCTCCCCCATGTTTTCCACTAGCTTTGAAATTATTTACCTTTGGTGTTGACATGGCTGAAGGAGACCATTTCAAAACGACTTGGTGACTCTGCATTATTTAGCTCTTATTTATCATCTGAACAGGTAATCATGGGCTCGGTGTATTACAGGGGTTATTATTGTTAGGAGAATGGTCATAGTAGTAGAAGCAGGAGCAGTATGGCTGTAAGAAACTAAGATGAACTTATGTAACTATAGACCTAATTTGGTTATAAACAGAGACATCCTAGCTGTGAGTCCCCCTTGACCAGTGGGACAGTGAATCTCACCAGGTCTCTCCAGTTCAGAAGTTGCGGGTAAAGAACTTCCCAAGGTGGGGTGGTCATCTTCCAGAGAGCCAGAAAGCAGTGCCCAGACAGAGAACAATGGGTTGGAGGCAGTCTGTGGCAGTCTGTGGACTTAACTACATCTCTTGTCCAGAAGGTTAGAAATGGTGAGGTGTTAGGTGGGATGCGTACAAGCTTCCTGAGACTGGGAGCAGCCTGTAGACAAGCTTTCCCAGACTACAGCCACCCCTGAGTTCTTGGTGGGGCCCACCCGAAGGGGAAGCCACCCAGAGCACACTCAGAAGTGTAGGAGAAATTATATCAGATAGGATGCTTTGCCTAAATGTAATAGAAACCCTAAGCAAAGCAAACTCCCAAAGTAAAGATTAAATACTAAGGACATTTTTGATCTTTCATATGATGCAATTCAGAAGCAGGCTCCACATATTGACTGATCATGCCTCTGACTGCCTCTTGTGGCAGTTTTCTCTGCTCTTTCTCCTCTGGCTTTGTCCTTAGGTTCCTCTTGATTGTAAAAGATCGGTTAATAGGACGACTTTCAAGTTCACACAGCAGGAAGGAGAGAACAACGGTTATCACCCACGGAATAAAAATTATTTTGTTGGTCTAATCGGGCCAGCTCAGTTTAAAGACCCATCTAGGACTTCTAACAATTTCTAGCAAAATACCATAGGCTTTTTGGGAGAAATCTGGATACTTGAGTCAATAATTAGCAAAAGGGATCGTATTACCATGATTGGATTAGATTGGTCCAGATCCATCCTTGGAGCTAAAAACAGGCTCTGCTGTCCCTGAATTACACAGTTCGCATGGGGAGAAGTGTATACTTGAACAAAATGTGGCTGTGTTAGGGAAAACAAAGAGGCGAATGAGTGCAGAACGAGCAACAGTGGTAATACATCTGCCATTCATGCCGTTTCAAATTGTTTGAATACATTACTCATTTGGGTTGTTCTTCACTTTGTGAAATTTCTGCTTGGCGAGTTAGAATTGAAAAATGACGTGTCCTAGCATCCCACACTCTAGCGTGGGCATATATAACTTCCTCCAAGCTAATGCACCTGTGCGAGATTTGAAAAGAGTGGCTGAGGATTTGCGTTTCTGGCAAGGGCTGTGTTGTTTTATAACCCTGGTAGTTTCCCTGGGTGAAATCTGAAACTGACTGCCTTGCATGGAGGGCAGGGAGAGACTGAAGAAAGAGGCAGAGCACCCCAGAATGGTAGATGACAGCTTTAATAAGCAAGGGCACTTATTTGGGAAACTTGTCTCTGATATAAGAGGAGTAGGTCTCTGTACCTGCTCACCAGAATCTTAAAAGTTTAAAGAGAGGTCTTAACAAGGTTCAGTTGCATTCTGCCATCTAGATGGTCTCAACAACACATTGCTCTCTCAAGACCAGGTCCTTGAAAATGATTCCCACTGTGAAAATGGGGGGCAGAACATGTTCCCCAAGGATGAGGTAGGGGGTGGTGAGTAGCTTCCTATTGGTTGAGTCCATCTTGTAGGTCAACTGGAGGTCACATCCTCTTCATGACCTCCTCCAACAGACTGTCATAGAGCCTTTGGGGACATGTGGAAGCTTTAGAGAGAGGTATCTGATCTAAGCTTTGTGGGTAACTCAAGGCAGTGGTGGGAGCAGTGGGATTTCTGCTGTAGTGGTTGCATATGTGGGCGAGACTGATTGCATTGCTTCCGGCTGTGGGACATCAAATCTAATTCCCGGAACCTCTTAGAAATTCTGCCAGCACACCAATCATTATAATAAATCTCTTGAATGTGAAAACACACTAGATTCTACCATCTGTGTTCAACCCATCATTCCACACCAAAAAGGGAGTTGTTTATTTCTTAACACTCCTTGTACAGTTAGACAAACAATCTCAAATAAGAGTTTGTCACTACTCTTTTCATGATTAGTTATTAATGAAAACCCCACTTTTAGGGACAGGAAGAAGTTTCAGAGCTCAGATTGGGGCTTCCAATGGGAAGTAACTTCTTTTTAAAATTTTTTATTTTAGAGAAAGAGAGGGAGATAGCATGAGTGGGAGGGGCAGAGGGAGAGGGAGAGAGACTCGCAAGCAGATGCTGCACTGAACTTGGAGCGCGATGCAGGGTTTGATCTCACGACCCTAAGATCACGACCTGAATTGAAACCAGGTTGTCGGTCACTTAACCAACTATGACACGCAGGCGCCCTACGAAGTAACTTATTGACCACATGAAACTTATTGACCACATGAAACCACATGATGAAGGATTTTAGGAATACCTTTGTCAAAAAATAATAAAAATGGAAACAAAATCCATAAAAAATACCATTCATGGTGTGCCTGGTTCACTGGCCACAAGATGGGACATTATTTATTTAGCTTTTTCTAACGCATCTAAATGTTGATTACATTTCTAGTAAAGAGAAAAACTCAAAAGTCACGTGTATGCTTTTCCTAAGTGCATTTGATATATTAAACATGACATGAAATTAAACATATGTACAAATTGAATGAATAATTTTAATGTTTAATGAAATGTTAGAGTCTCTAGCTTAAGATGGCAAAGTAAAGCCTGACCAGGAAACCTTCCTTCCAGCAAACCCAGCAGTTGAAATAATACGTAGATATATCAACCCACCAACCAAGCAAACACACCGAAGGTGAAGCCAGCAAATCGCTCTAATAGCTAAGATTTTTAGACTTAGCAAACAAAAATATAGGATGCCCAATTAAATTTGAATGTTAGGGAAAGGATAAAATTTTTAGTACAAGTATTTCCCAAATATTGGGATTTTTTTTGGGTATTTTTCCTGTCTATAATTACAGTAAATTATTATACTGTACTTTTCTGGCAACCCTACCAGTAGCCGTCAAAAGGAGGAACAGGCTGGTGATTGTGAAAGAGTAGGACCAAGGTTTCTGAGAATTAGCAAACTTCCCTGCAGCTCCTGACTCATCTTTCTCAGAGCCATCATAGGGAGAAAGACGAATAAAATTCTAGATAATCCCACTAATGATCCTCAGCTTGACAAAAGGCAGAAAGGAGGGTGTAGGCAGCTTAGAAATGAAACAGAAGGGTGGGGGCATGGGTTAGCCTGGTGATGGGTATTAAAGAGGGCACATTCTGCGTGGAGCACTGGGTGTTATGCACAAACAATGAATCATGGAACACTACATCAAAAGCTAATGATGTAATGTATGGTGATTAACATAACAATAAAAAATAAAAAAAAAGAAATGAAACAGAAAATTTCAAAGAGGTGGGATCCCTTCTGAACATCTCCATGACCCCCTCTAGAGAGAATAACCACTGGAGTTCACCATGCTGGAGCCCCTGCTGGCTGGAGAGCAGGGGAATGCCTGGTGCTCCCTCAGTGAGAAATAACTTGGCCAAAAAATGAAATGGTCTGAGACCTGGGATTCAGCCAGTGTCTTGCTGTGAGGGATGGGGTAAGTGGGTAGTAGGTGGAGACATAGATGAAACAAGGGCAGCCATGTGTTTGTCAGTAATAGTTGAAGTTGGATGATGGGTACATGGGGTTCACTATTCTAGTCTTTATTTTTGGATGCGTTTTAAAACTTCCATTATAAAATTGAAAACCTTAGGAAAATAGAGGACAACGTACACCCATTGGGAAGAAGATGCAAGTAAGATAATTTCCTGGTCTTAACTGAATTCAGTAGATCTTGCCTACAGAACAATGTTAGACATTTTACTTAAAGTTATCAAGGTATTCTTCAAAAGAAAGAAAATGATAATCAAGTCAGGAGAGAGAAATGGGGAGAAGAAGTGGGAAGAAGAATAATTTATAGTGGGGAGTTGGTAGATACTGTAGTATATTGTAAAATAAGAAATAGAGGTCTAAGTATATGACTGAAAAAGAGAGACCATAAGCAGACTGTAAACTTAAGAAGGAACCCAGATAAACAAACCTTTAGTGACAGTCATTTCACTGAGTGGGAGTAGGTGATGACAGCCTGATCACTCTTCGGTCAAGTTCCCCATCAACTTTTATCTTGTGGTACAATGGAGATTTTCTAACTCTATCATTTCTTCTACTTTTATTAGATGCCACTCTTCTGTAAGGAAGAATGTCCTTTATAAAATCGAGCTCCATTTATGCTGAAGTACAGTTCATTCTTGAAAGGCCAGATATGTATTTAATTCTTTCCTTTAGTTGCCAGTTTTCAGAGTAAGGAGTTTGTGGCTTAGTTACTTTAATGTTGTCTAATAAGAAATGTTTTTTTCCTTCCCTACTTCTCTCTGTCTTTGCCTTTATTCGTCCTTCCTTCTTTCCCTCCCTCCCTTCTTTTCTTCTTTCCCTCTTTCTAGCAGCAGACTTCCTCTTCTTTTTTTGGATGTGTATGAACTCACGGATTTTAAATGTATTTAATTGGATAAAATCCCTGTAGTTTTAGTTAGAACAAACCAATAGTACAAAAACTTTTTTTTTTTTAAATCACCAGGGAAATCTATGGGTTGGGCATTCGCGAATAACAAAGAATTATTAATAATTTTGTTAGGTATGACAGTGGTGCTGTGTTTATGAGAAAAAGGTCTCATTTTTAAAAGATGAATACGGAAGTTTGAATACTTGGTATTTGCCTAATGACTTCAGCAAGGATAAAAGGGGAGATAGAGAAGAAAACGTGGCAAAATTTTGACAATTTTTAAATATGAGGGAAAGGTATATGGGGAATTGTACCTTCTCTCTTCTTTTGTGTATACTTGGAAGGTTTCATAATACAATTTTTTAGAAGTTTAGATTAAAAAACATGCACTCAATCCATGTTATTAACAAAGATCACCATTATATACTAAGGGGGAAAAGAAATCAGTGTACATTTTTTAAAAAAGGAAATAAATATTTCTTTGTGTTTGGGTTGTGGCCAACAAGAAATAAGCTGCTTTAAGTAAAATGAGTCAGACAGAGAAGGACAAATACCATATGATTTCACTTATATGTGGAATCTGAAAGCAAAACAAATAAACAAACCCCAAATAGACTCTTAAATACAAAGAACAAACTGGTGGTTGCCAGAGGCGAGATGGGTGGGGAGAATGGGTGAAATAGATGAACGGAATTAAGAGGAAGTATAAAAGTCCAGTTATGAAATAAATATGTCAGGGAGATGAAAAGTACAGCACAGGGAATATAGTCAATAATATTGCAATAACATTGTATGATGACAGATGGTGACTACCCTTATCATGATGAGCACCGAGTAATGTATAGAATTATTGAATTAATGTGTTGTCCACCTGAAACTAACACACCATTGTATGCCAATTATACTTCAATAATAGTAATTAAAAAAATGAGCTGCTTAAAGCCTCTCTCACTCAATTGTGGTGGGTAGCCCGAAGTCCAGACATCCAGCAGATGGCGCCCTGTGCCCATTTTTCGTGGTGAAGGCTGTGCCCCACAGGGTCTGCTTGCCAGTGCTGGCACAAACCGTAAGCGTTCTACAGTGTGAAAATCAACTTTGTTTTCAAGATGAGCATCCTCCTTAGAAGTGACCCGAACTGTCCTTTTGGATTTGGACTTTTTCTTTCCATTGTGGTTCAGGTTTTGGGTCTAATTCTGTAACATGCTTCACCTGAAATTGGGCAGGCGTGAGACATAGTGGCAAGAACACTGGGTTGTGCGTCCGCGGTTCTGTACTTGGGTGACTTCTGGCAAGGCTCTTAGAGCCTCAAGTTCCTCGTCTGTAGACCAAGGTTGTTGGACCAGACGATCAGGAAGATCCATTTCTTCTCTCACTTTCTGTGATTCTGGGGTTCTGCTTCCCATCTTCAGCCTTCCCTGGGAGGGGACATGAAAGACACCAAAGAAGTGTCTTTTTTTAAAATTTTATTTTATTATGTTACGTTAGTCATTATACAATACATCATTAGTTTTTGATGTGGTGATCCACGATTCGTTGTTTTCATATAACACCCAGTGCTCCATGCAGTACGTACCCTCCTTAATAAAGCCAAGTTAGAGAGAGGCTAGAGAACCAGGTGGGTTGAGCAGAAAGAGGGCACAATTAAGAGAGAGCCTGGGGAAGCAACAGGGAGAGGGAGAAGGTGGTTCAAGCCCCAGAGATTAGTCTCTGAACTTTAAGCACCTGCAGAGCCCGCTATGGGTTTATTTAGTGAGTGGCCGGGGAGAAATTCAAGACCATTTCTGTCTCTAAGGCCCGTGGCTTTTCGCTACAGCACAAAGCTGCCCCCTGCCTCCCTCCAGGGAATGCACGTTTTGTAAAGTGAACTAAGGCAGTGGGGACCAAGGGGCCACACAGCTCTTTGTTTTACTGCCAGCCACTCTACTCCCCTCTGCAACTCAGAGTCTAGCTTTCAACTCTCTCCTCTGAGTCTGTTTTCTACTATTGACGCCTCATCCAACCTCTGTGCCCCTTTCCTTCACAGAATAGTTCAGGTTTAATTCTCAAATCGTTCTTTTTTTTTTTTTTTAAGATTTTATTTATTTATTCATGAGAGACAGAGAGAAAGAGAGAGAGGCAGAGGGAGAAGCAGGCTCCCAAGGAGCAGGGAGCCCCATGTGGGACTTGATCCCAGGACCCTGGGATCATGACCTGAGCCGAAGGCAGATGCTTAACCATCTGAGCCACCCAGGCGCCCTCAAATCCTTCTGATAAATGTCGTTCCTCCTTTGGCTTACTCTTCTCCTCCTCTCGTTGTTGACATGGCATGCCATAATGGATTAAACTGGTGTGTACCAGATCAGGGATGGGAGGTAGAGAGGGGTACTTACGGGTGTCAGTGGAGTGTCGTGATGACTGCCTGCCCATATATGGTGGTGGTTGGTGTCTAGGCACAAGCTAGGTGGCAGCTCAAAGTATTTGAAATCTGTCTACACATGTTTCACTGATCAGATTGATCCCACTTTCTCAACATCTATGATGTTTATCATCTGAAAGAACCCTTGGTAATTATTTTTAAATATGATTTGTTATCTTCTCATGTTCATGTCTCGTGCCATCAGCTATTCTGTATGCACCTTGGGGATGGAAACTGTCTTGTTTATTTAAAAAAATTGTTTTAAGATTTATTTGTTTTTGAGAGAGAGAGAGAGAGCGGGCAGGCATGTGCAAGAGAGCACAAGCAGTGGCGGGGAGGGGGCAGAAGGAGAAGCAGAATCCCCGCTGAGCAGGGTGCACCATCTCAGGACCCTGAGATCATGACCTGAGCTGAAGGCAGGTGCTTGACTGACTGAGCCACCCAGGTGCCCGAAACTGTCTTGTTTAGAGCTACCATGTCATTTAGCACAGTTTTTGCACACTGCGGTGCCTTTCACTTTCAGGCATACAAGCCAGCATAGTTGGATTTGCTCACCTCTAAATCTCTTTGAGTGTACTTTTCCACCCGGGGGAGTCACTTCAAATTCTAGGTTTTTCTAGGACGGATTTCAGTTTGGCTTTTTAAATCCTTCATTCTTTTGCTCCCAAATTTTCATTGTTTGCCTTTTAACCATTTTGCAGCTTTCCCCAATTTTCTTAACATGGTGTTGTTGGCTATACAAGGAGATGAGACCAGCTCAGTTCTGTTTTGCTGCTTCTAACTAGTAGAGTTTGTAGGGTTGAAGTAGAGGGGAAGGCTGGAGAAGGAGGTGGCAGCTGGTGAAAATGAAGTTTCTGAATCATTTGGGGTTTGTTATTCATGTCCTTTTATGTGGCAGATGAATAAGTTAAGATTTAAAAAACGGAGTTAGCATTTTATGATTCTATTGTTTCTCATTAAATATAAGGCATATCTGCATGCAAATGCAAAAGGTGTCATTCCTTCATTGTCATTCTTCACTGAACGAAGAGGCCAACCTCTGAGCCATATTCCACCCAGAGAACACTCAGCACTTTAGGGGGAGGTAGGGGTGCAGCGTGATCAGCACTGTTCAGAATGGCTCATAAGGCTGGGCAGCAAAGGAGGCAGTTGGCTAGATGTAGTCTGTGTGGTATTAGATTGTGGCCTCTGTGTTCTGAATCTCTGCAGCAAGTTGTCTTGAAAAGGTTCTCAGTAAGTAGCAGTCAGAGGCCAAGAAAGGTGCCTCATGGGTTTCACTGCTGATGGAGTCACATTAGCCATTCCAGCTGGGGTGATGGAACGCAGAATGCTGGGGCCATTACTCTTCATCCTTTTTCTCTTCCATTCAGCAAATATTTGCATAATGATGAAATCCAAGAGTCACTCCTTCTAGCACATAGGGAACAGAATGTCTCTTGCCCATTCCTGAGTCAGGGCTGTAAACTTGAAATACTGCCTCCTCAAAGCTTTGTTTGGAGCTGATTTTGTTGGGGGTTTTGAAGTCACTGTGGTAGTTACAGAACAGAACAGGATGTGTGAGCGCACAGCCACAAAGAAGCTCATTTTGAAATTGAAGACTAAATACACTGTCCTTTGCTCGCTCATTTCCCCCCGGTATCTTTCTTCCCAAGCCCCCTACCTGCTACTATACTCTCGTCTCTTCTTTGGATCCTCCCATTTCTGGGTGGTGACCTGGCATTCCAACATACCTTTCACTTTGTAGTGCAATTTCATTCTCCGTGTTTCCAACTTTTTGGAAGCTCATCTTTCTGTGAACAAATGGTGCTGGGAAGTGCTTTGTTGATAAAATGCTATCCCCCTCAGGGAAAGGTGTAAGGAGACAGAAATCGATGCCATTAGTTGAGCACGGGTGTGTGGGCATGTGCCCATGGTCCCACTCTGCCACAGTCACTGTGTATAAGGTCTTGTGATAGATGTTTTAGAATAACATTTCCTAAGCTTTTTTGAAAGACATATAGAAACTACAGTACAGAATATATTTTACTTCACAACTCATGAAGTAAATATATAAATATAGGTATGCATATATTTACGTACATAGGTATATATGTACACATATATTTTGCATGAAATGATGCCTTTGTTGAAAGGGCTATGTTCTAATACTTTCTGTTCTATTTTTTAATTGTGTTATGTTAATCACCATACATTACATCGTTAATTTTTGATGTAGTGTTTTATTTAAAAATGTAGTCCTGATCCCCTCCCTTGATTTCGGAACCCATAATGGGTCATTATCTGAAGTCTGAAAAACACTGCCTTGAGATACATTAAGTCTGTAAAACCGGGATTTCTGCTCTCAGAATCCCCACAGCAACTGCATTACACATTGCAAGCCTCCATGCTATAATTCGGTAGGAATAAACTTCCATATCCTGCTTTTAGCAACTAATCCTAAAGAGCTAGTACAGTTCTAACCTTAAGTCACTCTACCTGGACTCTCCTCATAAATAACATAAATCAGCATTTGAAAACTTCAGTGGGAGCTTTTATGCTGGAGTTTCGCAAACCAATGTTTAAAAAAATATATGATTTAGTATAACATGACAGAAAATGTGGAAAGCAGAGGCAACTAGTATCTCTCATCATAGACTTACTTTGTTAACATTTTGTGGTATTTCACTACAGCCTTTCTTGCTATGCGTGTCCAAACGAACTTGTTATTGTGGACCTTTTAAAAAAACCTGGAAAACTTGTTATTTTTGTTCCCATCTCAGGCAGGAATAAGAATGCACATGTAGGGACTCCCCTGTATGTGGAGGAGCACACTTGAACATGCACTAACACACACTCACACTCACACACACACACACACACTCTCGCAGAGTGGAAGAGGGGAACATTTCACTGCTTGCCTTTAATATTAAATCTCACTTTTCTCACATTTCTTCTGTTTTCACACCTAGAGTCTGGCTCATCTATTTCTAGGCAGTTCTTAGCAGAAAAATTGTGAAAGTGATAGCTGGATGGTAATGTGTGAAAAAGCTCTTAGCACAGATTTGAATACACTTCGGAGGGGTAAGAGTATCCTAGATTGTCAGAAAATAAAGAGACGTGTTTTAAATAATGACTTCCACATACCAGCCTTTGAGAGCATTTTCCATAACTATTATAATGGCTCAACTACAAAGTGGGGGAAAATATTAATGTTACTTCTGAGGATAGTGTAAGTCAGAATTAAGTGAGATTTCTAGGCTCTGTGTAAAAATTGAAGCCTGAGTTAGTTGCTATAGTATTGTGTAATGTTACAGTCATATGCCTAGTATTTCTTTTTCTAATCAATAGAACCACTTACCAATGACCTACACTCCTATTTTATGGACTATTTTTCACTTTTCACTTAGTTGATAAGTATGTTCTTCGTCATTTGAGGCATTGGTCTTGGCGATCTTTTATACTAAATAGAGGAGAGGGATTTTGTTTCTGAGGAGTGATGCTCACTGCTTGGAGCTTTTTTTTAAATTTAATTTAATTTTATTATGTTATGTTAGTCACCATTCATTACATCATTACTTTTTGATGTAGTGTTCCATGATTCATTGTTTGCGTATAACACCCAGTGCTCCATGCAGTAGGAGCCCTCTTTAATACCCATCACCAGGCTAACCCATCCTCCCACCCCCTCCCCTCTAGAACCCTCAGTTTGTTTCTCAGAGTCCATCGTCTCTCATGGTTCGTCTCCCGCTCTGATTTCTCGCCCTTCATTTCTCCCTTCTTACTATCTTCTTCTTCTTCTTCTTCTTTTAAACATATAATGTATTATTTGTTTCAGAGGTACAGGTCTGTGATTCATCTTACACAATTCACAGCACTCACCATAGCACATACCCTCCCCAATGACTATCACCCAGCCACCCCATCCCTCCCACCCCCCACCACTCCAGCAACCCTCAGTTTGTTTCCTGAGATTAAGAATTCCTCATATCAGTGAGGTCATATGATACAACTCTTTCTCTGATTGACTTATTTCACTCAGCATAATACCCTCCAGTTCCATCCACATCGTTGCAAATGGCAAGATTTCCTTTTTTTGATGACTGCATAATATTCCAGTGTGTATATATATACTACCTTTTCTTTATCCATTCACCAGTTGATGGACATCTTGGCTCTTTCCACAGTTTGGCTATTGTGGACATTGCTGCTATAAACATCGGGGTGCACGTACCCCTTTGGATCACTATATTTCTAACTTTGGGGTAAATACCCAGTAGTGCAATTGCTGGGTCATAGGGTAGCTCCATTTTCAACTTTTTGAGGAACCTCCATACTGTTTTCCAGAGTGGCTGCAGCAGCTTGCATTCCCACCAACAGTGTAGGAGGGTTCCCCTTTCTCCGCATCCTCGCCAACATCTGTCATTTCCTGACTTGTTAATTTTAGCCATTCTGACTGGTGTGAGGTGGTATCTCATTGAGGTTTTGATTTGGATTTCTCTGATGCCAAGTGATGTTGAGCACTTTTTCATGTGTCTCTTGGCCATTTGAATGTCTTCTTTGCAGAAATGTCTGTTCATGTCTTCAGCCCATTTCTTGATTGGATTATTTGTTCTTTGGGTGTTGAGTTTGATAAGTTCTTTATAGATTTTGGATACTAGCCTTTATCTGATATGTCATTTGCAAATATCTTCTCCCATTCTGTCGGTTGTCTTTTGGTTTTGTTGACTGTTCCTTTTGGTGTGCAAAAGCTTTTTATCTTGATGAAGTCCCAGTAGTTCATTCTTGCCCTTGCTTCCCTTGCCTTTGGTGATGTTTCTAGGAAGAAGTTGCTGCGGCTGAGGTCGAAGAGGTTGCTGCCTATGTTCTCCTCTAGGATTTTGATGGATTCCTGTTTCACATTTAGTTCTTTCATCCATTTTGAGTCTACTTTTGTGTGTGGTGTAAGGAAATGGTCCAGTTTCATTCTTCTGCATGTGGCTGTCCAATTTTCCCAACACCATTTGTTGAAGAGACTATCTTTTTTCCATTGGATAATCTTTCCTGCTTTGTCGAAGATGAGTTGACCATAGTGTTGAGGGTCCATTTCTGGGCTCTCTATTCTGTTCCATTGATCTATGTGTCTGTTTTTGTGCCAGTACCATACTGTCTTGATGATGACAGCTTTGTAATAGAGCCAGAAGTCCGGAATTGTGATGCCACCGGCTTTGCTTTTCTTTTTCAACATTCCTCTGGCTATTCGGGGTCTTTTTTGGTTCCATACAAATTTTAGGATTATTTGTTCCATTTCTTTGAAAACAGTTGATGGTATTTTGACTGCTTGGAGCTTTTGAGGAAACTAAAAAGGGATCCTGATCTTAAGACACATACCTATGAGTTAAGGTTGAAGATGGCAATCACAAGTTGATATAAAAGGGATAATATTTTTGCAAATGTAAAATGATTAGTTTAAACTTCCTACTTAAATTATCTTTTTGTTCCCTTCCCTTTTTAGTCTAAGCCATGAAGCTTACCCTTCCATGACAGGAGAGGATGGTGCAATACACAAGAAAGAAAGAAAGCTAGATATTAGTTATTGAAAGAGCGATATAGGGGGCTGGCTGGGGGGAGAGAGAGAGAGAGAGAAAAGGAGAGAGAGAGAGAAAAGAAATAGAAAGTATCTCTCTCTCTCTCGCCAGGCTTGGAGAACTTGAACATAGAATTTTAGAACAGTGTTATAAGAGTAAACAGGAAGAGAAAGTGGGAAAGCCTCTCCTCTTGGACCCAAGGGGTGGTGAGAAAAAGACAGAGAAAGGAGACAAGAGAAGGAAGACAGCTCTCTGTTCCAGACTTTCAGCCAGAGTACAGATGATGTTCTTAAAAATTTGAGAGAGAGTTAGAGGTGGTATGTTCAGCTTCTTATTTGGGTATGAAGGGTGCTCTCTACCTGTTTGTGACAGCCTATCGGAACAGTGTGGCCAGACAGCAAATCTAGTTGGGCTCTTGTGTCTCAATTCCCATGTGGTGTAGATGTTAGACTGAAAGTCAGAAAACCTGCCTTGGGTAACCCTACACCCCTGCAGGGTCAAGATGATTTTACAGTAGAAGCTGAAGGTGGAATACCCAAGCCTGGGGGACCACATGGAGGATGTACCAGAGACTTAGATCTCTAGCCACTGAAAACCAAGAGAAAGGAAGCTGAGTATTTTAAAATGTAGCATATTAATACAAAGTTTGAGGTATCTTAAGGCGAACAGGATAGCCATTGAAAACATAGTTTGTTACTCCTGGTTTCTAAGAGGAGGGGCATGCCATGCCATTGGGGGCCACACAGGAAAGCAATGAGGTTAGTCAGGAGGCAGAGGGAAGAGAACTATGGGCAAGAACCTTTATTGTGGTTTCTGTGGGAAGGGCCAGGCTAAATAGGCTTGGGATTGGCAGTTTGAGTAATTTCAGCAGGCTCTGGGGTATTTGGGGCTCTCCCTAGTTGTCTGGGACCTGGCCCTGAGATGATTAGGTCAGGTGTATAGTGGCCCAGAGTGTGAGAACCCAATAAAGGAGATGGTTGGGGGTGTGGACCCTGGGTTTTGTATTTGAATACCCCCAGTCCCCAAGAGGAGGACTCCTCTCTGCAGGGGTGGGGGTGGGGGCAACAAGGTAGTCAGAAGGTCATGGCAGGATAACTCAGGCTTATTATTGGGTTGTCTAGAACCAGGTGTTTTGGCATATGCACATAAGATAGTTGTTAAAGCATCAAGTTTGCAGAACCTAGAAATGTGATTGGGTAATATACTGAGCCAGCAGTAATATTCCACCAGACCCTGGCCAAGTCAAGAAAGAAAGGCCACAAATTTACAGCTGTGAATATCAACAGTGGATAGCAGCAGAATGCTAGATGATGGTCAGGGTCAGGTCAACTATGTTCCATATCTATGCCAGACCAGCCATTCCACAGTGGGTTCTGCAAGTGTTTGGAGGTTACCATGAGAATGTGAGGGCTCTTTCACCCTGCCTGCCTGAAGTTCTTCATTCACTCATTAACTCAACAACTACTTGTGAACCCAGACATCAACTTGGAGTGGAGTGGTGAATGTAAATAAGAGAAAATGCAAGGTTAAGATAGACTGAGTGCTTTTATCCAAAAGGTGAATGATACCTAATAAAAGATTGCTTTATTTATTAGATTGGATGCTATATTAACTGAAAGTAGACTATGCCCCAGTACACTGGGGTTTATGAGGGAGATCATGTCAGTTGGAAACAACACATCTGGTGCTTTTGCTGAGTAGTGGAGGTTGTTGTGAATGAATTGGCAGTCCCATTACAATGACATTTCTTTCTCCTAACCCCTTGTAGTATGAGGGTGGTTTATTATGTGGTGAGAAGATTGGAACTAGAAAAAAATGAAATCTGGGGCTAGACAAAGAGGTCTTCCTCCTTTCTTATTCATAAAGGATTATTTTAGAGTTAGGCAGATGATTTTCATACCTAGCTCTCATTGTGTTATGGGGCTCATGGTACCAATGAACTCTTCTAAAGTTCTGTGAGCTTGACTAATACTTGGCCTTCTTTTAAGTAACTACAAGACCCCCAAAGACCTTATATACTAAAAAGAGGCTTGGGGCCTCTTTACCTTATTATTCTTTACGTTATTAACTAATACTCATTACATTAATTCCATTCCAGTCTTCAGGAATCATTAGCCACTTTATTATTTGGGTTATTAATATTTTGTACAGGTACTGAGATTAAAACACATTACCTCCTTTCTTAACTACCTTCAACAAATAGTGAGTGCCTATTATGGCCTAGGCATCATGTTAGGCACTGAAGATATGAGGGCAAAGGAGACCCAGACTTGCCCTTAAGGAGTATAATGAAGAAAACATAAAAAGCAATTATCAAAATGGTGACAGAGACTACTGGATTCTACAGGGTGTGTTTTTGGAAACTTGGCAATGACTTTCTGGAAGAAAGGCTATTTAAGCTGAGTCATAAAGGGACAATAGGAATTAGCCAGGTGAAGAGTGAATAGAAGAATGTGGAAAGATCTAAGGAGAAAACATTTAGTTCTTTAGGAGAAGTAAAAGGAACACTATTGCAACTTGTATTACTACTACACTAGTACTAGTATAAATCAGCTTCCATGGGCTATCATATTGCCAAAAATATTCCCCAAATCTTGTGTGTGACTCACCCAGCTGTCTGTAATTTGGGCATCGATAGACCTAGGCACATACTTTAGCTTTGAGACATTAAAGAATTTATTTAATGTCTATGATATTCTGTTTCTTCAACTGTAAAATGAGGATTATAACTTCTTTGAAGAATTATGACGATTGAGGTAAGTAAGTATGTGGATATCATGCATATTTCTCCTCTTTCTGTACTTCAAACAGTTGATGGAGTTCCTTGGCTTTGATGACATTTTTCCTAATTAGGAGATCTTACTCGATTTTATCCTACTTTTGAAGCTTATAACATTTAATGGGAGAGGTTTTTTGTTTTTTTTTTTTCTTTTCCTGTATGAAAGCCAAAGTAAACTTTAAGAGTAGGGGTAAAAGGAGTGATAATTTTCTTTTTTTCACAAGTGATTCTTAGCAGCTAACACAAGAAAGTGTTACCTCTGGGAGTTGTCATCAAAGGGCAGAAGAGTTACTTTGGAAGAGATTCAGAAATGTTATAATGGGCAGAACTCTTATTTGTCACAGTCTTGGTGTTTCATGACCCAGGGAGACAGTGACAATTAGTTATAGCACTCTCCCTGCAAGCTGAGATGAGACTTCAGAATCCTTCTCAACACTGCATTTTCCAGGGAGAAACTAAGGAAGGAAAGACTTCCTTGGGAGGAAGAAAGAGATTTCTGTTTCTACCCAGAGGTGTTGTCTTCAGATTAGAGTTAGTTTCTGTGGAACACCAGCTATGCGGCCAACTGTGTTGAGTTGTTATTGGGTTGGGTTCCCACCTTGATCAGATCAATACTTGGAGCGCTTAAGAGGATCATGGAGCATGTAATGGGGATTTTGTTGTTGTTGTTGTTGTAGCTCTTGTTTGTTTATTTATTTTTAAATTCTGAAGCCTAATTTTTCTGGGGCCTACTAAATCAGAACCTAATTTATAAGTAAAGCCTCAAGCAAATGTCAGGAAATTATGACAAGTTACAGTATTGATATCACATTTCAAATTCTACTTTATTAGAAGAAAATTTTGTAAACCAAGATTCCATTTTTCTTTCCTCTTAAACTATTCATGAAGGTAACAATCTTATGATTGCATTTTTTATTCTTCCATGAGTGATTAGAACAGATGGCAAAGCCTTCACAGCCTGATACAGATTTATCACCTCTAGTTTCAAATGAATGTGGGTCGAAATAATTGAATGATTATTACTCTACTCTTCCTTGCCAGGCAACTACCAAGAAATTCTATGAAAGTGATAGAAACTCTTGCTAATTGTTTAAAGTCTTCATTTGGAAGACTTTAAGTTCACCCTAAGTTATTATTCGCAAGTTTATACATTGAGCAATGTTCACATGAACTAAATCAGGAACCTGAGCCACTCAGAGGAAGTGCTGATGATTTTTTCTATTCATCACGGAGTTTGTTATAATTTAATATTTTTATGTATTTGGGGACAAGTGTAACACACCCTATAATAGTCTAAAGATATGTGTTGTACATTGTCATATTCCCAGAAGCCATAATCCTCAGCTTGCCATGTCTGGGATGTGGCAGAATTTTTGTAACAGGTGCCCAATAAAGCACGCATGCTCTCAATGGATCTTATCTGTTTAGTGTCATGGTCAAACTAGGCTACTTGCCATGGAAAAGATAGTTTCTAGCCTACACATTCATATTAAATAAGATATGTCACTTACTTGGCAAAACTGAAAATGGGGAAGGTAAATTTTATTTTTGAGGATGTTGGAACATTTACAAAATCAACCTGATAATTACATATTTCACACCCACCAGTTACAAGATGTTGATGTACAATGAAGGAATATCTCTGTGTATATATAGTGAGTATTCATACTACCTATTGCATGTTAATTATATCCTAACTAGGTTCATAACTGTTTTAGAATAGAAATATTGATATGATTTGATTTTTGATTTTTGCTGATTTTTTCCTGAAAATGACCCTCCCTGTTGTTATACTAATTTTTTTTCTTGTTTGCCTATAACTGTGAGAATATTTGCTCTCTCTTTTTCTGTTTCTATCAACAGAGATTTATTTAGATAAGTGCTTTAAGGTGAGGCTACAAAGATGAGTAAGTTCATGGATACAGACTGCCGTAATGTAAGCCATAACATGAAGATTGCTTTGAAAGGGTTAATCTAATGTGGGATTTTCAGTATGGCAGGGCTCTTTTAAAATAAGCTCCAAACACTGGGACTTAGATTATTGTACTGGTGCCAGATATGTTGCCCTACGAGTTATGTGACACTTCCTCCAATTTAATCATGCTCCAGAAGGAAGGCTGATAAACGAGCTGCTTGGGTCCTGGTGTGTGCAGAGCAATTGTGGGTAGGGGTCCTCCCACAGAGGGGGCAGCAGGCTGCTACTTGTGGGGGTGGGCTGCTTGGGAAAGGCCAGCTACAACCATAATGCTATGAGGCAGATCATGCACTCATGGAGGCAGGATGCCAGAACATTGCTTAATCTCTCAGACCCTTATTCTCTTTATCTATCAACAAGATATACTTTTCCTTCATATCACTTATCACAGCTATACACTTAACTCTGTGATATTTAATACTGTTGGTCACTTTCATAAGCTCCAGATGTACAGGGATTGTGTGTGTTTTATTCACCTTACGTAACCCAGTTCCTAGCACAGAACCTTACATAGAGTAGGTGATCAATAAATATTTACTGAGAGCACAAAAAAATAAACAATGGAAAAGTAATAACGAAAAGTTTTTTTTGTTTTTTAAATTTTTTTTTTTTAAAGATTTTATTTATTTGTCAGAGACAGAGAGAGAGAGAAAAAACGAGAGCAAGAGAGAACGCACAAGCTGGGGGAGCTGCAAGCAGAGGGAGAAGATGCTCAGGGCTGAGCAAGGAACCTGATGCGGGGCTCAATCACAGAACCCTGGGATCATGACCTGAGCTGAAGGCAAATGCTTAACTGACTGAGCCACCCATGCATTCCAATAACCAAACTTTTTTTAAATGAAGATTAAGAAGTAATAACTATTTTTAAATGAATGCATGCATAAGTATAAAATGCCTGGATGATCCCTGGCTCAGAGTGGGTACTTCATAAATGGTCATAAGTTTCAGGTTAAATCATGCATGAGTTGTTTAAGGGTAAATATATTAGTTAACGACTTTTAAAACTTTTTGTTTTTTGATTATTTTTTGTCTGATATCATTCAGTGACATATCAATGCTACATAAGTCAACATTTTTACATGTGTTATCATTAGAACTGTGTTTATCCTGAAAAATTAGGGAGAGTTTTTAGGGATATTTGGCGTTTAGCAGGCAGAGAAGTTATCTGGTATTAGAAATAGAAATGCTTCTCTTATGAAGACATAGACTGAGGTCAAATATTCTGAAAGTGAATCATTTTGCATTTCTGGTTAAACAACATAAAGCATATGAAAGCCCCGATTCCTGTCGTATGACTTAGCAATCAACTGGAAAATCTGTGTTCTAATGCAAATTTGGGGCATCAACTTCTACTCACCAAATCCCATGCACTTAGACTGAAAAATCAATTTATAGACAGAACCATCACACAGAACACTGAAGCATTCTCTAACTGGTCTAGCAATCTTTCAGTAATAATGATTGCATAGAAAATTCCAAAGAGGGCTCTCTGCTGAGGATTTTCAGCTGTCAGGACTCTGAGCAGCTGAGGAATAAGCCCTTCAATCCTCCAGCAGAGTCTGGGTTACTATAGAAGGGTAGGATGGCAAGACTGAGGGTGGTTGAGTGGTGTGCCTGGTGGGCAGGTGGTGACTGGCAGTGGCTGGTGGCTGATGATGGGAGGGACACACTCAGCCACTAAATCTCTGCTCAGCACTAGTGTAAGAGAAATTAGAGAAAGTTTGCTTTGGAAAGATGTAGACCTAGGCATCAAGTCTCAAAATAGCCATCTTCTTATGATGGTTATCATTATATATCTTTCAGTGAGTGGGCAGGATGGAGGCTGGTGTCAGTCTGCGCACCATTTGACCTATCCTTTACTTTCTACGTCTCTCTCCCAGTTAGTTTCCTTTGTTGTGGCTTCTTTTTCATCTTGAGTTACAAAGGGTTTCCAAGTGATCTTTTCTCTGTTGATTCTCTTCTGCATTTTCCCCTTTTGGGGGAAAGTATTATTTATTCAGGGACTCTTGATTCAGTCAGAGTCCGAAGAGAAAACCAAAGGCATACTCAAATTAGGATAATTCTAGGAGAGTTTACTTATGAAAGAACTCATATAGGTGTGAGTGGAGCCTAGGGGAACTTCAAGGGGTGGTGCAGGGCTAGTATAAGCGTCACTGTAAACCCTCAAGTCTGAAGAGACAGGGGTGGGAGAGGTTATTGGAATCCAGAAAGAGAGAAGGGAATAGATAAAGTAGTGGTGACCTTCTGTCAGGGGCATGGCCAATCTGAAGCAACCGCACAGGGAGGGAACCTAGGGAATAAACACTCTTGACATGACCTTCTTATCTTCCTCCAATTTCCTGTTGACAGAACCCAAGGTGAAGCCAAAGGGTGCCATGATCCATGTTCATCTGCACAGTTCAGGCTCCTAGAGCTGACAGCAGGGTGAAAAAAGGTGGAAAGTAGATTTGGAGGGGTGAGTAAGGTATCTGGCAAAATTCCCATGTCTATAGTTCTAGGTCAGCGCTGTTATTTGAAGCTTGAAACCCAGGACACTCAAAATATCTTCCTTCCAAAACTAATCCTACTTAAAGTCTTCTTGTTTCTATTAATAAAGTTAATTTCTGTAATTCCTTAGGTTTGTAACACCAAAGACTTTCTGAGGTCAACTCATCTCTTTCATTAAATGCTGGACTTGAGGGCACAAGCTGTGCTTTATCTGCCTTTGTATCTTCTTCCATCATATGGAACAATATTTGCAAATAGTGTCTAAGGCATATTTGTTGAATTTTCCTGAATTAATTGGCTCAGTTTATTGCTAAGTAAAATAACTGTAACCCTAGAGGTTTTTATTTTTCACTTGATGTTGCAAGGTTGCAAAACTGGCAGTTGCAACAGAAGGCAGCCAATGGGTAACAGTATCAAGGATAACAGAGAGGACTCCCACTCTATCAGGATAGAGAGCAGGGGAGGAGAGAGTGAGCAGGGCTCAGGTACTTAGTAAGGAGCTGGCAAATGAGTTTCTCCTGGCTGGTTACACAGGACGGACACTATTTGCTCTTTCAAAATGATTTTTTTGTGTATCACCTTATCTTCTGTTAATTTTCTTTAAAGATTTATTTATATATTGGGGGGGAGGAGCAGAGGGAGAGAAATCCTCGAGCAGACTCCCCACTGAGTGTGGAGCCTGAGGAGGGGGTTTGACCCCAGGACCCTGAGATCATGACGTGAGCTGAAATCAAGAGTCAGACGCTCGACTGACTAAGCCACCCAGGCTCCCCTCTTTTATTATTTTTTTAAAGTACATTTAAAAGCAGACATCTCTTATGTCTGTGACCCCAGGACAGTTTTGAGAGACTTAGCTATCTACTTTTCTTGTGTCTCATCTCTCTTCCTGATGTCCACATTCCCTCAGAATGTTCATACTGCCCAGCCCACTGCTGAACCCTCTTCGGATCAGTATCCTGAGCCATAAATTGTTTTCTCCACTGATAGAGGTATAGGTTCAGTGACCAATTCCAGTGGAGGCTTTAACACACAGGTGGGAAAGTAATTTCACCCAGAGGTGTATAAAGCCTTAAAGAACCTGTTAAAAATTAATAAGTGTTATTATTTAAAAAATGGCTTTAGATTT
This sequence comes from Callorhinus ursinus, assembly GCF_003265705.2. NCBI lineage: Eukaryota > Metazoa > Chordata > Mammalia > Carnivora > Otariidae > Callorhinus > Callorhinus ursinus. Next base: position 20,520,188 of record NW_027397068.1, read on the forward strand.
ATAGAAAGGTTGAGCAGAAAGTATGGAGAGTTCCTATATATTTCCTTCTTCCAGCACAGAATTTCCCTATTAACATCTAGTATTAGTGTGGTACATTTGTTACAGTTAATCAACCAACATTACTACATCATTATAATACTGATAAGTTGATCCAATATTGGTACATTATTACATTACAATTAATGAAACAATATAGATATATTGAACCAATATTGGTACATTGAACAATATTGATACAGCAATTGTCCATTGTTTATTCAGATTTCAGTTTTTTTTAAGATTTATTTATTTATTTCAGAGAGAGAGAGTGGGGAAGGGGGCAGAGGGAGTCTGCTCAAGCAGACTCCCCGCTGCGGGTGGAGTCAGACGTGGGGCTTGATCCCAGGACCCTGAGATCATGACCTGAGGTGAAACCAAGGGCCGGACATTTAACCGATTGAGCCACCCAGGCGCCCCAGATTTCATTCAATATTTACTCAATGTCCTTTTTCTGTTCCAGGATCCCATCCCATCCAGGATACCACATTACATTTTCTTGTTATGTCTCCCTAGTCTCCTGTTGGCTGTGATATCTTCTCATATTTTCCTCTTTTGATAATCTTCACAGTTTTGAGGAGTACTGGTCATATGTATTATAGGATTCCTCTCTTGAGCATCTGTTTTCCCCATGATTCAACTGGGATTATGAGTTTTGAGGAGGAAGATCACAAAGGTAAAGTCTCATTTCATCACCTCCTTCATGGAGACATTATGATGTTGGTGTGGAACTTGATCACTAGTTTATCAGGTCTCTCTGCTATTACAGTTAGTCTCCTTTCTCCCCTTCCCATGCTGTAGTCTCTGGAAGGAAGTCACTATGTGCAGCCCACACTTAAGAAGTTATGCTCCTCCTTGTTTAGGGTGAAGTATTGACATAATTTATTTGGAATTCTTTTGCATGGGAGATTTATCTCTTCTCCCTCATTTATTAATTTATTCAATTATTTCTGTTGGTATAGACTTATGATTTTTAAAATATTTTAGGTTATAATCCAATACTACTTTATTTATTTTTGTTCAAATTGTTCCGGCTTTGAATGTTGAGAACTCTTTCAGTTGGCTCCTGTGTCCTTTTAACTTAACCCCGTCATTGTGTGTGTTTGACCACTTTCTTACTTTATGTCACTACAAGATATTCCAGGCTCATCTTGCAAGTTTTCTACCTTAAATTGGCCATTTCTTTTTTTCTTTTTTTTTTTTTTAAGATTTTATTTATTTATTTGACAGAGAGAGACACAGCGAGAGAGGGAACACAAGCAGGGGGAGTGGCAGAGGGAGAAGCAGGCTTCCCGCGGAGCAGGGAGCCCGATGAGGGGCTTGATCCCAAGACCCTGGGATCATGACCCGAGCCGAAGGCAGACGCTTAACTACTGAGCCACCCAGGTGCCCCAAATTGGCCATTTCTTAAGAAACCCTGGCTCATCTGGGAACTAGGTATGTTCTTTGCTACAAGAGTATCTTTTCTTTTATGCCCTTTCAGCTGACAAGCAAAGAAATATATGTGTGTATACTAATCCATGTATATCCACATATCTATAAATAGTTCTATGTGTAACTATCTGTATCTATATTAAGTTAAATGTGAGTTCTTCCTGGTGTTTCAGACTCTAACCCATCACCACATGGATTATTCTAGCCTCCTCCCCTTGCTTAAATTCCTACTTTAATAGTGAAAAATGTGTCTTCCACCATCCCCCATCCATTTACTTAATTGTTAAATTCCAGTATACATAGATGGCAGTATCAGAATTATTAGTGTTATACATGAGAAACAACTTTATCAACTAGAGTAAAGTGCTTATTTGCAGTTCTTTTTGCCTTTCATCTTGCAGACTTCTTTTATTTCCAAAGTTACTTGCATCAGAACCTCTCCCTCCATCCCCTTCAGTGAGGTTGTTTTATGCATTTGTAATATGGTTAGATTCTTTTGTCCCAGTCTGCTTTCCTTCCTGGAAAGGAGTTCTATAAACTTTGACAGATGCATAATGTCATGTATCCACTATTACGGTATCATACAGGATAGTCTCACCACTCTACCCCTCTACCAATCCCTTGAGCTCCCCCATCTATCCCCCACCCTCTTATAATCGCTGGCAACCACTTTTTACTGTCTCCATAGTATCGTCTTTTCCAGAATGTCACACATTTGGAATGATACAGTATTTAGCCTTTTCAGACTGGCTTCTTTCACTTAGTAATGTGCATTTAAGTCTCCTTCATGCCTTTTCATGTCTTGATAGCTTATTTTTTCTTTTTGTTGCATAATGTTGTATTGCATCGATGTGTCACAGTTGCACCTATTGAAAGACATGCTTGGTGGCCTCCAGTCTGTGGTGATTATGAATAATGCTACTATAAATATAGTAGCATTAACATAAATATTGTAGTGCAGCTCCATCAACTTCACATCCACACTCAGGAGGCTAGATGCTGAAGGAAGGAGAGAAGCTTCTCTTTATGTAACATTTAAAGGTTTTCCCCTTCTCTCTGTCCTGTCTTGGGACAGTAAAGTAATAGTGTCTCTTTTTTTTTAAGGATGACTATGTAAGAATCACATAGTAATATTCCAAAGTTGAAGCCTAAGTGTCTGACTTATCATTGACATGATTGTGAATATGATGTTCATAACTAAATGTATCATGACAGCAAGTAACATCAGTGAAAAATGACACATGAAGGATTTACTTAGAATACAGATGTCCTGTGCAAGGTACAGTTACTGCCTTCCATTGTTTATCATCATACTGGAAAAGAGTGAAATTAAAATAAAATCTTTCTAGATTTTCTGAAAGTAAAACTAGATAAAATGAAAGATGAAATTTAAATAAATGGTTTTATTGGTGGCCCTTCTCTGTTGCTGTCCTCAGTACAGGTTTAATCTGCCTAGGTGGTAGCCCAGTACTAGGCCTATTCTAATGGCCTCTGAGGAGGACTGTGTATCATTTAACTATTACATTTGAGTTCTTGGAGGGCTGAGACTGTATCTTGTTCATTTTTGAATGCCCCACAGTGCCTAGTAACAGTCTTTATTGACTAAATGTGTATGCACAACACCATTAATTCTGAATAATTTTTTTCTAAGTTTGAAGTAAAACTCTCCATCTTTCAGTACCTAAAATGGCCTTCCAGAACATTTTTTTGAACCAGTCACTGTTGTATTGTTTTGCAGTGCTAATATTCTAGGGATGAGGCCATAGTCTTAATGATACAACTATGATTCATCCTCCACTGCAGATTAATTTCTTTTAGAAGATGATGGATGGGTGTTTATTGTTGGAGAGAGGGGAGACATTGGGAGGGGTGTCAGATGAGAATATATTTATTAAGATAAACATCAAATTGTACAGGCTCTCAAAACATGCTTTCTGAAAAGGACCTTGCTGGGATTGTTTCTCCATTCATTTTCGGCTTCTGTACTATAATTTATTGAAAATTTTGCTAGCCAAAATCTGTTTCTACCCACTGGAAAAACATTGACTTTATAATGAAGAAAATTTATTGCTAACTGTGCCCTTTGAATTTTATGCATGCTGTTCATTTTGATGCCCAGGGTTGAATTGGTTTTTAGCTTTGATTTGAGTTTGCACTGTTGTATAATTTATCTTTTTAAAAAAATTATAATTTTGTTTTCTAAGAAAGCCACTAGTGGGAGGGAAGCTGCTTTGTAAGTATTTTGATGTGAGTGTAGGTTTTGTAAATAACTTGTCTGAATAAAAATGTATATTATTCTTCCTCCTAAGTTTAAATAATCATTTGTATTCTACATTATCTGTGCACTTTTAACCTAATGTTGAAGAGCAGTGGTTCACAAAAACCAGACTATAACAAAGTTTCCATTGGCTATCAGTAAATTTAGCAGCTATAGACAATATTGCTTCCTCCCCTTAAGGCTAAATTTAGTCATTTTTAAAGGAGTAACCTTCATTCTATGATCCTGATCAATTATCTTTTCTTTCACAAAATACAGTGATAGGAGAATGGCAGCTCTTTTACAAATTGTTCTTATTTAACAAAATAAAAAGTTGGAAACCCTATAGAAGCTATGTTTTTGTTTGTTTGTGTTCTAAGCCATGAGAACGCATGGAAATTAAAGTAATAAGAGTGGCAAAGACTACTTCTGATCCCCAAATTAGCAGTTGCAATGTACAAACATTATCCTCTGAAAGAAGTGTTTCAACTAACCATATTAGCCTTGGATAAGCCAAAAGAATAGGTGGCAACTTACTTCTTCCTGTATGCCAGAAATCTCCCCAAAGAGAATTAGACCCTTGAGGACATAAGCCCTGGCCCAGGCTGATGGAAAGCTCAGATCTGGCTGGAAACATGCTCAGGATTAGCTGGTGTTGGGAAAGCAGAAAAATGGGCACATATGTGCAGCACAGGATCCCCTACTGGGGAAAGATGAGAACCTCCTTGGGGGGTAAATCGAGTTATTGGCAGTAGACTGATATCGGAGAAGACAAACTACAATTTTGTGAGCTGGATCTAATTTCATGTTGATCCGGGACCTGGGCTGATGAATTCCCTCCATGTGACACTTCTATGGGCAGCCTACTGGGCCTTAACATTAAACAGAACAGTAGTAGGCCCCAACCAGCATTATCCACGGAGGACAATCTCCTGCAGCCAATTCATTTTCCACTGCAATTTAACTCCCCCCCTGGGCGCTGATAGCTAAGTAGGTGAATAAGAGGGTAGAAACATTGCATCAATAAGAAATCATCCAAGCTTTTAATATTTCTGATAAGGACTTTGTTAGCATTGTTCACTTATTAATTTACTTGCTTCGTCTGGATTTGTGGCTAACTCTTAGCACAAAGCCTGTTCCCACAGAAGGAACAGGCATCTTTCCAAACACATGCCAAGACCGTCACCCTCATCAGACACTCACACATGCCCATTGTTCCTTGACAACAGTAGTGAGGAGGAGTCAAAGGGTAGCCCCTGAGAAAAAGCCCAGCAGTTAACATCTGGTTGGTGTCATGCTGGGGTGGGGATGACAGGGGACATGGGGGATGTTTGGTGCTTCTGTGGTTCCTCTATCCACTTTTCAAATGTTCCCCTTGTGGACCTACTGATAAAATATCAGCTATTTGAGTGGCCTGTGGTTGTCTAGGAAGCCTTTCATATAAACACATTTCCCTTTGGCTCCACTTCTGGTTTTCTCTAAGCCAATTACCCATTTATGATACAGACTAATGCATTGATATAAGCATAGGTTCTTCCCTGTCTTAAGAAACTTTGTCAGTTGGCCAACTATTTGCTAGTGCTAACTCTTGGTAAAATGAAATCTAGCTGATTATGTTGAGAACGAAATCCTGGCCACGAAGCCCTGTTATTATTCCCTGTGAGGATCTGACTTCGAACTTTTCCATATTGTAGGGACAGTGCCTTCCCCACCAACACCCTTCCCTGTCATAGCAGTCAACAGAGGAGTAGTCACTTAAACTCCATTGCCAAAAGGAGTTTCCAATATAGCTTCCTCATCTACTCCTTTCTGAGGCAGGGTGAGTGACTTATCTGATTGGTGAGTCTAGGGGAAGAAGTGAAAATCAGTTCCTTTAAACCTCCTGAGCTATCTCAAAACTATTGATCTACGTAGAGGGCATATTTGGGCTTTTCCCAGGAATGTGGAAAGATTACTGGGCAGGCTTTGCTTTTAAAGGGGTGGTCTGTGATTTCCAGTTCAATGTATGGTGGGGCAGGTAAGAATATTTCTGAAGTTGACTCAGGATGCCCACAAAACCCACCGATCTAAAGCCCTATTTACCAAAAGTAAAACTGACATATTAATCTCCATATATCTGTTTCTTGGTTCTTGTTTCTCAATCAGTTCCAAACGTGACAAAGGAATGTTGTTTAATTTGGCCTTTAAATCCCAACATATACTCCCAAGCAACTTAGCTAGTGATGGGTGCAGAAACCATTGTTACTCATATGGTTCAATTTTCATGTCATACATGTCCTCAAAACCTTATTTAAAACCTTCTGGACATATATCCTTACCTTTAACCATCCTGTGGGGATTCTGGGTCCGCTTTCTCCAACTAAGCTACTGTGTGACCTAGATCAGTACAAGTTAATATTGACACATTTAACCTGAAGACCCAGAGCTGTTTCTAGGGAAACTGGTCCAGACCACAGATAACCTAGAAGGCCCCTTCCTCTGTGAAATCTTCAGACTTTACAGCCTCCCAGATGAGGTAATATTGGGGTCCAGAGGTCATGGGGGTCAGTTTCTGGAGTGCCGCCTTCAATATCTCTATTTTAAAATGCACCAGATGTGTTTCATGTGACTTACTTCTCAGTACATCTGCTTGCCACCTTAAATTCAGCAGAAAAACCAGAGAACGCTAAATGTAAGTAACTTTGTGAGACTATGCTAAAGTCTGCCCCTACCTCTAACATCGCATCTCATTGACAATAAGGATTTTTGTCTTTGAGATTTTTCCTCTCCATTTTCCATTCCTAGCTACTGTATCCTGGTGGAACTCTGTACTAGCCCCAATCCAGGCTACCCTCTACCAAGCAAAGGGCCTTGACTGGACTACACTGATGGATTTTTCAATTAGGGTGTGTTTGGAAACCTAACTTTGGTTTTAAGAAATAAGAATTTATTTGTGTTGTATGATAAAATGTTTGGAGATAATTGGCCATGCCCATTTTGTACCTTTCTCTGCCCTTCTTTGTGCCCTGGGAGGCTGATCTCTGAGGACTGTGTCACTTAGTGTGATGAGAAAATGGCTATCTTGAGTTGCTGGCTAGGAATTTTATAGCATGACAACCCGGCTCACAACCAGAGTTTGGACATTTAGATAAAGACCTGAGCTTAAAATTCCAACCCCAAGTTCCTGCTTTGCTTTTCCTGGGACACCTTTTAAAATAACCACTTAGAGTGAAGCTTCCCTCCCTGCCCCCCAACCAAATTTAGTGACCTTCGTCTCAACCTCGTTATAAGGAATAGGTGCCTGCTACCCTGCGCTGCTAGGATGAAGGACTGCTCTTCCCCCTGCTTGTTAAGTCCCCACCCTCCCCTGCCCTCTTTTTGGAAGTTGCAAGTGACTTTACCTCCTTTGTGTGAGTGTATTCGGATGCCGAGGAAGCTACCTGCCAACCCTGTGTGTGTGGCTTGAGCCCACTCATTCAGGATGTCATAATTTGCATATTCTTAATTAATACACCAGATCTAACTTCTGAACACATCTGTGTTCTTTTACCCTTGGACTTCAGGCTGAGTTTGGCTGAAGGGTGGCAACAGCTGGAAATACCAAGCAAGTAGGACAGAGAAGTTGGGATATTTCTTTTCCTGGCTTCTTCCCTGCTGAGCTAAGTTGGATTGAGACTTGGATCTTTTACCTAATACCACAACTCCTGTGGGGCAGCCCCTCTCCCTTCTCTTCTGATTCAAGGCCTATTGCCTTTTTCTCTTTCCCTTTCAAGCTTCAGGTCATGATGGCTTTTCACTGTTGCTGGGTCCTGGGGTTTCCTTATTCCTTTTTGTTTTTTCATTTTTTGAAGGGCAGTTTTGCCAGGTATAATCTTGGTTAGCAGGGTTGGTTGGTTTGTTTGTTTGTTTGTTTGTTTTTCCAGCACTTTGAATATCATCCTACTCCCTTTGGACTGAAAGGCTTCTGCTGAAAATTCCACTCAGTGTCTTATGTGGATTCCTTTGTGTATGAGGAATTGCTTTTCTTTTGGCGATTTCAAAATTCTCTGTCTTCGACTTTCGACAATCTGATTATGGTGTGTCTTGCTACAAAGCACCACCCTTGTTCTTAGTGGCCCCCAAGAATCTAGAGTATGCTTGGTCCCAAAAGTGCTCTGAGACAGGCAAGAAAGAAGTCAGTCTTCTGGGCAACCCCTAGAAAATTGGGAATGTTATGTGTGGTCCAGCTCATTTCCTCCACTAGAGAAAGTGGAGGCTGTTTTTCTCCCTCTGCCCACTTGTGCTGCCCTGAGCTGGTGGGGAGAAGTTGTGGTGAGTGCTCACATGCTAGCTCAAACTGTTGTTTTTCTATCTATAGCCGCCAGGCTCTAGCATCTGCTAGGTCCCATCAGTGCTCTGAGATAGGCAAAATAGAAGCCAGTCTTGGGCAGTACTCAGAAAAGTTGGGATGTTGGCTGTGTGGTCCAGCCTTTTCCCTCCTCAGGGAGAAACTGGCAGTTGGAGTTCTCCTGATCACGTGCTGTGCTGGGAAGGGGGATTATGGAAGGAGGGCATCTCCAATTTTTCTACCAGTTTCACTGTGGCTGGTTTTGTACTTTTCAGGATGTAGTAGCCTCTTAACTAGTTCCTAGCTTTTTCACAAAGGAAATTCATCCATTTTTGACGTTGAACTTGTGTGTCCATTGGTAAAGAAGAGTCCCGTGCTTCCTAGTCCTATTCCACCATATTGCTGACATCACTCTTGCCTCATGTTTTATTTTTGCGGTGTTCTTTGAAGATACTGATGATTTTCCCCCCAGATATTCTAGTATATCTGTAACTGTTTTGTGTTTGTTGTACTTGTTTTTTGTTTTCTTTTATGGGATGTCTTCCTCTATTTCCCTGCCTGGTCTGCTTTTAATTGACGATTTTATATATGATTCCTTCTTCTCCTCTTTTGGCATATCAATTATACTCCTTTAAAACTATTCTTTTAGGGCGCCTGGGTGGCTCAGTTGGTTAAGCGACTGCCTTCGGCTCAGGTCATGATCCTGGAGTCCTGGGATCGAGTCCCGCATCAGGCTCCCTGCTCGGCAGGGAGTCTGCTTCTCCCTCTGACCCTCTTCCCTCTCGTGCTCTCTATCTCTCATTCTCTCTCTCAAATAAATAAATAAAATCTTAAAAAAACAACAACAACAAAAAACTATTCTTTTAGTGGTTGCTCTAGAGTTTGCAATATACGTTTTCAGTAATTCTAAGTTGACTTTCAAATAACTCTTGACTCTTTATGGGTAGGACATGTACCTTATAACAGATTATTCCCAATTTCTTCATCCCATGCTGTATAACATTGCTGTATTCATCTCACTTGAATAATAGTTGCTGTTATTACTTTAAACAAATATTTATTAGATCAGGAAGGAAGAAGAAAAATAAAAATTTATTTTACTTTCACTTATACCTTTGGTACTCTTCATTTATTTATATAGATCTGATTTTAAAACGATGTCATTTTTCTTTTCTCTGAAGAACTACTTTTAAGATTTTTTTCAAGCCAGGTCAACTAGCAATACATTCCCTCAGTTCTGTTTTTCTAAAGGGGTCTATTTCTCCTTCAGTTTTGAAGGATAATTTTGCTTGATACAGAATTTTAAGGTTTTTTTCTACCAACATTTTAAATATTTCACTTTACTCTCTTCTTACTTGCATGTTTTTTTGACAAGAAGTCCTGTTCTTATTTCTGTAAAGCTAAGGTGTTTTTCTCCTATGGCTTCCTGTATTTTGAATACTGTATGTCTGAGTGTAGATTTTATGGGTATCGATCCTGTGTGGTGTTCTCTGTGCTTCCTGGATCTGTGATTTGATATCTGCCTTTAATTATGGGAAATTCTCAGCCATTATTACTTCAATGTTTCTTCTGCTTCTTTCTCCATTTCTCCTGCTTCTGGTATTCGCATTATACATATGTTATACTTCCTTGTAGTTGGCTCACAGTTCTTGGATATTCAATTCCCCCCTTTTCCTTCCCTTTTCTCTTTGCATTTCAGTTTTGGAGGTTTCTATCAACATAGCTTCAAGATAACTGATTCTTTCCTTGTCTACATCCACTTTACTGATGAGCCCAACAAAGGTATTTTTTCATTTCTGTTACAATGGATTTCTAGCATTGCTTTATAATTTGTTCTTAGAGTTTCTAGCTCTCTGCTTACATTACCCATCTGTTCTTGTGTTTTACCATTATATCTCTTGGCATATTGACCATAGTTATTTTAAATTGCTGGTCTGATAATTCCAAAATCGCTAACATATCTGAGTCTGGTTTTGATGTTTGTCTCTTCAGATTATGTTTTTTTCCTTATATTATTAAACATGCCTTGTATTTTCTTTTCTTTTTTTTTTGCATTTTACCATGCCTTGCATTTTTTTTTTCGTTGAAAACTGGACATGATGTAGATGATAAGAGCTGAGATAGGTCTTTAGTGCAAGGTTTTATGTCTATTTGGCTAGGAGTTAGGCTATATTTATTGTTTGCTTTAGCTGTTAAGTAACAGAGGCTTTAGTTTCTTCTAGTGTCCTAATTTTTGTCTCTTCTCTTCTCTTTGGTTTTCCCTAGAGACTCCTTATGAAGCACCCTCATTGATGTGCTAGTAAGTATAGGAGGAAGGGAAGCATTCTATATTTCTGTGATTAAGTCTCAGGTTTTTAGTGGGCCTGTACCTCTGGGATGTGACTTTCATAGTATTTTTCAGCTTCTACTACCTCCCCCTGCCTCAGATGAGACAGGAAACCTAGAGGGGGCTAGAGTTGGGTAATTTCTTTTATCCAAGTCTGATAAAGCTCTGATGAAATATATTCCCTGCCAGGTAGGCCTTTGTTGTGGAGAATGCTCGTGGTTTATTTCAAAATGGTTACTTTTCCACTCCCAGGTAAATATGGGATTTTTCTCTGCTCTTCACCATAGGAACCTGGTGAAGCTCCTGGAGGTAAAACCCATGTAAATGTGACTCTGCCAAGATTGGACCCCTAGTACTTTAAAACTCTCAAGCTAGTGTACTCTTATCTCCTAGCAGTTCATTGAAGTTACCATTTAAGTGTTTGAATGGCTCCTGGTACAGGTGGCTCCTGCCTTAGGTAAACTAATCTGTATCCTCTATATTCACCTCTCTGTCCAGTTTTGGGGGTAGTGGTTTGTCCTGTGATTTCAATTTTCTGAATGATCTGAGAAAAGTAATTGATTTTCAAATTTTCAGCCTTTTCCTTGTTGTAAGGGTGGGAGTGATGACTTCTAAGCTCTTTACATGTCAAATTATAGAATGTCTTGTACTACTATTTTCCACGTGCTCAAATACATCTAGTAATCCATCAATTATTATTATTATTATTATTATTATTATTATTATTATTTTGCTGGAGACCTCCTTCCTGGAATCTTCCATTATCCAGACTGAAACAGTCTAAGGCCTACTTCAGTGTTGTTGTCTGTTGTCTTTACCACTGTCTGGAGATTTCCTTTGCCCCTCTCCTTCATTGGATGTTTTTCTTTTGGTTCCTATGTCTTATTTTTTCTTGATTTACTCTCTCAATTTTGGTAAAGTAGATTCTCCAGAGTCTTCCTGGGAAAGGGTACATAGGACATAAAATTTCTGGGTCACTGCAAGTTTTAAAATGTCTTTTATTTTTCTCTTATACTTGATTGGTGATTAGGTACAAGATTATGAATTAGAAATCATTTTTCCTTAACATTTAGGATACATTGCTATATATTAATAATTAAAAAAATTTAATACCAGCATGATTCCTCATCTTTTTTTCTCTCTAATTTGGAATCTGTTGGGATTTTTCTTTATCTCTAATACTGTGAAAATTCAAAATAATGTGCCCAGGTGTAGGTCTTTATTCATTTATTGTACTGGGCCTTTGGAGGCCCTTTCAGTTTGGAAATTCGTGTACTTCAGTTTTGAGAAATAAGTTTTGTAATTCTTTTGATAATTTACTTCCCCCCTTTTTTTTCCCAGAAACAGTTACTCATCAGATATTGGATCGCCTAGATTGATCCTCTGACTCTTATTTTTTTCCATTTTCAATTAAAAATTTTTTTCTTGGAGATTTTTGACTTTTATCATTCAACAATTCTTTTGAATTTTAGCTGGACCATCATTATTTTAATTTTTAAGAGGTCTTTCTTATTTGTTGATCTGTTTTTATCTTCATAGTCTATTTTTGTATAAAAAGTGCAATATTTTCACTTTTGTCTGAGGATAGTATTTGTAGGTATTTAAATTTTTTTTTTCTTTTCCCTGTATTGTCTATATTTCCTTTTGGTCATTTTTTTTCCCTGTGTATTCACATTGTCTCTGTTTTCCATGTTGGAAGATTTTCCTGGACATTGTTTTAAAATGTACCCACAATTTTGTTTTTATTCAGATATGGTGAGTTCTAACAGAGCAGGAGATAATTACCATTGAAAAGATAGTTGATTATTCATAATTTCCAAGAGGAGGGGGCGTGCCATGGTATGTAGGGCCACATGAAGAAGCACCAGTGTCAGCCAGGAGGCAGAATGAGTGAGAGGAAAGTGTAGGCAAAAGCCTTAATTGTGGCCCTTGGATGCCATACATTCTGGATGTTTAGACACAGTATAGAGAAAGACAACTTGGAATGCTTCGGACAGTGATGAGTAAGAAATACACTATTTAAAGCATTCATTAATTATTGCATCAAGGCTACCCTTTCCTGACTATTATAGACTAAATATCTCTGGTAAATAATTGTCTAGGTCCCTGACTACGATGAATATACCCAGTTGCTAGCATTTGATAGCAAGAGTGTGGAGGAATGGGTGAGAGAGCTTCTCTTACTGCAGAGGTGACAAAGGGGGTTTAGAGGTGTGTAATTATGTAGTATAAAGATGTGCATCACCTCTTTTATTCGGGCTTGTGCTTCCCTCTCTTATCCCCAATACTTGGCCTTTTCTGTGTTCTGCTGGGTTTGCTTCTCTTTGTCATCTCTCTGTGTAAGCACTTAGATTTCAACTTCTACTCTTCCATCACTTACCACTTTTCTATTTGCTTTCAATTTTCCTTTTTTGGGTATTGCTCACTTACTTTTGTATTCTCTTCGCCTTGCGGATTACACGTTTTCCCCCTTTTACTGACTTTTTGGTGCAGAAGAAAGAGACCATAAAAATGCAGGCAGAATTAACCATATTTATCTGGAAGTTTGCTTTCATTTTCAATACTCAGGTTACCATTTTTGATTTCAGAAGGGATTTCTTGCTCTAGATATCATATTTCTGTTGATCTTTGTGGCTATTACTGACCCTCATGATAACTTTCAGGTCTTGGACAAATTCTGATGCCTGAATGTACATATCTCTTTGCCAATCAGATGTGTCTGTGGGGAAGGCTATCCTATTGAGGGCGATGGCCTAGCCTCTGAGCCTAGTATCACCCAACATTCCAACATCTGCCTATTGGTCCAGCACCTATCTGAGTTCTCTCTAACCCTTCTGGCCCATTAGCCCCTCCTGGTCCATATTCCAGTAAATCTGACACAAAATACTCTCCAAAACTTCCACATGCATGAAATGCCCTCTGCCTGGCTTGTCTTGCCCTATTTTATATACCTGGTGAGCTTTTACTCAGCTATCAAGAGTAACCCGAGTGTTCCCACTTGTTTTGTTTTTGCTGATGCCTTTCCCGCTCTTACCCTTAGGTAGAGGCAGAATTTATCTTCTATGCCGCATATCACCTTGCATTTATTTCCAGTATGTAGCACTGATTGACTGATTGATTAATTTTTACTGGTCTGTTTTGACTTTGAGGGCAGTGAGTTATTTATCTTCGGATGCTAGTGCTTAGAATTGTCCTTCCCACCCAATAAGCACTCAGGACATGTTTGCTGAAAGTATTCAGGACACATTTTTTTCCATTCTTCTGCTACTTCAGAAAGGAAAGTCTGAAACATCCAGAACCCAGGTCTCTTGGCATTTGTCTTGTAGAGAGATGGGAAAGGAGAAATTGTGATTCTCATTAGAAGCCATTTACTCTCAGCTGGCAAATTTTCCCTAATTAACTAAATTCTCTCAAGCTAAAAGGAAATATATATTCCAACCCCAATATATTCCCCCTGAAGCACATTTCCCCTTCTCCTTGCTTCTCCCTCCCCCTCATTTTTTCTTTTCTTTTTGTTATTTTCTGAACCCTATAAAATAGTATTGTTAAGGTGAGAAAAAAAAAAAAGCGAACCTAATCCTCTCTCTTGTTGGAGAAATGGCTGTGTATAACACTGGGGTCAATCCTCTGTGGTTTATGCAGGGTAAGGGGATTACCCAGTCTCTTGACTAGCATAGAAAATGGTAGATGGCACTTTTTCCCAGAGCAAATACTCCAAACGAGTGCAGAGGGGACGTTGTCTCAGCAGGATGCTAACTGCTTCAGCATACCTGCTATGTCATCTTCTTTGCTTCAGAGAACAATGTCTGATAGTTCAAGCCAGAGGGATTTAATATTGCAGAGATAAACTCAGCTACTCTAAACCTGAGTCAAGGTGAAATCAGAATCCTATGCCTGTCAGCTTGCTTTTGGTGTTTAAGAGAATGTCAGTGAATACATTAGAGAGGGCCACTCTTTAAAAAAAAAAACAACAAAATAAATCAAAACAAAGCAAAAAAAAAAAAAACAACCAACCCTTCCTTGAATGCTAAATGTATTGCAAAAAGAGAAGATTCTATTTTATCTGTTCTACTTAATCTTTTTTATCCCTAATTTTTAATAGCATAAAGCATAAAACAAACACTTAAACCCTACTAAGAACCTATGATTACAGATTTATTGTAACCATATATACAAAATGCACTTGAAACCTGAATGGATAACTCTCAGTTTATAGTTTTAAATAACATGAGAAAGTAAATCAGAATAATAGATTTTGTGTTAATAATAATACCTAAACATGGGCCTTAAAATCATGTAAAAATCTTGTTAGTGGCTTTTTAAATTTATTTTTTAAATTGAAATATAGTTGACACTCAATGTCACATTATTTTCAGGTGTACGACATAGTGATTGGACAACTGTATACATTATGCTGTGCTCACCACAAGTGTAGCGACCATCTGTCGCCGTACAGCACTATCACAGTATCATTGACTGTATTCCCCATGCTGTGCCTTTCATCCCCATGACTTATTTATCCTATAACTGGAAGCCTGTAACTCCCACTCCATTTCACCTGTTTTGCCCACCACCCCCCTTCTGGCAACCATCAGTTTGTTCTCTGTATTTGTGGGTCTTTTCCCATTCATTTGTTTTGTGTTTTAGATTCCATATATAAGTGAAATCATGTGATATCTGTCTTTCTCTGTCTGACTTATTTCCCTTAGCATAATACCCTCAGGCCCATCCATATTGTTGCAAATGATAAAAATCTCATTCTTTTTTATGGCTGAGTAATATTCCTGTGTGTGTGTGTGTGTGTGTGTGTGTGTGTGTGTATCTCACATCTTCTTTATCCATTCATCTATTGATGGACACAGGTTGCTTCCATATCTTCACTATTGTAAATGATGCTGCAGTAGGGCACCTGGGCGGCTCAGTCGGTTAAGTGACTGCCTTCAGCTCAGGTCAGGATCCCAGGGTCCTGGGATGGAGTCCCACATTGGGCTCTTTGCTTGATGGGGAGCCTGCTTCTCCCTCTAATCCTCCCCTTGCTTGTGCATGCTCTCCCGCGTGTGCTCTCTCTCTGTTAAATAAATAAAATCTTTAAAAAAATAATGCTGCAGTAAACATAGGGGTGCATATATCATTTTGAATTAGTATTTTTGTTTTTTTAGCTAAATACTAGTGGAATTACTGGATTGTATGGCAGTTCTATTTTTAATTTTTTGAGGAACTTTCATACTGTTTTCCATAGTGGTTGCACCAATTTACATTCCCACCAACAGTGCATGAAGGCTCCCTTTTTTCCACATCCTTGCCAACACTTGTTATTTCTCATCTTTTTGATGATAGCCATTCTAACAGGTGTGAGGTGATATCTGATTGTGGTTTTGATTTGCATTTCCCTGATGATTATATTCTACTTATTCTTAATGAATTGAAGTTTTATGTGAAAGAGGAAACATGAATATAGATAGTAACTAAAGCAGAATTCACAAATTCAGATGCCTTCAGATGACAGACATGACAGACAAGTGACTTAAAGGCTTTATGAAGCCCCAAGGTATAATACTAGCAAGGAGTGGGCTCTGAGGGAATTGGTGAGTGTGTGTTTCACTTAAAGACATTCAATTCAAACTTTTGAAAAGCACTTTGTGGGCTATAGCCCATAGTCTGTGAGTTTGGGATTTCTGAACTAAGATGATGCTATCGAATCAGGCACATGATCATAAGTATTACTGAGGTCTGGTTAAAAGCAAGAATCCCAGGGATATCCCCAGAACTTCTAAGCCAGAATCTTCCGGAAAAGGTTCTGTGAATATCTATCTATCATCTCTCATCTACCTATCTCTATCTACTATTTAATTATCCACTACCCAAGTGATACTTTTGATTAGGAAATCTTGGGACGCTTTGAAATACAATGCATAGCCTCGTGCTTCATAACCAAATGCAGAGCCATCAGATTGGGGAAGAATAGATGCAGAATGATGGGCTGACTTGGGATGAGTGTTAAGAGATGGCAGTGAGGTCAGGGAGGATATCCTGAGTGAGAGATGTGGATGCTGTGAATACCTTGAATATAGTCAAGGAAACTGATAGGGGTATGGTGAGATTATGCATGTGAGCCAGTGGGTTTGCTAATATTTCCACAGTCATAGGGAGTGGTATGAGATGTTTAGAACATGATGAGTAGAACTGCCTTTGAATGTGTTTTGTCCCTACCAGAAACATGCTTGGGACATGGAAATGGAGGCTTCTGCTAATAGACCAACTTGTTTTTTGGATGCCTCAGTTGTCATAAGGTCTGTTTGCCATTTTTCTGGATAAAAAGATTCCAAAAGTTGTCTAATTTTTATTTTTCATTTATAAAGGTCATTGGCAATAGATCACTTAATCTGCCAACTTTTGAAGGCAAAATAAAATTCCATCATGAAAAATCGATGGCTTTCCCTGTGCCTTACTGAAATGTCATGTAGGTATTAAGACCAAGACTAAAAATGACCCTACTACAACTTGGCATATCAAAGGTAGAACAGTTGTCAAGCTATAATCACTTGTTACTTTGCTGCAGAAAAATAAGGTAAGCTTTTGATAAATGTAAGGGAAAATTAGACAACACAGTATGGTAAGTAAAAATATTAAAAATACTTGCTTTATAGATTCCACAGATAAAGTGCATAAATACAGACACTATCTGATCAAACTTGAAAAGTTCAACACTTTGTTTTGATAACAATCTAACAATTGGATAGTGGGAACAGGCAGAATTAAAGAGATTCAAGCTCTGGTTTGTTATTAATAATGACTAATTGATAGTACTACTCATAACAATATGGTTATTAATAATGCTACACAGGCTTTTGTTCATTACCAAAACTACTGCTATTGAGCACTAAATATATGTCAGCTACTATTCTAGCAAATACCACTTTTGTATTTCGCTATTTTTTTTTTTTACAGCAACCATCAGGGTGGGTCTTATTATTTTCATGATGAGGAAAACTGTGACCCAGAAGGGTAGAGCTAGGGTTTGCAACAATCAGTCTGACCCCAAAGCTCCTATTTTTAACCAACTGACTGCCAAAATCAGCAATTAATCTATTAATTGCCTACCATGAGCAGGTCACTAGGCAAGGTATCAGAATATAAAATAAGGAGCTGGGAATATGAATGAGAATGATGATGAATAACAACTTAAAATGGCTACAAAAGCGATGTAAGTTGTAAAGACGACATATGGCAGGAAAAGTCAGTGGAAGGAGTTATCATTGAGGAGTAAGGACAGACTTCATGATCCATCCTGGAGGGAAAAACAGAACTTGGACAAGTAAAAAGACAAGCAGGGTGAGTGGGACTGTGATGTAGTTTTTGAGGATTAACCTGACTTCAATGAGAGAATGGATTTTTCTTGGAGCAGGTGAACGGCCGACGCCTGAAGGAGTCTATTGCTACAGCCTCCTTCCTATGTCCGCGTCTTGTGGTAATGATGGTCTAGAAAAGTGAAAATGAAAAGAGAGGTTGTGGAAACGTAAAATCATAAGCCTTGCGTACTTTACCTCAGCTTAGTCAAAAGCATATGTTAGAGCAGAAATTACTATCCTTAGTTAATGGCTATAAATTAAGAACCTTGGAAAAAGGGGGACTATGGACACAGGTGCTTTGGGAGGGTAAGCATGCAGCTAGCCCTTACTTATTGTTAGATAAGAACAATAGTAGTATTTGACTACCTGTCACTAAAAATTTTAAATTTGATAAATATTTATTTGTATCCTATCACTGTGAAGTTATAATTCTCTCTAAGACATTTTGCTAATCAAGGGGAAGACTTTTCTTACAACAAAGAAAAATTTTAAATACTTCCAAACTGTACACACATTACTTTTAGACTAGAATGTTTATTGTAAGAAGCGACATTTACAAGAACATTGCTATATAAAATTGTGTTCACTTAAGGTTATAAGCTATATCAATATGCCAACTTTGGCATTTATTAATTTACTATAGAATTATCTGCTTTATTATATTTTAGCTTTGATAACTCAATCTGGATAAAAGCCTGTGAAAATTTTCTTAAAAATAGACAGCTGAAGGCAGATATTCCCCTTGAAAACAAATTCACAAGTAAAATACAGTTTCTTACAGATTGGTTTTTTAACCACAACTTAGAATTTGTTGTTGGAGTGGAATGGATTCTGAAGACCTAGGAAGGGCAAATGAATGTGTGATTCACTGACTTTAAGCAGAACGTGATCTGAGTTTCCTGCACACGGTGACACATTCCCAAGATCTTGATCCATGCGCACTTGAGGCAAAATGACCTGTATAGGGGCTCAAGTTCTTATCCTGACTGCTCAACTCATCAATGTGGATAAATCTTTGGATAAACCTTTTTATAAATCTTGTAATATCTTGAAAAGTTTTCTGAGGTCTGATGAATTTCTTAAAATGCTATAATTCTTTGATTTTATCATTTTCTTGGGACCAGTAGAATATATTCAAAGGGTAATTGTTTGGGGTTTGAGAGCAGCCCAATGGCATGAAACCAAGTAGAGCTAACTGGCACTTACAGAGAATGAAACCATGGTTCTGTCACCATGCTTAACTGATTGCTTTCAACTATATCTGACAGTTTAAAAAAAGACATTATGTGGTTCTTAAGACTTTTAACAAAATCTCTGATTGCTCAGGCAACAAT
Source organism: Callorhinus ursinus (assembly GCF_003265705.2). Taxonomy (NCBI): domain Eukaryota; kingdom Metazoa; phylum Chordata; class Mammalia; order Carnivora; family Otariidae; genus Callorhinus; species Callorhinus ursinus. The sequence goes on from NW_027397068.1 coordinate 20,539,230, forward strand.
ACTATTTGCTGCTAGTTAGTTTAAATCACGGTAGATAAAAAATGCCTTTGGAAAAGGTAGTATTGTCATTTTATTCTGGTGTTATATTTACCAAACTGAACATTTCATGCTCAACTCCAAACACGTTTAGACTTGGTTTCAGTAGTTTCAGGGCCCACATGTGTCTCAGAGATAATTTAATACCATATTTCATTTAATGTTCACTTATATGGTCTGTTTTTGCCACACTTTGTTCTAAATTGATTCAGAAGAGTTAATCTTCAAACACTCTTATCTTCTTCTGCCGGCTGGTCTCATTGTAGGTTCTTTAGACGATATTGGACTGGTAAAAATATTATTTTGTTGAGTGGCTATTCTATCATCAGAAGATCAAAACAGACTCTAGTCCATTTTCAGACCAATCAGTTAAATCTTCTTGTGTATAAATGGGCAATGTGATAGCTATCTGAGAGTTCTAAAACTCAGGAATAATTTATTTGGTTAAAGTTTCCTTACCTGTAAAAAGTCAAGTATTTATAAGTACTTAGCATATTTATAGCATTTAATTTTATAGTATTTGTAAATTAATAAAATATAAGGAGTAAGTGGAGAAACATGGGCAATGACGGTAAATATGGTCTCTATTAGTGAGGATTCAGTCAGGAAAATAGAAAGCACTAAATATTTCAAGCAGAGAGGAATCAATGCAGAGAGTTGGTTGATAATTTGTTGGAAGGATGGAGGAGCAAATCAGAAAAGAGTATGTTACCCAGACATCAGCTTCCACCCCTGGTACTGTCACTGCCATGCTGCTGTTGGAGCTGCTGCTTCCAGAAGTTCTTACTCTAATAGGAGGTAAAAAGAGGTGAGATGTTTGCATTGAGCAGCCAGACATCCAGAGGTGAGACGTGTGTCGAGAGGGCTAGAAGAATACTCTGAAGATGGACTGGGGAATGATGGCTCTGTATTTCTTGTAAATGAGAAGTAATGAAGGAGGTACACTCAAGGATAACTGAGACATAATACATTTTTACATAAAACTGTTGAATCAAGGACATTATAGCCTACCTCAAGAATTTGGGGAATTAATTTATTTTGATACTATAATCAGGATGGATGTTCTGTTTCACCGGCATGGGGCAGTTATATTTCCTTTAGTTACAAAATGCAAGCTGTCTCACATGCCCAAGGTCTAAACTTTTCTTGGAGTTTCTCTTTGTAATTCAAAGCATAACTTACTGGGTTATGAATTAGTCCTTGTTATTTAACTGCTACAAGTATTCAGGAAAGAAGGAACATTCTTGGAGACCATCACATCCTTGAAGTCCACACACCTAATGGGCAGTTCTGTCTGTTGGGCCCTTCTGCCTTCGGTACTTGTTTTCTGGAAATCCTTCCTTCTCGGACTATTCTTTTTCTGTTTATCTTATGTATTGGTCCTGAAAAATGGGTGGTTGACAAACATCCCTGTTCTCACTATGGTAGAACTGAACCTAATACACTGACATAGAAATAAATGCTATGAAATTGAATCCTGGTTTTCTTATTTTGGGGGCTGGTGGCTGGGAATGGATCTATGTAGAATGAAGGAATCAACCATTTAAACTGGTTTGATTAATTAGTTATGCCAAATACTTGTGCATTTTCACTAAATTGACCAGATGTTTGACAGAACAGAGTGATTAATTAAATAAAAATGGCTATTTTAGCACTTCATTCTACCTCTGTTTGTTATTTGAAATGTATTTTTATTACAACCAGTGAATTACTGAATACTGGTTTGGAAATAATTTGCTTTGTATGACAAGATAACCACTACAGCTTAATATATTTCCAAAGATTCATCCAAGATATAAGGCCTGAAATGCAGTCATCGACATTTATAATTTTCTTTATACCCTTCCCTTAATCAGTCACTTCTTACCAACTCCTCTAAGTCCAATCTTTTCCCAGTATTTGTCCCTCATAATGTCTCTGTCTTTCCCCTACTTTTGCTTGGCTCTACTTTTGCTTCAGTAGGGTGATTGCAGTGCCTATCTGTGAACACCTAGATCTGTTCTGCATCATTTTGTTGGTGGAGGAACAGAATATAGGGCTTACCATTATAGAAAATAGGAAGTATCTTATTCTCATGACTCCCAATTAAGAGCTCTTTCTCTTGTACAGTTAGTGGGGTTGGATGTAACCTTGAAGGTCTATTGCAATTGAAGGAAAAATAGAAGAATGCTGAGTGTGTTTAATTCTGTTCAATAAACATACCACCTTACAGTAAATGATCACAATATTTACCCCCCAGTAAGTCTCTCAGGAATTGCGAGAGTGTCTGAATGATCTGAGGAAAAATTCCAGCTGCATTTGGACGAGTAAACAAGATGGAGTTTATTATAGCTGATGCATCTCACAGGTTAGTCTGTGAAGTTTGTAATTTACCATGAGATTCCAAATCAAATGCATGGCCATGAGGCACTGGAATTTATTGTTGAGAAATGGTGTGATATAAACAAAGAATATACTCAAGAAAGGGGTTGCAGGGTTTGGCAGAAATCTCCTTACTAGGGATGGACAGGCAGAGGTAGAGTGGGAAGCGGGTTTGGCTAATATCAGAGACTCAATCAGGCAAGTCTGGGATGGTGATCTAGGAGCTTGAATTCCCAGCAGTGCTTTAGGCAAGCATTTGGCACCTTGTGTCTAAGCCAAAGAGGCAAGAGGAACATGCCAATGAGAATATATGTGCATGCCCTCATTTTATCTGTGAGAGTTTTACATGAATAATTCACACTGTAGATAGTCCATTTCTAGATAACTGGGACTTGGCTGTTGAGAGAAGAAAGTTAAGAAGGCATGCTGTATAGATGAAATTTTATGCTTCCTGAGTCTGTGCTTTGACCTGATCTAAACTGTTGTCATCAGAAATAAATTACAATTGACAGTTCATTCTTAGTCACAATTCAGAAATCTTATTCCATGTTCTTGAAAAATCTTTGGTTTGGCAAATAAAAATTGGCAGCCACTATCTATAGAAATCCATTCCCTTAAGGTGAAGTTGACAGCACCATTTAATTAAATCCATTTTTTTCCACACAGGAGATGAATGAAGTCATTTAAAAACATTTCTTTGATAGCATATGGTAGAAAAAACTTTTAAGAAAAATATTATTATGTCTAGGTTTTGGTGACAGGGACATTTTTTCTTAAATAAATGGGAATCTATCATTTATTGATCTCTATTCTCTAATCTGTAAAAGAATATCTTTCAAATATACTTGATTTTGACCTAGAATATGAAATACATTTTATATCACATATGGTGCATGTATATGGATACACAACACATGCATATATACACAAACTCTATATGTTCTATTAATTAAGTGGGGGGAGAGGAAAAACAGCTGGTCGAGAGCCACTAACCTGGTCTCATGGCTCTCTGGTTTGATCTGCACCTTGAAAAACACTATTAGTAATATTTTATATAAACAGATAAGCATTAAAAAAGCCATATGCCAAAACCCTTTATAGTAATAATTTAAAGCAGAGCATAAACTCAAAAAAGTGTTTAGAGCAGGATTCTTTTCTTTAGGGATCTAGAGGTAGTGATGAGTCTATAACATGTTACCTTTGAGTTCATCCTAACTGAGCCCTGTCTTTCCCATGGGTTTCTGAACTTTCTTTATTGCTGTGGGTGATGTAGCAATTAACAGGCTAATTCCCATATCTAGTCTATATGCTATTTTTGATAAATAATTAGATTATTTAAAAAATAATTAAAGATATTAAAGTTATTTCACATGTGTTTTTGCATCCATATGCACATTTTTTCCTAGAAAACAACTACATACTCAGTTCTACACCGCCCCTTCCATTGTTATAGGAATCTAGATGGCAGGTTGGACAGTCCCCAGAGACATTTGCCCATGTTGGCATTGGAACATTTCTCCAAGTCAGAAGCAATAATATGTCTGCTCATTTGCTTAGCTTTGTCAAAGTGGCCAGTTTTGTGGAAATACTTTATACTTTAATGATTGTCTACACAGAAACTTTATACTTTAATGTATGACTTATACTTTATACTTTGACTTTATACTTTATGCTTTAATGATTGTCTACACAGAAATTAACTACCATCTCTGTTTCCCCAAATTAGAAGGTCTAAACACCAGTATAGCTTATACTTTACTATATGCTTTTTATTTTTATTTTTTTTAAGATTTTATTTATTTATTTGACAGAGAGAGACACAGCAAGAGGGGGAACACAAGCAAGGGAAGTGGGAGAGGGAGAAGCAGGCTTCCCACTGAGCAGGGAGCCCGATGCGGGGCTCAATCCCAGGACCCTGGGATCATGACCTGAGCCGAAGGCAGGCACTTAACGACTGAGCCACCCAGGTGCCCCTACTATATGCTTTTTAAAACTTAAATTCTGCCTTCATTTTTAAGGAGCACTCTGTATTCAAAATCTCACAATGTTTCAGCAAGAAATCTGTATAGAGCAGTGACATGCTGTTTTGATTATGTCTCAGCTCATCCATTTAAGAAGGCTGGAAAGTTGTTTCAGCAGATTTCCTGCAGGTGTGCCTGATTACCTGGGCTCCACTGTTTCAGAAAGATAAATGGAAAACTTAGATCTTCATGAAATAGGGGCTGGAGGGAGAAATTCTGCAGTGAACTGTCTTAAAAAGCAAAGAGCTTCCTATCCCTAGAAATATTTAATCATAGATTTGGTGACTGCTGTTGGAGATATTTTGGAGAGGATGGTGATATGGGATTGTAAGGCTCATAGGCTTATATAGTCATATCCAATTGGGAGATTTTATGAGTTTTAAATTATGTGAAAAGATTGACACACTAGGACTTAGGATCTATTGAATTTTCAGTGACAAACACATGGGTTGGTGCCCAGGTAAGGCTGGCACCCAGTGTTCTAAGTTATCACCGCCCAAGTTTGGGTTCAGCATGACAGCATCTTCAGAAAAGATTATGCTAAATTTATTCTTTGACTTAAAAACATCAGTCACTATTCTTTCAGCCTATTCTTCTTTGTGGGATGTCAAACTCTGGATTTGAAGAAAGGTTGTTAAAGTTTAAAGACTGGGGGATCCAGATAGTGTCAAATGTGAAAAATCCTTGAAGAACTCATGATTCTTAAGAAAATGTATTTCTTATTCTAGGTCAAAATCAAGTATATTTGAAAGACATTCTTTTATAGATTAGAGACTAGATAGAGACCAATAAATGATAGATTCCCATTTATTTAAGAAAAAAATGTAATCTCATAATCTTAACTTGATTTTGGAATCACAGGTCTTTTCAGAATCTATCCAGAAAAGTGCACATTGAATTTTATAGGCTCAGAGGACTCACCCCAGATTAAGAATACTTGTAAGGAAAAATATATATGTTCTAAAGTCTCATATTTTCACTTCTTAGGGATTGCCAGAACACACCAATTACTCCTCAAGTTATTCTCATGAGGCACTGAGTCCTTTTCTGAAAATTAAATATCTTAACAGAAGTAATAAATACCCTCTCCCACCCAACAGTAACTGTGAGTTATGTTTACACTAAAAGTCATCTCAGAATTGAAGAAGAGTTCATCAAGCCCTAAAAGCAATCTAAGAAATCCAAAGTAAAAAGGCTAATGGACGACTATATAAAATGAAAGACTGTTCATCAAAGAAAACTATAAACAAGATTAAAAGGAAAATGAGAAGTTGGCAGGAAAATAATTATAATAAATATCTAGTATATAAAACGGCTTTTAGAAATCAAAAAGAAAAATGTTAAAAACCAAATGGTCAGAATGTGTAAAAATACGATTCTTTTTTACAGCAGTTATTGAGTGATTACAGTGTGGCAGAAAAACACCCCTGTCCTCAAGGGGCTTAATTCACAGTAAATGAAATACAAATGACCAATTAACCTGTGAAAAATGCCTAACTTCACTTCATAATTGAAGAAGTGTGCAAAATTATTAAGAAACAACCTTGGCCTGTCATAATAGCAGAGACAAAAATAATACTGAGTATTATTGAGGAGATGGGAAATAGATGCTCTTATCTTTTTTTAAAAAGATTTTATTTATTTGACAGAGAGAGACACAGCGAGAGAGGGAACACAAGCAGGGGGAGTGGGAGAGGGAGAAGCAGGCTTCCCGCTGAGCAGGGAGCCCGATCCGGGGCTGGATCCCAGGACCCTGGGATCATGACCTGAGCTGAAGGCAGACGCTTAACAACTGAGCCAACCAGGCGCCCCTAGATGCTCTTATCTATTGCAGGTAGGAAGTTCCATAGTGGCAACTTTTTGGAGAGTAGCTTTGTAACATGTATTAAGAGTTTTAAAAACTAGGTACTCTTGATCTATTTATTTCTCTTCTATAAATCTGTTCTAAAGAAGTAGTTAAAAACTCAAATACCTACATACAAAGTCCACTGCAGTATTAGTTATAACCTCAAAAAAAAAAAAAAAACAAAAAACCCTGGGAGTAACTTAAATTCTATTTAAAAATATATACCATGGTCCAATATGTGTTAAAACAACATATATACTGAGGAAAAACTAACCTAGAAAACACTGTGATTTTCATTTTATTTTTTGATTTTGTATTTCTAAGTTTTCTATGTTCTTTTTCTTTTTAAAAAAATATTTATTTTAGAGAGAGAGCATGCAGGAGGGTAGGTGGAGGGAAAGGGAGAGAGAGAATCTCAAGCAGACGCCTGGCTAAGCACAGAGCCTGACATGGGACTCGATCTCACAACCCTGAGATCATGACCTGAGCAGAAATCAAGAGTTGGACGCTTAACCAGCGGAGCCACCCAGGTGCCCCTCTATATTATTTTTCTAATTAAATATTATTATAATAAAATATTAGCAATAATTATCTTGGGCTGCTGAATTTGGGATGATTTTTATTTTCTTCTAAAGAAAATCACTTATTTGCTTCCCAAATTTCCTATAGTGAGCATTTTTATATCTTTTATAAATTCAGAGAAGAAATAAGCATGTTTAAAACATATCTTGACAGCAAGAATATATTCAAATGCCCATCAAATTATAATAATTCTGTGGAAGCAAGAAAGAACTTATTCATATAGAGAAAACACTTGGTAGAACTAACCATCTTTAGAACCTGTAGTTATTTGCTTGATAACATTTATGGGATTTTGATTTACTGAAAAAGAAGACAGAATTGAGTATTTTCTGTTTGATACTTGATGTAACTATATAATTTTGAAAAGGTTATTCTTTGAAGTTTCAAATGTTCTTAAATGTACTAGGCATTTTTGAAGTTTAGAAATTGGTTTACAGAGGTCCAAGCTTTAAGTTAAGCACTCGCAACATTTATCAAATATTGTTCTCGTAGATTCACAGTAAGGCATTTGAAACCACATTAAATCCTTTTATCTCATTTACTTATATTTTTTCACATTAAATCTTAAGAAGTGCAAATCAGATGCCTTTTAGAAAACCCTAGGTAAAACCTAACTAAGGCAAAATGTCTGCAAGCATTTTAATACACAAGTGATATACCAGTGCTTTATTGCTACATTCAAAATAAAAAATGAAAAGAAGTTTAAAGAGATTTGTAACATATTTCAATCACAAAAGTCTTTTCATAGTTTATATGAGAAATTTTCCTATATGTTAACATTTAGATATGTATTTTTCCATGCCCGCATATGACTATGGATACACACACAAACACACACACACACACACAACACACACAGACACCCCAACATCTCTTCAGGTATTCTTTGTCTCCTTTCCTGATTTATTTACTCCATCAATTGAGTGTTTCCTGGGCACTTGTTATGTGATAGATACCTAAGTATAACCAGTACCAAGATGAGTTAGATATGTTTTGGTTTGAGGAGTTTACAAATACAGTGGGTAAGACAAGTACATAATGCTATTACTGATTATACTATACATAATAGAGGACACCACAGAGTAGTATGTAAATAACAACAAGGAAATGATTAATTTGGCTTGCTTTGGGAGTGGAAGTGTAAAGAAATGACAATTACATTGGGTCCGAAGAGCAGGAGTTATGTGGAGAGGAAAAGAGTATGCTAGGTAGCAGGAATGGCACATAAAAAAGAATGGATTTGTGAATGTATACTCTGTGTATATGACTGACCAAATTGTAGGGTGAGTAGAGGGGAATGGCCCTTAGGGTTCAATTGTGAAGGGCTTTGTAGACCAGGCTATATTTAAGTCTCAGTCACAGTGACCTGGGACATGACCATTATCAAGCTCTTCAAGGCTAAGGGTCATCTTCTCCCCTGTCTGATCTAATATCCCAGAGGGTTCTGTTTGGGAATGCAAATAAGGCTTCCTTGGTGCAGAAAGCAATCCTCCATTCCTGCTGAGGAAGTGCTTTGCCTAAGCCCATTTGTTTCTTCAGGTGTACCTTCTTCAGAGTCAAATAGTAAACAATCCCCAGAGTGCTTTCACAAGACCTTCTCATTTGCAATGACCCAAGAAACCCAGCTTTGTTAATAAGCAGTGAACACCTACTCAGGCTGGCAACTGGGTCAAAATGTTAATTACTCTTCAATAGCCACATTTTTTTTCTCTCTTCATTTGCTTTTTCACCTCCTCAGAGACTTTAATCAAGTTTGAATTTTCCTTACTGCTGAGACTAGTGTAGTGTTAAAAATAAGTTAGCCCTTTGCCTGTCTCCTGGGCACCTATAATCTCAGGCGTCATTAGCTTCTCTCCCTTTCCAAGTTAATTATATTCAGTGTGAGCTTGAATTTTCAAATCCATCTGCTTTCTCTCTCTGGAGATAGTTTATTTATATCTACTATTTTAAATAGAAAAGAGATGGAACAAGAGTTTCCTCATACTTTAAATGTTTTTAGTTTGATGTAATAGCCATTTCTTTTAAAATAAAATCAGTGGGAGAGAATTTATTTCACAGCATCTCTGTGTCTAAGCACTGACAAAAAACTGTCCAGTACAACTAAGGTATGTCTCTGTTATTCTCTCCTCTAGGCACTTACCACAATTTATAATTATATATGTATTTCGTTGTTCACATTTGTAATGTTAACTGGACCGTAAGCTCTGTAAGGGCAGGAAAATGTTTTGTTCATCAGTTTATATCTGAAGCTTAGTATATTATCTGGAATATGCTAGATGCTCAATAAATCTTCATAGAATGAAGGAAGAAAGGAAGGAATCAAGGTTTATAATAATTGTAATACTTTAGAGACTCACAATTTTTTTTTATCACCAAGGGCCATTTTATTAATTTTTACTTTCATGGGTGCTATTTTGGTTACCTATTGCTGTGGGACAAATTGCCCCAAAGCTATGACTTAAACAACAACAGTTTATTATTTTTCATAATTCTGTGGATTCATTGGGTGGTTCCTCTGTGGCTTTCATTTGGGTCACTCATATGACTGTGAATGCTGGACGGTCAGCTGAACTGTAAGGTCCAAGATGGTCTCACTCACATCTGGGAGCTGGTATTGGCTACCAGCTTGGGTGCCTCAGTTCTCCTTCCCATGGCCTCTGATCCTCCAGTAGGCTAGACTGGCTTTTTATATGGTGTCTCAGTGCAGGATTCTAAGAGGGCACGGATAGTAGCTGCAAGCTCTCTTGAGGCCTACACTTTGGAATTGACACAACATCACTTCTGCCACAATCTATTGGTCAAAGGAAGTCACCAGGTCAGCGTAGCTTCAAGGCATGGGGAAAAAGACTACTTCTCAATAGGAGGCTTTGTAAAATATTGTTCATACATTTTTCAATTTGTCGAGTATTTTGAAGTGATGATGATAATGAAGATGATGAAGGTGATGATACTAAAAGTAGTAAGTATTTACAATAAGCAGTGTTCTAAGTGCTCTAAGTGTTTACAACGCACAAAAGAAGTATGAATTGGGGGATATCATCATCCTCAATTTATAGACGGGGAACTGAGGGTTAGAACAGTTAAAGAATTTGCTCAAAGCATTACACAAATTTAGGGATGCAAACACAAGATGACTAATTTTATGACCTATAGTTTTCCCCTCCTTCCCTTTCTCTGTACTCTTTATGAAGTAATTAATCCCTGCTATCTGTGGTATGTCTTTCCATGTCACCATCAATCCTGATTTAAGTAACCAGAGATTATTGTTGTGGCTGGGTTGCTAATAAACAATAGAGTTGAATAAATAAGTTGATGATTATGCATTGTTAACTACTACTGATTTTGATAACTTCTAAGAGAGTGGGTTCAGTCCTTTTTATTTATTTTTTTATCTTTATTATTATTATGAATGTTATTTAGCCATTTAAAAAAAAAGTAATTTAAGGGGCACCTGGGTGCCAGCTCAGTCAGTTAAGCATCCAACTCTTGATTTTGGCTCAGGTTATGATCTCAGGGTCATAAGAATGAGCCCCGCGTCGGGCTCCACACTCAGTGGGGAGTCTGCTAGAGATTCTTTCCATCTGCCCCTACCCTACTCACGTGCTTTCTGTCTCTCTCAGATAAATAAATAAGTCTTTAAAAAATAGTAATAAAATTGATTTAAGAACAGACAGGCAGAAATTATTTAATGAATACAGATTGCAGCTGGTCCTCCTTTTGGGTTACTATTTCAATTGGTAACTTTCCCATAGGCTAGAAATCTCAAAACAAGTTTCTCTCTCTAGTCTTCTTCAGTCTGCATAACCATCTTTGTTTTTTTGGAAGGTTTCTCCTGTCTGTCTCCTCTTCTGCACTTCCTTTGGACATAACTCCTTGCAGCTCAAAATCTGGTCTATGGACCAGAAATATTGGCATCAACTGGGAACTTGTTTGATATGCAGAATCTCAGACTGCACCTAGAACTGCTAAATCAGAACCTGCATTTAAAAAGAAAGAGAGAAGACAAATAAAATTAGAAATGAAAGAGGAGGGCGCCTGGGTGGCTCAGTTGGTTAAGTGACTGCCTTCGGCTCAGGTCATGATCCTGGAGTCCCGGGATCGAGTCCCACATCGGGCTCCCTGCTCAGCAGGGAGTCTGCTTCTCCCTCTGACCCTCTTCCCTCTCGTGCTCTCTCTCTACCATTCTCTCTCTCAAATAAATAAATAAAATCTTTAAAAAAAAAAAAGAAATGAAAGAGGAAACATTACAACTGATACCACAAAAATACAAAGAATCATAAGAACAATGAAGATGAACAGTCATATGCCAACAAATTATATAACCTAAAAGAAAGAGATAAATTCCTAGAAACATACAACCTTTCAAGATTGAGTCAAGAAGAAATAGAAAGCCTGAACAGGCTAATAATGAGTAAAGAGACTGAGTCAGTAAAACAACAACAACAACAAACTCCTAACAAAGAAAAGCCCAGAACCAAATGGCTTTACTGGTGAATTCCACCAGTAAACTCTTCCAAAAACTTTCTTAAACTCTTCCAAAAACATAAGAGGAGAGAACACTTCCAAACTATTTAATGAGCCTAGTATCCCCATATACCAAAGATACAGCAAGAAAACTACAGGCAGAGATGCCTGGGTGGCTCAGTCCATTAAGTGTCTGTCATCAGCTGAGGTCATGATCCCAGGGTCCTGGGATTGAGCCCCACATCAGGCTCCCAGCTCAGCCGCTTCTCTTGCTTGTTCTCCCCCCCCCCGGCTCTGTCAAATAAATAAATAAAATCTTAAAAAAATATAGGCCAATATTTCTAATAAATTTAGATGCAAAAGTCTTCAATAAAATGCTAACAAACAATTCAACAGTACATTAAGAGGGTTGGACACCACAATTCAGTGGGATTTATCCCTGGGATGCAAGGATGGTTCAACATACACAAACTGCTACCTTAACAGAACGAAAGATAAAAACCACATGATCATCTCAATAGATATAGAAAAAGCATTTGACAATATTCAACATCCACTCGAAATAAAAATTTTCAACAAAATAGGTTTAGAAGGATCTTACCACAACACAATGAAATCCATATATGAAAGGCTGGCAGCTAACTTCATACTTAATGGTGAATAACTAAAAGCTTTTCCTTTAAGATTTAGTAAGAGGCAAGGATGCCCACTCTTGCCACCTCTATTCAACACAGTACTTAAAGTCCTAGCCAGAGCAATTAGGCAAGAAAAAGAAATAAAAAACACCAAATTGGAAAAAAAGAGGTCAAATTATCACTATTTGCAGATGACATGATCATATATGTAGAAAATCCTGAAGACTCCGCAAAAACTGTTAGAACTAATAAGTAAATTTAATAAAGTTGCAGGATACAAAATCAACATACAGAAATCAGTGGCATTGCTATACACTAACGACAAACTATCTGAAAAGAAAATTAAGAAAATGATCTCATTTACAATACCAACTAAAAGAATAAAATAGGAATAAACTTAACCAAAGAGGTGGAGGGCTTATCTACTGAAAATATCAAATATTGATGAAGGATATTAAAGAAAACACAGATAAATAGAAATACATCCTTTGTACATGGATTGGAAATAATATTGCCAAAATGTCCATACTACCCAGACTGATCTATACATTCGGTGCAATCCCTATCAAAATCCCAATGGCATTCTTTTCAGAAATAGAAAAAACAATTCTAAAATTCATATGGAAATACAAATGCCCCCAAATAGCCAAGGCAATGTTGAGCAAGAAGAACAAAGCTGGAGGGCATCATACTTCCTGATTTCAAAATATATTTTAAAAACTACAGTAATTAAAATAGTATGGTACTTGTATAAAGATGGACATGTAAACCAATGAAATAGGATAGAAAACCCAGAAACAAATCCATGCATTTATGGCCAACTGATCTCTGACAAGGGTGCCATAAACACACAGTGGAGAAAGAATAGTCTCTTTAATATAGTGTTGAAAAAACTGGATATCCACATGCAGAAGGAAATTGGACTCATACCATGTAGAAATGTGAGATAATTGATACAAAATCAACTCAATATGGATTAAAGACTTAAATGTAAGACCTGCAATATAAAACTACAAGAGGAAAACATAGGGAAAAATCTTTTGACATTGGTCTTGGCATTGATTTCATGCATATGACACCAAATGCATAGGTAACTAAAGCAAAAATAAACAGGGCGCCTGGGTGGCTCAGTCTTTAAGCGTCTGCCTTTGGCTCAGGTCATGATCCCAGGGCCCTGGGATCGAGTCCCACATCAGGCTCCCTGCTCTGAGGGAAGCCTGCTTCTCCCTCTCCCTCTGCCCCCTGCTTGTGTTGCCTGTCTGTGTCTCTCTCTGTCAAATAAATAAATAAAATCTTTAAAAAAAATAAAGGAAAAATAAACAAATAGTATTGTATCAAAGTAAAATGCAGCTGCTCAGCAAAGGAAACAATAAACAGAGTGAAGAAACAACTTATAGAATGGGAGAAAATATTTTCAAACCATAAATCTTGTAAGGGGTTAAAATCCAAAAAATTTAGGGAACTCAAACAGCTCAATAGGAAGAAAACAACCCAATTAAAAAGTGGGCAAAGGATCTAAATAGATTTCTCCAGAGAAGACATACAAATGTCCAACAGATAGAGGAAAAGTTGCTCAACTTCACTAGTCATCAGGGAAATGCAAATTGAAACCACATTGAGATATCACCTCACACCTGTTAGAATAGCTATTATCCCAAAGACAAAAGATAAGTGTTGGCAAGGATGTGGAGAAAAAAGGGAAACCTTTGTACACTGTTAGTGGGAATGTAAGTTGGTACAGCCATTATGGAAAATGGTATAGTGGTTCTTCAAAAAATTAAAAACAGAGCAGCCATATGATTTAGCAATCCCACTTCTGAGTATATATCCAAAATAAATGAAATCTGGAAGAGATATCTGCACTTCCATGTTTTTGCAGCATTATTCCCAATAGTCAAGATATGGAAACAACCTAAAGGTCCATCAGTAGATGTATGGATAAAGAAAATATGATACACACAGATGACACACACACACACACACACATATACACATACACACAGGAATATTATTCAGCTTTTAAAAAGAAGGAAACCCTGGGCACCTGGGTGGTTCAGTTGGTTAAGCAACTGCCTTCGGCTCAGGTCATGATCCTGGAGTCCCAGGATCTAGTCCCGCATCGGTCTCCCTGCTCAGCAGGGAGTCTGCTTCTCCCTCTGATCCTCCCCCCTCTCATGTGCTCTCTCTTTCTCATTCTCTCTCTCAAATAAATAAATTTTTTTTTTAAAAAAAGAAGGAAATCCTGCCATTTGTGACTGCATGGATGAACTTGGAGGACATTATGGCAACTGAAGCAAGCAAGACACAGAAGGATAAATACTGCATGATCTCACTTATGTGGAATCTAAAATAGTCAAATGCATAGAAGCAATGAGTGACATTGTGGTTGCCAAGGGCCAGGAGGTGGGGTGCATGGGGGAGATGTTGGTCAGACTACAAAATTTCAGTTCTACAACATGAGTAAATTCTGGAGATCTAATGTACAGTATGCTGGTTATAGTTAACAATACTGTATTGTATACTTGAAGTTTGCTAAGTGGGTAGATCTTAAATGATGGGTATGGATGTTAATTAACTTGATTGTGGTAATCATTTCACAATCGATACATATATCAAAACATCAAGTTGTATACCTTAAAAATAGTATTCCTATTTGTCAATTACACTTTAATATATCTGGAAAAAATCCTCTGTTAAAACTTGGGGAAAAAAAGGAATCTGTATTTTAACAGTATCCCCAAGTGATATGTGTGCATTGTAAATTTTGAGAAGCAATGGCATAGTGAATGGATAAGAGCATCAGATCTGGGTTTGAATTCTGAGTGCCCCTTGCTAACTATGTAATCTGAGGCTGGCTACCTCAAGGTCTGAGTTCCTCATCTATAAAATGGTGACAATAACACAATAACAGGATGTAGCTTTGAGGGTTGGTGTGAGGATTATATAAGATTATGCTCAATATCTGGCACATCTAGTGTACTCAACAAATGTTAGTTAAGCATACACACTATTGTCATTGTCTAGTTGGCAGCATTTTTTTTTTTTCTCCCAATGGACCATTGTGGTAATTTCCTGCCTGCTTTTCTAGTTTTAGGCTCTTCCCATTCATTCTATCCTATACTCCAGTGCCAATTATTTCCACTAGCAAAGATCTGATTGTGATACTGCTCTCCTCAAAAAACTTCAGGGCCTCCCACTGCATTTATTAGCATTTTACTGCATTTGTGAGCCAAACTTCTTTGCATGAAATTTACCGCCTCCTACTGTCTGCGTGCAGCCCAGAGAGGATACACTGGAAACAGGGAAGGTGCTTCAAAATTTTGCCCTTGTTTTAACAAGTAAAAGCTGTTTGACTTTGTCTACCCCTCTTTGGGCTCCAATTTTTCTAATTCATACAATTAAGTAGTTTGGTTAATAATTTTTACCAAAGGTCTTTTATATCTAGTGACTGATGAGGCTGGAACTGAAACCAACTCTACTGCACATTAGGAATTCCAGAGCTTTTGCACAACACTGAAAACTGAGGAGAAGGACCCCATTCCTTATTTCTTATTCCTGGAAATAAGTTTGTCAGCTGTTTGAAAATGTTAAAAAGAAAACCACATGTCCAAAAGAGTGTCACTTAGACCAGGTTCCCAAACCACGGCTTATTACCTAACCTCATTACAGTTTCAACCTTCCCCAGAAACATCGTCTTAACTAGTTGGTCAGAAATGTTTTGATCAGTGCCAGCAGGTCTGTTGCATGGGCCCTCTCCATCCCCCAAAGGAAGATGAGGTCATCTTCCTGGTAAGACCTCTTGCCTTTACCCCTAAGAGAAAGCAGTCTTGCCTGGAATAAACCCTTTCTTTCGTTAGTAACTTTCTTGCCCCACGCTCCTTCTGTAAGGACCTTCCATTTTGTACAACTCCTTGAGAGCCCTTCTGTTTGCTAGATGGGATACTACCTGATTCATGAATCCTTTAATAAAGTCAATTAAATCTTTAAAATTTACTCGCTTGAATTTTTGTTACTTAACAGGAACAAATCTACATATGATATTTTAGAAAACTTATTTTTTAAAAAGATTTTATTCATTTATTTGTCAGAGGGAGAGGTAGAGAGAGGGAGAGCACAAGCTGGGGGAGCGGCAGGCAGAGGGAGAAGCAGGCTCCCCGCTGAGCAAGAAGCCTGATGCGGTGCTGGATCCCAGGACCCTGTGATCATGTGATCATGACTGGTGCTGAAGGCAGATGCTTAACCAACTGAGCCACCCAGGAATCCCTAGAGAGCTGTTATTAAAAAGTGCCTACTATTACTTAAATCTTTTAGTGAAAGAGATACTTGTCTTGAATTTTTTTTCAGAGAAATAGCAAGTGTATTATATTAAATTAAGAGGAACAACACATTTTATTATATGTGTTAGAGAAACAACTGTATTCTCAGTAAAAATCATGCATTTTAGAAATGTTTTTTGCTTTTGATTAGGACACGACTTCATACTTCTGAATAGGTTTCTTTCTTTTTTTTTTTTAAAGATTTTATTTATTTGACAGAGAGAGAGAGACAGCGAGAGAGGGAACACAAGCAGGGAGAGTGTGAGAGGGAGAAGCAGGCTCCCCGATGTGGGGCTTGATCCCAGGACCCTGGGATCATGACCTGAGTGGAAGGCAGACGCTTAACGACTGAGCCACCCAGGCGCCCCTGAGTAGGTTTCTGATATAAGAGTATACCTTTGAGGCAGTCTCCCAGAATTACATTCCCAGTAAGGAGTAATGGAGCCCAAGTTAAGTTTTTATTCTCAAGAAACTTCAAGTTTTATTTTCAGGGTGCCATGTTAAGTTTTTCAGTGGTTAAGGTAGCAAGTACTTGTGGCTTTGTTGCTATAGAAATAAAATTTATTTCAAAATTATTTACATTTCTTTCTCAATCCTGTGCCTGAAAAAAAGTAAAACATTTTGTGAGGTGTTTAATTAATTAAGATTCTTTTATATGATTCTTTTATGTATTTGGGTTTAGGTATCATTAGTAGGGAGGAAATCAGTTGGTAGAGAATTGTTTCATTGAATGATAGAGAAGAGTACATTTAATCTTAGAAAAAAATGCAATGATGAATTGTCAATATATTTTTTTCTCAATTCAGTGATGTGCACTTTACCCACATGCTAGTGTTTTTGAAATTAGGGTATGTCTTACTATTAATGTGAATGTTTAATGTTGTATTTTTATTTCCCAAAGGCAGTTATTAAATTAATGGTGCATTTTACACATGAATTGTATTTTAGAATTGAGAAATCACTGGAGATGTTTTCTGCATCACCCAAGTACGTAGAATTGATCTATAGGAAACAGGAGACACTGGATTTTTAATTCTTGAGATTGTGTAATGTTTTAGGCCTTAATCCCCCCCCCCCCAGCCCAGCATAGTGTCCTGGAGGCAAATTGTTATGTAGATACCTGTTGAATAATGAATATACAAACACCAAAAATCAGGATACAAATTTAGCATAATCTTTTGGATGGACATTGCTGTATCTGAGCTAATGGCTGAAAGGGCAAATAAAATAATTTAATACTATCCTTCCTAGGGTGAAGTCATAAAGGAGTCATAGCAGTAGGGCTGTTCCTAGCCTTAGGCAAGGGAGGAGGCTACCTGTAGAACGAACTAGCTTTTTGGTATAGAGAGGTGTCAACAAAGAAACTGGGGATGGTAAAAGAAAATATTGTTACTTTTTATATTTTGCTTTGGGCTCATTCTATACAACTCTGTGAAATAAATGGAAAATTAATCTCTGCCATCCTGACAGGAAGCCCAAGCAAATTATGAAGAATCAGTTTTTTTTTTCTAATTATACAACTTTTAATACATACTTACACAATCTTGATTTACTCATTGAACTCTCAGGAATTTGTTACAGTCATTAAGTGTTAACTTTAATGTTCTTGTTAGTTGTTTCTCACTGTCCCAAAAGGGACAGGAAAGTTTGGTGGAAAGAACTCAGGGCTGGTTTCTAAGTGCCCATTAGGGGTGGGTCTCTGGACACACACTAGACTGCGTTAAAAATAACTCTATCTTAAAACTATACTTTCAGGGATCGTTTCTATAGTTTGTCACTAGAGAAGTTTCTCTGAATGTGCAAAAATAACGATCTTTCTGGGTATTATTTTTCTCATCTGTAGCATCTGATAATCTCTAAAGTATCTTTCAAGTCCAAGATTCCATGACCCCTGTGATACCATAACCCATGAAAAGCAGTAATTTCTAGGACTTCAGGTATAATACAAGTGCCTGAGAATCTGGTGTGATACTGTCATTTGACTATTAGCTATATTTAGGACACATTTGACTAATTCTGAACTCTTATGCTTTGCTAAGGAGAAACTATGTTAAGGAAATATGAAATCCTTTATATAAGAAAGCCTTACGAATACAAGCTACAAGCCAGAAGTAAATAAATATACAAGCATTATTCACTGATTTATATTAATTGGTCAACATTTAAATGAGGTACCTAAAATTGAATAAGCATATAGTTATGATTGTAAGTAATGACAAATAGCCAAGTATTAATTAGATATGGGAAACTGATCATCAACTTGTCTTGAAAGTAAACATGTACACATATCATGGGCAAAAATGCAAAACAGAGAATCTCTATCAGACCACTTCAGCAAATTTGCATCTCTGTGTGTGTGTGTATACACTTATGTATAGAAAAACTGTATAAAGGCACAGAAATGAATTTAATAGCCACCCTTTTTATTTTGTACTTTGATTAAATGCTAAAGTTCTTTACAACTCTTAATACATATAAATTAAAACAAATCACTGACCAATTTACATATTGGAATTATTTGAGGCCTTTTGGTAATGCTATTAGAAAAATGTCTGTGGGTTTAAAATCATTTATATCTTTAAATTCATAATATTTTCTGTATTAAAAAAGACAATGGAGGTAAACTCTTCAACTGTTTTTCAATTACCAAGTGACAACATCTGTGTATGACCCATCCTGTTGGGTCTTCAGATGTCAGGGTTACTCACTGAACCCTGACTATTGCACCTTAGGGAAGTGAGAAGGAATGTCGCTGGACTGTAGCCATGACCCAGCATCTTCTGACATTGTAAAGGAGCACCTAAGCTCTGGGGTAGCTCTGTAGAACTCAGTTACAGAACTAAAATATCTCAGATGTGACCTACATCAGTCTCATGTTGTTTACATGACCTTTAACCCCAATATGTGTTTATATATTACCTTGTTTCAAAATGGTCTTTAGAAGATCTAGAACCAAATACATTGGGTTAAAAGTCATGTGTCTTGACAATTGAGATATAAAACAAATGGACATTAGGTTGTTAAAAAAGCTGGTCTCTGTGACTCTTTTCTGTAAAGGGTAGATTAAAAATCAGTTTAAGACATCCATGGAGCAAGTGATTTTATGATTTATATGAAGGAAGTGGGTTTATAGATTTCATCCACAAACAAAATAACAGTGTTTACCTTTGTTGAAAATACAGGCTTTAGAAGGATTTCTTTCTTGTCTTTCTATACAAAGTGCATGTTTTATATAAACCCAAAGAGGAAGAGATAGATATAATGAACATCTACCAATTAAGGGGTATTACTTTTGTACCCTGGAACAAACACATACTGTACCTAAAGAGAATGTATCTGAGTGTATGCTTAACATCCTGAAGAATACTATTATTAAAATGCAGATGCTGGTTTCTACAATTGATAAGCATGAGAACAAAGCTAATGCAAAATATTTTTAAACCATCAACTAATTTCTTACAGATAATAGTTATTTCCTTATGGGGCTGTAGAAGAAAGCAAAGCCCCCCACATTGTTGACTCTCTCCAGAATGATAGTTACAGGTTGCCAAGGTGGTGCTTTCAAAGGACAGAAACAGGCAGACCTGGATATTAGCCCAGCTCTTATGTAGCTGTGCAGCATCAAGCCATCACTTAACCTTTCTGAGGCTAAGTAAATTAAGGTAATATGTACCTCATAGGTTTGTTACCTGTTATCTTACATATTGCATATGTTCAATACATGGTAACTGTTATGTTAACAGGTGGAGCTGATCATTGAAGGCATTAGATTGGACCATATGAAATTTTATAGATAAAAAATGGACAAATTTCAGACCTCATTGTAAGGTGTTCCCCTCCTAGGAACCTTAAGAGCACTGTTGCAGTGAGCAAAGCATGGATGGCAAGGCCAGATTCCTTGGTGCGTTTTCAGTTAATAGTCATGGATGGCCTTTTTATCAGTGACTCATTTATAATATGCTGAAATAACATCCACAACCATGGAGCTCAGTTATCTTAGACTATTCAGTTCCTTACTTCCAATGCAGACAAATATTTTACATCTTACTAAAGTTACCATATTAAACTCATTGCATTTGAATGGTTACGCTTCCGTTCCATGCTACTAAGAGTCACAAGTACACAGGAAGGATGGACACAGGCATGCTGTTTAACCTGCGCTTTCTAATAATACCAATAACATAGACAAGCCTATCTAGACTTTTGGTGATTCATGTACTCTCCTAAAAGCTTGATTTCAAGGTATTTTCTATATTGTTGATTTCCCTGTCAGTCACTCTCCTTTGCACTTGAGGCAGGCGTTTCCGGAAATTCCCACTCAGCACAATATAGAGAAAAGGGTTAATGCTGCTGTTGGCATAGCTGAAGCAGATGGAGAGATAATAGCCTACATGGAAGGCCAGCGTGGGCTGCTCCATCTGTAAGTTCACCAGTTGTATCACGTGATAGGGGGCAGCACTTAGGATAAAGACCGCCACCAGTACAAGCACCATCTTCGTCAGCTTCATCACTCTCTCTTTTGGAACACTAGGGTTGTAACTACAAAGGAAACATTAGGATAGACAGAACATAAATAACCATAGAAATTATGGGCAATGATTTCCTAGAACTTTCATCAACAGAGATGTAATGCAGTTACCTTGTGCCCCCTGATATGTTGTGATGAGAAGAACTGATTTTCCTCCAAAACACGTAACTACAGTCTAATTGTGATACAATATCAGACAAATCCAGATTGGGAACATTCTATAGGATACCTGACCAGTACTCCTTAATACCCTTGAGGTCATGAAAAATAAGGAAAGAATGGGAAACTGTCATAGACCAGAGGAGACTGGGGAGACATGACAACTAAATACAATATGATATTCTGCATTGAATCCTAGACCAGAAAGGGGACTTTAATGGAAAAACTGGAGAAATCCAATAAGGAATAGAGTTTAGTTAGTAGTAATGTACTAATGCCATTTTCTTTGCTTTGACAAATGCATCATGGTAAGGTAGGATATTAATGGAGAAACAATGTGAGGAGTATATAGGAACTCTCCCTACTGTTTCTGCAACTTTTCTATTAATTTAAAATTATTCCAAAATAAAATATATTTTAAAATCCCCAAGTTTTATCATGTTATATTATATTTAGACATTTAATAGAAATGTCCCAGGGACATAGTTGAAGCAGATGAATAAGCCTGAGGAATAATATAAAAAAAGCATGGCAACTGAAAGTCATTGTAAGGTAAAGATTCCTCTGCAGTTTATCTGCAGTAGGCACCATCATTCTTCTAACTTCTTCCATTTTGAGGGATAACTGGCAGTATGAGTTCTGTTTCACAAGATGCTCTTTGCATGTCTGAGAAAAGTGCTGGGAACAAAGTGATCTTCTTTGGAGAACTGTCTTAAAAGGGCTCAAGCATCCTCTCCAGCTGTCAGTGTCTTAATATTCCGTGTGATTCCATTTCAACTGTCTCACTAGCTCAGCTGCCTGTGATACATTTATTTTAGAGGCTAAGTTATTTTTCTATAACTGTGGCTGCTTCCCTTTCCCATTCTAAACAGACCACCCTTTAAGAATGCAGTATTGCCAAAGAATTTCAAGAAGCTAAGTAAGAAAAAATGTAATGGGTCAATAGAACACCTAAAATTTTGGTACCAGAGTTTGCCATGAATTTTGACTCATAGTCAAATTGATCACCCATTTGACTTCTAGGGAAGATGGTGGGTTATAAACTCACTGTGTCCCATGGATACACCTACATAACACCCACATCAGTGTAAATAGCTTAGAAAATGACCCAAAGCCTGGCAGAACAGACTCTCCATGGTTAATCGTAGAGAAGAGTGTATATCAAAAATGGTTGGAAGGACAAAGAAGAACCAGACTGACATGTGAGACTGTCTTCAGGAGGGCAGAAAGCTGCATGCATGAATAAGGCAGAGGAGCAGACCCTACACCAGGTACCCCAGGCAGGGGGGACTTGAACTCAGAAGATGATTCTCCACATTTGGCTTTAAACCAGAGGGGCTTAACTTTACAAATTTTTATAATCAGTGAGGCTTAACACCTGGAACTTAAAAATTAACAAGCTCAGCTCTGGGAGAGCCAAAGGGTGGTAGGAACTGAGTTCCCACGCTTAAGGAGACAGGCAAACAACAGTTTCTTGGAGATATAGAATAGAAGCAGCAGTTTGAAAAATGCATGGGGTTTACTGGAAGATTTATTTACTAATCTCAGAACATTTGCTGGAGGAGCAGAGATCATTAAGAGACTTCTCCAAGAATAAAAGAGCTGGTGGTGCCATTTCCCTCTCCTGCCCTCCAGCCTAGATAAATGGACACCTAGGGAACCAACATGAACACTCTCTACCTGGTATGCTAACAGCGTGCTCCACCCCCCTGCTCTCCTCAGAACTGACCTCTCCAACCGGCCCTTGGCAGTCCTCAAAAGTGGCTACAGGTCCTCTCCCAGAGCAGAACTATGCAAATTTTGCTAACCCTGCGTGCCCCAACCCCACATTCTGCGGATCTGCCTTCTCCAATATGCTTTTGGCTGGAGCCCATTCAAAACACTGCCACAAGCTTGGCAGTGTGCAAACAGTCCTGACAGTGGCCAGCAGCTCTCCAAAGTGACTCCTGCCCTGGGAAGAGGGGAAGATAACCGTATACACAAGTTCCACTGTGGCCCCAGCAGTGGGCTAGGGGCAGACATCTGCTCTGACTGCAGGCCCACCCACCAATGAAAGCTTCTCAGGGGACAACACAGGGAGAGTGCCCTCCAGTTCAATGTGACTGCAACTCTGGCAGATGCCTGGTTTGACCCAACTCAAGCCCAAGGCAGCCACATACTGATCCATTAACAACACAGGAACCAAACCCTGCCCACAGCAGGCAGAGAGAGCCATTGCAGATGACTGGACTGAAAGCAAATGCAGTTCAGCCATAATAGTAAGGCACATGCAACACATATAAGAGACACCCCTGAAGTGCCAGGTTCTGGTGAATAGGGAACATTGCATTGCAGAGCACTATAGGACCTCTTTTTCATAAGGCCACTATTTTCAAGAGCAGAAGTTGTAGCTAACTTTCCTAACACATAGAAATAGACACAGAGTTAGATAAGATGAGGATCAGAGGAATGGGCCGCATGAAAGAACAGGACGAAATCACAGCAAGAGAGCCAATGAAATGGAGATAAGCAATATGCCTGATAGAGAATTTAAAGTAATGGTCATAAAGATACTCACTGGACTTGAGAAATTACTGAAAGTAAAAATACACTAGGGGGAATTAATAGTAGAATAGAGGTATGTGTGCTGGCAAAGTGAACACAAAGTAGTAAAATAGAGGAAGCAGAAGAATGGATCAGCGACCTAGAAGACAGAATAATGGAAAGCAATCAAGCTGAACAGGAGAGAAAAAAAAATTTAAAAATGAGAAAAGATTAAAAGTACTCAGCAATGCAATCAAGCATAATAATATTTGCATCACAGGGATTCCAGAAGGAGAAGAGAGAGAAAAGGGGGCAGAAAATTTATTTGAAGAAATAATAGCTGAAAACTTCCCTAATTGGAGAAAGGCAAAAGACTTCCAGATCCAGGAGGCACAGAGAGCTTCTAATAAAACCAGCCCAAGGAGATACACAGCAAGACACATAATAATTAGAATGGCAAAAAACAGTGATAAAGAGAGAATTTTAAAAGCAGCAAGAGAAAAGAAAACCTTTACATATAAGGGAAACCCCATAAGGCTTTGAGTTGATTTTGCAGGAAAGAAGGGAGTGTCACGATATAGTCAAAATGCTGAAAGAAAAAAAAAAAAAACCCTGCAACCAAGAATGCTCTATTAAGCAAGGCTATCATTCAGAAGAGAAGGAGAGATAAAGAGTTCCCTAGACAAATAAAAGTTAAAGAAATTCATCACCTCTAAACCAACCTCACAAGAAATATTAAAGGGGATTCTCTGAGTGGAAAGGAAAGACCATAAGCAGGAGTAAGAAAAGTAGAAAGCACAAAAGCAGCAAAAATAAGTATATCTATAAAAATCAGCCTGGGGATTCACAAAATAAAAGGATGTAAATGTTAACACCATGTACCTAAAATATTGGGGGTAGGGAAGTAAAAATTTAGTGCTTTTAGATCTAGGGTTCAAACTTAAGAGATCATCAACTTAATACAGACTGCTGTATGCATAAAATGTTATATATAACATAATGATAACCACAAATCAAAAACCAGTAATAGATATGCAAAATATAAAGAGAAAGGAATCCAGGTATATCACCAAAGAAAGCCATCAAACCATGAGAGAAGAGGGTAAGAGAAGAAAGGAACAAAGAAGAACTACAAAAACAACCATAAAATAATTTAAAAAATGACAGTAAGTACATACCTATCAATTATTACTTTTAATGTAAATGGACTAAATGCTCCAAAGATAGGGTGACTGAATGGATAAACAAGTAAGACCCATCTATATGTTGCATACCAGAGACTCATTTCATTCCTAAAGACACATGCAATTTGAAAGTGAAGGGATAGAAAACATTTATCATGCAAATGGAAGTAAAGAAAAAGCTGGAGTAGCATTACTTATATTGGACAAAACAGACTTAAAAAAAGAGACCATACAAGAGACAAAGGATACTACATAGTCATAAAGGGAACAATCCAACAAGAACATATTACAATTGTAAATATTTATGGAACCAGTATGGGAACACCCCAATATATAAAGCCGCTATAAACAAAAATGAAGGAAGTAATTGATGGTAATACACTAATAGTAGGGGACTTTAACACTCCACTTATATCAATGGATAGATCAGATAGAAAATCAACATGGAAACAGTAGCTTTGAATGATACATTGGACCAGATAGACCCAACAGATATATTCAGAACATTCCATTTCAAAAGAGTGGAATACACATTCTTTCAAGTGCACATGGAACATTCTCCAGAATAGATCACATGTTAGGCCACAAAACAAGTCTTAACAGATTAAAGAAGATCAAAGTCATATCATGCATGCTTTTCTGACCATATGCGATGAAACTAGAAATCAACCACAAGAAAAAAATCTAGAAAGCACACAAATACATGGACGTTAAATAACATGCTACTAAATAATGAGTGAGTCAATCAAGAAATCAAGGAGGAAATAAAAAAATATGGACACAAATGAAAATGATAACATAATGGTCCCAAATCCTTGTGATGCAGTAAAAGCTGTTCTCTGAGGGAAGTTTATAGCAATGCAGGCTTACCTCAATAAGCAAAAAAAAAAAAAAAAAAACTCAAATAAACATCCTACTTTTATACATGAAGAGCTAAAACAAGAACAAACAAAACCCAAAATCAATAGAAGGAAAGAAACAGTAAATATTAGAGCAGAATAAATGAAACAGAAACAAAAAACCACAATAGAACAGATCAATGAAACCAGGACAGTTCCTCGTTTCATTGGAGATCAACAAAATTGATAAAATGTTAGCTAGATTCATTTTTTAAAAAAAGGACTCAAATAAAATCAGAAAGAGAAGAAATAACAACCAACACTACAGAAATGGAAAAGATCATAAGAAAATATTATGAAAAATTATATGCCAACAACTTAGACAATCTAGAAGAAATGAATAAATTCCTAGAAACATATAATTTCTCAAAACTTAATCAGGAAGAAATAGAAAATTTGAATGGACTGATTACCAGCAATGAAATTGAATTAGTATCAAAAAACTCCCAACAAACAAAAGTCCAGACCAGATGGCTTCACAGGTGAATTGTGCCAAACATTTAAAGAAGAGTTAATACCTATTCTCAACCTATTCCAAAAGATAGAAGAGGAATGAAAGCTTCCAGATTCATTCTCTGAGGTCATCATCACCCTGATACCAAAACCAGATAAAGACACTACAAAAAAAAGAGAACTATAGGTCAATATCTCTGATTAACATAGATGTGAAAATCCTCAACAAAAATTAGCAAACTGACTCCGACAATACATTAAAATCATTCACCACAACTAAGTGGGATTATTCCTGGGATGCAAGGTGGTTCAATATTCACAAACCAATCAATATGATACATCATATTAACAAGAGAAAGGATAAAAACCATATGACTATTTCAGAAGATGCAGGAAAAGCATTTTGCAAAGTACAACACCCATTCATGATAAAAACCCTCAACCAAATAAGTTTAGAGGGAGGGTCCCTCAACATCATAAAGGCCATATATGAAAAACCCAAAGCTAACATGATACTCAGTGAGGAAAGAAAACTGAGAACTTCCCCACTAAGATCAGGAACATGGCAAGGATGTTCTCTTTCACTACTTTTATTCAATATAGTACGGGAATTCTTAGCCACAGCAATCAGACAGCAAAGAGAAATAAAAGACATCTAAATTGAAAAGAAGCAAAACTTTCACTATTATGCAGATTCATGATACTATATTTAGAAAACCCTGAAGACTCCACTAAAAATATCTACTAGAACTGATAAGTGAATTTAGTAAGTTCGTGGGATACAAATAAATATACAGAAATCTGTTGTGTCGGTATACGCTAGTAATGAGTAGCTAGAAAGAGAAATTAAGGTACCAATCCCATTTACAACTGCAGCAAAATTAACAAAATGCCTAGGAATAAACTTAACCAAGGAGGTAAAAGACCTGTACTCTGAAAACAGTAAAACACTGATGAAAGAAATTGAAAATACAACAAACAGATGGAAAGATATTTCATGCTCATGGAATGGGAGAACAAATATTGTTAAAATGTCCATACTACCAAAGCAATCTACAGATTTAATGCAGTCCCTATCAAGATACCAACAGTATTTTTTTTCACAAAACTAGGACAAATAATCCTAAAATTTTATGGAAACACAAAAGGCCCTGAATAGCCAAAGCAATCTTAGAAAAAGGAGAACAACCCTGGAGCTATGACAATTCCAGATTTCAAGACATACTGCAGAGATGTAGTAATCCAAACAGTCTGGTACTGGCACAAAAAATAGACACATACATCAATGGGACAGAATAGAGCGCCCAAAAATAAACCCACAATTATATATATGGTCAATTAATCTTTGACAAAAGAGGCAAGAATGTGCAATGGGAAAAAGACATTCTCTTCAACAAATGGTGTTGGGAAACTGGACAACTACATGCAAAAGAATGAATCTGGGCCACTCTCTCACACCATGAACAAAAATAAACTCAGAATGGATGAAGGACCTAAATGTGAGACCTGAAACCATAAAAATCCCAGAAGAGAGTACAGGCAGTAATTTCTCTGACATCAGCCATGGCAACATTTTTCTAGACAGGTCTTCTGAGGCAGGGGTAACAAAAGCAAAAATAAACCATGGGGACTACATCAAAATAAAAAGCTTCTTCACAACAAAGGAAACTATCAACAAAACAAAAAGACAACCTATTAAATGGGAGAAGGTATTTGCAAATGACATACTTGATAAAGGGTTAGTACCCAAAATATATAAAGAACTTACACAACTCACCACCAAAAAACCAAATACTCCAGTTCAAAAATGGGCAGAAGATAGGCACAGATATTTCTCCCCAGAAGACATACAGATGGTCAACAGACATGAAAAGATCCTCAACATCACTCATCATCAGGGAAGTGTATTCTTCCCTGATGTATTCTCATACATATCAGAATGGCTAAAATAAAAAAAAAGAAAAAAACAGGTGTTGGTGAGGATGTGAAGAAACAGGAACACTCTTGCACTGTTGGAGGGAATGCAAACTGGTGCAGCCACTGTGGAAAGAGTATGGAGGTTCCTTAAAAAATTAAAAATAGAATTACCATATGATCCAGTAATGCACCACTGGGTATTTACCCCCCAAAATACAAAAACACTTATTTGAAAAAGCTATATGTAACCGTGTGTTTATTGCAGCATTATTTACAATAGCCAAGATATGGAAGCAACTGCAGTGTCCATTGATAGACAACGATAAAGAATGTGTGATATATACATATGATGGAATATTACTCAGCCATAAAAAAGAATAAAATCTTGCCATTTGCAACAACATGGATTGAGCCAGAGAGTATAATGCTGAGGAAATTAAGTCAGTCAGAGAAAGACAAGTACCATATGATTTCACGTATATGTGGAAGAAACAAAACAAATGAAGAAAGCAAAAAAAAAAAAAAAAGAGACAAATAAAAAAAATAGACTCTTAAAAATAGAGAAGAAACTAGTGGTTGGCAGAGGGGATGTGGGTGGGGGGATGGCTGAACCAGGTGAAGGGGATTAAGAGGGGCTTGTGTGTGGGAAATCTAGTGATCTTGTCTGTCCAAAACAAATACAGTAATCTATTCTAAGGACAAATTTTAATAATATTTTTAAAATCCAACATATGTATTCACTGACTCACTCACTTGAACAACTTGGCATAGATAATTTCAAGTAGAAAATAATTTTTTTATTTTTTATTTTTAAGGATTTTATTTATTTGACAGAGAGACACAGCGAGAGAGGGAACCCAAGCAGGGGGAGTGGGAGAGGGAGAAGCAGGCTTCCCGCGGAGCAGGGAGCCCAATGCGGGGCTCGATCCCAGGACCCCGGGATCATGACCTGAGCCGAAGGCAGAGGCTTAACCACTCAGCCACCCAGGCGCCCCTAGAAAATAATTTTTTAAAACGATTTATTTATGTGTAGAGAGAAAGAGGACGCGTGCACAGGAGGGAGGGACAGAGGGAGAGGGAGGGAATCCGCAGCAGACCCTTCCCAACCCCCCACCCCTCAACTGAGTGTGGAGCATAGGCAGGGTTCCATCGCAGGACCCTGAGACCATGAGCTGAGCCAACGTCAAGAGTCGGATGCTTAACCGATTTAGCCACCAAGGCCCCCCCTAGAAAATAATTTAGATTTATTCATAGAGTTTTAGAGACAAATATCTTTAAAGGTTCTTCCCCAGTCTCTTGTCTTAGGGTAAGTCTCTGGTTTTATTTAGTCCTAATTAATCTTGTCCTAATTATTCAAATATTAATGAGATCCCTATCCTCCAAATTAACAATTTGAAACACAAAAATTAGAAAGTTATACATGGCATCTAAGATATTTACATATGTACACAACTCTGCAAAGTGTACCAAAAAAACATTTAAATAACATTATTGATGACAAATACAAAAGTATTCTTTAAATAGTATCTTGAGTTCTGTTTACATTTTTATGAAACCATTACATCAGCGATTGCAACATTTATCACTGAGAGATCCTCAAATAGCTGCTTCAGAACATGTCCTGTTTTCAGAAATTGCTCATGTAGACATTAATGCCCATATGTCTAAATGTGGTATGTTTCAAGTGATTATTGTTTAAAATTCTGTTGTAGATGTCTTAGGATCTCTGAATTGTTCTTTCAACAAATAAAGCAAAATAGGGTAAACACTTACCATCTGGCATCCTTATTCTGTTGATACATCTCCCACGTATAGCATAAAATTAAAATATAGCACACCAAAATCAAAGGCAAAGGGAAAAAAAAAGTTGTTATCGTCAAATAAAGTGTGTACCTGTAAAATGAGAGAGAGAGAGAGAGAAGACATGACTATCATATTCACAATGCCAGGAACTTTTACAGTTTAGGAGGCATGATTCTGTAATTTTTCAGGGCCCAGGATAAAAGTCCTTGGGGGAAAAGTTAAGGATCTTTGCTGCTTTGACATAGAGAAAAATAAAATAAGATAAAAACAGAGAGGGGGGCAAACCATAAGAGACTCTTAACTATAGGGAACAAACTGAGGGTTGCTGGAGGGGAGGTGGGTGGAGGGATGGAGTAACTGGGTGATGGGCATTAAGGAGGGCACTTGATACAATGAACACTGGGTGTTATTATGCAAGTAATGAATCACTAAATTCTAGCCCTGAAACTAATACTACACTAGATGTTAACTAACTTAAATTTAAATAAAATCTTGAAGGAAAAAATAAAAGAAACTGCAAAAAAAAAGTCTTTCTCTTCATTGTTTGCTAGCAACAGTGCTTATCTCTTCTCTAGCCAAGCCTAAGGCTACTGAGTACGAACAGGTGAGATATGTATTACCATTATCTTTTAGTGTTATTAACAACAATACAGAATAGCAGGTAGCATTTATTACATAATAAGCACTGATCTGAGTACTTTACATACTTCAGTCCACTGAATCTCTGTAATCCCATGAGTACAATTGCCATTAATATTCTCATGTTACAGAAGAACAAACTAAGGCACAGTGGGGTTAAGTGGCTTGCCCAAGGTTATCCAGCTAGTAATGAGCAGAAGTGGGATTTGAACCCAGACAGACAGTTTAGCTGCACAACGCACACTTGTAATCAATGCTCCAGATGGCCTTTCAAAGGGCTTGTTGTGAAATGAGCCCGTCTTTTCCTTGGTGCTCCCCCAGGGGAAATGCTCAGGTAAGCCAGCTCCATTTCTGCACAGATGCCAGGTGTCTTCCTTCCTGGAAGAACCTTGGCGTTGGTGGAAGAAGGCAGCCCACGTTGCATGGGTGTGGACAGGGTGGCAGGAAGAGAGAGCACCTGGGACTAGAGGGACTCTGAAAGCCACACAGTGGTTCCAGTCTCAGTTCCCCATGAGAACTTAATTCTGGGAAGATCAACAGAGGCTAGAACCTCAGAATATCCTTTATGATAACC
The DNA here is from genome assembly GCF_003265705.2 of Callorhinus ursinus. NCBI lineage: Eukaryota > Metazoa > Chordata > Mammalia > Carnivora > Otariidae > Callorhinus > Callorhinus ursinus. The sequence continues at coordinate 20,570,170 of NW_027397068.1, forward strand.
AACCAAAAATAGCAGAAGCAGATGCTGGTGCAAAACAGTGAAGCATTGTTATTTCTTTGACACAGGCTGAAGTCCTACAGTCATCTCAGGTTGTACTCCTCTTTAAGATACACTGCGGTCCATATTAATGTATGGGCCACCAGTGATTAAATATCATTTCACCTTTAGATTGGCAGATGGTTTTTATCTGTGAGTGCAGCCAGTGCTGGTGGGAGAAATAATGAATAAACAATTAATCCTACTGATGTTGCGGTCCTCTGGAGCTTTTCATTACTGGATTTGTAGCCTTGCAAGGGCCTCTATCTCCATCCCTCTTGGGCTGTGACTACATGATGCAGGAATGACTCATCTATTTAACAAGTGGTGGATGGGATAAAGGAATCTTCCAGATTGACTTGAGATAATGTATGCAAAAAGCACCTAGCACAATACATGGCCCTTAGTAGGCCATCAAAAAATTTTAGTCATAGACTCCAATGCTGTGTTCAAAATTTCAAATAAAATTTTTGACTTAATTTTTCCTTTCAAATTAAAATGTCAGAAATCCCTGTGTTGGCTTCTGTATTAGTTACTGAGAGCTGCTGTAACAAAATACCACAAACCGGATGGCTTGAAACAACAGAAATTTATTGTGTCCATTCTGGTGATAGAAGGCTGAAAATAAGATGTTGGCAGGGTTGGCTCCTTTTGGATGCTCTGAGGGAGAATCTGCTCCGTGCCTTTTTCCTCGCCTCTGCTGGTTTCTGGCAAAACCTTGCTGTTATTTCGCTTGTAGATGCATCACCCCAGTCCCTCCCTCTGTCTTCACAGGCTTTCTCCCTGTGTCTCCCTTCAAATCTTACTCTCCTCATGAGGACACCAATCCCTGGATTGGGGGCCGGCTCTAATCCAGCATGACCTTGTTTAACTTGATGATGTCTGCAAAGACCCTATTTCTAAATAAGGTCACATTCACAGGTACTGAGAATTAGGACTTGAATATTTTTTGGGGGGGGGGAACACCATTCAACCACATTCCAGTGGCATACCAATAAGGTCTGAGTCTCAGTAACTCCTAGACCATTTTGGAAATTTTGCCCCTCCCTTGATTTTTGCATTCCTGCTGTGTCTGGTTGCCATGGATCTTTAAAATCCATATTTAAATAAATATATGTGTGTCCACTGAAGCTACATAATTAACCTCCAAATCTTTTTCTAAAGGTTACCCTCCCCTTAAAATCAAGCTACCAACCTGATTGTGGAAAGCAGAAAAGTAAGTGGGGAGACTGCCCCTTAGAGCATCCCCAAGGACACTCTACGCAGCTGCTCACGTGTTGACAAGGAGGATGAAGCACTTCACAACTTAATTCAACTCTATTTTTCTTAAGTTTTAACAACCTACCAGAGTACATCGTCGGGGGATGTTAAATCAAAAGCACAACTCTCCACGCCGTCTTTAAATTTGATGACCTTCGAGTAGACCCAGACAGGCAACGCCAGAATGAAGGAAGCTGCCCAAAGGCCCAAATTGATGCGGACAGTCTTGTACCTCGTTCTCCAACTTGTAAGTCGAAATGGTTGGACGAGAGCCAAGTACCTGCAAAGCCAGTTAAGAAGGGTTTGGGAACAATCAATAAAAGCACTGAGCTCCAAGGATGAAAGGTTCATGACAAGAGTAAATTATTAGTATTATTATCCTCCCTGAAGCACACCTCCATCAAGTTACATTTTTAAAGAGCTGGCTGGTACCCGCAGAGAAAACAACTCTTGACCCTGCAAGTCTGAATAAACCACTCACTGAAATAACTGTCATTTCCACGAACACACTGATAATGGTGAAATTCAGCCCTGTGCAAACTCTCTCTTTACAAAGGTGCTTCCTATATAGGCTAGGCTCTGGAAAACTTGGTCTCTGAGTCGGGGTTTCCTCCAGGAGGGAGAGGCTCTCTTTCCAGTAGGATTTCCTGCCATGGAGGCAGGAAGGAGGCAAGTGCTCTGGCTGGTAGGAGAGTCTGCTGGCAGGATGAGGCTCTGGCCCGCCGGGACAGACATTTTGCCCAGATGGCTTTCCAGTGGGGCCCCGAGGCTCCTGGAGGTTCAGTTCACAGAAATCACAGACAGTGAGGATACACAAACGTGACTAGTACAGACAATGCAAATTCCTCACGGAACTCAGGCTGGAGGCCAGAGAGGGGAAATGGGCTAATTTCATAGGGAAAGGGGTTTTCTTCTCTTTTTTTCTATTTCTGATTCAGAAAAAAAGGATAATCATTAACTAAACTTGAAGTACTGACATATCAAGTATATTTGGTTCTCTAGAAAATCCAAGAAGAATTTCTCAGAGCCAACTGAAAGCCAAAGAGCCTAGACCCAGAAGGAAGAGTATTTGTGTAAGCACACTTTTGCTGGAGGTGCGGGTGTTGGAAGGCAGTGTTTGTAGACATTAAATTAATGTAAAATATGTTTTGATGGTCATTTAATTTTTGTAGAGCTACTTAAGGAAGATTTATAAAAATAAAAAATTTCCTATCCCTTGTTCTTTCAATTTTGCATAAGAGGCAGGACTTTTTAAGGGAAAACTTAGTTAAGGGACCCTTTGGCATGCAGGGAGATTCTTGTGGCCCAGGGTACCCCAGCTGCTGCTCCTCCTCCTGCATACCGCACCTTCATCACCTGTGGCTAAGGAGAGAAGGACCCCTCCCCACCCCTCCTGCCCCTGCTGGGGAAGGGGATGGGGTAGTGATTGTACCGCAGCCCAGCCATCATTCTGTCTGGGATTAAAGGATGATGGAGTCATGGCATCAACAGATTAGCAAATCCTCTCTGATTATATCCTCACCCCAACATCCTCCTTCCGCCAGCTGAAAGCCCCTCACTGGTTTTCCATCGCCTTTCAGATAAAATTCAAAATTCTTACCATTGCTTGCAAAGTCTTTCTCCACCTGGCCCTGCCTGTCACTTAGGCTATAGCTTGTGTCTGTCTTTCTCTGGCCTTCCTTCAAGCTCTTTTCCCTTTGGGGGCCAGGTGCATGCTGTCCTACCTGCCTGGCAGAATCTCCCTCTAATTCCTCTTGCTCTTCCTTTGAGTTTCTATTTAACAGTCTGTGTCTCAGGGAAGCTTCCCCTGACCACTCACTCTATACAACGGGCTCATGACTGTACATGCAGATCGTAGGGGAACTCTCTTTTCCTTCCTAATATGTATCATTGTGTGGAAATACACATTCACCTGTGTGACGTTTCACTTAATGTGTGTCTACATCTCAGGAGTGAAAACCCCACAAAGGCAGGGACCTTGACTATTAGTTTAATGTTCTTTTATCTCCTGTCTCCAGCATAGTTCCTGGCCTATGGTCATACTCAAATATTTGTTGAATGAATGAATGAATGAATGAATGGGGAATTTGGCTTCTACTTACTGACTTTTGATGTTCTAGAGAATTTATTTACCAAAGTAGTCTAGGCAGCTTTCATCTGGAGGTATATGTTTTTAATATTTTGGATGTTTACATAACTTTTTGGTGTTGATTTGGAGGTAGGCACCCACTACTGAAATATTACACATACTTGTAGTTATTACTAATCAGAGAAAGAAGGATGAAAATTATCAGAAACACTTAAAATTTATGCTCTATTGAATTGGCAATTGAAATGACTTAATGTATAAGTACTAAGGCTTACTGATAGCACTGACATGACCAATATCATGTTTATGGCCCTGCAAAGAAAACGCCATTTCTTTTTACAAAATTGCAGATATTGTTGAAGTTTTATGCATTTAGTACAGTTGGAATGTCAAGAAATGCTGAAGAGGAAAAAGTTCAGTTTTATAGAAATGATTTCCCTTCTTTAAAGAAAAAGCCGATACTCTCCTGCCTTCAGGGTACAAGGTATGAAGAAGCTTTTCTTATCTCTGAGAATGGGATTACGATTGGTTAGGACCTGTACTTTAGGTTGCTTTCTTGCAGTGGGCCTGCCCTGTGTCAGCATTAGCTGGCTTCAGCTGAACTAACCAGGCCTACATAGTACATTGATTTTAAAATGTGGTGTTAATTATAAATTGAGAAGCACACTCTATATTTCGAGAATTCTTTTACAGGAAGGCAACATGTTATAAAAAATGCATTAAACATCACCATCATTATTCATGTCTGAATAATAATGATTCCATGAATGATTTCTTTGAACCTTGCTATTCCTTTGTTTATTCATTTGAAATACTGCTCATCACTCCCCACCCCAAAGGCACATGTGGAAGGCTAAAAGAGGCAGAGCTCAGGAAGGAGTCCCGGATGGACCCAGGAAAATTTAACATAGACCTCAAGACTGACAGTCATTCATTCATCAATATTTTTTGAGCTCCCCTGTGCCAGGCAGTGTCACGCAGATACTTGGGATATATTAGTGATCAAAGACCCTGCCTTTGTGGAATTTACATTTGAGGGGCAGGGGAAGCTGAACAATAAACAGTACACACATACAGCCACACACAAAGTAAATTAAACTATGTGATATATTGGCAGCAAGGGAGAAAGATAAAGTAGATCAGAGCAAGGGGGAAGTCAAGTGTGCTAACTTGGGGTAGGGATGGGAAGATGGATGGAGATTTTAAGTGGGTTGTTCTCTGAGACAATTCCTGTTATGCCTATTACTGTGTCTTTAAGGCTTGTTTCTCTTTGGGGAATGCTGCTAAGACCTAGTCTGGAGGTCCTAGCATCTGGATGATGCAGGGACATCCTAGCTTGCCTGCTTCCTACAGAGGCCAGATAAGGAGGTAGTTATGAACAACCTGCCCTCTCTAGAGACAGCCTGGGTCTGAACTGGGCTCCACCACTCACTCGCTCCACAAGTACCCACCATCACTGTCATCTCCTCTAATAACAGTTTACATTGTTGGTGAATATGGTTATGGCACATTCCAGGTCACAGTCAAAAGCACTTCTAATGATGTAAAATGGCAGCATTTACATTAACCAGTCATAACAAGGGGTGTAAAAGATGTAAATACGGTCTTCCTGGTACTGGAACATCTCTTCATAACTATTCAGGAGCCCAAATCTATTCCCCAGATTCCTTCAAGCTGCTAGGTGATAACAGGAGTCTGTGAGACATTGAACATACCAGTGAGACATTGAACATACCAGAAATAGCCCTGGACAGAGTGAGGAGACCTACTTCAGTTCTCAGCTCTGCCAATGACTCACCATGCCCCTTCAGAAAAGCCCCTCACTTCTTGTGTGAGGGGCTCAGCTTCCTTATTGCAAGAAGGATGCACTCATTCTGGTTTGCAACATTTCATGATTTCAAGATATTTTTATCTTGCAGTGAATTATAAATAAAACTGAAGTTAAAAAGAATGATTTGCAAGAAGGAGATTTTACTGTGTTAAGTTTTCCATTAAAAATATATATTTCTATGAAAGTTGGAAAAAAGATTTTTGAGTCCTACAATGAAACAAGCAAAGGAAGAGGAACGTGGCTGTTACAAACTAGCACCGATGTTGCTTAAATTGGGATGACGGTGGGGAAGCACAGGCGCTTCTGAATTATGTTAAGCTATTTCAAAGTTTCTTCACTTACCTGTCCACACTCATCACAGTCATGATGGCACTACAGGTGAGCTGGTTGCAGGTATCCAGGGACGTGATAATGGTGCAGAGGGGCCCCCCAAACACCCATTCTCCTCCCCGGGCCCACTGATGAATAAGAAAAGGCATTCCAATGATGTGAACCAGATCAGCCACAGCCAGGTTGCAGATATAAATGTCAGGAACAGTTTTTTTCCTGGACCTGAAAGAAAAGCACGGAAACTGAGGATTGATATTGAAAGTGTGCCCCTTCTTCAATTTATGCCACCTGTTACAAACTGTTAATTATCAAAATGAATTTTAAAAGAAGTTAAAGGAAAACCTACACAAATGCACATACGAATGCCTAGTCTTGTGCATATTTAAACATTCTGGACTATATATCTGACAACTAACTGTGGGGGCTTAAAAATATGGCCACAAATTCTCCAATACAGCTTTCAAAAGATGGAATCTGGTTCCCTCCCTTTGAGGGTGGTTGAGCTTAGTAACCCACTTTTCACAAATGGAATATGGTGGAAATGACAACGCATGACATAAGAACATAAAGGCATTACAGGGTTCCTCCCTGCTCCTCTCTTGGATCACTTTCTCTGGGGTAGCCTGCTGCCATCTTGGGAGGATACTTAAGCAACTCTGTGGAGAGGTCCACATGGAGAGGCGATGAGGCCCCCCCGCCAACACCCAGCACCAGTCTTCCAGGTGTGTGAATGAGCTACTTTGGAAGTAGATGCTCCCGCTCCTGCCAAGATGACTGTTGCCTTGGAGGACAGTTTAACTGCAACTTGGTGAGAGACTCCGAGCCAGAACCACCCAGCTAAGCTCTTCCTGGATTCTCTCCCCTTGAAATGGTGTGAGATAATAAATGTTTATTGTTTTAAGCCACTAAGTTTTGGGGGTAATTTCTACATAGTAACAAATTATACCAACTCTACGCTCACTCAAGCTGAAGGCTTAGTCCTTGCTTATGCCTAGCACCAAAAACAGCTGAACAGGGAAAACAAATGGTTTCCATTGTATAATGCATTTTTTTTTTCTCCACTCAAGTGGAAGTCAATCCTGATAGGTCATTGTTAAAGAAATTTCAACCTTTACTTAGAAATATTCCAACAAAATCTAACCGAATAGCGAAGACTATAAATTAAGACCCTGAAATCCGGATAGCATGGAGATGAAATCTGAAGAGTAAACTGGTAGAGGGCTCAGAGAATGATCTTGTGGCTCCTGCTGGGGAGAGTGAATTCAATGCTATCTAGATATGACACTCTGTAGGCAAAAGAATTTTTCTAGGAGCAGAAATTTAAATTTAAAATTCAGGTGGTCCCTATGTTCAAGGAGTTGGAACATTCAATAATAAACAGGTAACATCTTTATCTGGGAGATAATATTCATTAATTCAACAAATATTTTATTGAACACCAATTATATGTCAAGCATTATATTGTGTTCTGAGGCTGCAAAGCTAAGTAATCTATAAATTGTAACATTGAGGAGTTTGTAGTCTAGATATGTTTAAATAAATGAGCACTGCAGTGTGATGAGAGAAAGCTAGAGCAAGCACAAGGAGTACACAAAAGGGGCCTCTGCCCCTTCCCCTGGGGACAGTCAAAGCAGATTTCTTGGCAGAAGTGGCATCCGAACTGAGGACAAATAAGACTTTAAGGAGCACCTAAAAATTAGCCCTAAAATATGCCACAACTGCTAGCTCAGGGCTTTGCTCTGTGGATTGGAGGCTAATGTGTGACTTTATTATTCATTGGCTGAAAATTCTACAGCCTGTGACCTTTATTTCTAAGCCAGAGAATCCTTCTGTGAGACTAGTCGGCGAGGATATTTTACCCAGGCCCTGGCAAGTACATGTTGTGTGGGAAGTTGCTGCCATTGATTACCTAACTCAGCAACCGCACTTTGGGCCTTGTTGATGCCACTATAAAGAATGTTGGTTCCTTGTCCCCAGCAGGTGGTGACTCATATCAGAAAGACCCAAAATGAGAAGAGATTTGAAGAAAAGATCTTGTCAACCAAAAGAGCAGCCAAGTGACTGTCCTTGGTCTCTCATCCTCTGTCTTCTCCAGGCCTTTGGCAGGGGAGGGGTGGAGGAGAATAGACCCTGGAGGTCAGGTAGAAAGAGTTCCACATTAAAAAAACAAAAAACAAAGCAAAAACACCACAAAAAACCCCCATAAATCTTAGCCTCTAAACAGATGTTATTTCCATTTGAATTGGGATATAAACCATAAGTGGTTGCTTAGGGTATAATTGCAGCAATTAGATTCACGGCCCTTGCTCTTCTCTAGACAGGCACCCATCATTTACTGATAATGAATTATGGTAATTCTATTGTTGAGGACAGTACAGGCTATTAACTGGCAATTAAAAAGAATTAAATTAAGTGTTTCTAGATGATATTCTGTATAGAAAAAGAGAATTCTGAAGCAAACGGTGATCTGGGCATAAGATAGTAGGGCAATAAAAATAATACATTATGTTTATCATTGCTTTCTTTACTAAAAGGGACAACATAGGAATTAAAACAAAAATAAAGAGAAATTGTAAAGTCTCTACCTATACAACTTACATTCTTTTTTTTAGATCTAATTTATCTCCAGATTTTCTGTTGACAGACTTCATTAGATTTCTCTCTCTCATGACTCAAACATTTAAAATAAAAAATGTAGACTAGTGATCATTTTAGCTAACATGTTTTCCATATGGTTAACATAGCCATATGTAATGCTCACTAATTTGAAGAATGATAAAATAAATTATGGTATTCCACAGTATCCTACAATAAATTATATAGTTGTTACAAATCATAGTTTGCAAGAATATTTAATCAAAGGGAAACATACTGATGAAGTAAAAAAGTCCCAATTATGTATGTAGCATAAATTTATGTAACATTTAAATAATTTATTTCAACATGTGTTTAAAAATATGCTGGAATCGTGTATCAATTTATTACAATGATTACCTATTAGGTAATAGTAGTAGGACTGATTTGACTTTAAAATTTTTCTATTAAAAATGTGTTTACATGTTGTAGTTGGAAATAACAATATATGCTATGGATTAAAGAAAACTGCTAAAACATATAACACCACACATGCAGGAGGTTGCTTTGCTGATCAGCTTGCTCTCAAATCCATTTCCCACCCTTCTCCAGCTGTGTTCCTAGGTATTTTTGTCAACTGGCTTTTGGTTGGTTTTGGCCAATGGGAAGCACTTTTGGAGGGGAAACTGGAAGATGGAGGAGAGGAGAGACCAGCACATTTCCTTGTTCCTTCTGCTGTTGGCATCTCTGGGCAGTGGCTGCGTTCCATCCATGGCTCCATCTTCATCCTGTAGCCCCTATTCCATGGTCCCAGATCCCATTATGGCTATAGGTCTCACCAGGCAGCCCAGACTCCTGCGGTCTGTAAAACCACCTGCCTCCTTTTCTCCATCCAGCTCAGGGCCAGGAGAAGGGTGGTGGTGTGGGGTGGGAGATGGTGGTAGAACACAGTAGTAGCTTCCTGCTTTTGTGTATCTCTGGGTTGCCTTACCAGCCCCTGTTGGGCATTTAACTCCAGTTGAATTAAATTCCTATTGTGAGCCAACCCCAGTGGGTTAGTAGTGATTTTGTGGAGCACTGTGCTAAGAAGAATTCTGAGTCTTCACACACACAGGCACTAGTTACAGGACAAACCTGCACACAGATTAGAGATGATTGGCATGGATGGGAGAGTTTAGGGTCGAGTGGCATATTTGCCAACCTTGCTCTAGATACATAGTACAATACAGTTGAAAGAGAACCTGACTGGGAATTCCATTTTCATTTCTACACCCTCGTGTCCTTGGGCAAGGCATTCAACCCATTTAGATTCCAGAGTTGTCTTGGTGCCCTGGACCATCGCAAGGAGGCTCTGTCAACAACTTTCCAGTTCAGGGGAATAGATGTAGCTGAAAGGTTCTGCAGTATCTGAAACATAGTGTATGTGTGCAGCAAGAGTATGGTCAACCCCAGCGAGAGCTTACATATGGCTGACAGTCTGAGAATGGCTGAGGGTTTGGTCAGAGGGAGCCAGTAGTTATGATTTAAACGGGGTGGGAGAAAGGAAGAGGCCTTGTTCTAAGTGTTTCCCCTCCCCATTTGTCTTAGCAACTGGTCTTCCACCATTAGATCGTTAGTGTTCCTTCAGGTTAATGCACTGACCGTCTTGTAATCTCTGTATAAAATGTAGATACCATTGGGAGGGTTTAAAGTAAGGTGTTTCAGTAATTCATGATTTAGTGTGAACTTGTTGACAGGGAGTTGAGGTCAGGGAATGACAGAACGAGGAGGACTTTTTATTTATCAGGAAGAAGGCCATCCCTTAGAGTTTTTGCCCACATGAAGCTGTCTGTCAGGTGAAAGATGTGTTCAGGAGATGGGGGTGATGGACTGATGGAGAAGGACATCCTCCCCTTTGTGGAAGTAGCGCCCAGGGCCCACTGTGACTGTGGAACTAATTGTGTAATGGAGTTCACCAATCTCTCTCTGAAGAATAAAAGGGAGAAATGATGATGTTATAATTGGCCCAATTTCCCTCCTACATTTTCTAATCTGGCTTCCTTTTGACTAGCTGTGAATTTAACACGTGACAGACTAGTAATCATCTGGCCTCACTACTTTATAGTCACCTTCCTAATGCACAAATTACTTCTTACTTTTAAAAATAGCCACATAGAGGGCGCCTGGGTGGCTCAGTCGTTAAGCGTCTGCCTTCGGCTCAGGTCATGGTCCCAGGGTCCTGGGATCGAGTCCCACATCGGGCTCCCTGCTCCGCGGGAAGCCTGCTTCTCCCTCTCCCACTCCCCCTGCTTGTGTTCCCTCTCTCGCTGTGTCTCTGTCAAATAAATAAATAAAATCTTTAAAAAAAAAAATAGCCACATAGAACCTCTTATTCTGGAAACTCCATCTTCCTTCAACCTTTTTTTTCATACACGTTTCTAGTCTTCCTTTGCAAAGTCAGGAGTTAGTTCATTGCTTGCTTCCCAGCATTGCTAATGATCTTACTCACTTTTGGTTCTATTCTTCCTCTTCTGAGACAAATACTCATCATAAATGGGAAAGTCCCTAAATCTTTAAATGTATCTATTTCTCCTTATTTTTAGTGTAGTCTTAGGATTTTAATTAAGCCACCCATCTGGTAAGAAGGTAACAAATAAAAGGTCATGGCAAGGCATGATGAAAATATTAATACAAATTGCCTTAAAATTTTTGGAGAGCAATTAAAAAAAAAGGTTAGATAAATTCCAAGCCAAAAAAAAAATTAAATTAATTTGCTTTCACATGACTTTTGAAAGACTAATACATTTTTGGAGAGCAATTTGCCAAGAAAAATATTAAAGTCCTAGTAATAAAAATTAAAATTAAGTTGCTCCCAAATGTTTTTTGAGAGACTAAAAGATTCATCTTAAATGCCCCACTAACATATATCTTCTCACGTATTATCTATAAAGTGGTACTGATACAGAGAAAAGACAGGTTTTTCACAATCATTGCAAATAAATTAGTCAGGATGATGGCTCAGGTTTTCTTTTTTCCAGTTAAATGATTATTTGCTTTATGTTGAGAATCTGGTTCCAGGAATTATACCTCAGTATTGACTTCTAGAAGAGTTCATTTTCCACATTTCTTCTTTTTTCCAACTTTGTCTCCAGATGAGTAGATAGGATCAGGCCATTATTTATTGGTGTAATTTGAGGGGAACCAAAATTTTCTCTGGCCCCAAATACCTCTTCAACAGCTTGTCACATGGTCTGAATCTAACATTGAAGAGTCTTTGCATATAAAAGTTGCCTGTAAAAAATGCAACCATTTCTGCAGGGCCAACACATTATAAGAACTTGATTTCTCCTCAGTGGGGCCAAGGCTCTATGGGTGTGAGGCGTGAGGCATGCTACATATATCTCTAAGAAAGGACAGTAAAAATACTAAGGAGTATGAGGGGAAGATGGAAGGAGAAGTGGACAGGAGCAACCGGCAAACAGGAGCGAGCTAGAAACATTCTCATGTTTCTGACTATTAACTTTCTACTTGGCACTATTCCCTCCTTGAGGCTTCCTGAGAATATCTGATTACTTTTATTACCCTTCCCGGAACTCATTATGTGAGCCATCCTTTTTTTTTTTTTTTCACTTGATTGTTTATAATGTCTTGTATTGTTTTTCAAATTTATATGTTTAAATCTTATCTTTTCCACTGGTCTATGAACTTTTTAGAATCAGATGCTGCCACATTTTTTGGTATTTTCATAACCCTTGGTGCTGGGTTTGCAGTAGGCATTAGTAATACGTATTGCATTGAACAACTTCTAGCGCTTAAAAGAATTAATGTAAAATGCTTGATATTCCAGAAACCGATATTGCACTGTATAACTACCTAAAATTTAAATTAAAAGAAATAAAATGTTTGATATTCACAAATGGCTTTACAGAACACAATAAAAAAATGCCTGAATTCATTGAGAGTAAAATTCTAATATACTAAATAAATTTTCAATTATGGATGGTGTAAAAATACCATTCATAATGCTACATTTAATGGCAGAGATAATGACAATAAAAATTTGAAAGTGGGCTTGCTGGTGAGAAGCCCCCTGGAGAAAGTGACCAGTTATGAGCTTTCTCAGGGATGGTGGCTGTCATCTCCATCACCATCCTGAAGGCTGCTCTTACTCTTAATTGGTTCTGTGAGGATTCTTTTATACACATGGTAAATCCAACCATCTTTCTAGTTTTGATGATTTTTTAAAAAAATTATTTATTTAATTTATTTACTTAAGAAAGAGAACAGGGAGGAGCAGAGGCAGAGGGAGAAGCAGGCTCCTTGCTGAGCAAGGAGCCCGATGTGGGACTCTGTCCCAGGACCCTGGGATCATGACCTGAGTGGAAGACAGATACTTAACCAACTGAGCCACCCAGGTGCCTTGATTTGTTTGTTTTTATCAGTGTGAAGAAAATAGCCTGGTATTTGCAATCATGGGATCTGAGTTCAATGCCAGGACAGTCTGGCTGTGTGATGATGGACAAGTTACTTTCTCTCCTAGGCCTCGTTCCCTAAATGGGTATAATAATAGTACTGCTCTTCTGAGGATTAAATGAGATTGCAACTGTGCTTTGTAAGTATAATATGCTACACAAAAGATTGTTGTAGTTATGTGTTAATATAATGCTGAAAACACCTACTAGGAAGTACTTTTGAATGTGTTTTCTTATAGAGAAGCATGGATGAAATTTTCTTTAATGATGGTTATAAGCATGAATAGAGACTAGGGCAATAACATTTAACATCTTATGTTGATTAAAACAAGTGAAACTTAAATGTGAAAATAATCAGGATAGCAAAGATATCAAGCAGTGATGGGGCACACTGACTCTGTACAGTAACTCTGAACCATGGGAAACAAGTAAATCTATTCTTATTTTCCGGGTTGAGCTCTATGCCCTGGGGTTGAGAGGAAGGAGGAAATTACCTGAATGAAGTGGGAGATGTGAAGCAAAGGCAGGAGGTGTTGGGAGCTGATGTCTCTCAGTTTGACCTATATGGGGCTGGTCTATACCGAGGGGAACAGCCCACACTCTGTGATGGACTGAATCTTTGGGCAATCTGGTGGAGTCTCTCTCTCTCTTGCCCAAATGAGTACAAAATAGTCTCTTTCACAGCCTGAAGAGGACAGGTTGTTGTTGTTGTTGTTTTTTAAATAAATATAGAAACTCCATCTTTATTGGCTGTACAAACATCTCTGGGCTGTACACAGGATAACTCTTATTGTTGAAAGTTGAAAATAAAATGGTTGCGTTGCAGTTTTACTCCATGCCTGGGCTCCAGCTCTAGAGATTCTGAATCAATTAGTCTAGGATGAAACTATGTATTAGAATTTTTGAAAGCTCCCCAGGTGATCCTATATGGGGCTAAGATTGAAAATCACTGCTCTAAAAATTCATTAACCCAGCAGTAAGCATTGGCTTAGGTCTTTTCATTTTGAGTTTTGCAACTCAGATGTTACTTAATACATGATGCAAATATCTGTAGAATCTTCTTCAATGATCTTAACCAAATATTTCCAAAACCAATTTCATTAAGAACAATCCTATAGAGGGAAAAGGAGTCATTTAGTGAGTATAGAATGTGCCTAAATTATGGAAAACAGTAGAAGCTCTTACCTTATTATAGTGAATACGATGAGGATGTTGCCAACCAGCCCCATTGAACAGATAATCCCAATCATAGAAGGGAGGATGATTGTATCTACAATGCTGAGGGTTTGATAAGCAAACTCTTTATTGCAGGATTTGTTCAAAAGTTCAGCAGAGGTGTTCCAACAGGATGAGGGCAGTGAATTCATTGTTCATGAACTTCCAGTGGTTCAAGCTGTGAAGGGATAAGAAGTGGTTTATTTAATGAATTTTTGAGGCAGTTCCATGAACATAATATTTCTTTAACGTAATTGAAAAAACTATTTATTGCGGCCTTCTCTGCACCAAGAATCCATGCAACATAAGATTCCAGGTGATGAATATGACTACTCCCTGTCCATAATGTCCTCACAGATTATCGAAGGGGATATGTAAACAGCAAATTAGAGAACAGTGTACTGTGATAAATATACATTTATCATCACACCTTATTGTAGTACATTCTTTGAACATGCTGATATTTACTCAGTATATGCTGGTACTGGTTGTTTACAGCTGATATCTGTTCTTATTGTTTCTGTGTGTCTACCTGTACTGACTAGTACCCCTGCAATACTTAGGTTGTTAAATATATCCTCTCTACAACAAAGTGCATGGGGACACCAACTCTGATTATTTGAGAATAGAATGCAATAAGACTTCCTGAGATGATTCCTGGACTATCTTAAAGGATGAATAAGAGTTAGCTCAGTAGGGGTGCCTGGGTAGCTCAGTTGGTTGAATGTCTGACTCTGGATTTCGGCTCAGGTCATGAGATTGAGCCCTGTGTTGGACCCTGTGCTGGGTGTGGAATCTGCTTAAGATTTTCTCTCTTCCTCTCCCTTGTGCCCACCTCCTCTCAAAAAAAAAAAAAAAGAAAGAAAGAAATGGATACATTTTTAAAAAAAGAGCTCAGTAAAGGACAACGCAGGAAGGAAAAGTGTTATAGCTAGGGGGGTACCACATACAAAGTATAATTATGGCACAGGAAAAAATGAGCTAAAATACAAGTAAAGAAACAAAACCAAATAGATCTGAAAAATTATTTGCTTGACAAAGACACTTAAAAGTGCCATCTAAGTCTTGTTTCTGGTAATGGTAAATTGGGTAACCCAGATTAACCCTCCCACTGAAAACAATAAAATTTGCTGGACAAAAGTTCATATGTATATGTTTGAATATGTGCATGTTTGTGTATACAGCAGTTCAAAAATATTCAAGATCTGAAAAGTTACTGGGACCTCCCTGACCAGTGTTTGGATGAGATCTTGTAACTGGGAGGTAAGCAGAACATTAAAGCACCAAGGCTATCTTTATCCAGAAGGCACTTATTGCTGCCACAGCCATTTGAGCTCTGCGTCCAGGTCTGTAATCATGTCCAGAGAGAAGTCAAGGCCCACAGCCTACTAAAGTGGAAAATTTTGCAGGAGAACCCTTCCTCTGAGCTGGAGCCCCAGATGTTACATCCTCAGGTATGGATGAATTGGATTTAGATTTTTCTCTCCTACCTCTGCAGCCATTGGGAACTGCTCAGATGGCTGCCTTGCTATCCTTGGAATGGAGAAGAAAATGGATCTCTGGGGTTGTGGCTTCCAGAGACCTTTCCTTAGGAGGGTCCAGAAGAATCCTCTCTCAGATTTCACCCTGAGTAGGCAAAGCCTAATTAGACCAGGGACACTCAAGACTTGAATTTAGCCTGATATGGTTCAGGAGTGTGAAGCCTCTAGGTACCAGGCAGATACAAATGTAAAACCTTTTTGAAGGGGAAAGCAGTTATCCCAAGGCCCCAGGGAACTCTCAAAATATTTTTTGAGGTTAATGGCCAGCAAGCAGTCAAAGATATAAGCATTGTTTATATACTGCTTGAAATGTATTAGACTTAAAAGTAAGACCCCAAATTGTAAAACCACAAGAAGAAAATGTAGGGAAAAAGCTCCTCAACACTGGCCTTGACAACAGGTTTTTGGAAATGTTTCCAGAAGTGCAAGGAACAAGAGCAAAAATAAGTAAGTGAGACTACATCAAACTAACAAGCTTCTGAACAGCAAAAGAAACAGTCAGCAAAATGAAAGGGCACCGTATGGAATGATAGAAACTATTTGCAACATTCCATCTGATAAGCGGTTTTTATCAAAAATATATAAGGAACTCATACAACCGAATAGTAAAATACAAAGAGTACAATTAAAAAATGGACAAAAGATTTGAATAGACATCTTTCCAAAGAAGACATACAAATGGCCAACAAGCACATGAAAAGATGCTCAACATCACTAATCATCAGGGAAATGCAAATTAAAACCACAATGAGATCACCTCATACCTGTTAAAATGGCTAAAATAAAAAAGACAAGAAATAACAAGTGTAGGCGAGGATGTGGAGGAAAGGGAATTTTTTGCACTATCGGAAAAATATAAATTAGTATAGCAACTATGGGAAACGATATGGAGTTTCCTCAATGCATGAGAAAAAGAATTACCATAAGATCCCGCCATCACAATCCTGGGTATATATCTGAAGGAAAGGACATCAGTATCTCAAAGAGATATCTGTATTCTCATGTTCATGGTAGGATTATTTACAATTGCCAAGACATGGAAACAGCCTAATGGATGAATGAATAAAGAAAACATCACACGCACACACATGCCACACACACAGAGGAATATTATTCAGCCATGAAAAAGAAGGAAATCCTGCCTTTTGGGACAACATGGACAGAATTTGAGAGTATTATGCTAAGTGAAATAAGTCAGACAGAGGAAGACAAATACTGTCTGTTCTCATTTTATATATGGAATCTGAAAAAGCTAAAGTCATAGAAATAGAGAGAATGGAGGCCAAAGGTAGTAGAAAGGGGAAATGGGGAGTTGCTGTTCAACGGGTATAAAGTTTAATTGTGAAAGATGAAAAAGTTCTAGAGATCTGCTGTATAACATTATGCTTATCATTCAACACTAGTTCACTTAAAAATTTGTTAAGAGGATTGATAACTCAATAATAAAAAAGGTATGTGAAAGGACAAAATGGATGTTTGAGAAATGGGGCAGAGTGACTATTTCATGCTCTAGATGGAATATTTCAGTCCGTAGCCTATTGGTAAAATATGTTCACAAAAAATAAAAGGTAACATGGAAAGTAGAAAAAAAGATATTATTAAGATAGCAAAAAGGCAAGCCTCACAGGATATTTCTAAGACATATAGCCGAGAAAAGGCTCTTGTTCAGAATATATAAAATATATATATAAACCAATACGAAAAATATAGACAGCTCAACAGAAAAATGCCCATAGACTTCAATAGGCATCTACAAAACAGCTTTCCAATGGTCAATAAACATTTTGTAAGGTATTCAATATCATTGGTGATAAGGAAAAGGCAAATCAAAACCACAATGGGATATCTATACATACCTATCAGGTTGGTAAAAACTTTCAAGTCTGAGAATTCCAAGTGTTGGTGAGGATATGCAGCCACAGAAACAACCCCCACTGGTAGGAATATAAATTGATAAACCGCTGTGGCAAACAAGGAGGCATTATTTATTATAGTTGAATATATACATATTATTCCATGACTCAGAGATTTCCCTTGAGATGGGATATACCTAGAGACACGTTTATAGGTACCAGGATGAGTGCTCCCGCGTGTTCATAGAAATATTTGGTTTAAATATCTTAAACTGAAAATAGTTAAAATGCCCATTAACAGTGGGATGGATAAATCAGTTGTGATATACTCACACAATGAAATGCTTCACAGTACTAGAGGGAACGGACTACAAGTACACACAATAGCATGGATGACTCTATTGACTTAAGGTTAGGCAAAAGCAACAATTCATATAGCATGATTCCATTTACACAGAATTTAAAAACACAGGCAAAACCAATCTATATACTTAGGGATAGATATAATAATGGTAAAGATATAAAGAAAAGCAAAGGAGTGATAATTGGAAAAGTCAGATTAATGGGAAGGTTTTACGTATGGCTCTGCAGGTTATATTAACAGTAAAAATAGCTTCTAAAATGCAGTCTGATATCTAACCATATGGCTTCAAGGCAATAATCTGAATCTCTGTTCTTTCTTCTTTATTAACACTTACCTTATGCTTAATTTTCCTGCTTTACCTCTGTGTTCTTTTATTTTTCTATCTTGTTATTTCAACCATTAAAAATCAGCTAATATAAATGTTAACTTTGATTACGTTTCTGTTATGCTGAAATTTGATGTCAAAACAAAAGAAATTTTGCAAAAGAGCCATTTTCAAGTGAAACAGTTTTATATGACTGACTGACTGAACTCATTGAATAATCTCACACAGAGAAACATATTCACAGTCAGGCACCTCATGTTGTTTTAAAAGCAACAAATGTGGCTATTTGTAAAAGCCAAGATAACTAATTTATTTCAGTTTTCATTCTGTTATTTAGATCATGAAAAACCAATGCTTAAGAAAGATTTTGGGGGGCACACAAAAATCTAGTGTTTAACAGGTGAAAATGAACTTTTACAACAATTGTTTTTAAGTATTTCCACAAGTTCAATAAAGGAAATGTGGTTTACATGTTCAAAATAATAGGTTTGGGGAACATATATGCATTTTTGGAAATGATTTAAACTTAAGACGTGGGTAAACATTTTCCAATGAATTATGTATAGCAATATCTATTATCTCCCAAATCATTTATGTATTTAATTATCTCTTCTCCAAATATAATCTACAGGCATATGACTCCCCAAGTTTTAGCCAACAGTCATGCTAATAAGTATGTTTCTAAGACTAAGGGCCTCATGTCTAAGATTTGGGAGTATAATTGATATGGCTATGTGTTATTTTTTTTAACATTTAATAAAAAAAAAATTGCAGTCAGAAGGCTCACCTGTGATCGACAACTCCTGGGCTATTAAAAATCTCAGCCCAAATCCCTTCAGCCTCACCTTTCCATCTCTCTGTACCTCTTCCTTTATTTATCCCGGTTCTCAAGTTCTCTGAGGAAGATAGGAATGTCAGAGAGTGAGAAAAGAAGTTATCTGTAAAAGAATACTATGTGTGGAAAGAACCCTGAAAGTAAACTGTAACCTTTAATCTAAAACCTTTGCTCATGTCACTAAAAACCTGACAAGGTGAAGAGCCCTGTTACTTTGGCGGTTAGTGTTTTTCTTTCAATGTCAACCAAAACCTTTGTGTAGCATCTTCTGTAAATGTTGGAATTCAAATTGCTGAATCTGTAAAAATTCTATACAATTAAAATTTTATGAATCCTTCTATCATATTTATAAGGGATTTCTTGCTTTACCAATTCACCTAATTTCAAATTTGAGAAATGCCTCAATTGAATAATAAGCCCCTGTCAAGGAAAATGACCTTCTTGTCCTTTACCTTGTTAGCGGTGGCAGGCAGTGGCCTGCTTTCCCTCTAGGTATATGAACATGAGAAAACTAAACATGAAAAGCTACTGACCGACAATATTTGGTGCTTCATCAGGCTCAGCAAGTACCATATTCTCGTCTTTTCTTATCCCTATCTCTCATCCTTATGCCATATTCTTATCGAATCCTGAATAGAAAACTGCTCATTAGTTAAATATACAAAAATGAAATATTAATTCACTGATGGTTGGTAAATATTAGCTGTTGAAAGAGTTTAAAGCATTATTTATTTAAATTATGTTCATATTTTAAATATTGTTAATATGGACTCAGAAGCTTTTTTTTTTTTTTTGAATCTTTTAGACAGAGAATCTCTCAATTCTTAAGTAAGATTTCATTATATCTAAGGGCTATTTTCATCCAGGACAAGTCCCTCTAATTTTATCATGAAAGCCAGTGCTTTCTCTGACTGACTTAGTTTGCTTAGTGTTAAAACTCTAGCTCCATCCACATTGTTGCAAATGGCAAAATTTCATTCTTTTTTATGGCTGAGTAATATTTCTTTGTATATATATGTATACATATATATACACACACCACATCTTCTTTATCCATTCATCAGTTGATGGACATTTGGGCTCTTTCCATAATTTGGCTGTTGTAGGTAATGTTGTTATAAACATCAGGGTGCATTTCACTCATCTGTGGAATTTAAGAAATAAAGCAAATGATCATAGGGGGAAGAAAAGAGAGGCAAAGCAAGAAACAGACTCTTCACTCTAGAGGACGAACTGATGGTTACCAGAGGGGAGGGGGAGGGAGGATCAATAAAGTAGGTGATGGGGATGAAGAAGAGCACTTGTGATGAGCACCAGTGTTGTACCTAAGTATTGAATCACTAAAATGTACACCTGAATGTAACATTACATTATATGTTAACCAACTGGAATTTAAATAAAAATTTAAAAAAATGAAAAAGGGAACCCAGTACTTAAATAACATTAACTTCAGGACACCTGGGTGGCTCAGTTGGTTAAGCGTCTGACTCTCGATATTGGCTCAGGTCATGATTTCAGGGTCCTGAGATTGAGCCTCTGCATCGGGCTCTGCACTGGCATGGAGCCTGCTTAAGATTCTCTCTCCCTCTCCCTCTGACTCCCCGCCCCGCCACGTGCTTGCATTCTCTCTCTCTCAAAAGAAATAACAATAAAATTTTTAAAAAGATTAACTTAATAAATACTCCTTTGCAGAAAACTATCTGTATTGTCTCTATCTGTTCTCATGTGGTACCTCGAGGGTAAATCCATCCTCCCAGGTATTAAATGAAAGTAATTTCCCCTTGAAACATCTAGGTGTAAAACTCTTTCTCATTTATTAAATTGCAAGTTGTGACATTTATGTGAAATATAACTCCAGAAATCTGGGCCTAAATAGTTGAAGACATCTTTTGTAGGAAGATTTTCTTCTTAAAAAAAAAAGAGGGGGGGTGAAATTTATGCTTGTGAGGTTGGTGTTGAGAGAAGACTGACAGTGTCAGTTTAATATATTCTGATTCACATTGTTCGTCTATGTACACTGACATCTTCATACATACACAATTTATTCATGATGACTAGGACAAGCAAAAGGAGGAATGGATATGAAGGAAATTAGATTTTTTTTTTTTAAGAAAAAGAGAGAGTGTTAAGAAGTCTGAAAAGTGATAGGAAAACGTACATGGCAAAGAAGAGCATGATGTAGAGAATAAATCAAAAGAACAGATGATGAGTTTACGTACATTGCAGTGATATTTCACATAATTTTGATTATTTTAAAAAATGAATCCTAAAATAATAATCCTCAACTATATTTCAATGAACATAATCATGTTGATGGGATTAAGTGAATCTGATGGGCCAGCTTTATGGCTGTTTGTCTTGTTACTTCTTTCAGGTTAAATATCAGAAAAAAAATTATATGGGAAAAAGTTCTGCTGCTAATAACTAGAAAAATCAATAAGGATGTTTTAATAGCCATAAAGCACAAAATATAACACTTACATTTACCTATTATACCCCTGCCCTTCCCCCTACACACCTACAGGTCCAAGTTGTATAGATTTGCTTTCTAAGTTATGGCCCAACTCATCGGGATTCTTTATTTTTCACCTAATTCACCTATCTCCTTCCATTCTATTAAAACCTCTCTTTGGAGAATCTCTATTTTATTTGAATTTTTTTGAAGATTTATTTATTTATTTTAGAGAGAGAGAGAAAAAGAGTGTGAATGGGATAGGGGCAGAGGGAGAGGGAGAGAGAATTCTCAAGCAGACTCCCTGCTAAGCAAGGAGGCTATTGCAGGGCTCAGTTCCAGGACCCTGAGATCATGACCTGAACAGAAATCAAGAGCTTAACTGACTGAGCCACCTGGGTGTCCCAGGGAATCTCTATTTTAATTAACTCCAGGCATGCTCTATGTCATGTCACTTACCCATTCATCAAACTTTATGATGTCTATAGCAAAGAACAAGATCAATAAGATTTCCACCTCCTGGAATTATTCTAATATATAAGGGTT
Source organism: Callorhinus ursinus (assembly GCF_003265705.2). NCBI lineage: Eukaryota > Metazoa > Chordata > Mammalia > Carnivora > Otariidae > Callorhinus > Callorhinus ursinus. The sequence goes on from NW_027397068.1 coordinate 20,591,872, forward strand.
TATGCTTTATAAAAATGTACTGAATTCTGCCACTTGCTATCTGTAACTTTGGTTAAGTAATTTCTTTAAGTCTAAGTCCACCCCTGGTAAAACAGTAGTCATAACAGTACCTATCACAAAGTATGGTTGTGATGATTAATGTGATCATATGAAAAAGTGCTGAGCACAATGTGTTCTAGTTAAGTGTTCAATTAAACTAGTCATCATCATCATCATCAAATGTAATAGAGCCTCCCTATGAGGATCCTTGAGGATGGGGACAGAGTGACAAGAGTTGTAGGAGGGGGAGCTGTGAACCAAGGCAGCGCTGAGGTTAAGGATCTACTTTTTTTTTTTTTTTTTTTGAAGAGAGAGAGAGAGCAAGATAATGACAGTGGGGTGGGGAGAGAGAGAGAGAGAGAATCTTAAGCAGGCTCCACACCCAGTGCAGAGCCCAAACCAGGGCTCAATTTCAGACCCCGAGATCATGACCTGAACCGAAATCAAGAGTTGGACGCTTAACTGACTGGGCCACCCAGGTGCCCCAAGGCTCCACTATTTGTTTATTTATTTATTTATTTATTTATTTAAAAGATTTTATTTCTTTATTTGACAGAGGGAGAGCACAAGCAGGGGGAGCAGCAGAGGGAGAGGGAGAAGCAGACTCCCCACTGAGCAGAGAGCCCAATGTGGGGCTTGATCCCAGGACCCTGGGATTATGATCTGAGTCGAGGGCAGCCCCTTAACTGACTGAGCCAACCAGGTGCTCCTCCACTTTTTAAACTTTAATCCACAGTGAGTGGCTTTAGAAACTGTTAAAAGGTATAAACTGAGGCACATTAAAATGTTTTTCAAGAGTTTATTTGAGCAGACATCGATTGGAATCAAGTAACATCAAACTGAAAGTGGTTAAAAGCGCCCCACCGACAGGGGCAAGGGGAAAGGTTTTTATAGAGAAGATGCAGAAGCAATGCAAGAAAGTTATTTGATTGGCTGTAGCTTATGGTTGTCTCACTTGGGAAAGCCGCTATGACTGGTTGTTCTGAAGTGTTATTTTCTTGGATTCAAGTGCATTGACTTCAGCTTAGGGTTTGCTTTTATTACATAAGCTACGAAGGCATTAGGACCACCTCAGTCGAATGGCCTCCTTACTTAATCACTTTAACAAAACATAGTATCAGTTTTTTTTTTACATTTTTTTATTTTATTATGTTATGTTAATCACATAGTATCAGTTTTTAGCTCAAAACACTTCAGACAGTAAAGAGAACCAGAAGAAAAGGGATCACTCCCATGACCCTGTCTCTATCTATTGATTGTCTAGACAGCAGCTACAATGACCTGATCTAAGCATGGGAAATCAGGCTTTGGTCACCTCTCACAGCTAGAAAGAAAATCTTCTAGGGGTTACTCTCACTTCTCAGCTTCCCATATATCTCTAAGTGACAAGGAGAATCTGGAGAGAAGGGACTAACAGAGTTTATCCTAATGAAGATTATACCATGAGTTGGTGATGATGATGAACAAATATGGCCAGATTGGCTGGGAGTGTGTTTTGAACATACACACCACTTCCTTTCTACCTGTCACCTGTCTCCTTTGAGTAAGTAGTAGCTTAACACTGTAATCAATGCAGCCTAACCCATCGAACTTTATGGTCCCCCTTGATTGATACAAAGGCATTTCACTTTTTACCTCAAACATTCACACCACCCTTCATTTGGATTCTTTTCCCAACTAACCAGAAAGAAGGTTCTCTTCACTGGAATGATGAAGGAATTGGATCTCACATCTAGTGGTGGGTATGCAGACGGTTAGGAACCGATGCAGATTTGTGGGTCCTTTAGCTTATTCAATGGGGAGGGGTGCTGTTTAAGTAAACACAAAGTTACAAATACACATTTCAGTGCAGATGTTTCTTTAGAATGAGAAAAGACAGGACACACTACAAATTTTAAAAAGCTAAAAATACTCTAAACACAAAATCCAGGAAAGTATCATAATATTTTTATTAATTGCCTAACAAATACCTTTCTCCTACATGTTTTGGTTGCATAATCTTTAATTATCTCTACAAATGACAATGATTGTAAAATATCATCTCTGTCACAGTTTGGAATCTATAGCCTTAGGAAACTGTGATTTTACACAAGTCTCAACCTTTTTTTTTCCTTTTTTTAAGATTTTATTTATTTGAGAGAGAGAGTGGGGGGACGAGTAAAGGGAGAGGGATAAGCAGACTCGGCGTAGAGCGTAGAGCCTGATGCGGGGCTCGAACCCACCACCCTGAGATCGTGACCTGAGCCGAAATCAGGAGTCGGACACTTAACCAACTGAGCCACCCAGGGGCTTCGGCTAACTGTGTGATTTTGCACAAGTCTCAACCTTTTAATGTCTGAGTTTTTTTTTTAGCCTAAGTAAAAACCGCTTATAGTCTGGTGGACACCAATTCTGCATGGGTTTGGGGCAACTGTGGTTGGCACCATTGCTCTAGGAGCTGAAGCCACTGGTGGGGATGAATGGTGTGAAGGAGCCTGGTTGCTGTAGGCACTGCTTGTGTAGCCAGGCTCCTCCACAGCTCAGTCCTTCAAACCCCCAGCTGCCCATGCTATTGTTCCGAAATGCTGCCTTAGGTCAGGCTGCTGCGGGCTGGCCAAGCTGCCATCTTTCATGAAGCTTCACCTGTAGCTTTTTGACACCTTTCCCCAGCTATCTCATGTTTATTGATGAACCTAGGGTCTTTGAGCCCCTGGGTCCTGCCTCAGCTCACTTTCTGGTAGCTGCTTCTGTATGAGCACCTTTCAGCCTCTGCGTCTGGACTGCTCAGGCCTTGCTAAGGTGAGGAGCGCTGGCTGGAAGCCGAGACCTGCTGCTCACATTTGTTTTAGTTTAAGGGATTTGCCTCCTTCACTAGAGTTCTTGCCTCATACACTTGCTGGCCCCTTGCCACACACATTTCTTTGTCAGCTACTCACACATTCCACATCAAAAGTGATCTTAGGCTTAGAGAGACCATGATGCTAATACCTACCTGACTTACTGATTTTGTTTTAAGTTTAATTTCACTTTTATTATGAAGTTATATTAGTAAATTTGGTTTGATATAAGTAAATGCTTAACTTTTGGTAAGTGATTACGGTCTGGGATATAGTCTGACGTGTTACCCCACTCATTCATGAATCACTCTCAAAATGTGTGAATAAAAATGAGTCTTCCTCTGCCCAAGCATTATCTAACATTTTAATTAGCACGTTCAAAATCTCCTTTGACCTTGAACTGTATTAGCTGGAAGGGAATGTTCTTTGCAGATTACCAAACTGGTTAGAGTCCAGACTCTCACATTCTAGGCCTCCTTTTTCTAAACTCTTCAGATTCTTTGGAAAACACCAGCTTATCATTTTGTGAGAGAAGGTTTTTTTTTTTTTTTAAACAATAGTTGGAAATAAAGTTTGAAGGAAATATACTCTTTGCTTAGGAAGAACAGAGTATCCATGAGATTTTTCACAGGAGTTGTGGTATCAGCCAGAGTAGGGCTGTGTCAATACTTTCATTGATCCTAGATAGTTTTGCTTTCATAAGCCCCTTCCTCCATAAAAACTTAAACATTATATCTTATAATTGCATTGGTATAAATACAGATATGATCCAGGTTGGATTCTATTTATTTTTCCCTTTTGAATTTAGAAAAAATTAAAACATTTTTATTGGCCTCTACAAATTTTGTGGGCCCTAGGGCTTTGTGGCTTCTGTGCCTAATGGGTAAATCAATTTTGCTTATCTTATGTTAAAAAAATACAACAAAGTGTCGACTTAGAAACTCAAAAGGTCATGCTGTTCCCTCAGCTTTGAGTGAAGACGACTCACTTGCTTAGAAACAAGGCTATTATTACCAGTCAGTGGAACCACGGTGAAGTTTTCTAGATGATGAGGGTACTTTATCATGCTAACATTCAGTCTTGGGCCATATTATGTTTATTTCTGGAAATAAATATAAACTGAATGTAAGTGCTTCTAATGTGTGGTAAACTCAATAATTATACCCACAAATTGGGTAGGCAAGAAAAAACACACTCCAAGAATCAGCTTCAGCGGAGAGTCTAGTGTTAGGTGGCAAAGGCATGGAGAAATGTGAAGGAAGAAAGTACAACTGAACAGCCCGTCGGGGGGTGGGGGGCACACCCAAAGACAGCCTTTCAGCAGCCCGAGGAAGATGCCCCTCCACTAATGCTTGATGATGCTTGAAACTAATTTAACTGAGAATGTCCACTTTCGTATCTATAGTGCAAATATTGCTTATAATGTGTACACCCCTGAGAAAATGAAGTATTGTACTAAATGCGTGATACAGAATTAAGGATTGCCATCTGAACTTTCTCAGAAAACAGCCTGCATTAAGGGGGAATGTCCCGGTTTTGCCTAGCTTTTGGAATCTGGAAGAGGCGATGGGAATTCAAGACAGTTCTTTAGAAGTATAGGTCATCCGTTGGCCTACAGCATGTTGGGGGTGGGGTGGGGGGGTACAGATAAAGGAGGTCAGGTACCCTTCTTAATAACTTGTACTATAATCAGAGTGAGAGGGCCGTGGACTTTCTGAAGCAGTGCTGGGGAGTCCTGTTCTTCTGGTGTTGGCTGGAGTGTGGGCAGGGAGGGAATGGGGAGAGGAGAAGGTGCCATGGCTAGAATTGGGCCACGAGAACCAACAGTGCTCCTGCTACAATTCTGCAGGTCGTGCACTGCTCAAGGGTGCCACCTCTAAGGGAGGGTGGTTTATTTACTTTGTAGACATCATAGGTTTATATATTTATTAAAACAGTTTCCTGGCTGATGGTAGTAGAGTACTTTGTTTTAATAAAATTGGCATATTTTGTCCATTTTCTGACAGATGGAAATCAAGTGTCTTGGGAAGGAGGGGGTCTCTAAATTGCAGAAAGGCACATTTAGGCTCGTAGCCCTGTACCCCTTCACGAAGTTCCTCAGCCTGAAAGAATTCCTGCATTTTGCCCTTATTGAGGGCAGGACTCATGTTTTTTTCCATCATTTTCTCCTATCACATAATATAGCACAGTTTACCTATGAAATTGTACTTTCCCCAAAACCAAGGTAGCCACTGGCCACATGTGACTCCTGAGCACTTGAAATATGGCTTGTTTGAACTGAGATGTGCTATTGTCAAATACACTGAATTTTTAAGACAAAGTGTGAAAAAATAGAAAATAGCTCCTCAATAACTAGTTCATAGCCATTATATATGGAAATGATAATTTTTTATACAATGGGTTAACTAAAGTATATTATTGTAAAATATTTTATTAAAATTAATTTCACCTGTTTCTTTTTACTTTTTAAATGTGGCTACTAGAAAACTTAAAGTTACAGATGTGGCTTGCATTGGTGGCTCCTATTTCTGCTAAACAGAGCTCGGCCTTAGAAAGCCGACTAGAAAAAAATCCTTGACAATAATTTATACAATAATCATTTATATTATCACCAGTTTAATACCCTTTAGTCAATATAATTCTGATCTACTTCATATTATCTCTAAGAATGATATGAGGCATAATCTTAAATAGGGTTAAAGAAAATTTCTGAAAAATGTATGTTTCTTCATGGTGAAGACATTAAGTTGAAAAGAAAAAATAATTTTTTTATGGCTTGGCCCTTTGCCCAGATGATCTGCAAGTTTTTATTTGGAGAAGAATGCTGTTTGTTCCTGAAAATCGCTAGCATTATTTAAGTAGCCTCATATGAACATAGTGACTCATGTTTGGGACAGATTTTTGTTAAATTTGATCATTTCAATTTATTACTGTTTATGGTTTTACCGTTTTATTATTTTGTAATAGTTTATTGTTTTGTAGTTTATCTATAAAGTAATGAGAAAGTAAGCATTCTAAAAGCACACTAGCAAGCTTTACTCAAACAACTAGGGACCTTTGTTAAATACAATTTCTAGATATATGACTTTTCCTCAGCACCACAGACTCTCCTTTGGGCATGAGTGAGATGGACCAAAGGAAGGGCAATATACTCTATTGAATCTGGACTTTTCTCATGCTTACCTGGGAGCATCTGGTTGCCCGGTCAGGTCAGGGCAGGCTGAGATTGAAGCTGCTTTTGTATGGGTGTGTGTGTGTGTGTGTGTGTGTGTGTGTGTGTGTGTGTGTGTGTGATAGAGAGAGAGAGAGAGAGAGAGAGATTAAGAGAGAGGAAGAGAAAGAGAACTTTCTGATATAATCTTTCTAAGGACTAGACATTACTGCCAATAAAACACCATCTATATTGGGATTTTCGGGGTTGAATCAAACCCTGGTTGTCCTAAAAAGTGAGAGTGAGATATATAACAGCAATGACAATATGGAAGAATCCTGTATTCTGTCAATATCCAGTGGTCCACCTACAGGTACGGCTCACATAAAACTAATTTCCAAAACATCAAAGAGAAGATATATTCATTCAGATGGTACAATCCCAGAAGGGATGCATGAACAATTTAGTACTCATTTCTGCTGCAGGTTTTATGATAAAAAGTTATTATGTATTTGAGTAGATGTCAAGATGGTGCTGTGAATTTAACAAAAGAAACCCTTAGATAATTTACACTTCTTTCAAATAGGTCAAATGCTCATAAAATGAGACATTTTTAGTTTGACAATCAGAAATCTACTACAGTAAAAAAACAAGGGTCTTCCTAACTGCTAATCCTTAACTTGGTCATCAAAGGTAATTTGATTCATCTGCTTGTTTATTTTTATTATTATTATTATTTTAAAGATTTTATTTATTTATTTGACAGACAGAGACACAGCAAGAGAGGAAACACAAGCAGGGGGAGTGGGAGAGGGAGAAGCAGGCTTCCCTGCGGAGCAGGGAGCCCACTGCGAGGCTCCATCCCAGGACCCTGGGATCATGACCTGAGCCGAAGGCAGACGCTTAACGACTGAGCTACCCAGGCGCCCCTATTATTATTTTTAATTCAAAAGTACAGACTGTTCTAAGCTGTGGTCCAAATAAAGTGTTACCAATTCATATATCTATCACTTACTATTCTATACTGAAGACAAAAAACAAAGATGTTTTATTTAATAGTGAAGAAATAACTGGGGCGCCTGGGTGGCTCAGTCAGTTGAGTGTCTGACTCTTGATTTCGGCCTAGATCACGGTCTCAGGATAGTGGGATCGAGCCCTGTGCTGAGCTCCGCGCTCAGCGGGGAGTCTCCTTGAGATTCTTTCCCTCTGCCCTTCTCCCCCCCACTCCCGCCTTGTGCTCTCTCGCTTTCAAATAAATAAATAAATAAATAAAATATTAAAAAAATAATCATGGGCACCTAACCTCCCCATTTCAGGCACCTGGGCCTGTATCCTGGGAAAAAAAAGTTGCTGAAAATCTGCTAGCTTTATTTAAGTAGTCTCGTGTGAACATAGCACCTTTTTAAAAATTTTTTTTTGGGTCGACACATTTGATTTTCATCCCAGGCTTTTTAGGACATGACCCTCTCTCTCTTGAGTGAATTGAATGGTGCCCCATGATAAGGAGTGCTTATGGGAAAGAATGCTTAGTATGAACCCAGCCATAGCCTAGGAAACATTCCTGAAGCCACTGAAATATTAAAATAATGTCACAAAAGACAAGAGGACTTAGAGGCTTGTCTCACGATTAAGAGTGTAAGCTCTGGATCCTGAGTGCCTGAGATTGAATCCCGGCTCTGACACTGTCTGTGACCTTGGGCAGGTCATTTCACTTTTCTATGCCTTAGAATCTTCATCTGTAAATTGGAGAATAATAATAGTACCTACCTCCTAAGGTTGTTTTGAGAATTGAATGAAATAATGCATTTAAAGCCCTATGCCAGATGTAGAGTAAGTATTCATAAATATTAGTTAATAATTTAATTCTCCTCATGGTTCTATGCCCATAGCCTTTAAAGTATTGGTGCAGAAAATGAAACTGATAACTATTAGTTTATTTAATACATTTCCTAAGCGTCTTAGCTCACTGAATTTCCAATGATAGAAATATATCTGTTGATATAAATGGCCCACTCTTTTCCCCAAACTTTGTGCTTTTGCCTTCCTTTTATGGCACCTTCTCTGCCTCCTCTCTCACTCAAACTTGCCACCTCCCCCATGAGTACCCTGTGTTGCTTTAAGATCTCAGAGGGCCGGGTGCTTGGTAGGCACAGTCCATTAAGTGTCTCACTTTTGGTTTTGGCTCAGGTCATGATCTCAGGGTCATCAGATCAAGCCCTGTGTCAGGTTCCACACTCAGCGTGGAGCCCGCTTGAGGTTCTCTCTCCCTCTCCCTTGTGTTCTTTCTCTCTCTCTCTCTAAAATAAATAAATCTTAAAAGAAAGATTTCAGAGGGCAAAAAAAGGACTCGTCAATTAAATAAGTGTTTGTAGATGGAAAGGGGCACTTCTCCTACCCCATCTCCATATTCTATAATTCCTTCTCCTGTGTATCTGGGAGATTGCTGTGGAAAGAAGGGACCTGTAAAGGAGGTTTTGTAGATGTTCTATTTACTAGAGTTGAGATAAAAATGATTGGTATTTTTCTGCTAAACACTTCCCTGCAGAGGTAAGAGTTTCAAGAACAAAGAAGAGGGTGGCCATAAAGAAAAGACATTCTAATCCTGGGCATCAGCTTGTGACCAGAGCTGTTTTCCTCAAAAGTGGGGTCTGGCCTCTGGGAAAATCCTCGTCCTCAAAGGGGACCTGGCCAAAGAAGTGTGGGTATAAGACTGGGGACGCTGGGGCTGCATCCAGATTCTACCTTGCCAGGACTGAGAAGTGGGCAAATTACTCAACCTCTTGTAACTTCAGTTTCCTACCCATTTAATGAGAATAATAGAGCCCATCTCCTAAGGCTGTTTTGAGGAAATGAGATGGTATAGGGGGAGTACCTGGCACACAGTAAGTGTAAAATAAGTGCTGGTGATTGCTGTAGTTACTGTTAATTTTCTATCTACACCTTTGCTCGTGTTCTCTCTGCATGAAAGTACCTGTCCCTCCTTGATGATGTGGAGAACACCTCTTTTTAGGAATGCCTCACCTTCTTGGAGAAGTAGCCTCCATTTTTTTTTCCAGGATCGTGAGTCTCGCTTGCCTCTATGTTCTCAGGTTTTGTATGGATTTCATGATTTTTAGTGCTGTGTTCACATTCCTCTTCCCCCAAACTGTAAGTTACTGTAAGCACGTGACATATGTTCAACATCTGCTTTTTGACTGAATAAACAGACAGTTTCTCTCTCCCACCCTTGATCCCCCTGACAACTTCCCATATACCTTGCATCTGATTCCACATTCTGGACTGTAATTTTGTGGCCCCTGAGGCAACTTGCTCCCCACCTGTCTTTGTGTTCCATTCAGATGGGTCTTCTTTGGGTTCTCCTTCTCATGGCCCCACTGCTTCCTTCGGTTAGGGCAGCTTCCTCTCCCACCACGACAGAATTCCTCTTCAGTCTTTCATAGTCCACCTCAAAGCTGCCTCCTAAGTTAAGCCTTAGTTAATGACTCACATCAGCTCAGCTCTTCCCAACTCTACTCAGGGTGACTGCTCAGAAATGTAAGTACCAAGGCATGTTATAAATGTAACATCTCAAAAGGTACTTTGTGGTGAGAGTGGTCTTCCTCAAGGTGTATGTAGCTGGTGCCAGCCATGACATTAGTGACCCCCCCCCCCTCCGGAAAAGGACTTTTCTTGCTCCTGGGTTCTCATGCTTAGATGCTTGTTCATAGAGGATGTCATGAGTAGAGAATTATGTCTCAAAGCGCCAGCCAAGCCAGCAGAATATGCGTGACAACCGTCCTTCCTGTAACTAGGACCCTCTCCTCTTTTATTATCCTTCTGTCAACTACTCTAAACTTTCAGAAGCAAGCCTGCTCTCAACTGTTTCAAAAAGAGAATTTTTTGTTATTTTTAAAAAAGGTTTTATTTACTTATTTGACAGAGAGAGAGAGAGCACAAGCAGGGCGAGTGGCAGGCAGAGGGAGAGGAAGAAGCAGGCTTCCGGCTGAGTGGGGAGCCCGATGTGGGACTCGATCCCAGGACACTGAGATCACGACCTGAGCCGAAGGCCGACCCTTAACTGACCACTGGCTACCCAGATGCCCCCCAAAAAGAGAATTTGAGATCATCACAGTCTCGCTTTTGTCTCATCATTCCAATGAAACTGTTCTCGTCAAGCTTATATACTCTGATGTTTGACTACATACAGCGAATTCTTATTTTAGTTTATTTCCTGGCAACGGCTAACATCATTGCATAATGCCTCCTTAAAACACTCTTTTCTGTTGGCTTCCTTAACATCCCACTTGCTTAGTTTTCTTGTTACTGTCTGGATGTTCTGCTCAGTCTCCCTTGCTGGTTTCTCTTCCCTTGCCAGTCCTTAAAGTGGTGACACTCCTTAGTGTTTGGTCCTAAGCCGCTACCTCTTACGTCTTCTCCGTCCTCCTCCTCTGCAAGGTCTTATGTATCCCTGATTCCAACGGTTCTGTGTGTGTGTGCGCGTGTGTGCATGTGGGTGTGCGCATGTGCGCGCATGTGTGCGTATATTGCTGCTAAAATGATAATCACGGTGTTGATGAAGATGATAGGGGCTGAGCTCTTATTACATGCCAGGCTCTTTAAGAATTTCATTCGTATTAAGTGGTTTAATCATCACAGTGAACCTATGAGGTAGAACTATTATTAATGCTATTTTACAGATAAGGGCGCAGTCAGGAACTGACCAAACAGTCTGGCCTTGGATCGTGCACTGTTAGCACGCTGCAGTGCCTCTTTCCATCCTGGAATTCTGTCTTTATTCCTGAATATCACCCTTGGATCTCCCACAGGCACCTCAACTAATTATACATTAAGAACTAAACTTACCATCCTCCATAGTTCCCAGTTTGCAAGGATGGCACCACTTCTGCCCAGTTGGCCGAGCCGCACACCCGGCATTGTCTCTGCCTTCATTCTCAACTGCTATTTAATTAGGTAGCAGATTCTCTCCATTCTGTTCCTTTCCCCAGATCCAACTACGTTTCTCTAGCCTCATTGCTACTACCCTGATTTTTGACACTCTAAGTACCCTTTTGTCTCTGTTACTATAATAACTTCATAACTGGCTTCCCTGCTTCTTGTCTTGCTCCCTCTGAAGTCAGTACTAAACAGATGATACAATTTGTCTGCTTACATACCCTTCAGTGCCTCCACATTGCCCCCCAGGCTTGAGGCACACCGCCTCAGTGAGGCTAGATGACAGAATTGGCTTCTCTCTCCTGCCTCAGCTTTTGCACCTGCTCCTCACACTGTTGGTTCAGCTCTTGGAACCTGCCACAAACTGCTCCATCTTTGCATCTTCCCACTTGCTCTTCCCTTTGCCTTTAAGTATCTGGCCTCTCCTCTTTTCTCCATTTTGGGTCAACATATTATACTTTTAGTTTTTAGCTTTGTACATTTTAGTGTTTTTATATTTTAAATGCTTGTTTTGTCAGCTTGGGGACATTATCCTTTGACTCACATGTATCACACAAGAAACCTCCCATCTTCTTTCCCTCTTCCTCTTCCAATTTTGATAGGTATGTAATTACAAATGTTCAGGGCCTCTAGCATGCCATCCGAATCCTTGCACTCAGTTTGGGGTTGGTTCCACAGTTAAATACATTCTGTGCCCCCTGCCATTCCTTTTCTGTAGGTGAGGAATTTGCCAAAGCCCCACAAAAAGATGGCAGAGCCAGTATTTAAACCAAAGTTTGACAGAAAATTTTGTGTTTTTTCCACTACATCATGCTTCTTTTGAAAGTAGAAACAAATACATATTTAAAAGATAAACTATACTGAAAGCAAAAGAGATCAAAACAGTACACAGGAAAAATAAACAAAAATATAAAAAGAGATAAAAAGGAAAGATGATAAAATCTAAATAAATAAATATATGAAAGAGACTGGCATAAAACATGTAAAAATAAAAATTATTTTAAAAATTCTATGTGAATACAAAAGATTATATGTATTTTTTATAAGATATTTGCAAGCCAATAATAAAGTCAAATAAAAGGAAACAAGAGATTAAAGCCTAGGGAGGGATAATCTTTTTTTTAAAGGCATTAAAATAAGGTTAAAAATCATTAGGGATTAATATGCATTCTTTGAACAAAGACAGTTATAGATGCTAGCAGAATATTTAACCTATTCACTCTCCCAAGGAATAGCTTCTTGCAAGACATTTCTGGTTTGGTTTTCCTTGGCTGGTTAAATCATTTGGGATGCCTTCAACTTCAAGTTTGAGAAGAACCAACCCTAAATAGCTTAAACATAGCAGACAAGTCCAGATTCACGGTGGTGGATCTAAGATTGTTTATTTCGATGACCTAATGGTGACATCAGGTTCTAAGTCCTTTCCATCTTTCTCCACTGCAGCCCCCTCATCAGGTAAGCTTTTTTCCAAGGCTGGTCCCCTCAGGGATACAAGAAGGAGGCAGCAGCTCCAAACACCACATCTTCACATAACCACAAAAACCAGAAAAGAAACCACCCCTTTTTTGTGGACAGCGTTGGAAAACATACACTCCTTTCCAAGCAGCCTCTCCTGCAGACTTCCCCACAAGTACCAATGGCTGGAACTGTGCCACTTGCTCATTGCTAAACTAATAAGTAGTAAGTGGAGCACAGTTACAGTGATTAGTCTAAAGTAATCTAGATTTCCTCCCTGGCCACCCCAGGGCTAGGGATGGACATAGACTCACCTGATGCACACAGCCACACAAACCCAATGCAAGGAGAAGAAAATAATCAACCAACAGCATTTGTCATAGGTGGAGACAGAACAGAAAGATTTTACCCTTCACGCTTGACCAGTCTATCTCTCACTTTTGACTCTTTTTTTTTAAAAAGATTTTATTTATTTATTTGAGAGAGAGAGAGAATGAGAGACAGAGAACACAAGAGGAAAGAGGGTCAGAGGGAGAAGCAGACTCCCTGCTGAGCAGGGAGCCCGATGTGGGACTCTATCCTGGGATTCCAGGGTCATGACCTGAGCCGAAGGCAGTTGCTTAACCAACTGAGCCACCCAGGCGCCCCCACTTTTGACTCTTAAGTACCAGTGAGGGTCAGGATAGGCTGGGTGAAGATCACAACTCCATTTTATTTTATTTTATTTTATTATTTTATTTTATTTTGCTTATAACAGCTGATTGTTTGGGGCACAAGTTGCTATCATTAGGTCTATAACTTTTTTTTTAATATAATGAATGACACACTGGGTTTCTCTCCAAGAATAGCCATAATAAATATTTACCCATGACTAATTTTAAAGTCTCAAGGTATTTATCAGTCAGTGAAGAGACCAGGCTTCATGTCTCCAAGAGCTAGATGGATATTAACACATACACGCATGTGCAGTCATACCCACAAACACACCTGTGACTCCAGTGAGAAAAATAAACATAAAGTACTTGTTAAAAATAAGCATTTACAATGGTCGAAGAGGGTCCAAGATCATATGTACAGAAATACACCCCAAATTTAAAATTACTTCCTAGATTTGCATGAAAAAGGGGAAGACATGAAAACCAACACAGAGAAGTGTCAATTATAATAATAAGCAAATTTGTAGAATATGTGTAATGTGTCAGATATTGTACTCAGCTCCTTATGTATATTATCTCAATTCTTACAGTCACATTCATAGCAGATACTACCACTATCTTCGTTTTGCAGATGGGGACACGGAGGCTTAAGAGGTCAAGGGCATTGCTCAGTTCACCCTGGTAATGAGTGGTAGGGCCAAAAACTGAACCTATTTCTGCCTGCCTCCAAGGCTGTGTGGTCAGTCTTTGACCTCTGCCGAAAAGATGGGCGAAGCAATAGACACAGTTCCCTTGAAATGTTCCCTTCCCTTTAGGCATCCAAACTACTCCAAAGAGCCTGTGGGACATTGGGTTAATGGATTATCCTTGTCATTGCTGTTTGAAAAGTACCAAGAAACACTTTGAGAAAATTACTCTTACCTCATATAGAAGCTCTTTATAAAGAACAAACTGCATAAATTCCCTTCTAGATTTTGAAAACGTAAAGTATTTTAGGTAGAATTTACACAATGAAATGCTTTAATAGTTAATTTTATGATATTTCTATTTGAAAAGATGTTTTCATATGTGTGTTATGAAATGATCTCCACCAAAGAGAGTAGCGTCTCTTTTAAATTTCTGAATAATTTTGTTGGAGGAAAACACTCACCTAGACTTTTATTTATTTATTTATTTATTTATTTATTTTAAAGATTTTATTTATTTATTTGACAGAGAGAGACAGACAGACAGCAAGAGAGGGAACGCAAGCAGGGGGAGTGGGAGAGGGAGAAGCTGGCTTACTGCTGAGCAGGGAGCCTGATTCGGGACTTGATCCCAGGACCCTGGGATCATGACCTGAGCCAAAGGCAGACACTTAACGACTGAGCCACCAAAGCCTCCCTCACCTACGGTTTTAAAAAAGATTGGCAATACATGATATTTTTATACATTTTCAAGAGCAAAAAGCATTTTTTAATGCAAATTTATTTGCAAGTTCATAGGCTTAAAAAAACCCAGAACTAAGTTCCATCTTAATGAACTTGAGTGATCAGACCATTGTAAAATGAGTAGCTCAGTTTTTTAGAAAGGTTTGGGACACTGGATATATTTAGAACAAGGTGGGAACCAGTTGATGAGACTTCATGTTTTTGATGACTTTACAACCCAATAGTACTTAACTTACACACTTCAAAATTGTGGCAATGAGCTGCTAAATGTATGAGACTAGAGTTCATTGTGGCAAAAGTTTTGCCAGTGTTTTAGATGCTTAATATAAATCCCTAAAGATAAAACTTCTTCTTATGAAGCATGGTTCCCATCTAGTTTTCTCAGAATGTTAGAGTCACAAAATAAACACACTATCATGTGTGTGTGCATGTGTGTGTTTATTACAATGGATGATCATGCTAGATACTTGGATTCATGAGCAATTCTATTAGATATCAGTATATAGACCAACAGCATTTTCCACAGAACTAGAACAAAGAATCTTAAAATTTGTAAGGAATCACAAAAGACCCCGAATAGCCAAAGAAATCTTGAAAAAGAAAAGCAAAGCCCGAGGCATCACAATACCAGACAGACTTCAAATTATATTACAAAGCTGTAGTGATCAAAACAGTTTGGTACTGGCAAAAAATAGACACATGGATCCATGAAGCAGAATAGAAAGCACAGAGATGAACCCAAAACTACATGGTCAATTAATCTTCAACAAACCAAGAAGGAATATCCAGTGGGAAAAAGACAGTCTCTTCAACAAATGATGTTGGGAAAACTGGACAGCAAAATGCAAAAGAATGAAACTGGACCACTTTCTTACCCATACACAAAAATAAATTCAAAACGGATTAAAGACCTAAAGGTGAGACCTGAAACCATAACAAATCCTAGAAGAGAGCACAGGCAGTAACTTTTTTGACATTGACTGCAGCAATTTCTTCCTAGATGTGTCTCCTGAGGCAAGGAAAACAGAAGTAAAAATAAACTGTTGGGACAACATCAAAACAAAAAGCAAAGGAAACAATCACAGCAAAGGAAGCAATAAACAAAACTAAAGGAAATCCATGGAATGGGAGAAGATATTGCAAATGACAAATCTGGTAAAGGGTTAGTATCCAAAATCTATAAAGAACTTATAAGACTCAACACCCCCCAAAATGAATAATCCAATTAAAAAATGGGAAGAAGATGCAAATAGACATTTTTCCAAAGAAGACATACAGATATATGAAAAGTTGCTCAACATCACTCATCTTCAGGGAAATGCAAATCAAAACTACAATGAGCTATCACCTCACACCTGTCAGATGGCTAAAATCAAACAACAGGTGTTGGTGAGGATGTGGAGAAAGGGGAGCCCTCTTGCACTGTTGGTGGGAATGCACACTGGTGCAGCCACTCTGGAAATCAGTATGGAGGTGCCTCAAAAAGTTAAAAAGAGAACTACCTTATCCTCCAGCAATTGTGCTACTAGCTATTTACCTAAAGAATACAAAAGTACTAATTCAAAGGGATACGTGCACCCTGATGTTTATAGCAGCATTATCTACAACAGCCAAATTATGGAAATAGCCCAAGTGTCCATCGATAGATGAATGGCTACAGGAGAAATGAGCTATATATATGGGGGGGGGAAGAGAGAGAGAGAGAGATAAACCAAGAAACAGACTCTTCACTATAGAGAACAAACTGATGGTTACCAGAAGGGAGGTGGCTGGCGGATGGATGGAATAGGTGATGGGGATTCAGGAGGGCACTTGTGATGAGCACCAGGTGTTGAATGGAAGTGTTGAATCCCTATATTGTACACCTAAAACTAATATTACACTGTATGTTAACTAACTGGAATTTAAATAAAAAAAAAATAAGGGCGCCTGGGTGGCTCAGTCATTAGGCGGCTGCCTTGGGCTCAGGTCCTGATCCCAGGGTCCTGGGATCGAGTCCCACATCGAGCTCCCTGCTCGGCGGGAAGCCCGCTTTTCCCTCTCCCACTCCCCCTGCTTGTGGTCCCTCTCTCGCTGTGTCTGTCTCTGTAGAATAAATAAATAAAATCTTAAAAAAAAAACATTTAAAAAAGACTTGAGTACATAGAGTTAAGAATTTTATTTTTTATTTTAATTAAATAAAATGTATCAAAGTTACTCTGATGTGTATTTAATGAAATAACACAGTTGTTACTGTGCTGCATGGTAATTAGCTGCAAGCCACAGGAAACTGTAAAAGGACTGTCATTTTGCCAGCAGTAATTTTTTGTTGGCACTAATTTTACAGTCAAATCTAATTTCTAAACACTTCTCTATAGTCATACAGTTTTGCCTAGATAAGAATCATTCTCTTCCTCTCTGTCTCCTTTTGCTTTTCCTCCTGCTCTTTCCCCAAAATCTGGCTCAGCATTCCCATTCATCACCCCCTCCCCCTCCCCACCCTCATCAGGGGATCCAGCTGCTTGGAAATGGCAGGCCCTGGATTCGGCAGACTTTGAAGCCATGCCTCATTTGGGTCCTTAAATGTAAATTTCCTGCTTTATTTGTAGAGATCTTTATAACATCCCCAATATTTGGGTGTGGGACGGAAAGAAGAAACGCAGCATGAGGTGAGAATGCAGGGCCACAGGGAGAGAAAGGGCATGTGCCAACGCTTGGGAACCTCCGCATTTGAGTTTGGGGTGAAGAGGAGTGAGAGCAGGGATGGAGATAAAGGATGGGGAAAAGAGGGGAGTAGAGCAGCCTCTGGGGTCCACTACCTCTGTAAGAGACCCTGTGTCCATACATGTCCCTGGGGCATAGCTTTTGGCAGATTTAGCCTAAGCTCCTCTTCCCAAAGAAAGCTGGGAGGTGGATAGACAGGGAGAAGAGAGCCACTCGGGCTTTTCCCACCTGCCCTCACAGGTAAAGCATGCTTACCTCTCTGGAGGAATCAGGCAGATTAAGGCCCAATCTTAGTCCTGTCACTTTCTAACTGTGTGACTTCCGCTAGTCACCAGCCTCTCTGAGCCTCATTTTCCCCAGTGATGGTGATGGTTTCTCCATTGGTGAATAGGAGTGGCACTCTCCACCTTACATATTTCTTGAGAAGATTTAATGAAGTGAAGCCTCCAGACATTGCTTAACACAGAGTAGGCTCTTGACAAAAGTTCTTTCTTTTCTTTTCTCCTCCCCTGAAGCACAAAGAAAGCTCCCCCTGCCCCAGCCTGATCTTTCCCCATCTCCAGCTTTCCTCAATTTTCCCCATCTATATTTATTTCATTCCACTTCTGAGGATTGGAATGTTAAAGATAAATGTATAAAGTTTTGGGGGTGAACAAGTATGAGACAGAAGAGAAGTGACAGCTTTTGGTCCTTCCTGGTAGATTACAGAAGGCAGTGTCATAGTTCTGGAGAGGGTGTCATGGAGAAAGGCAATGTCTTCAAGGCACAGGAGGATTTTCCATCTTTTGTCCTTTGTGGCGTAGGAGATGTGACTATCCTTCCCAAGACACCTAGGGCCTCCGGCCAGGCACTGCCCCACCCATCAGGTCTAATGGGCTTCCAAAGGTCCTGTTGAGAGAAAGCCCCGTATCCTACTCTGGGACTAACCTAGTAAGCCGAGAAGTTTGGGGTGTCCGAAGGGATAACCGCTGCACCTTATACATTTAGCTCATCACTGGTGTTAAGTGCTACAGGCTCACTTCTTGACTGATACTGGACTTAGCACTATACTGCAATAGATCTCTCCCCAAAATCCATTTCTGGTGTTTGGGAAAAGCTAAGCTGATGCTAAAAATGAAATTGGTTCTCTCACAGCATCTTGGACCCACAGGACTATTCCTGGCTCCTTTATAAAGTGCCTGCTGGTTTTCTTTCCCAATTTGATCTCTGTTTAACAATCTATATTAATATTTCAGAAACATTAGGTGGCCTGTGTATTGACGGAACTTTATTCCCTAGGCTCGAAAAACTCTTTTCTTGGAATTGGATTGCTTTGGGCAGTTTAACAACCAGTGCTAGGCTAAGAGTCAAACAATATTGCTCTTGTAATTATCTTGTCATGGCACGAGACGATAGATGAGGGCATGTCTGCTCTGCAAAAGGCCAATTCAATGGTGACATTAAACAGATGTCACGATCCAAATGAAATACAAATAATGGGTTACCAACCCAACCCAGTCATAGCCAGCCAGTCAGCACCCCTGCCCCACATCTCTACCCACTATATTATACTAACAAATATATTTAAGTAGAAAATGCAATATTAAAAAGTTAGAAAACATTCACCGAAAACACCCCACCCCCAAATCTGCACTGAGCTAAATTCCGTGAAATTTCTGTGCATACCTCAAGTGGAAACAATTCCATGTTTCTGCCTGATTCTTTAGTAGTAGCTTCGGGGCATTTTAATAAGAAGATTCTACTACAAATGAAGATACCAGACTTTGGGGCAAAACCTTATTAAGAAGCATAAGAAAGCACATTGCTCTCTCATTGCTAAAGAAAGAACTTCAGGAAAGCATTTCTCAAAGGCTCTAAGAAGCCCCAGACCGATGTGTAAAAGCCTAGGCTTCCTCCTTCCCTCTCACCCCAGTTCCCTGATACCTGGGAGGCCATCAGAGTTCAGATGCCCCTGCACGCCTCCTGTGATCTGTGAGTAATATAAAGTTAGCCAACTGGGGAGGAGGCGTCACAGAGGTTGTCCCAACGGGTGAGCGAACATGGACACAGGCAGAGGCAGAGAGGGAGATCTACCAAGGGTGTGGAACTGTACTTGGCTTTTCTAGTTTAGAAAAGGCATCCTGAACTCCGGGTTAGGAAAACAACCCAGTGATCAATGCCTCCCGTTGCCACTCTATTCCACCCTTTTTACTCCCGGAGACGAGCTCCGTGCGCTCCATCTTTCTGAGCTGAGGCTGCTACCTCCCTGAAAGCCATACTGCCTTTATTTTCCCACTTTTGTTTCCATTTTCTTCACCGAGTATGAAACTAGTCGCCCCCCCGCCCCGCTTCTCCCCGAAGGCGCTTCCACAGAAGCACACTCTGTACCTTCCGGGGCTGGAGAGAAGATGCTCACAGAGATCGGACCCCTGTAGTGAACCCTCCCTTTGGGAGGAGCAGCGGGTGGAGCCGGCGGGGACAGCCCCCCAACGCGGACCGCAGTACCCCGGGCGCGCCCAGTCTAGGCGCCTGTGGCTTCGAGCTCCGAGCTCCGGCCGGCTGAAACGTCACCTGAGGGCTCCCTGTCTTCCCCCTGGAATGACACGGCGGCAAGCGGCCCGAACGTCCTTCTGTGCGGGACCGGACACCTAGCAGACGGGTCCCTGATGCAAAGCCGCGGGCAGCGGTCCATCCGGGGGCAGCTGGGGAGGAGTGGGAGGGTCTGGATCGGGAGCGCGGTCTAAGACAGGTCTGGAGCCAAACCCTACCTACCTCCGCTTTCAAAGGTAGTGTCAGGAGAAAGAAACGGCCGCAACCCCAAACAGGAGGCTTACTCTTACCACTGAAAGCCACTTCATTCAATCAGCACCTTTATTGAGCACCTTCTGTGTGCCCTGAGATCTTCTAGGAGCTTGGGAAGCCCTAGAGAATACAATGTTAAAACGTCTTTGCTCTTCGAGGAGCTATTTTTCTAGTGACTGATAAATCAATCATGTTCCTGTGAACATTTGTAGGTGTTTTCAGCTAAAGAGTGAGGGAATAGAATTCTGACTCGCTTTTTATTTCAACAAATGTTTATTGATGGCCCAAAGATTCAAATGAAAGGTGGGCGGGAAGGAGGGAGATGAAACTTACAATATCATCAAGGAGCTGGTTTCTTTTTAGAACTTTGGCTTAGCCTGATTAAATCTCTTTGGTACGTCCCAAACTGTAAACTTGAACCAACAAAGCGGCTTATAGTGACCATGAGCTTCATGCTTTCCCATCGATCAAATCTGATCAGTTGCTACTTAGCAAATAAGGTGACATTTATAAAGTTGGACCTGGATCACTTCTTACCCAAGAGAGCCCCACAGGGTTATGAAGACAGACAGTCCTGACTCCATCCCAGCCTCATAATTTACTATTAGGTGTTTGACCTTGGGCAGGTTTGTTAATGTCTCCTATCCTCAGTTGCCCCTTCTGTAAAATGAGGACTGTAAGTGCTTCTCTCCTAGGTATGCTGGGAGGCTTCATTGTGATGGCATATGCAAATGCACTTAAACCATGCCTGGCAGGTAGTAAGTGCTCAGTAAGTGGTCCCTATGATGATTAATGGTGATTACACCACCTTTCAGAATCCTCCTTCCTTCTAGAATCTGAGTGGTCAGAGTGCCATGGTGAAATGTCATGTACATACATATTAAATTAGAAAAATAAAGAACCTTGAAAGATTAAAGAAAGTGGCTCCAAAACTCAACAGATCAGAATTTTTAAAAGCAAGTATGGAGTCACTGATTATAAATTTTAGAACTGGAACTTACCTTAGTGTTTTATGCAAAAATATATTGCCTCAAAATGAGTATGTGTTCTAAAATCTCTTGCAGAAAAGCCAAGGGGAGGAGTATGGGAAATCGAATTTAAAGAGAACTTAAAGAGAGTTCAAAGTGGGAGATTTAGCAGCCAAGATCCTAGAAGGGTGTGTGATTATTAACAAATGTGACATGTGAGATTTTATAGGGCACCTTTGAGGAAAAAGGAAAAAAAAACCCACCTAATCCATCTCTTGGGCTAATTCTTACCTGTTATTGAAACTTCCACTGCAATATCCTTGTTGAAAAGCATTTACTATTTCTCTGTTACTATAAAAACACAGTCTACTGAGTTCATACACCTTACGTCTTCTCCTGATTAAATTCTTGGAGTTTATTTCCCTGTACAACTTTATTTTTTTAACAAGGTTTTTTTAAAAGATTTTATTTATTTATTTGACAGAGAGAGACACAGCGAGAGAGGGAACACAAGCAGGGGGAGTGAGAGAGGGAGAAGCAGGCTTCCCACCCAAACGGAGAGTCTGATGTGGGGCTCGATCCCAGAACCCTGGGATCATGACCTGAGCTGAAGGCAGACACTTAACGACTGAGCCACCCAGGCGCCCCTCCCTGTACAACTTTCTTATCCCTGACCAGATTCGGAGTCTTTCCGAGTAAACTCAAGAGACTTGGTGCGGGGGGCGCTTGTCTTGTAGTTTGCACCTGGAGGCATCCATTTTAAAAAGGCAGGACTCTCTGCAAAAATAATTTTTACCACTTCAATTCTTTGTTCCAGTGATTGAGAATGATGACAATCAAACTCTGTCTATTTGTGTAGTCTACATGAGGGCTGAATAAATCTCTTTTTGTTGTTGTTGCCATATTGGAAAAGCGAAGAAACCAACTTTTTTTCCTAGCCCAATATATTGCATTGTGTTTTACTAGGCATTGGTAGTTGAAAGGCCTGTGTTACAAACCACAATTCAGGAAAATATCACCATATGAGATTGAATTGCATCCTTGTTTATGTTTGCCAATTTTCATAGACACTGAGGGAGGATATGTGGCCTCATCTCCTATTGTGGTGGAACTTCTATTTTATATATACTTTAAAAATGTCATCACATACTTATAACAATTTTGGACGATATGTAGGATGGGTTTAATCCCATTTCACTAATACAAAGCTGAGGTAAAAGTTAGAATAAATGATAGGCAGTGAAGTAGAGGCATAATTCAGAAATAGAATCCCATATAGTTCTTATCCTAAACCATGAGTTCTTTTGATGATGTCACCTGCCGTGGAGAGCACTAGGGGAGCTAGAACTCAGACTTAAACCTCATCCCTGGAACATCTGTTCCTTTTCTCTCAGCTGGAAACTGGTCTGGGGGTTCGAGAGAAACCACTTCCGTGTTACTGGTAGTGTGTGGGGAAGCTGCTGCTGGCCTGGTTTTGTCCACCCGGGGCACCGATTTCTGACTGTGCTTATCAGATAAACTTTCATCTAGTTCAAGAATTTCTGGGGAGATTCATTGATTCTGGTCTTATAAAAGCAACAAAAGGAATGAATGAGTTGACTGACTATACATGCTGAGGTGAATGAAGTCTGTTGTGCTCCACACGTGTAGAGGTGTGGGTAGCAAGGGCATGCAGTGGGTTCCCGTGTTTATTCTTCCTCATTAAGGGAGTGTTCAGAGAGGTCTCCGTGCTGACCTGGCATGGCTTTCTTCTGAGGACCCTGGCCTGGGCTGGGATGTTACTTCTCTCTATAATCCATTTGCTGTCAGCTTGGTCTTTGGCTCTACACTTACCCAAAGCACAGGCTCTGAGAACTGACTTCTAATCTTTCACTCCTATAGGAGGATCTGCCTCCCTCCAAAAAGCTTAACAATATTCTGGCTGAAATGTTATGGAAGTGCTCAGTATTCTGGAAAAAGTGCTCTCTTCCCAAACTGAACTCACTGGCTCACTTTCACTCTAGAGGTTGAATTCTTAGTGAGCTGTGACAGTGGGAGGGATTTTAAAGTCCCATCAACAGAAAGACTGTTTCTTTGCTAGGAATCTCCCAGGGGATGCTAATGTAGATTATGATGTTTTAAAACTCTCAGACTGCTGCATCTCAGGGTGTTACTGTCTTATGTAATTATGTGTCTATTCACAGGAGCATTGCATAAACACCAATGAGATATTGCAATGTTTCTGCAAGTGTTCCGTACAATACTAATGCCATTAAATGACCTATAAACAAAGGGGTTTATGGTTGTGATAGATTGAATTACTGGGCCAAGTCTTTTAGCCCTCTCTGGATCCACCTGCTGCAATGGCCTCATCGTGGACCGAGCATATTCCATCGCCCCTTTACTTTGGGCCTGGCCCTGTGACTTGCTTTGTCCAGTTGACTTTAGATTAGATAGACAGTGTGACAATTCTCAGACTACAACCTAAGAGATGCCATACCTTTTCATCATCCCTTTTGTCCTCTGCTACTGCCTGAGAATGTTCTGGCTAACCTGCTGAGCTGAAGAAGGTGAGAGAAGTGTGGAGTATCCAGATCCACAGACGTGCAGCTGGAAGCAGAGCTATTTCAGCCAAACTGTAGATCTGTCAGGATAAATGATGATGGTTTATAGACACTGAATTTGATATGGTTTGCCATCCAGAATTTGTGGCAATAGATAACTGATGTAGTGGTCAAAAGGGTTTGGGACACAATGTATGCTATATGACTCCTCACTCCCTCTTGGAGAATTATAATGCACATTGACATATTAAAGACTCTGAAAAGGACTGCAGTAACCATTGCTTCCCAAACTCATTTCATTTTTGTACCTTTATATCATAATAATATCTTATGGAATATACGCTTTGAAATTTTTAAAAATTATTAAGGGCAGTTTATGTAAATCGTAGACTTGCTATTAAGAAACCTGAAACGAACTCTTAGAACAATTGTCAATGATCTTCGAGCCTTAATTAGGCTCT
Source organism: Callorhinus ursinus (assembly GCF_003265705.2). Lineage (NCBI taxonomy): Eukaryota > Metazoa > Chordata > Mammalia > Carnivora > Otariidae > Callorhinus > Callorhinus ursinus. The sequence goes on from NW_027397068.1 coordinate 20,615,807, forward strand.
CTAAAATTTTGCTTATTAGTAAGTCCCCATTTACTTTCTCATGGCTGCTGAATTTCCCATCAATGACTTGTATTGCACAGCTCCAAATTTCTGAATGATTCAAAAGCTATTTTCCACTGCTGATGCCAGCCATATTTCAAGTGATTTTATAATCAGTATATGAACACTTATTTTTAAATAAATGATCAATAAATTAAATTGATCAATTTTACTTTCATTTTTTTAAATCACATATCTAATATTTACTATTAACCATGTTAGAATCAAAAATGAGAATGAATTACCTGAAATACTGGTTAATCCCCGTTTTTCCTTATTTTTGAGAAATGTGGAGCATATATAGGAGAGCTCTTTTTTAAGCTTAGCCACAATGCCAAGCACCAAAGAAAACACAGGGTTTTAGGAAACATGTAAGTAACAACTCCCTTTTTATTTATTTTGGTGACCATGCATCATAGTTGAGATCTGTTTATATTCTTTAAGGGGCCTTGGCATATGCATTCATTTCCAACACTCACAGGTTCTTATGTTCAAAACTTACTATTGACAATGAGGTACATGCAACAATTTATTTTTTTTCCCAACTTTTTGAAGAATGGTCATAGATGGTCATGTAAGCTGTTTTAGCAACCATAAATGACTATGACCTAGAATGTCTTAAAACAAAATGAAAAGTCAGTTGAACTTTTGTGCAATTTCCTTCTCTTAGGTGAATTTCTTTCTTTACACTATATTTGACCATGGCTAGTTGGTCTATAGTAAGGTGTTATCTATTAACTAAAGTGTTAGTGAAGCTTCAGTATTCTTCTTGGTATTTAAGTGGTACTTTTTAAAGGCATGCTTAAAGACACCCATATCCAATGACAAAATGATCAGAGACTTGAAGAACTTAGTCTATAAGGGTAGCAAGACAAGTGATGAACTTGACAATATTCTGCTCAATCTCTCAATCATATCTTGTGTGCAGTTGGCAGGCACTGGAAAATACTCTTAGGGCTAGGCCAATAATAAGATTGGGATTGACTTCACACCTTGAAGTGGTTATAATTTGCTGTTGAAGGGGGTTATAATCATCTACTTAACCTTAATTTGTTTTTCCTGGGATTTTGTGATTTAGTAAAGTTGTGTCAATATAAATTTTTGGAAATTTTTGAATAGAAAATTGCAAAAGTTGATCAAACAACCAGTTAGCTAGCTAGATATAAACCAAGCTGCCATTCAGCCACACAGCCAACCCACTCATCTATCAAGTAGCCAGCCGACCGACCAGTCAACCACCCAACTAATCAGCCAGTCAGCCAACCAACCAGTCAACCAACAAATTGGAAACCGACCAACCAGACAAGCAACTAACTAGAAAATCAACCAGGCAGTCAGTCAGCCATTCAACCAGCAAGCCAATCCATCTACTACACACCAATAATTATTCTAGGCATGGGGTACAAAGATGAACAAGATATCATCCCTGCCAATGAAGAGGGATATTTGCAATCTTGTGGGAAAAATAAACAATTGCAGTACTGTATGAAATGGAGGTATGATATATATTTCCAGATAGACGTACAACATATTCATTGAATATTCCTGAAAAAGGTCATTTTGGAGATCAGAATGTTGACTGGTTAGTAAGGTAGAGAATCCTCAGTCTTGCTTTTGTTATTTGAAAAAATATAAGAGGGGCTTCACTGTGAACCACTGCATTTAATCTTTGGAATGAGAACTTCATACTGTCTACTAATCAGTTACCCTAAACGTAATTGTATGTGGTAAAATGCATATGATATAGAAAGAGGGGGTAGATGTTCATATCTAACTCCATCCTCAGGAATTTGTGAAAAAGTTTGATCAAGCAAATTTAAGTAAACTGTCCCTGGTTTAATCTGGTTGATATTTCTCCTGTTGCATCAGATTCAGTAACTCTCCGCCATGTCTCCAATGCTTCCTGGGCTGAGATGGAAATGCCAGGACCTCAGTTTCAGTCTCAGCTAATTCCCTTGCTTAAGTTTCAGTTTGAGTCCAGAGTTTATAGAGATAGATGACTTCTAAAATGCTCTGAGAAGTGCATACTACTTACTGCTCGGTTGCCATATATTTCAGTTTGCTTGGGGCAATTCCAGTTCATGCCTTTGTTCCTGTGTGATTATTCACAGTGTCTAATGCCAGTGTTGTGAGTGCCTGGGACAACCACCTATGTGTCCTACTCATCCTATGGGGAAGGGATGGGAGTGTTTGTCTTCAAGATTAGGTATAACCTAGAAACAGAGAAGAAATGTAGGTACCATGATACTTCCTGCAGGTCATCATTAGTATCTTCCTAGGGGGCAGTAGCTTAGAATTCTGAAGTTTTGCCATTTTGTAACCCCATCGAATGAGCTTCATGAACACACATACACACACATTAACACACACGTACACACACATTCTCTGAGAGCACAGAAGAAGGCATGACTAACTGTGTGGGAGGGCTCTGAGAAGACTCAGCAGTGGTGATTTGAACTTGGTTTCAGAGAGTGAGCAGAGAAGAAGGTAGAAAGAAAACATGTCATCTCACAATACAGATGTATGCAAGGCAACCATTTTGGCTGTGTTTCTTTAGCACAAGTCTGAAATTATATGTTACTGCATGAATCATAAATGTGCAAACTTACAACTGGTTATCTAGAAATGTACTAGCAGACATGTGCTCAATGGTAAATTTAGCAGTCTGGATACACAAAAGAATCTTTTGCAAGGGGATCTACCCTAGTAAGTCCATCACCAGCAGCAACAACCTCCCTTTGTCCAGCTTTGGGTAGAAAATTGGAGCAATCATTTTGGATGTGCTCCATTGCTCTGCAATCTTATGGGATTTTTAAAATGATTTTGTTCTTAGAAAGATCCAATTCTTAATCCATTGCTATAATCTATACTGAGTTCATTTTTAGGAGAAATTATGAAATGTTTAAAAAGCTCACATTTTTATATTTATAGCATTTATATTTTCAAATTGTTGTTTTAATAATTTACAAATGCTTGGGGCACCTGGGTAGCTCAGTCAGTTAAGAGTCTACCTTTCACTCAGGTCATGATCCCAGAGTCCTGGGATCCAGCCCTGCCTTGGCTCCTTGTTCAGCAGGGGTAGGGGGCATGGGGGTGTGTGTCTGCTTCTCCCTCTGCCCCTCCCCCTCCATGCTCTCTCTTTCTCAAATAAATAAATAAAATCTTAAAAAAAATTTATATAAATGCTCTTCATTTTACTGACACAGATACTCAGAAAATGATTTACTTTATCCCAATTTTAGTAAAGAGTTTCCATAAATCCAAAAGGGAGATTGAAGACAATTCACTGGTTAACTGTTTCTCAATCCTGGCAAATTTCATCTCTCTCTCTTTTTTTTTTTAAGTGAGAGAGAGTGTACGCTCGTGTGGGAGTGGGGGGGGGAGAGCAGAGGGAGAGGGTGAGAGAGAATCTTAAACAGGCTTCGTGCCCAGCGTGAGTCCCATGCTGGGCTCAATCTCACCACCTGAGATCATGACCTGAGCCCAAATCAAGAGTCGGCTGCTTAACCAACTAAGCCATCCAGGTGCTCCTCATCTCTTTTTATTTCAAAGGTATATGGTGTCCTTGTGTACTGTGCAAAAACAACTGCACTAAACAGTAAAAAAGGCAGGAGGTATTTGACAAATTCTAAATTACAAAACATGTTTATAGCAGAATTGATGTTAAAATTTAGAGGATCATTTAAAACCAGTCTTTTTTTTAAGATTATTTATTTATGAGAGAGAGAGAGAGAGAGAGAATGAGCAGGGGGAGGAGCAGAGGGAGAAGCAAGACTCCCTGCTGAACAGGGAGCCTGATGTGAGGCTTGATCCCAGGACCTTGAGATCATGACCTGAGCCGAAGGCAGAATCTTAACTGACTGAGCCACTCAGGGGCCCCTAAAACCAGTCTTAATAAATATAATCTTAAAAAAACTAGAGGAACAACATGATAAAGAAGATAGATCTAGGTATGAATCTAGGCATAAATTGGAACAAAGTCGAAGGACTCATTTTGTAAGTTTTGTGCTGTGTGGAATGTTGTTTAATGTTTCTGAGTCTCAACTTCATCATGGATAAAATAAGGAAAATAAAACTTGCCCTACCCACTCTACAAAGTAAACAAATGTTAAATATAAATTATTATTACTATAGATTAAATATAAGAAAGTACTTTATTAAGTGGTAGTTAAGGGGTTTGTCCTTAAGTCTATTTAGAAGTATTGTACTCATGGAAATAATAAAATATATCTGCCTGCAAGGCTGAGCTTCTTAGTCTGACTCTTTTTCCTTTGGCAACTCTACTCCCTGTTTGCAGACTAAATCAAACAAGTTCAAATCAACAAAAATTTATGAAGAATCTGTCAGGGTATAATAATGGTAGTGAGGTGGGCAGAGGGTGCTAGTCAATAAACACTTCCAAGTGGCTAGTCTTTGTAAATTATCTACCCCTGGTTCCTGCTTTTGCCAGTGCCTGACCTTGCTGTTGGGCACAAAGATAAGTAAGACATAGTTTCTGCCCTAAGGAGCTCACAATCCATGAGACAGATGTATATATAGATCAGTTTCACTATAATGCAGCAAATAGTATAATAAAAAGACAGTCACAGAGGAATGTGGAGGTCCTTAGCTTAGTCTGACTCTCATCAGGTAAGCTTAGGGAGATATTTTAGGTGCCAAGGATATTGCATGTGTCAGAAAGCCTCTGTAAAGACCATTATGGTAGAATTTGTGGGAATGACAAATGGGACAGAGGTACTTGCTTGTAGGATAGAGGAAACAAACACAGGTTTTATTGTAGGACAGACATGTGCCTAAAACCTCATTATGTCACTTACTTGCTATACAGTATTTCTGAACCTCAGCTTCTTTATCTGTGACACAGGGTTTATAATATCTACTTCAGTCCATTGGAATGTAAACTCTATGAGGACAGGGACCTGGGCCTCTTTTGTTGATTACTTTATCTCTATTACTCAGAACACAATAAACACTTACCTGGCCCATATAAATCCTCAATAAATAATTGCTGAATTTGTTCAATAAATGAAGGTAGTCATTTAGCTTCCAATCTTCACTTTTCACCTAGTTTTATTAAAAAGCCACAAGTAAGGAGAGATTGGTGAGGGTCTACTGGTTTACTATGTGCTTCTCAATTCTGACTAGTTTCATCTTTGTCTTCCAAATGGTTATTTCAAAGGTACACAGTGTCCTTATGTGTTAGTAAAAATAGCTTCATTATACAAGAAAAGGTGAAAGGTAGACGAGCAGACTATGTTCGTGACACTTGTGAATATCCATGTCATCTGCCATGTCGCCGTGTCCATCCACACTGAGAAATTTCCAAGGATCTGAAGATGCAAGTCAGTCTATAAGGATGGTATCAGCATTCTTACTTTTTCTGTTTTTCCATGTCTTAGAGTTCCATTTTTTCATAAGTATATAATTTTTCTGAAAATAGCCTTTTCCCAAATCGTCAAAGAGAAAATTAAAAATGTGCTAGAATAGATCATCTATCAGGCTACATCTTTTATGCACTTCTCATTTAATGGATTGGCATATTGCTCATTTCACTGGAAAGTTGTCACACAAATATTACCTAGAGAGTTGATAGACCTCCACAACCTGAAAGATGGGTCTTGGAAAGACAAACACCTCAGGGATGATTCTAAAACCAAATGTAGTTCTCACCATTGGCCACTTGGGTGGCAGCGCCAACTAAGTGCCAACCTAATAGGTCAGGTACAGTGGTCCCTAACTTCTCTTTATCTATTCACATTTTAGGACCTATAAGAGGTGTTTGGTCAAAGTTTCATACTCTAGTTTATATCATTAGTTAGCCCCATAGTTAGGTGACACCTGAAAAGATGAATAATGAAAATTTCTGCAGTGTCCTATAATCATCCCCATCTCCATGCCCCATCAGTCACACAATTTCTGGGTCATATCCCAGAAATAGTTCTCACCCTGAACTTCTCCACCTCTGAAATCTGAAACCCTACTCTCTGGTCACTAACACCTATTGTTCCCTTTTCACTGTTACTACAAAGCCTGTGTTCTATCTCTTGAGTTCTTCTTTTTACTCCTTGATTCAGTCTAGGCTCCAGGGTTCATCCAGCAGCCTTTCCCTACACTAACCTTTGACGTTTTTTGATAGCCCTGAAGGTTACAGATCCCCTCCATGCCAATCCCTCTCTTCTTCTATATTTTCTAGCATCCCTTAGCTAGGGGTGACTATAGGATTAAGTTCTCACCAATGAATGTGAGTGCAAGCGATGTCTGCAGTTCTACCTTTCTTTTAAAAAGAAAATACCTTGCTCCAGACTTCCTCTTCTCTCTTCCCCATGAGGTAGAGCACAGATGAATCAGCTAACCAACTTTGACGACACAGATGGGAATGGGATGGTAAGAATTTAGTTCCCTGAATGAACTCATGAATCCAAGCCTTCTGGTCAACTTGGAATTTTCATCTTGTGACTATTAAGTGAGAGAGAAATAAATTTCTCTTCTATTTAAGGAACTATGCATTGGTTTTTTTTTGTCACAGCTGCTCAACCTTTACTCTAACCAATATAGGACCTACCTGAAGGAACTCCATGCTTAGATCAATCCAACTCTCTGCCTCCCCCATGTTTTCAGGTGGAGAGCTTCTTGAGATAAGCAGTATACACTGATTATCTCCATTACACAGAAACACTGGCTTTCCTCTTCACTTGGGCTCTCACACTGCCCAGGGGTCTTTTTTTACATCCTTAGTTGGCTCTCCTATTCTCCCTGGTAGCTTTTTAAACTGTTTCCTAAACTCATTTCCTGCTTTACAGAGAAAATAAAAAAGATCAGGAAGTAACTCCTTCAACTTCCTGCTTCAATCAATGTAATTACTTGCTGGTGACCTAACATTTTTACTTCCTATCACAATGGAATTTCTTCCTTTCCCTTCCCTATACCTCATCCTTCCACATACCCTGGGCCTCATGCCCTTTTATCTGCATGGGGATGGGATTACATCAGTTTTTTGTTTTTGTTTTTGTCTTTCCTGCACAAATACTCCCTATTTATTCTTTCTAATCAAAATTTAAATGTGCTTATTTCCCATTTCCTATTTTTAAACAACTTAAAACTTTGCTTTGATCCCATCAAGCTAATGCTCTATCTTTTTGCTTTCATAGTCATACTTCTTAAAGGTCTTATCTACTGGCTGTGTATATTTTCTCTCTCTCTCTCTCTCTCTCTCTCTCTCTCTCTCTATATATATATATATATATATATATATATATACTGATTTTTTAGAGAATGTTCTTTAGAAACAAAAATCTAGGAACTGGGTGCTAGCTTATCCTATGGGAAGCCTGGGTGGCTCAGTCGGTTAAGTGTCTGACTCTTGATTTTGGCTTAGGTTGTGATCTCTGGGTGGTGAGATCGAGCCCTGGGTCGGGCTCTGTACTGAGCATGGCACCTGCTTGGGGTTCTTGCTCTCTTTCTCTCAGCCCCTCCCCCCACCACTCACACATGTGCATGCTCTCTCTCTCAGTAAATAAATAAATATAAAAAAATCCTATAACATGGAAGACATTGAAGTTCAATTCTACAAAACCACAGAGGAAGTGAAGAAACTATAGAGAATTCAAATAGTGTGTACAGGTACAAATTTTGAAATTTACAGTTGAGCCTTTGAATATCTTGACTTATGGAAAGAATATACTGAGGGAGCTCCTATTTCGGATAAATTTATATCATCAACTGGAACTGAAAGATACTAAAAAAACTTAGATTTTTCAATGTTTATATATTTGGCAAAATATTCAAAAGAATAATAAATAGGGTCTTTTTTAAACAAGTTTTTTTTCCTTGCAAAAATGATTTATCAATGAAATGTACTCTGAATGGAGGCAAAATCAGTACCTGTGACAATATTTGGGGTAAACTATTTGCATATTTAAGCAGAAAACTTGGAATTGGGAATATTCTCTATGATTGGTTCTGATTTTATTAGCTACCTCAGCACCTTATGGACAGATCATTTTATCAGAGAAAAGTGTAGACAAGTGTCAATTTCAGGTGCCAGCAGTTTCAAATGTATTAGCAACCAATGTAAAATTCTTAAGATTACAATTGATGAATAATTTAAAAATAATAAGATATTAATAAGTGGCGCGAGCCAAGCTATTCATGCTGTTTGACAAAGTCCAAGTATGGGGGATAATCCTGAAAATCAGGAGACTCCACAGCTGGCTCCTGCTACTTCCTCTCATTTTGTTTGCGGCAATCTTTATAATCATGGGATTTTTTTCTAGGGTTTCATGATAAAATGATCTATAAATTTAGTTATGCCTATGCAAGCAATCATAATGAAACTGACTCCAAGAAGGCCGACGATGGGCCAAAAACTAAAATTACCCAATGTCCTCCAATCTGTAATTCATCTAACATGAGCAACGCGGAGTTCTTTGATAAGCTTCGTTTAAGGGAGCTGTTGGATCCAGGCCCAGTAAAAATTCCTATTGATGAGATCCCACAGGGACCTCAGAAGCACCAGGGTTCTAAGAGAAGGGCATCTCATGTCATTCCCACAGTACAGAGACCTCCCTATGTTGTATACAAATAGGAGGCCACCTCTGGTATGCCCCCGGAGGCAAGCCCTGGAGTAGGATTAACTTCCTTACCCCTGCTCCTCCCATTCCTTATACTGGAGTTGATGATGAGGACATGAATAAATGGTATAAAATTAAGGGAAAAAAGGGTGCAGGCATCATCTGTCAGCCTCTGGGAAAGGATTAAGAGGAGTAATCCTCCGTGGTGTCTATGGAGCAAGGACAAGAGACGAAAACATATAGAAATGGAATAAGTACTTTGATAGGATAGGGTGCACACATTGTAAGCTGCCTTTGGAGAAAGAATAAACTTTAGATAACCTTTAAGCAAAAGTAAAAATATAACTTTTTCGGCTTTAGCACACAATAGCAGATAGGTCACGCTTTGTCTCGCACGGTCACGCTCTGTTTTTAAATCCGAAATGATTGAGATAAAATGTAAAAAATAAAATCACATGTTATGAAAGAATGGAAAAACAAGGAAACATTCCTAATGAATAAATAAAGTCCCTCCGAGGCTATCGGGAGGGAGATGCTTACAACCTGATCCTGTGTCTGTGTCTCCTCACTCGCCGACGCCGTCCTTTCCTTCGAGGAACCCTTTCCTGCTGGAGCTGGACTCCTGCAAATAAGTACATTCTTCGGGGCGCCTAGGTGGCTCAGTCAGTTAAGTCTCTGCTTTCAGCTCAGGTCATGATCCCAGGGTCTTGGGATCCAGCCCCGTATCAGGCTCCCTGCTCAGTCTGCTTCTCCCTCTCCCTTTACTCCTCCCCAGCTTGTTCTCTCTCTCTCGCTCACTCTCTCTCAAGTAAATAAATAAAATCTTAAAAAAATACATTCTTCAAGGAAATACTAGTGTCATTTTAAGACAAATGCAACTAGGCAAATGATAGAAACACATGCCTGTACTTCAAATAACTATTCTGTTTATTTCATTTTTTCAATATAACAAAGGCTTTTAGAAAATTCATAGAATTTGTAGAATTCACTGATCAGTGTAGTGACTGCTGTAGAATTCTATGGTCACTCAACATATAGATCTTTCTGAGCAGCTTGCAGGCAGACGTTGGTTCCTTATTCACTGTTGCATCCAACATGGGGATATTTAGTATGTGTTTGTTGAGGGAATAGATGAATGAATGAACATTTTTGGCCTGTGGAATATTCAGTGATGTTGCCACCAATGACGTGTAAGCAGTAGCCAAGCTTGACATCAACACTTCCTGTTTGCAGTATATAGACATTTAATACCTGGGTAAGCCCTGTTCAGGTGCTCATGGTGGAGACTCAGACACAGGATGGAGCACCTCCTCTTTCATACCTACTCCCTCCTGGGGTTTCTGTCTCCTCATTTTTTTATTTTGAAGTTTTAAAAATCTATTTAAAAAGTTGTAAGACTAATATAATTAACAATGTATCTTTCACCCGAGAAAATTAACAATAATTCCCTATTGTGGAAAATGCACTTAAATTTTCCCAGTTGTCCCCCAAATGTCTTATTGTATAGCCTGTTTTTTTTCTATCTTGTATCTAATGAAGCTTCATGCATTGCATTTGTCTGTGTTGCTTTTGCCTCTTTTAATCTAGAACAGTCCCCTGACTTCTTTTGTTCGCTTTTTACATCACTGACTTTTTTGAAGAGTCTTACAGAATGTTCTATATTTTCGATTTGTCTACAGTTCAGATTTTAAAATGTTATAAAGCAAATTAAGAACATGTGGCCAAGGTCCCTTTTATTAGACAAGGATGTTTTAGAGAACTGGGCTTTTAAGCATAAATACCAGTCATAACGTGAAGAGATTTCAGCTAACAGATAGGGTAGGAGGTCTCCTTCCCATACAGTTAAGGAAAAAACAAAACAAAACAGTTATTTCAATGAAGAAGTAATCCTTCAGAACTTGTTGATTAATTTCTTCTTTTCAAAATCATCAGGTAAAATTCCCACTAATTTCTGAAGCACAATAGATTTGAAAATAAATTTTTTACTATTTATACATGTAAAGCACATTGCTTTTAGTTTACCTTTTCAGCAAACATTACACTATGAGCGCATTTAGAATAAAATGGCCTGTCACCACATACTAATTATGATTTATGCAAATAGCCAAATATGGTGATAAAGAGGTATTTTAATTTTATTTAGTTTTCCTCCATGATATCATTTTTTGGTCACTCTTGGTCACTGCATTTTTTTAGGGGGGGTAGTCAGGAAATGAAGCAGACATAGGCATCAATCCAAATCAATTCTCCTTTCATTTAAACAGACTAACTTGTTTTGAATCAATGAATAGCATTTATTTGGTTTTACTGCACTAGGTGCCAAGAAAAGATAAAGAGAATACAGCAGATCTGGTTCCTGCTTTGGAAGATATTATTTTCTTGTAGTGGAAAGAAGGGAAGCACACTGAGAGATGTTTTTCTGTTTACCATGTTTTGCAACACACATACACACACATACATACATATATATATATATACATATATATGTATAAATAATGTATATATTATCTTTAGGGATATTAAATTCTATTTTAAGTGCTTCAGTATCTGTGGCCTTAAATCAATCATCTTTCAGCATCTTGTGTAGAAGATGGTAGGCGCTCAGTTAAGTGCCTTTCCCCGAATGAACTCAAATTTGTTCCATGCATATTGCTATTTTCAAATTGCTGTCACACATGGTCTGGGTGAATTTCATCTGCATTGAAATTTGGAGGAAGCTCTGGACAGATGACAGCGCGGGGCCCTGCAGGGTGAGAAGAGAAGTGGTGCCAGCCTGGTGGAGAATAACGTGACCTTAAAACTTGAAAGACAGCAGGAGCACGTGGCTCACACAGCCTTGCCGGCACCTCCACACAGGGCGGTGGGGCCTGGGAGCTACACAGGGGAAACAATAACGGCATTAGCATTCAGAGCGTCCACATCAAAGTGCTGCTTTCTCCAGTGTCGTCTGCAGATGGGAAAGCTGGGGATCTTCAGAGGGTTTTTATGGTAATTATAACGCCTCTTATATGCTCATCCTTCTCTATAACATTGCTCATGAAACAACTACCTAACTCATTATGCTTTTGTTAGAGCATGGAAAAAATTAAAATAACCCAATTCCTTTGTTTGCAAGTAAAGTTCACCCAGTGGCATACATTTACATACATTTAGAAAATATGTATTCCTTCTGGCGCCAAACAGTATTGGATCAGTCCCTTTACCTCTCTGAGATTTAGTTTCTTCATAAGCAGAGAAGGAATAAAAAGATCCACTCTGTTTATCTCTCAGAGTTTCTAAAAGATCCAGTGAGAAAAGGAATGTGTATGGAAAAGCTCCAACATGTATTATTACTACTATTACACTCCCTCCCATATGTATATGATCATCTGTAGGCATGGACTGTGGTCATCAAGAGTGTCCTCCTTCAGGGGTGTCTGGGTGGTACGTCCGTGAGTGTCTGACTCTTGGTTTCTGTTCAGGTTGTGATCTCAGGGTCCTAAGATTGAGCCTGCGTTGGGCTCTGTGCTTGGTGTGGAGTTTGCTTGAGATTCTCTCTCTCCGTCTCTCTTTGCCCCTCCTCCTCTTTTTTTCTCTCTCTCTCTCACTCTCTCTCTCTTAAGTAAATAAGTAAATCTTTAAAAAAAAGTGTCCTCATTCAAGCAGAGACTGCTGTGGAGAGTCAGGGTGAGCAGAACAAATTGGTGGGGGTGATGGAGGATAAAATTTAGTCATTGGGATGAGAAAATCTCCCAAGGAAAGTCTTGGGACCTTTCTTTTAGGTCAGGAGGGAAGACTGTGCTGATGGCTTCCTAGAGGCACCTTCTTACTCTCTCTCTGTTGAAGCTCAGCTCAGCTCAGCATTTCCCCACCCAAGTCTGTGATGGGTATCCCTGCCCAGAAAGACATCATGGTGTGGTGGAAAGACTGGGCATCCAGAAAACAAAAACCAGGGCTGGAATCCCGACTCTCCTCCTAATTTGGTGTGTGACCTGTCCGTAATTCCGAATCTCTCAGAGTCTCATTTTTCTTATGCAAGTGATAATCTTAGCATTGTTATGACCACTATGTAACATAGAAGGTGTGAAGCAAGACACAGTGGCCTTTCAAAAATTGTAGTCTCCTTCACTCCAAATCTCCAGCCCACACAGCTTGAATTTCTTCATTTTGGGAATGGGGATGATACTTACCTTCAAATTAATGAGGCAATGTATGTAAGTCCTAGCACAGAACCTGGCACATGGAATTGTAATGAATTCATTCAGGCTCCAACCTATGATGATAATACAGTGAGAAGGAGCTGGAGAGGAAAATAGGAGGGGCTTGTGCCTGAGCTAGAAGGTTTGATCATGAGGAAAATAAACTGGCTTGTGTTTAAGAGGGTCAAATTGAGGCTGCATGATCAACTTCTGGGTATGACACCTACATTGGGTTTCTCCCTTGTTTTAAAATGTCAACAATTGCTAATCATTAAGTATTTTCATATCTGACTTCCCTGTTGATATTGCTGCCTAGAAGGAATTTGCATTGAAAAGCAGAGAGGCTTGTTCTCTGGTGTAAATATGCTGGGAGCGGAGCCTGCCACTCAACACTCTCCTGATCTTTATTCTACCTGAAGACAAACTAGGAGCAGAAGTGGGCGACACCCAGTGCTTTCCGACCTGGTTTTCATACTTAAAAATTTAATACATAACGCCTCCCCGCATCCCAATCTTAGCGGTAAGTCCTCTTGACTCTACCTTCAGAATCTATCCACTTCTTTTCACTTGCATGGCCAGCATCCCAGGCCAAACCACTGTCCTCTCTTAATTGGACAATGGTGTCAAAAAGTATTCTATCTAGTTCTGCTCTTTCTCTCTTCCTCCCCTCAGCTGGTATGACAGTTGTCTTGACAAGCTCCAGTCACCTCTCTCTGCTGTGGTAGTTGTGTGGATTTTGTGAGATTGGCCCCACCCCCATCTCCAGGGCAACCTCTAATGACTTAATGCTTATCAAGAAAATCCAAGCCCTGTTGTAATATAATTGGTTTGGATAATTCAGCACAAATCCAATCAGCCCCTGACATCTATCTGGCCAAAAGACTGGTCCAAGATGGTCCAATTAGTGCAAAACGTAAGGCATTTGTCAAATAGTTGTTGGAAGGCACCCTGTTCTTTCTTCCTGGACATGGAGGAGATAGCATGAGGTGGTATGCAGACTGGGGGATATCTTGCACAGCCAGCCTGAGGATCAAACCACCACAGTAGAAGGCAAAGCAATCGGAATCTCAGAGAAATGGAGCAAAATCCCCTTCAACCCATGCCTAAAGCCCTTTCTTTCTCTAAACTTTTCAGCAACATGCACTAACCAATGCCCTCTAAGCCATTTTTTGGGTCTCTTACAAAGATTCCTAATGGCTACTTTCTTTATACTCTAGACAGAGTGATCTTTTCAAACAGAAATCAGACCATGTCATGGCCTTCTATGCTTGTGCCGTTCCCTTTATTCTTCATTAGGTTCAACCTGAGTTTGGCTGGGATGAGCTCAGTTGCATAGAATATAGTTTGAATGGTGTCCCTGGGATTTTCTAAGGCCCAGGCCCAAGTCTGATCCTGCCTACTACCTGGTTGGTTCTCACTTCTGGGCTGGAAATGTCTCCTTTATCCTAACCTCTGGCTGGAATTTGGACCCTAGCTGCCAAATCATTGGATCATTATTAGCCGTGAGGCTGCTACAAGCTTGTCTTAGCATAGCTGCTGCCTCAGGAAACTTTACAGCTACTGCCCTGCTGCTTTGCTCAACCGACTAGATGGGCACCCCTTAGACTCTGTCATCTGCCTTGAGAAGGTCAGAATGTGCCACCATTGAACCCCTCTCACCTAATATACACAAGAGCTTCCTAAACTCCTTCTGCCTTCCATCTTTTGGGGTAGTTTCTCTTCTCTTTCTCTAGCCTGTTATGGAGGAGGATTCAGAATGGCTTGTGGCTGATCTCACTTCAATTCTGAGGGGTTCTTGACCCTCGTCCTCTAGAGCATTCTTGATCCTTCTCCTCTGGGGTAAGTTGTTGTCAAAGGAAAGAAAGGATAAAGACCGAGGCAGTATAGGAAAGTGGATTATGAAGTGAAGGAACACTTCAGTTGTGAAAAGAGGCAAATATAAGATACAGGACAGCTACATTTTTTGTAAACCATGTAAGTAAAGGAAAGCCAAATAATGTAACTGTTCAGTTCTATTTCCCTTTCAATCTCCTGGCCTTTCTTTTTGTTGTTACTCACACATGGACTTGAGACAGAATAGAAATGAATGGGAGCAGGTCTCATGAAGAAGTACATTAATTCAGAATGTACTGTGTCTTATACCACGGAGGATTTATACTATATTTATACTATAATTTGTAGTTGACAAACCTGGGAGTGAGGTGCTCACAATGGTCAGATGAAATGTCATTTAGGAAAAGGGCTAATGTCATGCAAAAGAAATTCCCAGATTGCCTGGGAATCTAGAATTTCCAACACTCAGATCTTTCCTTTAGAGTGGAACTGAGAGATACTGCTTAGTCTGGATTTTCAATTTAAATATTCCTACCATTTATCTTGATTTCTAAAATAACTGAAGTGAAATCCTTTATGTACCAGACTTCAGTACTATGATTTAGGCTAATCAAAGGTTTGGTTAACAAGCTAGCAAAAAGCACTTCAAGTCTCCTGACTCTCCCCCCGTTACTCTTCCGTGATTGGAAGAGGATGTCACATTGGAGGAGCCCTGGACTGAGAGTCCCACCACCTACTTCCCAGATGATCTGGCATCGGAGCCTTGTTTCCCTGAGCCTCCATTTACACATCTGTGAATTGAAAGAGGGCTGATAACACTTCAACTACTTCTGTGACTCTAACTTCATTTGTGGCTCTGTTTGAGAGTAGATTCAAAAACAAGGTGGTGGTGTCCTTGGTTATACTTTTCAAAAAGGCCACATGTGAATGGACATTTCGTCTGAAACTCTGTCTCTATTCACTACTGGAGTTTTAAAAGTCAGGTCAGTCCACAGAATACTGATGATTGGTTTTTCTCTGACGAGCTCAGATTTGATGATGGCAGTAGGCAATGTAAAATACTTTCTCTTTATTAAGGAATCTCCTAGACTTAAAACTTCCCATTTATGAAATTTCACAGATACGAAGAAAGTTGCCTACCATAGTAGAAGTGGGTCAGCTCTGCCCAACAGGTGGGGTTAGTGGAAGCTTGTATTTTTTGAGCAAGAAGTCTTAGGAATATCCTTTGAGACTTTAATCTGTTCATAAATATCTGGTTCTAGTTCAATCTTGTCTTGGGTCACATTGCACAGTTACATCTAAATTGGACCTGGGTACCATAAAATGATGTGGGAAAGTCTAAGTGCTCAGCAACAGGATTTTTATTACTATGACAATATCATCCTTTTTACATTTTAATTAGTTTCCAAGAAGAGTAGATTCTTACCTCACTTCGGTGTGGGGGGAGAAAGTTAATAATATATCATTAAAAAGGTGATTTGAAATATTCTGGGTACTTTCTTTTATAACAAAAGAATAGCCAACAAAGAGAATTTATGAAATATTCATCCTTCTGATGAAGATTCTGAAATTTAGGAGAATTTAAAAAAATTCATAATTATTTTTCAGTCAAGCAAAGAGGTCCTAAGTTCTTATGAAGGGCTAGGTGTATCTGATCACACTCTCAAAAGTCTTCCCGATCTACTCACCTATTACTCTGTTAGGAGGCACCCCTTGGGTAAAGAGTAGAAACCCAGGGCGCCTGGGTGATGCAGTCCATTGAGTGTCTGACTCTTGGTTTGGGTTCAGGTCCTGATCTCAGGGTCCTGAGATTGAACCCCATGTTGGGCTCTAAGTGGGGCCCCAAGATGAGCACAGAGTCTGCTTTCTCTGCACACCCCCTCCCCCCTGTATGTGCGTGTTCTCTCTCCCTCAAACAAATAAATAAATCTTTAAAAGAAAAGAGTAGAAACACAAGATGGCATTCAGCAATGTGTAAAAACATCAAGAAATGGTCACACTGTTTTATATGATGGCAAATAAATGTTTTGGTTGGAAATTTCTCATCGATGATGTTATAATTCAGGTCTGGGGCACAATAGAGAGTGATTTCTCTGGGAAAACATGAGGCAAGTGAGGAAGGAAGAGGAGCAGGTGAGACCTGCAGGAGGGGAGTGGGGGAGAGGAATGGAGGGAGAACTCCCTAGGTTCTACAAGGCTGTGGAATGGGGTTCCTTTGTGCTGAGCTGAAACAATATGAATTGGGAAGAGAGTGGCCCCAAAGGACCATCACTGCTCTAGAAAATCTGAATTAATTATGTTAACAAGTATTTCTTAAAACCTATTTGTTTCAGAAACATGCATGTTGACTCCAATATACTATATACTTAGGAAGGGCATCCTGGGAATACCAGTGGCTGGTGATGGAGAAAGAGCCACTATGGGAATGGAGGATCTAAGGGGATGGACCAGAGTCAGAGTCAGATGTAACTGTGGAGATCAGAGTGTCCCTGTGGTCCCCAGCCACTCTGCTGGTCACACTGTCTGCCTGTGGTCTGGTGGGGCTGTGCTGAAGGTATAGGCCACCTATTTACTCCAGGCAGTATGGGTAGTTTTACCAGTATAACCTATAATAATCAGATCTGTGGTTTTAACTTTAATAATATCATTTAATTATTTATAACAGTAGAGTCTGTTAATATCAATCACAATGTCAACAGGTTATTTTTACTAATGGCTTTTTGAGATCTGAAACATTTATCACCTAGAAATCATTTAGGCAGAGTTAGGTGTATATAAAAAACTACATTGGGGAGGGTATGTGCTATGGTGAGCGCTGTGAATTGTTTAAGACTGATGAATCAGAGACCTGTATCTTTGAAACAAATCATACATTGTATGTTAATTAAAGAAAACTACATATAAACCATTTGAACTGAGTTGGGTACATTTGAAAACCCTTCCTATATGCTAAGAGGATAAAAATTTATATTTACCAGAATAATGTTTTATAGATGAGTCACAGTTTCAGAGAAGCACAGAGTAAAAAGCTCAACATTCATTAAGGTACCTTTTCATATTTTTTCCAGAAAGTGTCTTGAATTTATATATCATCATAATAGAAACTATATTCTCAAGTTTACCCACTCCCTTCCTTAAGTAGTAAGGCATTATTTTCTAGTATCCTAAAAGATAAGAGTGTTGTACATGTTAGACATTTCTACCTATCACTTTGATAAATTTCTGCATATTGTCTAATTCTGCATTTTACTTTATGATAGAAACTTTTAGACCTCCTTTAGTTTAGTTTGCAGATATACACTGAACATACAGAAAGGGCAAGGCAGTGTATCTGCTGCAGAGGTGGTATGTGGGCGTGGAAACTCTGAGGTCAGGCTGACTTGAAACCATCTCAGCTCTGCTTATGAACCACTTATAAACTGGGAGGCAAATCAGGCTGGAGAGAGTGCGGGCCATGCCAAAGGTGTCCTTGGGAACAAAGACACATGCCAGGCTATTACAACTTTTGTGAAAAGTTTAATGAGCCATTAACACCCAACAATTTAAAACTGGAATTGTTATCTTGACTAGATTAAGGAAGAATATTAATTCTGATGATGGCAAAAAAAATGTACTACTGTAAAAAATAAAATGGATATACTCTACAGATGCTAACTAATAATCTGTTGAATTAAGTCACTAGAGCCTGGAAATGCCAGGTAAAATAAAGCCAAAGTGTTCAGGTAGAAGAGATTAATTGAAAAAAGTTCACCATGTTATTTGAAAAAAAGCATAGTGCAGCAGATATCACTGAGCACTAACTTCTGTCCTCAAGAGACCTGGTTTGATGAACTGGGGGTTGCAGAAAGCAGAGCTTCCCCAACACTGGAGTTCTGGTCTCATTTGCATGCTTCTGAATTGATTTCAACTGTGGTGGTGGAATTTGGGTGAGCTCCTTTCTGCAGGGAAAATCTGCATATATCATGGAAAACTGAAACCTTCTGGAGGGATTAGCTGCTCATGGGTAGTAATTGACTCCAGTAGTGGGTGATGCACTTGTGGAGAGGTTAGTGGGTGAGGTGTTGGGAGAGGATTTTGAAAATCCTGTATTTGACTGTAGTATTGAAGAGAGGGAAAGAGAGAATAGGAAGATGACAAGCAGGGGCACAAGCCCATTCAGCAGGGAGGAGGGATGTGTCATCTCAGATCTCTTGAGACTGGGAAGTCCTTAGTGAGGCTCTGGGAGTAGAGGGAGAGATGGGAAATGTGGGGCAGAAGGCAGAACACATGTCATGTGTCCAGAGCGCCTGGTCTGCTCCAGCGGGGAAGAAGTTCTGATAGAAATTTATCAGATGAGATACCTGGTTGGTAGATACCAATATCATTTTTTTTTCAGAAAAATAATTTATGTCTCCATATGCTTTTTAAAAAGCATGCAGCAAGGGGCGCCTGGGTGGCTCAGTTGGTTAAGCGACTGCCTTCGGCTCAGGTCATGATCCTGGAGTCCTGGGATCGAGTCCCACATCCAGCTCCCTGCTCAGCGGGGGGTCTGCTTCTCCCTCTGACCCTCTTCCCTCTCGTGCTCTCTATCTCTCATTCTCTCTCTCTCAAATAAATAAATAAAATCTTAAAAAAAATAAATAAAAAAATAAAAAGCATCCAGCAAACACCACTTAATTGAATTTCAAAACACATTATTAATTTTCATTTTGCTTTCTTGTTTTCTTATTTTGTGAGCTAGTAACCTACTCTACCCAAAGGTAAAATACAGATTTTATTATATATATGAAAATAAGTCTAGAGTATAAGGAGATGAGGATATTAAGCAGACCCCATTTTAAAGATTTTATTTGAGAAAGAGAGAGACGGGGAGAGAGAGTGAGCAGGGGTGGGGGGGAGAGAGAGAGAGGGAAGCAGGCTCCTCACTGAGCAGGGAGCCCAATGCAGGGCTCGATCCCAGGACCCCAAGATCATGACCTGAGCTGAAGGCAGATGCTTAACCAACTGAGCCACCCAGGTGCCCCAAGCAGACCCCATTTTAAAGAGTTGAACAACTTGAGTTTTATTATTCATTCTTTCAGTAGTTATGGAGGAAGAGATCCGGCCATCCATTAACCAGTGTTTATTGCATAACTGAATATTGTTTCAATGTCTATGATTCCACCAACATAAAAAGCAGAAATTTAGTAGAATGAGGAAAAAAATACTTATAATATCCTATTTTCAATCATCTCCAATAGTGTCATCCTAATGCTATTTATTGGCTAATAAATGGATTTTTCCAGTAAAGCCCTGATTACCTCTGAACTTTCATGAAAGAAGTGAAGTCCTTAAGGTCACAACAGACACAAATAAAGAATTTTGGTTATAGACACAGTTCTGATATCCATACAGGACATTCCATGTTTATTGAAAAGGACAGGTAGTTAAGTATCAGTAAGAACCAGGGTTTGCCTGAAGATCTCTTATTCTTGATTACCATTAAATATATCTGGCATTTACCAGTGACAGAACACATGTGAAATTTCTAAGTCCAAGAACACACTGGAATCTTAGGGAAGAGAAGATACATGGAATGTTTCAATTGCTGATTGCTGGTGAATTCATGTTATTAGTTGGCATTTTTTGAAGTTGTTCTTTGCTTACCATTGTAGCAAGCAACTCTAACACCTTGAAAAAGACTATGAGAGCTCTAATTTTTACTGGTGGTGGAAGCAGGCATCCAAAACCAAATGACATCTTACCTTCAAGATAAATGAAAAGTGGTATTGCTATAGTGAGGGCTGTGTTCAAGGCACAAGGACCCAGAGACACCTGTTTCAACCCCCTTATCTCCACAGGGTTTAGAAATAACTATTTGAATGGAACATTTAAAAATATTGGGAACAGGATAAGCATAATTTTCTTGTACTTATCAAGTTAATGTTTCACATTTATATAAAAATGAAGTTAAGTAAGTTAAATAATAATGGTTACTGGTACTTATGTTCTGTTGTTTTAAATACAAATGGGAAAATTAATTTGTATTATAGTTTACTTTAAAGATATGAAACCTGAATGTTAATGATTATTTTTTAACAAACTTTTAAACCAAAAATAAAACTGCTTTGTATGTAGTATTTAACAATGGTAAGGGCGTCTATCTCTGATCAAGATGTAGGAATAGAGACCAGATTGACTCTCACACCTGAAACAACTATAAAACTGAGCAAAATATGAAACAATAGTTTTAAAGACATTGGATGTCAGATAATGAACAAGAACTGGATTTTGGCAGACGTGAGCCCCAGGCAGAATGATAATTGGCCCCCCTTCTATCTGATATTTTTAGTATTGGTTTCATACTGGTTTACTGAAGGGAGGAAAAATTGATTTTGAATTAATTAAAGTTATGTATCTCTTTAATGCTGAAAATTCAAGATTCATTATAGTCAGTGAATATAAAATATATTTAATATATAATCACTGAATATAAATATATATCTTAAATATATACTTTAAAATATATATTTAGAATAGTATTTCTTCTTAGTATTTCTGTTACTCATAACTGGATGGTGTTAGTCTCAGTCTCTGAAGATAGAGGCCACTCTGCTAAATATTTTTTTTTTTAATTTAATTTTATTATGTTATGTTAATCACCATACATCATTAGTTTTTGATGTAGTGTTCCATGATTCATTGTTTGCATATAACACCCAGTGCTCCATTCAGTACGTGCCCTCCTTAGTACCCATCACCAGGCTAACCCATCCCTCCATACCCCTCCCCTCTAGAACCCTCAGTTTGTTTCTCAGAGTCCATAGTCTCTCATGGTTCGTCTCCCCCTCCAATTTCCCCCCCTTCATTTTTCCCTTCCTACTATCTTCTTCTTCTTCTTTTTTTTAATATATAATGTATTATTTGTTTCAGAGGTATGGGTCTGTGATTCCAACAGTCTTACACAGTTCACAGCGCTCACCATAGCACATACCCTCCCCAGTGTCTATCACCCAGACACCCCATCCCTCCCACCCCCCACCACTTAGCAACCCTCAGTTTGTTTCCTGAGTAAGAATTCCTCATATCAGTGAGATCATGTGATACATGTCTTTCTCTGATTGACTTATATGTTTGCTCCTCTGTAACCACGCACCACTCTTCATCTTGCTCTTTGTTACAGGAGGCTTGTAGGCCTGCATTCAGGGGCTCCTTTGTCCTCTGGCTTCCAATGGATTCAGACAACTGTTAAGTATCAACGGGCAATGGGAGGCCAGGAGGAAAGATTGGGGTAGAAATTCCCCTAGGTCCCTCCCCGCTGGGTTGCTGCAGATCAGCTTCATCCTTCCCTGAAAACTACTCTCTTCCATTGCCCTTGTAGGTCTAGGAGTGGTAAGGGCTCACTCAATGGCACAATCCCTTGTTGGCTTCCCTAGACCCTGCTCACAACTTTGTAGATAACCCGTCTATGAAATTCTACCAGTTTAAGTGTGCCATCTGTTTCTTGACTCTAAATGACATAATGTAGTCTGTGATTTTAGTTATAAAGTCATTTTCAAATCCCATTCATGTCTAAAACTTATTTTTTCTGGCTTCTGTGTGTGTAAAAAAATTCCTATATTTCTGTAGCTCTTAACCTATTATGTGTGTGTGTGTGAAAACCAGAAAACTTCCAAGGAAGGGTAGCAAAAGTTTTAAATTTTAGTTTATACAATAAATTACAATAAATTGCCAGTAAACAGCTTTATGTAATATATTATTTGGTTTCAGAATTTCAATTAATTGCAGCTATTGACTCCAACCAATATCAGACTGAGTACTGAGAGTCTCAACTTTGGGGTCATAGCTTTAATTGCAGCCTATGACTTGCCCAATTTCATCAGAGAAAGTTCAGTTCTACCTCCCCTCCTTTAACTCAAGATACCAACTAATTTACAATTGGTCTGTTTTTTATAAGTTGGGGCATGAAGAAATTAGGTTATGTGGTTAATTTAGTCCAGCAATGTTTTAGCTTCCCTTAAAGCCCCACTTTAATCTAGCTCTGGCACAGCATTCTTCCTCTTGTTCAAAACAAATATAAGACTAACCAATTCATACCAATTAGGATGGCTATTAAAAACAAACCATAAAATAACAAGTGTTGGCAAAGGTGTAGAGAAATTGGAACACTTTTGTGTTGTTGCTGGGCATGTAAAGTGATACAGCTGCTGTGGAAAGCTGTATGGTGATTCCTCAAAGAATAAACATAAATTATGATATGATCCAGCAATTTCACTTCTGGTTATATAGGCAAAAGAAGCGAAAGCAGGAAATCGAATATATATTTGTACATCCATGTTGACAGCAACATTATTCACAATAGCCAAAAGGTGGGAACAACCCACGTGTCCATTACTGTATGAATGGATAAACAAAATGTGGTATATCCATATACTGGAATATTATTTTGCCTTAATAAGGAAGGACATTTTGATATACACTACAAGACGGAGGAACCTTGAAGGCAATATGCTAAATGAATAAGCCAGTCTCAAAAGGACAAATATTGTATGATTCCACTTATATGAGGTACCCGGGATAGTCAAATTCACAGGGACAGGAAACAGAATTGTGGTTGCCAGGGCTTGGGGGGAGGAGGAACGGGGGGTTAGTGTTCAATGGAGACAGAATTTCGGTTGGAGGAAATGAAAAAGTTCTGGAGATAGATGGTGGGATGGCTGCACAACAATGTAAATGCCCTAACGTTCACTGAACTTTACACTTAAAAATGGTTAAAATGGTATGTTTTATGCTATGTGTGTTTTACTACAATAAAAAATAAAACTAACCATAGTTAACTGGGGAAGGCTATGCATTTTTATAGGCAATAATTCTGAGTTGGTCAGTATTAGGAAAAGGAAGCCTATTAAATGGAGCAAACCTATAGCAGCTCAAAATGCAGGGAATTTTCTTTAAAAAATATCAATTACCCCCCTGGATAAAGAAAGGGCACCACAAATTAGATATTATATAAATGCCTTGGGATTT
The DNA here is from genome assembly GCF_003265705.2 of Callorhinus ursinus. NCBI lineage: Eukaryota > Metazoa > Chordata > Mammalia > Carnivora > Otariidae > Callorhinus > Callorhinus ursinus. The sequence goes on from NW_027397068.1 coordinate 20,639,412, forward strand.
TAAAAATAGCCTAAAAACTATGTGACACAAATCTTTTTGAAGAATTAGAGAATTTTCCACCAAGTTCTTTATGTTGACTTTTACTTTCTGAAATACATATGATCTTCCTGATTTTTTTTTTTAATTTCAGGAACAAAACTGTATTTCAATTTTCAGTAAACATCTAACAATAACACATTTATATAGGCATGTCTTGTCTTCATACAACTTATGATACTATGAGAAACAGAAAACAATTAAAATCAATTAAAAGATAAAATTCTATTTCCATATTGCGTAGCCTCTGTATTCCTCTATTAGCAGTGGACAAAAATGCTGATCATCAAATACTCCTGGATCTTCTAGGGACTAGGCCTCTGGGACACTATAATCTTAGGAGTTGTTTCTGAGTGATACTTCTTTCTGATCTCATCTATTTCACCATCATTTCCTGATTTTTTTAAAAATATAAGATGTGATAAAACCAACTATGCTAAGTAGGCACAACTTCATGATCTTGGAAAGAAAATGTTAGTTCAGAGGAAAAACAGCATTTTCCTTCTTTCTTGCATTGACAGGAACATCCATTTCCTTAGTAATTGCTCCTCCAAGATGCTGCCTCATTGTGGAGTCCCTGTTTGCCTTGTGGGCTGCTCCTGTCCAGGAGCCGTCAGTGCTTACTGTTGATGCTTTCTTGCAAACAGATCTTTTCTGTAGGTGAATTTTGTGACATCCTCATTAAAGGTTCAGAAGTGGAAAATTCTATGTTTCTGTTTTGTAATAGCCAAAACTCAAACAGAAGCATAAAAGAACATGTTAGTAGTGTTTCCACTAAACAGGTTTTCTTTATGCCCTCTGTACATATAAATTTTCATATTCTACGAATTCATTAGGTGTTGAATTTGGTTAGCCTTTAACTAAAAAATATAAGAAATGTATTAAAATGAAGAATTGGAAAATATAACAGTCACCTGCTTTCTTCTGACTCCCAGATTTCTGCCTTCTTGTGCAATATCTTCATTTTCTTGTCCCACACAGCCTTTGATAGTGTCCTTAGCCCTGGATACTCCTTCCTACCTGAGATCAGGGCTGGGACCCCAGCTTATGTGGGCAATTGGGTCTGACCATGAAAGCAGGGTCTTGGGAAGTTATCCAAACTATGGTAAGCAGGGTGTCCTGGAAGCTGCAAAGAAATTAGAAAACAGATCCAATTTATTGCAGTCATGTGGAAATAAAGCATTGAACTACTGTACTCTTTTAGACATATTCGATAAAAACAAATTGGATTTGAGAACAAATCAAATGTAGTAAGTGAAGAAAAACTAAAAATTGATCCCAAGTTTTTAGTTTAGGTGACATGGAAAATGGTATTTTTACTGAAAAGCATGAGGAAATTGAGGAGAATGAGAAGAGGAATTTGATCATGCACACGTGCTATTGAAGTGAGAAGTGGGGATACCAACGGTGTTATCAGGGAAATGGAAGTGGGGCCTTAGGCAGGGTACACAGGCAGGGCCAGAGAGATGGATCCGTAAGCCCTAATAAATAGGCCGCTGTTGAAGCTTTGTGTAAAAGTTAACTCTCCGAGGGAGAACATCAGAGAAAAATTAAAGGGCTGGTAACACCCAAGAGTTAGCAGTCAGGAGTTAGTGTCTACGGTGAAATTTGGAGATGTAGTAGGGTACCGGTATGGTGTATGATAATGGTTGTTAAGAGAGAATGATCATTTGCCAAATTTAACAAAAATAGAAAATACAGGCATCACAGGGCCAGGAATTTGGGTCTGTTTTATTCACTTCTGTACTGCTAACTCTTAGAACAGTGGCCTACACATGGTTGCTCCTCAATGCACATTTCTCTATTGGGTGGGGAAAAAAAGGATAGAGGAAAGACCATTAGATTTTTTTAAGAAATTCGGTACCAGTCATTTTGGTAAAGCAGCTGAGATGGAAGCCATATTTCCGAGGATGTAGGAGGAAATAGATATCAAAAAGGAGAAAAAGCAGGAATGGACTATCTGATAGAGAAGGCTTGGAAGGAAAAGGTGAGTGAATAAGGGAATTGCAGGTATATTTTATAAGCAAAACATATATACCCCTTTCATTCATAACATAGATATGTGGCGAACATACAGCCTTGACTTCCTCCCAGTGTGGTTCAGGTATAGTACAATTTTACCAGAGTTCTTGAGGCAGCAAAAGGATCCCCCACAGCACAAACGTCCCCATATTTTTCCTTTTAAACTTTTATTTATTTTTATTTTTTTGAGAGCGAGAGAGAGTAAGAGAGAGAGAGAGAGAGTGTGTGTGTGCCAGTGGGGTGGGGGGGAGTAGGGAGAAGGAGAGAAAGAATCTTAAGCAGGCTGTACTCTCAGCGCAGAGCCTGACATGGGACTCTGATCTCAAAACCCTGAGATCGTGACCTGAGCCAAAATCAAGAGTTAGACACCTAACAAAGTGAGCTACCCAAGTGCGCCTCCTTTTTTATTAGATAACAAATACTCAGAAAAAAAATGCAAACAATTGTAAAACTCAACAGCTTTTCACACACCTAACACAGTTGTGACTGGTACCCACATCAGGGCATAGCATGCTACCAGTGTTCCAAAATTCCCTGACTGTGTTCTTGTCTAGTCAAAATCTCCCCAAGAATAATCACTATCCTGACTTTTAACACCAAAATTAGTTTTACTTATTTTAACCTTTATATAGAAGGAATCATACAGTAAAGCATGCTTTTGTATTGGCTTTTTTTTGCTCAAATTTACACTTGTGAGATTCATCCATGTTGTCACTTGAAGTTGTAGTTTACTGTCATTTTTGTATTTGTATTTAAGTATTTGTAGTATTTCCTCATGTGCGTAAAACACATTTTACTTGTCTATTCTATTGCTTTTGGGCATATGGGTAGTTTCTGGTTTGGGACTATTACAGATAAAGCACTATAAACGTTCTTGTTCATGTTTTTGATAAATATTTGCTCATTTGGGGGGAGTACAATAACACCCCATTCTTAAAGATCCTGGGAATCTGTCACTAGCTGACTCTCTTTAGCATCCTGTTTCCCTAGACCCTCAATTCCATCTCCCCTTACATCATTCCTCTCTCTATGCCATTAATTTCTTTACTTCTCCCACTTGGAATGCCCCAGAAACTCAATTCCCACTATCTAATATACTAAACAATTTAACTGTTGCCATTACTCAGTATGGACACACCTTTGCATAGACAAGACAATAGGTCCCCATCCGTGGGCGATGGACTTACTAGAATATATAATTTTCAAAGAAAGCTGTCATTTAAAGATACAACCGACTTTTCGGTAAAATTTGAAAGATATAAATAAACATTTCGTAACATCTTTTAAATATAGAAAATGAAGAAAAGATGCGACTGGCTTAGTTTTTCTGTATATTTGAAATATTTTATATATTTATTTATATGTAATATAATAAATGTATAATATTTAAATATATAAATATAACTTTATAATAAATATATAATAAGTTTATAAAATAAAGTAATACATGTACATAAATATAGATCTAGTCTCAGTAATTTTTCAGGGAATAAAAGGAAACATTTCAATTGACACGCTTAGCTAATTTTTTTTTCGGTTTCAGAGATACTTTCCTTAATTATATCTTCATTGTTATGTTGTTTTCAACCACCTTAAATTCTTCCTTAGGAATATCTATCCCTTCGGGACTGGATCTGTCTTGTTTGCTCTTCTTACTATCATCTTTCTCATTTTGCATTTTCCATTCCTTTTATTTTTATTTAGTTATTTCTAAATTCGTCTTTATCTCACTCAGATCTCTTTTCATTTCAGCATATTATCTTTATAACTTATTGGATTGTCATTTTATCTACATGTTCTTTTTTACATGACTTTCTCATCCTGTTTCAGAGAAATCATAAAATTTTATACCTTATTGATAATTCATAATTAAATAATCTTAAAAAAACCCTCTAGTTACTGTCATTAATTATTTTGAAAAGTATGCTTTTACTCTAAACTTTCAGGATGATCTTCCATCTCTCTTACTCTTCTACATTTTCAGGATTCCATGTTATTTTCTTTCTACTTACCCACACTGGACTGATATGAGATCTCTCTAATCTTCATATTTGCCAATAGGCAGGGTGAGTGGATGACGTTTCTCCTGCCTCCTTGACTCCTTGGGCTTTGGTAAAACCTATCCTCAGATCTTCAACTGGAAGATAGGTTGATGCATTAAAGTTTCTCTAGCAAGCATCTTTTTAGGGTGGCTCTTTGGCTTTAGTGGTAATTTTCCCTGAGAGGGGCACTATCATTTTCCTTCTCAGTATATGCCATTGTCAGGCTCTTCTTGTTTCTGTAGTTTGTTGTTGTTGTGACTTTAACAAGTCAAATGCTATGTAATGTGGCATTGTTACCCCTCTTTACCTCTCATTTCGAAGTGTGTTTGTTGTGGGAAAGATGTTATTAGGGTTTGAAGGGAACAGCCAAGAAAGAATTCTTGAAACGTCTTTGGTGCAAAAAAGTGATTTTATTAAAGCATGGGGACAGGACCCGTGGGCAGAAAGAGCTGCACCGGGGTCATGAGTAGTGGCCCATTATATACTTTCAAGTTGGGAGGGGGTTAGGGATAGCATAAGTCTCTAAGGAATTTTGGAAGCAAGGTTTCCAGGACCTTGAGGGGGTTAGCTATTGTTGGGAAAAGGTCATTTATTACTGTCTAATAAAGCCTTAGTCACGAGACCCTTCAGATGTATATCGGTGGGCCATACCGCTTGGGGGATGATTGCCAGCATGTATCTTAGAGGGTTTAGAGATAAAGGAAGTTTCCAAAGGAATTCTTATACGTTAAAGTAGACTTACAGGATTGGGGGAGGGGAGTCAGACTAGAATTGCCTTTTGCCCTTAACAAAGTATTAACGTCGAGGCAGTTGAGTCCCTAGAGGAATGTCACTAGGCCTGTTTCAAAGACTTGTCAGTGGGCTCTAGGGAGTAAGGAAATTTAATAATTTTTCTTCTGCCTTTGTTTCCCACATCACGTTGGCCTCTAGAAATTACAGTTTCTGAAGAGAAGTAGAAAAACAGTGTTGGAAGGGGTGTTCTTTCCAACAGCATCTGTCTTGAAGGATAGCTGCTGAGTTTCCTGTTGCTGTAGCCTCTGGGTCTCTGAAGGAGTAGAAAATTATGAGGGTACAAACTTGCCCTTTAGTCATTTTCAGCTTGGTAGATACGGTCCATTTATGAAAGCAAAATATGCACGAACTACCATGTGGGATTCTGAAGTCCGCTCCATTGATGATGCAGTGGGTAGAAGATCTTCTCATTTCCTGGCAATAAGATGGCTTTGAGTCATGATTTTCTGTCATGCCATATAATCCTTTTCTGCCTTTTTATGGGTTTCTTAATGAGAAATTGAAAGAGAGCAAATCTGAAATGGAAAACTATGTCCTATAGTTTTGAGTTATGAAATTGCCATGAATATTTTAGTTGACCAACCTGACTATATAGAAAATCCATGACTTGGAAGTACTCAGTGACTTACTTGGTCACAAAATCAGAAATAAGGAGAGTATAATATGCAACCCCAACTCACAGGATAATTTGTAAAAGAAATAGCTAGAATAAACTCAATTATGAAGAAGAGTTGACTGTCATATAGGTCAGGCAGGCCCTTACTTTTCTTTGCCTAATGTCCTATCAACCTCTTGTCATATTCATTTTCATTAACACTTATATCAGAGGGCAGAAAGAGGTGACATTTCAATCTGTCAACTTCACTGCTCATTAGCAACTCATGTAAAGGGCGGTAAAGGGGAAGATCAAAGGTTAAATTGAGGTTACAAGTTTTCTGTGACTCTCACTTACCCTGGTGTGCCGTTAGCACAGATAATAAAGAGGAAGCTGTATTAAGGTATTTAGAATTCCATGGAAGGAATGAATGGTGAAAATCTGAAGAAGGGTTGAGAACCCAAATGTGGTAATTCTCTCTGAGAGGGATGGGAGTTATAGGCATGCATCGTAGTTAATAGGACTCTGTGCAATGTTGCATACAGATGAGCATGATTAATGGTCTTTGTGTGGTTGAGAAAAAAAGGATATGCAAGGAGATGACATTTAAAACCCACATCAAATGGCAAGGTGCTGAAAGAGGGCAGAGAGGTCAGCTTTAAGTATGTGCTTAATTCACCTGTGGGAAGGAGTATGTGTGGATCTATGTATGGAACATATTTGAGAAAAGTAGAAGTATTTACCATAGAACTCACACTACTTTCGTCACCAGAATGTACTCTTAATTAATCATTTTTTCCACTTTTTAGCGGTTCTTATAAAATAGAAATCCTAAGGTACAGTGCACAGAATTTCAATTTAATTTTGGATTGATTTTTCCCTTGATACATTATGCATCTTTAATCAAGCATTATTTGATAATTTTGGTCTTTTCAAAAAGTATCAATGTGAAAATAAAATCATGGGCACTACAATGATCAAAATAAGTAATTTGTATGAAATGACTAAGTAATCAGTAGTGTACTATATAAATATGAGCAATTTTACTTTCATAATAAATTCCTTATCTATCATATATTATTACTGTCAGGGTTTATATATAAAGTACAGACCATTTATCTTCTTGCCCTTCCATATGAGCCTTTTAAAAATAATTTTACATTTGCATTATTTGCAGAACACTTTCAAAATGGGATGCTGATGAAAATCAATCAGTCAATATTTTAAAATATCAATATCCCTATTTTATTCCAGGCAATGTTGGAGATATTGATGTGATCCTGTTTCCTGCCCTCAAGGATTCACAATACCATTGAGGAATCATAAAAACTTACACAGAGATATGAGAGAATATGTAGCATCAAATACAATGCAACAGGATTTCAGGTAAGAGCCAGAGTAGCTCTTGGAACTTGATAATGGGCTTTGAATGTTGGGCAGAACTTGTAATTTGGCTAAAGAAGCAGTATTTCCTTTAACAGTTTGAAGCCTTACCTCATGAAATGATCTGCCGTTTTCCAGGCACCATTCATATTGACTTCATTGGATCCTTTTGAGCTCAAAGCGGTCTCACTGGGAGGCCGGAGGGAGACATAGTAGTTAAAGAGCTCCGTGTCTAGAGGCAGCCTAGAGAAGGACAAGTCACTTCTGCTTGCTAAGGCTGTTTTTTTTCATCCAGTAAAACTTCCCCTGATGTACAGTGGTGCTATGCTATCATCTCTTCCTGGGTCTTTTTTAATAGTTTCCTCACTATCTTCCTCCTTTAATCCTTGCCCCTTTATGCTCAATTCCGAATATTGTAGTTGGAATGATCTTTTAAAATCCTAAGACACATCCTAGTTTTGTTCCCAACCTTCCATGGTTACCTATTTCACTTAGAGTCCAAGTTGAAATCCTTACACTGGCCGAAAAGGTCCACCTTATTCCTGTGACCTCCTTTACTCTTTCTACATTTTGCACCTTCTACAGCAGACACTCAGCTTCTTTGCTGTTCTCGAACATGCCAGGTATGCTATCTTCTTAGGATATTTTTATGGACTGTTCCCTCTTCCTTATGGGTTCTTCTCCAAGATATCAACAGGGTTAGCTTCCTCATTTCCTTGATGTCTTTGCTTAAATGTTACCTTTTCAAATGAGAATTACCCTGACCACCATATCTAAAATCTCAAAGACTCCTTGCTTATCCTGTTCTACTCTTTTTTTGTTCCCATAGTGGTCATCTTCTAACATATTCTGTAATTTGCTAATTTATTTTGGTCAATGTTTAGTGTCTCTTTCCCAGCAGTAGGATATATTTTGTTCACTGGTATATATGAAGCACCTAGGATATTCTGGAATAGTCTAAGCACTCAATAAATATTTGTTGAATGAATATAAAAAGATTAGCACGGTGTCTGGCACATAACCATTCATTCGGTTAATGTTAGCTATTATTATTACTAATTCAACCAGGAGAGTGTCAGAACCTACTACAATGTTGCTCCATGCAGACAGTTTTGTTTTTGTTTTTGTTTTTTATCCATGCACTTAGAAGAGTGCTTGACCCATAACTGGTGCCCAATAAACATTTGAAGAGCAAAAGGAATAAAGGAGCAAAGGAGATAGTGTGAGCATGGCTTACGAGATGTGCAGAGGAAAAGCTCTCTTAGTAGACCAGAGTGTTCCTACTGAGTAGTGCATAAAATCTGGTGGAAGGGTTCTGCCTAAGGGCAGGGGGAGAATGATATTCAAGGATGGATCCATAGGATGTCAAGGATGTTCTGGAAGAAGATCAGCTTAAAGAAATGGAAGTGTTTGATATGTGTTTGATATGGAAGTGTTTGATATGTGTTTGATAACATGAGAATAAAATTCAGGTAAGACATCAGGGGGGATGAAGAAAAGACTCAGAGGTCATTTTTTTAGAGGCAAAATTTGAAGCCATAGAAAAGACTGAAGAATGGAAAGAAGTGAGAAAATGAGTGACTCAAAAATTTCCTGGGGTTTGATGATTGATGATTCAGTAATTGGGAAGACCTTTACATATGGGGCAGGACAGAAAGTAACACCTAATTAATGTTTATCCTTCGAACAGTGCCTTGCACACAGTAGGGTCAAAAAATATATATTGAATGAATATGAATACCTGGAAGAAATAAGATTCTGTCTAATGATGTGAAAAATTATAATAAACTAAGAACAGAATGATTTCAAGTAATAAAGGTATATGTTAAAACTAAGATAAAATGCAATGAAATTGAGTATGTTCATGATAACATTATGGAAAATAACATAAAAAATGCAAATCCAAATGGTACATTCTTTCAAAAATTATATTGTAGGGCGCCTGGGTGGCTCAGTTGGTTAAGCGACTGCCTACGGCTCAGGTCATGATCCTGGAGTCCCGGGATCGAGTCCCACGCCGGGCTCCCTGCTCGGCAGGGAGTCTGCTTCTCCCTCTGACCCTCTTCCCTCTCGTGCTCTCTGTCTCTCATTCTCTCTCTCTCAAATAAATAAATAAATAAATAAAATCTTTAAAAACAAAACAAAAATTATATTGTATTATATTTAGAGTTCCTGAAAACAAAATGAGTTCGATCTAAATAAATACTTATGGTTTGTATGTTTGCATTTCTTTAATGTTTATATTTTTGGCATCAGCAAACTGCAGAGCTCCTGAAGGGTAAGACCATATCTTTTTTTTAATATGCATTTTCTCAGAGGGCCTAGAGTTAGCACCAACTAGAATAATGTGTTGGCAGAAAAAAAAAAGATACTGCCTACCAACTCTCTTCATAAGTGTAAAATGTGTCATTTTTATACATTCAGTTGACTTGACATTTATACATTAAATTTCATAAGCTGATAAATTTGGCAGAAATGGGTCATTTTAATTGTGCTTGTCTCAATTTATTATTCATTCTGAAAATGCTGGTAATTGTCTATTATACAAAAAATAAGCAGTTTTTGTGATCACCACATTCCTTTCTGATTTAATTCTGCTTCAGCAGGTGCCTTCCGAACCTATTTTGAGCAATATGCATAATTAATTCAAGAAAGTGTTATTGAAAACTGTTCGTAGGTGGCTGGACCTTCGTGATGTCAATCACCATCAGAGTATGGTTGGAGAAAGGAGTGGTTGGTAGGAAACTGAAACCATGGTTGAAATACAATTATTTAAAACCTTTAAAATAGGGTGCATGGGTGGCTCAGTTGGTTAAGCATCTGCCTTTGGCTCAGGTCATGATCCCCGGGTCCTGGGATCAAGCCCCACATTGGACTCCCTGCTCAGCGGGGAGTCTGCTTTTCCCTCTCCCTCTATTCCTCCCCACTGCTCGTGTGTTCTCTCTCTCTCTTTCAAATAAGTAATTAAAAAAAAAATCTTTAAAATAAGAGCCACCTGATGCTCATTTTACATTCAGCATATTAAGCATATAGATTTGTATTGAGATTCCAATATCGTGATATAAGTCAAGCAGTATTCTCCCAAGTTTTAGCAGATCTAAACCAAAGAGCCTGGATTATAAAATACCATGATTAATTATCATAAATGTCTTTGTGTCAGATTTTGAACATAGATTATCTGATATTGTAAAAAGCTTATTTTAAAAAAATGTCAATTATGCACTTGGACACTACATATAAAATCAAAGTTAAGAACTTTGCCAAGTCATGTCCCTACCCCAATTAGTCCTATTCTCCCTTCCCAATCCTTTCCAGCATGGTGAATATCTGTTTTATGTTTAACCATCTCTCAAGAATGGCCTCTTATGGATTCTCTGAGAAATTCTATTTCGACGTTTAACTATTGTCACTGTCAAGTAATACTTCTGTAGATAATGTAAGCTAAGATCATCTTTCATTACATACATAAACACATTCACATATTCCCAAAACAAAATCCAAAGGGATGTGTTTTATTCAATGACCGTCTTACAGCATTGAGGTTTGAGGACTTCAAAGCCCGAGGAGCTATCTGGATTTGAGGGGACACGTGACATTTCTAGTCAGTCTTAGATTTTTGATTGTCATAGGAAGGCTACCTCCACTGCCAAGTGAAATAATTGATTCCACTCCACAAGGACCAGTAATCGTCTCCTGTTATCCATTTTCCCCCTTCCCCTTCGTAACATAACCTTGAAGACTGTGGTCAGGTAAAAGGTTATATTTCCCAAACTCTTTTTGCTCCAGGTAATGAAATATAAGTGGAAGCATGTAAGACTTCAAAGACCTTTGAAAGGGTAGGTACTGGCCTAGAACACAGACAAAAGTTTGGATCTCTAGCAACTATTTTGGTCCTGGAGGTACCCTTGAACTTGGAAGCCATGCACGGAAGATGATTGAATGTAAACACTGGAGACTAGACTTCTGATGTCATGGTGGAACTGCTAAGCCTGCCCTGGCTTTCTGTCTCTGGACTTCATTTAGGTGAAAATGAAATAAAATTCCCTCTTGTTTAAGCTATTGTTACATTTTCATTATGTTGTATACAGCTGAATCTTTTTAACTGATATATCACATAAAGGCTATGATTTGACTGGTTGGAAAGGTGGACTAATCCACAACTTTCTCTTCAAACAACTTCCCTTTATGCCTAAAATTATCGATGTTAAAATTAAGCTCTTTTGGGAGTTAAGGCATTATTCCTGCAAGCTTTTATTAAGATGCCTATATTCCATAAAGGATGAACAGAGTAAGCCTGATTTAGGAAAGACTAAGAGGGAGCTCTGAGAGTGATGGAGGTGGTGAGCAGGATTAATGATGGTACTGTAGGTAACTGAGGCTGTGTCTGGAACAAAAACAGGAAGGGGGCTGAGCATCGCAGATATGTCACTTACTTTACACTATTGCCAATGGGGAAACATGACCTTGTGGAAAGTGTTTTCCATTAAGTAAGCTTTGCTTTAGGAATCATATGAAACTCAATCATCTTCAAAATCTATTACATTAAGAAACTTTTAAAATAGCTCAATGTCTTCGTATTTACTTAAATAGCTATGTTTAAACATAATATTTCTTGATATTTACCATTTTAAATTCAAATATAATATTTCTATCCTACTCGTGTCATTGATGTCTTATATCACCTGGAGGATAATTCTTTTCTTATAACTAAGTTTTGCTAATTGTACTTGAAAACCATTTCTAAGTCTTGTTTCAGTGTCCATCTTTGTACATCTTTAGTTAACTCAAAATTTGGAAATAAGACAGTAATTACAGGCTAATTACTGTAGAGTGATGAATGGAGTGAAGTGGGCAGGGTCTGGAGCCGGATTTCCTGGGTTTGAAACTAGGTTCCACTCCTTACTAGTTATGTGACCTGGGACATTGCTGAACTTCATTGTGCCTCAGAAAAGGGAATCATAACAGTACTTACCCTGAAGGTTTGTAATGAGAACTAACTGAACTAATTTTTATAAAGCACGTAAAATTCTGCTTATATGTATGCTAAATATACAAAATGTAATTTCAGTTAGTACATAGACAGAATGTAGGATTGTAGCACGGGCTTTGGATTCTCACATAGATTCTGCTCCCTCCCAGCTGTGTGACCTTGATCTGCTTAAATTCTCTGAGACTCGACTTCCCTAATTATAGTTGGGGATGATAAAACCAACCTCAGAGAGTTGTTGTGATCAGCAAATGACATTGCCAGGTAAAATACAGGATCTGCAGTTAAATTTGATTTTCAGATAAATAATGATTTTTAGTATGAGTATGTCCCATAAAATGTTTGGGATATACATATACTAAAAATTTTCACCGTAATTAAAATTTAATTTTTTCTCCCCCTGAATGGTGGCAACTCCATGAATAAATGAGTTAGTTGCTCATCTTCTCAGTGTTCATGAAAGGACATCAGTCCTATATACATGTAGAATTTCCTATTGAAATAATAACTCTTCTATGATTTTTTGTGCAGATTAGGAAAACATTTACTATAGCTACCTGCATAACTGTCTCAATTTCCTGGTATTTTCTTTTTAAATAGGAGTGGGTAATATACCAAAACCTGGATTCAGCCTACCTTCCATTATCTTTCATTGTTATGTAGAAAGTAATTGGGACTTTATGAATTATATAGCACTCAAGGGAACTCTTTGAATCTAGTTCCATTAAGGGATAGTTATACCTCTACCAATAATTTGGAGCTAAAAACAAACAAACAAACAAAAAAGGACAGTTTAAGCAAGGCTATTTTTATTTTGAAAGGACAATTTCCCTATACCTCATACCTAGGGAAGATAGAAGGAAAAAAAATGAGACTTTGAACAGTGAATCTGGATAATTTTACCATCAACAAACAGTAAGCTGTTCTTAAATTTAACTTCTTATATTGCTGGATAATAGTTTTTTATCCCTAAAACAACAACCTTTCTTTACCAGTAGTTGTAAGTGAGGATGGGAAAATTATACAGTGATCACATTTTACTCAATTTCTTTTCTCAAGACTTTGCCAGTTGAAGAATATATGATAAGGAAAAATATATAACTAGAATTTTTTAAGCATTAAGTAATGTTTTACTTGTGGGAACTTTCTAGATATTTATTTCATGAATACAAGCAGAACTATTAAGATTTGATCATACGGTGTATTTACCTACCGACTTCAAAAGGGGCAAACATACTAAAAATAATGTGCCAACATTTTATCTTTTGCTTAATAATCTGAAAACACTTATTAGTGATTAGTAGCTTAGAAAAAAATCCTGGTAAAACTTTTAAAGAAATACTCATCATCAATAGTTTTAAAGCACAGAGGATGATATTCAGTGGAAAACAGCATACCTCTGACTCTGGGTAAAAAGGTGGTTCAGACTTACTGCTCATCAACCCAGCTAGAGGGGCTCTGCTCTAGGTCCTGCCCTTTAGAGGGCTTATATTTTGCACACGTTGAAACACAAATATGCTTTATTTCTTTTACATTCCGTGAGAAGTTTTTGGAAAGTTGAGCATTTGGGAATTACGGTTGGTGCCCCCAAACTTTCTAGAGGAAATGGGGTAGGGGTAGTTAAAAAGATTATGGACTTCCTGTGGAAACCAGAGAAAGAGTGGCTGCTTTGCTTCCAGTTGAGCCCTCCACACCATGGCAGAGCTGGATCCCAGAATAACAGTACGCTCCTCCTCCCCTTTACTGTGTGGCATGGTTTGGGGAGGTACTAGAGTGACTGGAATTCTGAGTCAGAAAAATGAGATGGGTAAGGGGAAGTTGTTCTTTCCAGTTCCTGGGAAACTGACCTTGTTCTGATAAGTCCAGTCACCACCTAGCTTCTACCCTTCTGCCCTGCTTAGCTTAGCAACTCCTCTGGTTTGCAATAGGTAAACCGAGCAAGGGACAGGAAGGTCTCCTTGAGCTTCTGCAATAATGGTAGTAATTCCTTGGGTGCATAGGTGGAAACAGGGTCCAGACTGTGGGTGTAGTTTAATTTATAACTTCTAACTATTAAGAATATGGAATTTGGGCCTTTATTTTCATCGGCCCTACAATGTTAAGAGGTAGGTCTATTCAGATGAGTCAAATTCTAAACACAAAAATATTTTAGGAGTATCTTAATCAAATTATTTTGCTTATTTTTCTTCTTATATATGCACAAAAACAATAACTGCTTGTAAAAAAAAATCTGTGTCTGAAGAAGTATATGAGACCTTTCAATAAGTATAAAAACCCAAGTCTCAAGAAAGCATTGTGTCATAGTTTAGAATCCACATTTGTTTCTTTCTTAGTGGAATGTAAGTATTGCTGTGTCTTACTGTTGACAGCATCTTGAGTTCATTGATATATGGTGGATCACTGGTCTTAAGTTGTTCATGTCCAGCGCAACACCACAGGTGGAGACCATGGGGGTTTGTGACTGCAAAGTCCCCAAAACTGGTATCAAATCACTGCTGAAGCATCCTTTGTTGGTGACTAGCTCTTCCCTGATGTTCTGTGTCATTAGAACAAAGTGGGAAAATGACTTGTCAGTGTACTAGCAGGTCTTGGTTAATGGATGAACCACTCAAGTGTGACTGGGAGAAGCTGAATATTTGAATGTTTCTTGTGGAGGTCTAAATATATCAAGAAAATGTCCCATGCTACCTCAGTGCCCACCCTGAAAGAAGCTATCAATTTTTATTATAAAGTTACCCCATAAGGGAGTGTCAATTTACTATTCACAAAGTAATTCACATACTTCTTTTTATTTTTTACTTTAATTAATTAATTAATTAAGAAAGAGCATGAGCAGAGGGGGAGAAGAGGAAGAAAGAGAATCCCAAGCAGGCTCCACAACTAGTGTGGAACCTGACTCGGGGCTCAGTCTCACAACCCAAGATCATGACCTGAGCTAAAATCAAGAGTCTGACCACTTAACTGACTGAGCCACCCAGGTGCCCCGTCATATACTTCTTAGTTCATTTACCACCTGTATTCAGTGAGCCCTGATGCTTGGAACAGGCAATAAGCAGCTCAACACATTTGCATGAGGGGATTGTGGGGCTGAATTTGGGAGATTCAGTCTTTGGAGAACTTCTGGGTATAAAATGACCACACAGTAGCTATTTATGAGCCATATTTAGGTTTGTCATGCTGTGACTGGGGAAAGTAAACACATTACTAAATGGTTGAACCTCTCTAGACCTTAAAAAGTATAAACTTCTAATTAGATTTATTTCCATTCTATCTCCATTCCTATTTTTAGGAATGAGTGTTAGATTTGAGTAAAGCCAGGTGTGAGGAATTTTTTTTTCCTTCTCTGCCACAAAACTCGCTGGATAAATTGCCTCTTTAGTAGATTTTTATTGGGATTTCCAGCTGAAATATAGCATGGGACATGCTTATACTAGAAATTATTTGTTGTTTATCTCAAACTTAACTAGGTGTCTGTGTTTTTATTTGCCAAATGTGGCAATTCTAATTTATATGTCCCCTATAAAGATATTCATATTCGTAGACCGTTACTAAATCAATAATTAATATCAAATGTTTATAATTATCACCAGCTTATAAATTCATAAGTTTGATTCTTGGTGCTTTGGGGCCAAAGTGTTCTGTAATTGTGGCATGCTAAGAGTGGATCATCTTTTTTCTGAATAGTCAGAGCTGTTTGTGTAATTATAGAAAATGTTATCCTCGGTAGTTACTAAATATCTGGCAGAGTAGGGCTCTGTTTTTGAAGTCAGAAGACCTATACTTCCCAATTTTTTATTACAATTTTGCATTATAATTACTAACTTTTCTCCTTTTCTTGGAAGTCAAATCAAGAATGAGAAAAATCAGGGGCATCTGGGTGGCTCAGTCAGTTAAGCGTCTGCCTTCAGCTCAGGTCATGATCCCAGAGTCCCGGGATCGAGCCCCACACTGAGCCCCCCACATCAAGCCCCACAACCGAGCCCTCGCATTGGGCTCTCTGCTCAGCAGGGAGTCTGCTTCTCCTTCTGACCCTCCCCCTCTTGTACTCTCTCTCTCTCTTTTTAAAGTCTTAAAAAAAAAGAATGAGAAAAATCTTAGTTTGAATCCTGTACTTTGCTATACTTTATTGAGCCCCAAATTAGATTATTGGTCTACTGTCTGTGTAGTTGGCCTTAGTAATTGGATATACATTAACATCTTCTGAGGAGAATCACCAGAGAGACAGGGCTTGAATAAAACATTAGATTTTTAAAAACTACATAAGCTGAGTACTATGGGGGGGATGCTTGCTTGGCTCATTTCACTTTCATTTCTATGTGATGAGTGACTACACAACTAAATATGGATATTAAAATATGATGAGATGTGTGTGTGTGTGTATGTGCATGTGCATATGTGTACTGGAGGGTGAACATAGAGAGTGAGAAAGAGAAGTAAGAATCTTCAGGCATCCAGTCTTGATGCTTAGAAATAAGGATTGAAGTAGCACACAGATAAATAGCTCATGAGTAACCCTAACAGATGTCAAAGTGGATACCTAAATGCTGCCTTGTAGAGGGCAGAACAAATACACAGGTGGTTTATCTGATCCTTTATCAACCAGAGATTTGGATGAACTGGCATGTCTGCACATATTCTACACAGCAGCAACTGACATTTTTAACGATGACCCCAAGGCACAGTTCATGCTGTGTGAATTCTCAAAGAACAATGAGATCACATTCGTGCAATTCAGGTGGTAAGTGTATTTTGTTGTATACTCTTAAAAGTGGCCTTTTATATAGAGTCTATGCATTTTTCTTTTCATCAGAATAGTTAACTGTACTTTCTGACCAAATCAGATGACACAAAGATCATTGTAGAAACTTAACATATGTTAGCTGATTGCCTACTGTGTGATAGGCTTTTGGCAAACAGTGATGAATAAAATTTTATCTCCTCAAGAAATTCACAATTATGGGAGATACAGAGTCATATGGTTATTATAAAAATGCAAAAAGATCCTAGTGGGCATACACATACAATCACAATCATGGTTTTAAAGGTGATTGATAACCCCTGGGGAGTCAAGGAATTGTCACTAAGGAGGGGACATTTGAATTCCACGTTGAAGGATGACTAAAATTTCTCCAGCTAAGTAGAAATTTTACTGTCCTTTTCCAGAATGAGGATTTTATGTACTTTGTTCCTCCCTTTCTTTCTCCTCTATCATTCCCAGGACTTAAAGTAGATGCGTTAGATAGTAGAGGATGAAGTGTGATGAGAGTTAAGAAACACTGCTCTGAGAACCTGGGGCCCTGTCTTCAATTGTCATTTGTGGATGAGAGTGGACACTGCAGTAATGCAACAATCAGCTACCCCAGGTTGAAGAGGAAGACCCAAGAATTAAATAAGGGATCCTGAAGATATCATGGTGGCCTATGGTATTATTGGCATAGTTATATAATCTATTTTTCACTGTTTTAAAGTAAAGTTATGGTGGATTCCCCATGGTATTACCAGATCTTGTGTTGTGGACAGAACATCTTGCAAGGGCAGAACCGCCCTCAACAATGAGAAAGGTCACAAATGGCTCAAGCTTCATTTCTTGTCAAGTCATTGTCCACACAGCCTGCTTGTTAAATAGTTAATTACTGTTTGGACAGCTGTTATTCTGCTTGATCCCAGCCCATGGTTATGAAGTATTGTCGTTTCCAGCTGTGTTTCCGCCCAGGTTGGGGTGCCCACGCAGAGTGCAGGGCAGGTAGGACAGCCTCTGCCATCAGCTCCAGATCAGAATAATTCAGGCCCCACAGCAGTGTTCGAATCGGTCATCATTAATCACACATGCCAAAGATTTACCAACTTTTCCTTCATATCTGACTCTATAGGAAGAAACAAACAAAGCTTCATTGATTTATTTTTTATCAATTCTACCTCTCCTGTAAATGGTCTGAGGAAAAAGACCATTTACAGGAGTAAATGGGGGTATCCAGGCTGGATTCTGGTGTTATTTCTGCTGCTTCCTGGCTGTGTGACCTTGGGCAAGTCATTTAGCCTTTTGGGGGCTTCATTTTCTCTTATCAGTGGACTAAGCAACCTGTACAGCTTTTTTTTTTTTCCAGTTCTACTGTGCTAGGATTCTTAAAAGGCACTTTTATAGACAGCTATATACATAAGCAAATTTGTTCATGCTCTTTCATTTTAAAAAGAGCATTAATCCCACTCTTTAAAAAACTGAGTATCTCAGAGTATGAACCTAAAACATTACATTAATGTGCTTTTTTTTTTTTTGAGAAACACATAATTGTAAGAATTGTAAGAAATAAATTTGGGAGCGTTAGGAAAGAAGCAACAAAATCTGTCTCCATTTCCCTCTACCCAAGACATGAGCAAAACATCACTAATCAGTTCTTCTGTTACCTCCAGTCATTAATTGAGGCTGAATACTTTGATATATATGATTGATGACTCTCAAACATAGTCCTTAGTCTATAGTCACAAATGTTCATTCTCCAACATTTCCCACGTTGGGGTTTATTTCCATACCTAACATGCACACACATTGAAAGCTTCTTTTGCTTGACATTTGATCCATTTTCTAAATAGCTGTCCTAAAGTTCATACTAAGCAAGTAAACTTATGAAATGGAGCTACAGATTTGGCCCTAATAATAACACCACAGAAAAATTACCAAAATTAGACCTTATGGTTTATTTTTCTTTCAATGACATAATCAAAGTCCATGTATACACATGATTGTTCATCATAGTAGTAGTTAAAATATCCCAAATTGTAGACTTTCTAAAGGATCATCAAGAAGTTAAAAAAATTTGATATGTAGTTGGTATATATACATTAAAATCTACCTACTATATATATATTATGGAATATTACATAACTTCTAGATCATGGTGAGATTGTACCAGCTGCACTCAGTGGAACTCAGGTGTCATGAGAAAAAAATGTATTTTCATTCATGCCTAAGTGAAATATTTGAGGAGACTTTATGACAAGGAAATGGAGTTTTTCTACATATTTACAATAGACCAAATAAAAGGAATAGGATTAATGTAGGGAAGATTTTGATTGTAAATTAAAAATTCAGTGAATGAATCATGAAGACTCTTAGAAGTTTAAAAAAGCAAGAACTTCTGAGTACTTTAAGAGTTTTGTGATAAACTTCCTGAATTATGAGTCTTTGATTGCATTTTTAGTGTCATTTAATAGTCATTGATGTCCTTGATCACAATATTTGAAGTTTAATTAATTTTTTAATACCTTTAGATCCAGCCGTTCTTCCATTACTGTGCCTTCATTAAGAAACTGTGTGACATGTAGACATAGAGTGTTTCTTATTTGAATTAGGCATTTTAACATAAGATTAATAAAAGCGAAAATTCTTATCTGCTCCTTAATGATAAGTTCAAGCATCATACTACACAATGCCATGCACGAATGATGGCGTGTAATACAGTGCACACTGAGAGAGTGGTCTTTGTACATAATTTTTTTTTCTTTGTACATAATTTTTAAATACAAATCAAGACCTGAGGCTTCCTTCCCACCTAACCAGTTTTGATCATTCCATATAACCTTGGCCTCTATTCAACAATTTTGAAGTGGGAAAACTATAAATGCTATAATTTACAATCAAGATTGAGCGGTGCCTGGGTGGCTCAGTCAGTTAAGCTCCTGCTTTCCGCTCAGGTCATGATCTCGGGGTCCTGGAATGGAGCCCTGCGTTGGGCTCCCTGCTGGGCCAGAAGTCCACTTCTCCCTCTCACTCTGCCCCTCCCCCCTCACGCTTGTGCACACGTGTGTGCGCTCTCTTTCTCTCAAATAAAAAAAATGTTTGAAAAAGTAAATAAAATCAAGATTGAATCATGAGGAAACAGATGTTCCCAAGAATATTTTAGGTCTGGAATTCTAAATTTAGCAATGTGTTTGCACTTTGATATCACTGTCTGGATTAGCTTGGTTTGTTACACAAATTAAATACACTTTTTAAAGCCCCACATAATTCCAACAAAAAGTTTTCAAATTACTCAGATTTGGAGTACAATTTATTGCTATAAATATATCTTGGGTCAGAGAATCAAATTAGTTAAAAACCATTTCATATGCCTCTATACATATACACACATCATACAAAAATATATATCCTTTAATGATTCTGGCATATTAAAAGCAATTTTTTAGTATCATAACTGAATTGTTTACCTTTTTATTAGACAAGTACTACAGGAATTGATTCTTATAAAATATCCAAACGAGATAGAATATTTAGAAAAATGAGAATGCGTACATTTCTGCCCAGTTTCTCTCCCTTCCCAAGAGGTAACTAAAGCCAAATATTTGGTATAGTTTTCCTGGTTCCTCCTATGCACTTACATGCACATATAATAACACATGTATTTTTAAAGAAATGATATCATACTATGGATATTATCCTTTACCTTGCTTATTGTTACCAAAATTTATCTTGAAGAGCTTTTCATATCAGTACAAAAAATCCTACATTATTCTTCTTGATGGCTCCATAATAATTTATTTGATCATTCTTTTATGGATAGAGGCTTAGCTTTCCGTCCTTTTAGCTTTTAATTATTACACTGAATGTGTAGTATATATGGGTGGGTAGTATTGTGGGATAATTTTCTGGAAGTGGAACTGCTGGACCAAAGGATGTGAACATATTTAGGACTGAACAATTCTGAGAAATTGGCTTCACTGAAATCTTCTGATTGAGTTCTTGAGTGCAGATTGTTGACATTTACTGCTGCTATCGGCGTGCATTACTCTCCCTAATGGAGATGGATTATATGTGTCTGTGATGAGAGCTGAGCATGCTTAGTATCTTTAGAACTCAGGGATTTGTAACCCAAATCCACTACCACTCAACTCTTAAGGATAGGTGGAGAACCAAATGGAAAGAGTAGCGGTGCTCGCATTACATGACAAATAGTACTGTTCACTGTCTCAAACTCTTGTATCTTCCTGAGATTTCCCATCAGTTGTTAATTTCAATTTTTAGCCATTTCTAAATATTTACTTGTCCCATAATACTCAGGCCTATTACCATCATCATTATCATTTTACTTTTAATAATATATTTCTATTACAAACACATTTCATTTATTTGTGATTCTTATTCAATAATTATTTGGAGCTTCAAACTGTAGCTAAGGCTGGATTGGGAAATAGACCTATACAAAAATCGAGTTATATATTGGCAGAAGATGTCCTAATATTTTTTAACTTCAAGAGATCCTATGAGAATTCTGGACCTTTGGTTGGGAGGTATTAATTATCTTGTTGCCCTTAGTTTTCCGCTGTACACACAAGTATCGATCTTAAACAATCTCTGTATATGATCAAAAAACTGTACAGCTGTTATAGACGGCTTAACTCAATAATAAATGGTCATAAATACTTCAGATGTTTAGCATATTTGTACAAACCTGAGTTGACTAGAGATTACGGTTCCATATCACATTCATCCTGTCATTAGGGATATCTTTGATAAATTTGTTCAACCACTTAGCTCATGATATTAATAAAGAAAAAGATTTTAGGATTCACCCTGGAACCGAATGGCTGGCCTAGCTCTAAACCATTGCCATGAACTGAACCCCATACCAGACCAACCAGTTCACAAATGATGACTTTGGCACAAACGGATCCTCACCTGAAATACTTCCTCGTAGAAAGACAAAAGACAGTATTGCAGGCAGACATCCCTAAGTTTAAATCTCAGCTCTACCACCTACACACTGTGTGATCTCAGTTAAAGTTAATTAACCTCTCTGAGACTCGGTTTTCACATTTGTTAAAATAGAATATTGCTATCTAAGTATATTGTAGGGATTAAGTTACATGAGATAAGGTATGTACAGCATCTGATATGGGCCTAGCACAATAAGTAGTAACTATTATTACTGCTAGGTGTGACTTCATATTTAATTCAAAGATTAGAATATTGTTATTGGTTTGAATTCAGCCAGAGATCTTCTTTATTACAAAGAATAAATGTTTTTGATTGGTTGGTTAATTAGTTTAATGTTTTAGGCTGTCCAAATGATGAGTTCATATCCCCAAATGACAGATATTATTAAACTATGGCGTTTCTAAATTTAATGCCCAAAATATTCACTTTAGTGATTGCCTCGAGTAGTCAGGAAAGACACTGTACTTATTTTTTTCATATTGTTCCACTGTCTTTTTGATATGAGAGCTGACAGAAATACCTAAATACATAATGACTCTTTATGAATGTGAAATATGTAATGAAAATTTCTGAATACGATATCATATTCTATAAGAAATTTTTATGTGGGTGATGAACAAAGAAAAAGGTACTGAAAGTGAACACAAGTTATGCCAAGTGGAGCTTACATTTTATATTTTTAGGTATCAGAACCTAATAAAGATAAGTCAAATGGCTAATATAACTTCTTTCAGAAAAGTTAAGATTTATTTTAAAGAACTTATTTTTGGAAGCACGTTTGCATTTGTAAATAACATTTTGCTCAAGCATGATTTTTCATTACTAAAGCCACTAAGTTGTGACAGACTGGAAGGGCCCATATGAAGAGGCTATATTTATGAAATCCCATTGACACTGGTATCTGATATCACCTTAATTAGAGCAGAGCTTTTTTGGTGTGTGGGTACCAGTTTGGCATCTCATTATTTAAAAAATTAGCAAAACCTCATTAAACAGCTGCTTTTCTATTTTTTGTTGACTTGTGTGAGATGCCAAACAACTTCATTCTTTGCCTAGCAGATTAAAAATTTCAATCTGGTTTATACTGCAGGTTAATTTTAATGTATAATCATCCATGTAAATAGATCTTAGAGATTGGTGGTGTTCAAAATAATTTAAAATATGCAGAAGGAAATATATTCACACTTAGTACTAGTAATAAAATGGTAAGCCAAAGGCATTTTGTATTTTTCTACAACCTATGTTAATTTTACTCTGCCTGTAGTCCATTTTTTTTTGTGAACGAATTTTAAGCACTTGGCAGTAGTACTCAAATAGATTTTTACATATGCAAATATTTCAGGATAAATGTAAAAGTAATGAAAATACACTGAACTCATACTTTCAAATGTATTTAAACTGAAATCTTTCTAAATCAGAGTAGCCATAGCCTTTGTACTGAGCCTTTATAAGCAAAATTCCTGGGAATTTAAAAGGGTCCAGAAAATGGTACCCCACTTCTCTACCTGAATTTGGAACTATTTAAAGGACAAGAGTAGAGCATATGGGAGATTAAATATCACCTTTATTACTGATAAAGCTGGTATTTGAGCAGGTTGCCTATATCTGTGGGATACTGGGCTTTCCAAATGTGAATTCCAGAATTTAGCAGATTTGTGCCCCTAATCACAGGCAGAACTAAACTAGCAGAGGGTGTTGGGGCATCTGTGTGGCTCGGTTAGTTGGGCGTCTGGCTCTTGGTTTCACCTCAGGTCATGATCTCAAGGGTCATGGGATGGAGCCCCGCTTCCTTCTGGCACTGCGCTCAGCAGGGAGTCTGCTTGAAGATTTTCTCCCTTTGTCCCTCCCTCCACTCTCTCTCCCTCTCAAATAAATAAACAAATCTCAAAAAAAAAAAAAATACCAGAGGGCAGGAACTTTATCTGTAATATTTACCACATGTCCTAATTATCTAGATTACATAGGCTCTGCAGGCAACCTGGCTTACTTGAGAAATGGAAGGGAAAGGAACTGGACTTTGCATACCTGATCCCCCCACCCCCACCCCCCCGCAAACTCACCCATCAGATAAAGCATTCCATCCCTTTATGGGAGGAGTGGGTGTGGAAATACAGAGGAGCAGGAGTATTATGTCCCTCTACGTAGTAGGAAATGTCAAGAAAGGAGAATATAAATGTGCCCTCCACCAACAGTGTTTCCCAAATTCATTCCTCTTAACATTTTGGGCTTAGCCATAAAGCCCATGGGAAACCAAGATCCATTTACCTGGAGAAGATCAGTGACTGCTCAGGGTCTCCAGCTCCTTGTTAGAGAGGCCACTTCACAGATAGAACTTTGGGTATACTAGTAGGGCCAACAGCCACAGTGCAGGTTCTGCTTACTGAAGGTGCTGGGATAAGTTTAATTAATAAACCCTATCCCAAATTTAAATATAATTCATAGTAAAAATTTTTAATCCAAAGATTGAAACTGACCATTTACCTGCAGAAAAGCTACTTTGAACTTCAGTGAGCTCCCATGGGTAAAAAATTCCATATTTCAAATCTTGCTGAAGCTGAAGCCTAAAACCACTTTCCTGGATACACCAGAAACCCTAAACACTGTATCGTGCTCCCCAGGGTCTATTTCTTGTCTTTACCTTAAAATTCTTGACCAACACATCAGATGTGAGCATTTGAGGGAGTCATGAATGACACCTTTGACTAAGTTCAGGGGACATTACACAGGGAATTACCTGGAGCTCACACAGATGAGGTGCAGTCTGTGCCAACACACTTGTCTCTCCCGGCTGGTACTGTGCATGTGCTGCCGTCTGCCATAGGGACCCCAAGGACTGTTCTTCTATTCGAGCCCTGAATCCCAGCCTTGCCCACTACTTCTGGCAGTTCTCTCCTTTTTTTCTTCTGCAACAACCAATTTCCTACTCTGTTGGATATAACATATTTTTGTTATCTTTTTAAAAATATAGGTCTTTCTTTGTCCTTCCAGCTACCAGCTCATATCTCTTCTTTCCTTTATAACAAAATTCCCTCAAATAGTTGCTTATACTTACTGTTTCCAGTTCCTTTTCTGTAATTTCTTGAACACCTGAAGGATTTTGCCCCCTCTACCCCACCAAGTCTGTACTTGTTGAGGTCCACTGATCAACATATGGCTGAGTCTAATGGTTAAATCTTACCATTTATCTTTTTCTTTTAAGCCTTCTACCAGCATTTGGTCACTGCTTTTCCTTATAATGCTTTCTTCAATTTTCTTCTAGGACACCTGATTTTTTAATTTCTTTCTTGCTGCTGCTTCTTAGCCTCTTTTACTTGTTTGTTCTCATCTCCCTGACCTCTTGATGTTGAAGTAGCTCAAATCATAGGCCTTGGAACTTTTCTCTTTTCTATCTGTATTCTTCCTGTGTGGTCATATCTAGTTTCAAGGCTTTGATTACCATATATAAACTGATCATTTTTATTTCTGGGCCAGACCTCTCCTCTGAATCCTAGTCTGATATCCAAATTCTTATTCAGTTTTTCCATTTGGATGTCTTATAATAAGAGTTCAGAACTTAACTGTCCCAGAATGACCTCTGGCACCTCCACAGTCTTCTCTGTCTTGGTCGATCACACCTCAACCAGGTGTATCTGAAAACTATAGAGTCATCCTTGAATCTTTCATTTCTGCCACACTCCATATCCAGTCTGATAGGAAATCTTGCAGGTCATAGCTTCCCCATATACTGAGGATCTAACTAGCTACTTCTCACTGCCTTCATTACCTCTGCCTTAGTAGAAGCCCCCATCATCTCTCCACTGGATTCCTGCAGAAACTTCCTCACTGGTTGCTCTGTTTTATACCTTGCCCCTTCAGTCTATTCTTAACACAGAAAAGCGGTCCTCTCAGAAACAGAGACAGCCATGTAGAGGTGTAGCGGAGGAGCATTCCAGGCAGAGGAGACGACAAGGGTAAGAGGAGCTTGAAGTATTTAAGAAACAGTAAGAAGACAACATGGCTGGAGGAGAGAGATTGAGGAGGTTAGCGGTAGAAGATAAAGGGGAGAGATCTATAAGAATGACAGTGCAAGGCCTTGCGCCAAGTTAGGACTCTAGACTTTATTCCAAGTATAACGAGGAGTTCTTACAGGGCTTTGAGCAGGAGAGGCACATGATCTGATGTGGTTTTTATTTTTTTAAAAGATCATTCTGTTTTTTTCTGTGGAGAAAATAGAAGCAAGAATGAAGTAGGGAGACAATTTAAGAGGTAATTATTGCCCCCTAGGCAAGAGATGATAGTGGCTTGCACCAGGGTAGAGGATCTAGTGGTAAGAAGGGACAGACTCAGGACAAATTGAACATAGAGTCTACAAGATGAGTTAAAGGATTGGTTATGAGATAAAAGAGAAATAAAGGATGAATATTAAGTTTTGGTCTGACCAACTAGGCAAATGGAGGTACCATTCACTGACATGGGAAAGCCTAAGGGAGAAGTGCATTTGAGGACATTTTTAATTGAAGAAGACTTTTGTGATGGTTAATTGCATGTGTCAACTTGGCTGGGCCACAGTACTCAGGTATGCAGTCAAACATTATTCTGGATGTTTCTGTGACAGTGTTTTTGGATGAGCTTAACATTTAAATTAGTGGCCTTTGAGTAAAGTGGATTGCCCTTAACAACGTGGGTGGGCCTCAGCCAATCATGTGAAGGCCTGTATGTAACAAAAGATTGACTTCTTCCAAGCAAGTGGGAATTCTGCAGCAGATGGCCTTTGAGCTAAAACTGCAACATTGGCTTCTACCTGGGTCTCTAGCCTGTCATCCAACCCTGCAGATTTTGGATTTGCCAGACATCATAAATGCATGGGCCAATTCCTTAAGATAAATGTCTTTCTCTGTATATACACATCCTATTGACTATTGTTTCTCTGGAAAATCCTGACAAATATACCTATGAAGCATCTAAGCGAAGTGAGTAGGCAGTATACAGGAGTCTGGAACTCAAGGAAGAGGTCAGGATGGAAATAGAAATTTGAGACTCATCAGAATTTATGTGATATTTAAAAATATGGAGCTAGATGAGATATTTAGGGAGCAAGACATGGAGAAGAGAAGGAAACATAGTACTAAGCCAAGTGGCTTGCAAAGACAACTGAGAAGGAGTGATAGTCAATAGGAACACAGGAAGAATATGGCATCCTAGAGCTAAACAATAAAAGCCAAGAAGGAGGTAAGCCAAGAGCCGGGAGGAATATGTAGGGCAAAAATTAACTATTAAATTCAGCAAGATAGTCCTTGGCAGCCTTGACACGAACCCTTCTAGTGACGTGATTTGGACTAAATAAATGGAGAGAATGAGTGTTAAGAAGGGAAGATAGTATAGAAAACTCTTGTAAAGATTTTTGCAGAAAAATGGAGCTTGAAGAAAGATTTGGTGTCAATAAGGATTTATTGTTTTGTTTTGTTTTGTTTACTATGAAAATGAGTGCATTTCTATACTGCTAGAAAGAGCATCAGGTAACTGGAGGAGGAAAAAGCAGGTAATTGTAGGAACAAAGTCTTTGAACAGGCAAGAGAGTGTACAATTAAATTCATAAGTGGAGGTAGTGGCCATCCCTAACAATAGGAAGAAGGCAGAGTTTATGGCCACGTAAATGGGTAGGTTAGTAGGCTTGCTGGTGGGAAAATGAGATAGTTTTCTTCTGATTTCCCAGTGAATGGAAAAGCAAGGTCATCAGCTGAAATGGAAAAAAACCTGGAAATCTGAAGTAGAGAGGAAGTATAAAGTTGTCATCTTGGATTGAGAGTGAACTTTCTAGAATTGCTAAGCAATGCTGAAGGCCCACTTTAGAGTTTTAGTCGTACATTTAAAATATGACCAGTCAGCCAGTCATAGTAAGGCATGGAGCAAGGGAATAATTGGGCAAATCTTGGACTTAATTGCTAATTTCTACAGAAAGAGAACATGAAAATGGAACATGTTTGCAAAGGAGTAATTCCGGTGATGGACTACGGCCTCAGCACCAGGAAGGAGAGATGTGAGAACAGCAAGAGGGTGATGGGCAGTGTAAATTACTGAGGTCAATGGACTCCAAATACCATCAGCATCACAGAATTGCATTGTGTCCTAAAGTAGGGAGGCTGGACGCAGAAGGGAGAGTGATGTAGATGGAATCTATAATATCTGGGCTTCTTTGTATGAGGAAAAGAACACTTGTTACTAATTTTGATTATTTCAATTTTCAATTTAATAATTTATAAATCTGTTACATTTAAAAAATTTAAAGCCTACTAGTACAACTAATAAATTATTAATAAAGCAAAATGTATTAGTTATAAATAAATTCCTTTTAAACATTTAGATGTTAATTTCAAACTAACACAAATCTCCTAAATATTGTAAAAAATAACATGATTTAACATATTAGTTTCTTAAGTGCTTCTTCTACCTTAAACATATACACAAATTATTATAATGATAAACATTTGCTGTTTCTTTTATGGTGTTTCAAAGTAGAAAAATTATGGGTCTGCTTCTTTTCTTTCTTTGTACTTATTTCTCTACCTCTCAAGGTGTCCTTAATCGTGTCAGATTCAAAACAGAGAGGATAATGTTTCAGACCAGCTGAGATGTTTGTTTCTGAGCTAGGGAACAATTGGTTCTTGGTTGGGCCAGAGGACTATCAAGCAGTTGAGCATTCCCAAAGCAGCAGCACTGTGGCTAACAGGCCACAAGTTTACTACTGCACCTGTTAGCTTGGCTTGCCATACACCTCCATAGCTTGAATCTGGTAAAAAATAACAACAGCAACAATGAATCCACATGGATTCCAACAGTAAAAGCAAACAGCAGTGTCAGCTTCCTGTTTCCCTAGTACCACAAGATGGCACCAAATCAGAGTCCAGATGACAGACAATAGGAGTGGTGGGCTGCTCTGTTGTAGGGGAGCCAACTCTAAAATGCAGCCAAACAGTTTTATAGTCCTACACAGAAGCCTGCAGCTCTACCCTAAAAGGGAGGGTCAAGATCAAAGTCCTGTGCTCAACTGGAGCTAGGGAGATTGAAGAGAAACAGCCTAGTGGCAGTCTCCCACATGGTAGGGAAAAGGCACTGTTTCCTGGTGGCTCCTCATCACATTTATGTTCCTCTTGTTCTGTGAAAAACTGCAGGACATTCTGCCAAGACTGGTCAAACTGCAATCAAGCATTGCTTCTAATTTATATGAAGAGATGTGAGGTCACCAAGGCATTATGGTGAGCCATTCTCCTATGAGGACCTGGTCGTTACCTCAGATCAAAGCCTTTTACAGTTACTACTTACATGGGACACTCTAAACCAGATCTGTTGATGTCTGATGATGTCTGATGATGCTTCTCTCTTCATTCTCAGCAAGGATTTGTCAAATATGTCTCCTCAGTTCACTTGGCTGAGTACTCTTGCTATTTATATCAGGGTCATCCAAAGGATGAGGAGGTAATTTTGTGCAGTGAGCTCTCCTTTCTGGACATTGGGCTAATCCATTATTTTGGGTGAACCCTAAAGGAAATCAGTCTTCTTTGTATAGTTTCTAGTATTTGTGGCATTTACATTTACCTGTTTACACCTTTGTTTCTTACACAGATGGATAAAAGCATATGTATTGGCCGAACCACATGAAATTGCCATTTTTGTAAGTTAAAATGACCATCAGTTTCAGATTTAATAATGCATTTCATAGACAAGCCTAGAAGTATTGAGAAAACAACATCCATATATACAAAAGTCCAAATACTTAAAAATTGAATTTTAAAAGTGACGGTATTCTAATCTTGCTACCTTTCTTTTTATTGTTACTGCTTAAAAAATATATCATATTCCCTTTGTGAATTTCATTATATATTAATGGCTTTTTACAGATTTAAGTTTCTCCAAACACATTTTGGTATTAAATTGTGGTAATGGTCTTTGAGAGCAACTTTATGTAGCTCCTTTGCATTTTAAGCACTTTTAAAAGAAAATATTCTTGATTTCTGGAAACAGCAATATATTGCGGATCCATCTATCTGGATTTATTCCTCACCCGAGACATGGAATCGGCTACTTTCACACTTGCCTGATTCCTTTGGATAGAGAATGGTATTGGAGACTATAATCTGGGAGCTAAGATGCATGTCAGATTGTTATAAATGAAAACCAGTAGTAGGCAAAAATACTACTATGTGAGGTCATTACTTAAGTTTCTAAACCCTTGCTTCTGTAAGCGTTATACATTGGATTGACCAGTTGCTTAGTGACAATGAAGTGATTGACATCAAGATTTCTGATGTGGTACAGTGTCCAGGGACAGCCCAGCAGAGGGTGTGAGCATGGGAAAGAGTGGCTAGGGTGACATGAAGGGCAAAATCCTTGGGAGGGAAGACTTCTGTGAACTGAGAGTCCAGGGTGTCGGACAGATAATTTGTGAGACGTCAAGGATGTTGAGAGCATTAATGGCAGAGGAAATGGTGAGCCAGGGGATAAAATCTTCAGTGACTGGAGTTCTGTAGAGGACTGTGACAAAATGGAATAGGGAGAGGTATTAATTTGGGATTATTGAGGGAAGGGGCAATGGAATGGAGCTGGGGGGAGGCCTACATATCATCATTGCCAATATGATGGTGAAAAATGATGTTTAATTGTACTTACATTGAATTTCTTTGATTAATAGTGAAGTTTAAAATATTAATTTGGATTTTTCATTCTTTCATGAATTGTTGGTTTATTATATCCTTGGTCTATTTTTCTATCTATTTTTCTATTGTTGATTCTTTTTTTTAAAGATTTTATTTATTTATTTGTTAGAGAGAGCGTGCGCGAGAGCTAGAAGCACAAGCACGGGGGTGGCAGGCAGAGGGAGAAGCAGGCTCCCCGCTGAGCAAGGCACGATGAGAGACTCAATCCCAGGACCCTGGGATCATGACCTGAGCCAAAGGCTGAGCCACCCAGGTGTCCCTCTATTGTTGATTCTTAAGAGTGTTTTTATATATTTAGGGTTGTTCAACTTTGTCTGCCATAATTATTTCAAATATTCTCCTAGATTCTGTGTGTGTGTGTGTGTAGGATTTGTTACAGGGATTTGACTTTATGCAATTGTAGGAACTAGTTCAACTAGCTGTTATCTTTATGTCTGATGCCAGAGCATGAATATAAGGTGGGACAGAGCACGAACAATCTGGAACCCACAAACACAATCAGGAGCCCACAGGGACCAACTAAAACCTGGGACAGTTCTTGTTGCATCACGTAGTGTCAGATCTAGGGTGAGGTAAGAGAGGAGCCTAGAGTAAATAAGGAAGTGCGCATGCTCAGGTTTGCGCAATCATAGGGTGGTACGTGCACGAATCTGAGAGTCTTTGGTGCTCTAAGTGCCTTGCTTTCCTCACCCTCATCCTGTCCATTTCAGATCTTGTTGGTGTGGTATCCTTCAGAAGCTGGGGACCTTGGTCATGGCCCAGGAGTCAGAGAAGTTGAAGGAGGACCCAGGAGGTGGAACAGTTGCAGGTCTAGCTGCTGCCTTATGTCAACCAAGTGAGTCAGCAGATTCGTGATACAGTGATGCAAAATAGTTGCTGCTTCACCTTCACCCCCCAAGTCTCACCCAAGAAGCTCTCGGGATGCATTCTAACAGGAAACATAAAGGAAAATGAATTCCTGGAAAGGTAGTTTGGCCTATCCAAGTTGACACCTCACAAACCACTACAGAAGGCAAATGTTAATTTTACTTAAATTCGTCTTTTTATTCAATTAAAAGTCCCAGAAAGTTTTTGGAACTTGATGAAATGTTTCTATAGTTAATCTGGAGAATACATAAGAAGAAGAAATGTTCTTTAAATGTAATGAAGAGTCCTTTCTTCATCAGATATCAAACGTATCAGAAAGCTGCAGTAAAGGGCGCCTGGGTGGCTCAGTCGTTAAGCACCCGCCTTCGGCTCATGATCCCAGGGTCCTGGGATCGAGCCCTGCATCGGGCTCCCTACTCCGTGGGAAACCTGCTTCTCCCTCTCCCACTCCCCCTGCTAGTGTTCCCTCTCTCACTGTCTCTCTCTGTCAAATAAATAAATAAAATCTTAAAAAAAAAAAAAGAAAGCTGCAGTAATTAAAATTAAATTTGGCGGTGCTGCTATTGGAAGAGACATACCAGTTGAGCGGCAGGGAGACTGCAAAAAGATGACCATGTATATATGCCAATTCTGTATATGACGGGAAGAGGGATTTAAATAACTGCAAAAGAGTATTTCTTTTAACTAAAGAATACTGGGATGGTTGTTTAGCCATTTAAATTAAAAAATCTTATTTCCTATTTTTCCTCATTTGGAAATCGATCCCTGAATGATCACAAAATTTAAATGTAAAAAGTAAAGTCATAAAATTATTAGGGCTGAGTATTTTTTTAAGCATGTCATTATATGAAAATCAGAAGTGTAGAATTGACAGCATGCAATTTGACAATATTGATTACAAATTTTATACTTTAAAAAATACTATATTAAAAAATACTATATACAAAGTATACATCTATACCTCACTCTAGATCAATGAAGTTGAAAGGCAAGTGACAATTCAAAAAAGTATTTGAACTCAACAAGGCAGACAAAATTAACAATCTTTAGTATATATTTTAAAAATACGCTTTCAAAATCAATAATAGAAAAATAGATTACCAAGAACATAATAAACTGAGAATTGAAAGAATTAAAAATCAAAGTTAATATCTTAAGTCCCACTATGAAGCCAAGAAATTAATATAGACAGTAATTAAATATTATTTTCAACCATCAACTTAGCAAAGATGAAAAAGTTGATGGAACCTGGTGCTTGCAACAGTAAGCTTAGATTTAGAAAAGTCAATAATTTGATCATGCATTGCTTTGAGAGTAACTAACAAAACTCTTCTGGAGTGTAATAACATATCACAATGTAAAGACAGTCCTTTTGCGCTAGAAACTCTACATCTAATAATTTTCTTGAAGACATAGTTGCACAAATCTGCCAATACATATGCTGAAGTTTGCTTGTTGAAGGCTTACTTAGCATAGCAAAAAATTGAAGATGGCTTAAATATCCATTAACCTAAATGTACATACATCCAGTAGAATTCTTTGCAACCATTTAAAAATGTATTTAATAACATGAAAATAGGCATACTATGCTGTGAAATGAAAATATATTGCACGGTTTGATCCTATGTATATAAACTTGGAAATACAATTTTACATGTGCTTATGTATGCAGAGAGATAGATGCCTACAAATTAAAAGTAGTTATCTGAGTGAAAGGCTGTCAGTGATTTTTACTCTATTTTTTTGTAATTTTCTTCATTTTCTTAGTACTTTTAGTAGACAGTGAATATCTAATTTTTGTAATGAGCAAAACAACACATTATTTTCATTTCAAGTGAAAATGCAGCTGCAATGAAGGATCATTATTTTATTATTATTGTTGTTGTTGCTGTTGCTATTATTTTCATCCCTTTGGCAAATTTTCCAAGCTAGAGATACCATTTAGGAATAAGTAACATCTCTATTGGATCATTTATGCCACTTCCTGGGTTAGTATATATTCAATCCCTATGGCTTGCAAAGAAAATACGACCTGTCATAAACACCAAATGTACAACGGCAGGACAGATTCTCCAGTATCTGCCATGAAAGAGCATCAAAAATAGATTCTGATTTGCCTGTCACTATCATGAAAAGTAAATGGAAAGATTACTTGGTGTTTAACTTGGGACATCTGATAGCAATTGGGCACAATCCATCTCTCAGTTTAGCGTAGTTATCCCTCAGCCTGCTTTCAGACCTAATCCCTTAAAAAAAAAATCTTAACAGTTTCCAGAGTTTGGTCTTTTTCCAATTTTCAGGGCATAAGCCTTGGGGAAAACTTTAGATCTGATCTTCCCTAGTGCCTTTCGTTTTCCAAAAAGAACAGAGTATTTCCTCACATGTGGGATTTTTGTGGTTATCATTTATCACTTTAGGCTTTCAACCACAAATTTATCCACTATTTTGTAAACTTCTTAGTCTTTGCTATAATGTATAGGAGCATTCTTAAAATAGTTTTCCAGGCTGGTACAACCTTAAAAGTAATAGCAAAAAGTTCTTGAAATATTAAAAATGACCCAATGATCTACTCCAATGATGTAAATGAACACAAAGTATTAGATGTGAGAGACAAGGTTCTCTGTGCAGTGAGTCATGTTATAAAATATTGTGTTCGTGCCATATGAGACGTGAGCTGCATTCAGACCAAGGAGAAACAATCGGCATATCCTGACTGATTTTAATAAGGATTTAGATTCCCCTTCACCACCACCACTTACTTGTCTTCTGATAGTCTTGTCTACAAGCTAAAAAGATTAAATCTAGACCAAACCACTGCTAGTGCATACAATAACAAGCTGAAAGATCACCCATTAGGAATTGCTCTTCAGGAGCCCCTCAAGGGCTAGTTTTATTGGATAACTCTGACCTGGATGAAGAAATTGAGATTTCATCACGTCTGTTCATGACACTAAATTAGCTGGGGCAGATAACACCTCCTAGAGTTTCTTTGATACATTTGAGGGTGGTTTATAGACCCCATTGCAAAACAGTTCACTTAGGGACTAAAACTAAGTCAGACGGCTCTGGGATGGACAAAATCCACACAAATGCAGCCAAGTTCCAAGGGTCTTATTAATCACAGTGAGCACAGGGCAAGAATGTAGCTTTTATGAAAAATACAAGATACTATTTTAATGTATCCAGAAAGTCATTCATCCTTGATTCTTGGCACCGGTTTCTATTTTTTTTTTTTTCAGTGCAGAAATAAGAATGAATCTTGAAAGAGGATTCAAGTTGATTTAAAGGCAAGAAAAATAGATCCTTTGAGAAGAAACTAATAATCTTGCTTTACTTGGATTAAAGACAGAGAAGATAATATCTTGGGGAGATATTCACTGTGTCAAGAGAATTTGGCTAGACTTGAGGAAAAGCATTTAGCGAAATAAACACTGGAATAAGCCAAGTGGGATGATTGAAGTATTTTTGTCCTTTGAGATCAATTAAACACAGAGAAGTAGTCATTTGTTTTGAATAGCTTAGGTTCCCCTAAACCAGAAGTCAGAGAGTGAATTGCAATCCTTTTCAAGTTCATCGCCTGCTCTGAGAATCTAGCAAATAATTTGCTTCTTACTGTATGTATGGTGGGAAAAGGCAATACAATTTGAAAATATGATACTAATTAAATTATGCCTTTGGATAGTGTTCTTTGGTGAAAACATGGGATTCAATAGATATCTATGGATTACTTAAAATCTTTAAGGCCCTATATTATTGGTTTTGGGAAATAAAAATGTCTTAACATCATGGTTACTTCCCTATAAGAACTTAGAATGCCTTTAGGGTATATATACAAATAATGATTCATCAAGGCGGTGTGTGGTGTCTTATCACAAGATATTACCTAATGGCATTAAAGTATAATGAAAAACAATAATTAATTAAATTAAATTAAATAAATAATAATGATGATACTAATAGCAAGTATGGCATAGCCT
This sequence comes from Callorhinus ursinus, assembly GCF_003265705.2. Taxonomy (NCBI): domain Eukaryota; kingdom Metazoa; phylum Chordata; class Mammalia; order Carnivora; family Otariidae; genus Callorhinus; species Callorhinus ursinus. The sequence continues at coordinate 20,674,512 of NW_027397068.1, forward strand.
GTAACTACGTGCCAATTGTTGTTCTGAGATCTTTGCATAGAATAATCTTCATAATAACCCCATGAGATCTTATTGTTCCCATTTTATAGATGATGAATTAGAGGCACAGGAAAGGTAAGTAACCTGCCCAGCCTCATTCAGCTAGTAAGTGTAAGAACCAAAATTAAAACTTAGATAGCAATTGGTCAACTTGAAAAACTGGCCAGGATTTTGGTGAATGAAGTTGGCGAAGATAAGGAAGGAAAGAAAGCATTTCTGATAGCGCTCATCAAGAAAACAGGGTGGTGTTAAGGAGAGTGTATGAGAAAATGAGTGGTCCCAATCATCTGGTAATGGTGTTCATGTTGTGGAATAGCGGCCAGTGAGACTAGAAAGAGAGGCGGGGCCAGATAGTGTTGGGACTCCGATGCAGAGCAAGGAGTTTGGATGTCAGTAGTTGCTGGAGAAGCAATGAGGGTTTTTAAGCAAAGAGGTGCTATAATAAAAACAGGACTTTGGGAAGATGAACTTATGGTGGAATGAGAGAGGGAAATTCAAAGGCCGAGTGCTAAGCATCTATGATTAAAATTATAGAGAATTTATTCATTCCCGATGCACATAAATATTTTTTATGAATTTGTAATTGTTAAGAATTAAGAGGATTGAACATGGCAGAATATTATTTCAGGGATGACAAAAATAGGTTTCCTCTGGCTTTCCAAATCTGATTAATTTATAGTGGATGCATGGAGGGTTGTGTTGTGAAGGATTCTGAGGCCACATCCAGGAATAGCAGGAGAGAGTGCAGTGTCAGATTGGGGAGAGCCAGCGTAAATGTCAGCCATTTGTCATTCATGCTCTTTGCCTTACTGCCTAGTGTTGTGATGGGCATGGAAGATTTATGGGGCATTTTACTCAAAGCTGTGATCAGGTCAAAGCTAACCCAAGGAAAACGTAGGGCATAGAAAGATGACTGACCAAATATAGACTCAGAAGACCTGGATTTGAATTGAACCTCACTGCTTCCTACCTGAGTGTTTCAGGGCAGGGCACTTAACCTTCTTGAGTGGCAAGAGTGGTTTTGTGGATTATCTCAAATGAGAACTACATAAGTTCCCTGTGAACTGTGAAACACTAAGTAAAAGCTTTAGATAATAATTGATATATTGATTTAAATCTTGCCAAAAATTTAAATTTGGGTGTTTTTGAGAAGTTAGCTTGCTAGTCAATAGCTTGTGAGGCTTGGGCACACACACTCCCTCGGCTTTAGACATCTTTTTGCAGAATTGGATATTATGAAAAAAAATATCTATCCTTTCCTGATGGGGTAACCCTACATTCCCATAATTAAAGTTTCTGTACCCTTCATAAACGCAATGCTCTGGCTTAGATTAGGTAGGTGGCAATCTCCAGCTAGAAATTAAGCATAGGTGACATAAAATTTCTCTAACAGAAATACCCTTTCTTAGGTTCAAAGGATCCTTTGTTAGTAAAACATTTGAGACCATATCTATGTATACCAATACCATCGGCAGCTCTTTCGATTTAAAAAAAATTAATTTAGTTGGGGGGCACATTAAATTGATTTGCCAATTGAATGAACATTTAGACTAGTAGCCCCAATTAGGCAAGTCCTGAGCTTATCAAATTATAGCATTCCCAATATAAACAAAGTTGTAATTGCCTCGGTCAGTTCCTTAACACTTGGGTAGTGATGACAGGGTCATTTAATATCAGCACTGACCTAGGACAGCAGAGGGAATTAGCTGTTCCCCTGGCACCATATTTGGCTTACCTGATGAAATATAAAAACGTGGTCCAAGTTCTAGGGGCAAATAAGATATTTAACCTACCAAGCATGACTCATAGCTTCTGCATCTTTAATGCCTATTTGAGACATGGATAGTAAGACTCTATTTTTAGAGACTAACAAATGCTAAATAATTGTGGTTTGTGTTATTTTCTAGAGGAAAATGCTTTGAAATAGGCCCTCTCATTCTAACATATTTTATCTGTCTGCACGTAACAGGTTTGAAAGAAGTTAACCAATGTGCAGAGACAGAATAGAACAGGGGCAGTGAGATTCTAACCACAGGCATTTTGTCTCTTAGATCCCAACAGCTGAGTGAATCTCTGAACTTCTCCTCAACTTACTGGATTTATTCAACTTGTATAGATGCAGCCTGAAGAGTATAGAAATTACACATTATTATTAAAACTCAAATAGGCAAAATTAAAAAAAAAATCTCCTAGTATTGTGACAGGATCTAGATGCATTGATTCAGAAAAAATGAGTTCATTTTACATATTTTTCTCTATAACCTCTTCTTCCCATATGATATTCTTCAATTCTTAATGATCTTTCCTTTTGGGAAGTAGTGATCGAATCATCATGTTTAATCACAGAATATGTTCCATTATATGTAAGTTCCATTATACTATTTGATTCTTTATTGTTGGCTGTTTACATCCACCTTTTTGAGTTGGCAACAGGCCTCTACCCACAGCTTTACACCAGTTCTGAGCCCATTTATGCTCTGACTGGTAGAGCAGTCCTTCCACACACTGACTACAACACTACATTAATCGTTCTTGTTAATCTTTGCTCTTCTGATAGATCAAAACTATTATTTTATTGTTTATGTTTCATTTCCTTTATTACTAAAAAGAATCTGAGTATATTTTCCTGAGAATGCATTTCATTCTTGCCTATTTGCATCCTTATTCCTTTTTATATTGGATTGCTGCTCATTTTTTCTTTAACAATTTATAAGAATATTAGTGTTACTTTTAGAAGGTAAACTCCATAAGCTTAGGGACCTATCTATTCCATCTCTAAATATCCAGTGCCTAAAATGGTATCCAGCATCTAGGCATTCAATAAATGCTTATTAAATGTTACAAATAATTTTTCCTAATTTTTATGTTACATTTTGACATTATTAATTGATACTTTTTGAATTTATGGAAATTTTAAGTCACTGATTCTCAAGCTCTTCAAACAAATATCTGCTTGTGAAAAACATGAAAATCTCATGTCTACCTTTAAGATTACTTGAGAATTTCAACACAAATTTAAATAGCATAGTTAATGCTTTTGAGCTCTGGCTTGTGGGGGAGGGGTGTGTGAAGGCAGATGTGGGCTGGATTCCAGGCTGCCACTTAGGAGGCTGCTCAGATTCTTTAACCTCTTTGAACCCCAGACTTCTTATCTGAATATTAGAATAGTAATAGTTCCTATCTCGTAGAATTATTATGAGAATTAAAGGAGAATCCTTATAAAGTACTTAGCACTGTATTCAGAATAGGCAAGTTGCTGAATAATGTTACTTTGGTATTAATAATAATGGTGATAATGACATCTCTAAATGTCATTCTTCATCGCTAAAACGAGAATAATGATGTCTACCTTGTGTGGTCATTGCCTGGCACATATTAAACACTCAATGAATGACAGTTAAAAAATAAAAATTATACAAAGCGAGAGTAATTTTAGAATTCACACACACGAAGATGCTGATACGCTCCTGGCCATGGGAAAGAGAGGCCTTGCCTTTTGATCACTCCCTCCTCTTTATTGAAAATGATGGGTGATGGTTTTAAAGTTTTTATGATAAAAGTCTACCAATTTTTTTCATTGGAAGAATCTGCCTTTGAAGTTAAGTTTACAAGTCCATATTCACACCAAAATTAAAAATACTCACCAATCCTTCATTGTAGTCTTGCAATCTTATTTTTTATAGTTAATTTTTAATTCAGCTAAAATATATTGCATTTTTATTATGTAATAGGGATTGTCTAAATGTTTCTGGTTGATTAGCAACGTGTCCCAGATGTCTTGTTTTTGTCAATAGCACTTCAACTATTCTTGAGTGATTTTTAAAAATCATTGTAGGGTTTTTTCCCCCATATATTTTCTGCATTTATTAAGTACATTTTAGGTGTTTACTTTTGTGTTGTTATTATGAATAAGCCTTTACCTATTATATTTTGACTGATTATTATTATTTTTTAAAGATTTTATTTATTTATTTGAGAGAGAGAGACAGAGATAGTGACAGAGAGCAAGAGTGGGGAGGAGAGAGAGGAGCAGGCTCCCCGCAGAGCAGGGTCCTGACTCAAGGCTCCATCCCCGGGCCCTGGGATCATGACCTGAGTCGAAGGCAGACGCTTAACTGACTGAGTTACCCAGGTGCCCATGACTGATTAGTATTGATTTTTAAAATATTATTGTGTGTTTTTTTAAATCTGTTGCCTTACCCATAATGTTTTTATAAATTATATTTAATATCTTTTTTCAATTGATTATTTGGAATTTTTCAGGTGTATTTGCAAATTATAATCATATTAACAACCTTTTGGCTAAAATGTCTTTGCTTTGAACTTCCAGGACTTTTTAGATAATAAGAGCGATAATAAATATTCCTGATTCTCTCCTCACTGTCTTAACACTAACCATGACATTGATTGTTGGTTAGAAAGAGATTTCTAACCCTTCCCCATATTAAGGAAATATGTTATATTCCAATCTTATTGAGAACTTTAATCAGAAATAAATGTTAAATTTCATGAAACACCTTTTTGAAAGTCTATAAAATCTGATTTTTCTTTTCTGGCCTGTTTGTATAATAGTATGTATTTTCATCTTGCTAACCAATGCTAATATTAAACAATGCTCACAGTATTTGAATATCCCTCCTGGGGTGATGGAGTTTTATTCTTTTGTTATATTGCAGGATTCTTTGCTAATATTTTAGGATTTTTACATATATATTAAAATGTATATATATTTTGCCAGGTTTTTTTGGATTGTACATCCTAGTCAAAAGTGAGATTGGTCTATGGTCTATCTATATTCTGTTTTTGTCAGGCTAGGATTAAAAATTATAATAGCTTACTTAAAATTGAGATTTTCTTTTCCTTTCTGCTCTAGAAGTGTATAAATAGTATGAGAGTAATTGTTCCTATGGTTTTTATTGAAATTGAACAAAAAGTCCCCTATCTGACTGAGCCAGTGTTTTCAAGGTTGTTTTTTCAAAACTATCATTTTGTTCTATTATTTGTTTGTACAAGTTGTTTTCTTTTTTATGAACTTTTTTTTTGAAGATTTTATTTATTTATTTGTCAGAGAGAGAGAGTGAGCATGAGTGGGGAGGGGAGAGGCAGAGGAAGAGGGAGAAGGGGGCTCCCCGCTGAGCAGGGAGCCCGACGCGGGACTTGATCTCAGGAACCTGGGACCATGACCGGAGCCAACGGCAGACGCTTAACCGACTGGGCCACCCAGGCATCCCTAGGAACAACTTTTTATAATATATATATATTTTTTTTTCTTGGAAAGTTATCCTTTTTATTCAGATTTTCAAATGTAGTTGGAAAACAGAATGTTAGTAGTGCGTGTGGTTGTAACTGGTTTCATTTAGCAAGGTTATACAAGAAAAAGAAGAAAATGAGCAAGAATTAGCAGGTTTGCAAGAGAAAGGACTGACTAGAGGCCAGAGATTTAGGATTTAGAGGTGTGGAAAATACCCACTGCCTACAGGCCCCTGTTATGAACTGAATGTTTGTGCCCACCCTCCTTCCCCTGCCCCCAGTTTGTATGTTGAATACTATCTGGATTACCCCAGTGTGATAGTATTTGGAAGTGAGGTCTCCGGGAGGTAATTAGGTTGTGAGGGTAGAGCCCTCATGAATGGGAATAGTACCCATATATAAAGAGACCAGGAGAGAGCTTCCTTCCTTTCTCTGTTCTCTGCCATGTGAGGAGACCGTGGATGACCGCCACTGCAAACCAGGAAGCAGGCTTTCACCAGAACCTGACCACGCTGGCACCATGATCTGGGATTTCCAACTTCCAGAACTGTGAGAAACAACTTTGTGTTGTTGACATAATACTTTGTTATAGCAGCCTGAACTGACTAGGACAGCCCCAAAGGGAAGAAGTCAATTTTTAAAAGCCTTTAAGTAACAAAAGCCCATTAATACTTAGCCTGTGAGAAATGTCATATGTGTTCCTTTTTCTCAAGTCTGGTGGCCTCAAGGAAGACACTTTAAGTTAAAGAGAAAAGTGTGAGGGTAAGGAAGAAAGAAAGAAGGAAATTGGGCTTGAGAATTATGTCTAGCAACTTTGGAATTATATTAGCTCTCTATTGCTGCATAACAAATTACCAAAAAATTTAGCAGCTTGCAACAACATTATGTCTCAGTACCACACGTCAGAAGCTGGGCATAGCATAGTTGAAGCCTCTGTTCGGGTCTCACATGGCTGAAATTAAGGTACTGGCAGGGGCTGGGCTGTGGTCTCATCTGAGTTTCAAAGTCCACTTCCAAAATTACTGGTTTTTGGCAAAGTTCTATTTCTTGAGGTCACCATTTCCTTACTGAGTGTCAGCTGGGAGCTGCTTTCAGCTCCTAGTGGCTGCTATCAGGTTCTGGCCAGGTAGCCCCCTCTGTCTTCAAAGCCAGCGACAGGGGATCTCCCTCACATGCATCTCTGACTTCGGGAAGGGCCCAGTTCCTTTTAAAGGCTCACCTGCCTGGATAATCTCCCTTTTGATTAACTCAGTCATGTGATTGGTAACCTAATCATGGCAGTGGCAGCCCATCATAGTCACAGTTCTGCCCAAACTCAAGGTGGCATTTATATATTACATATTTACATATTGGAGAAGGCATGTGGGTACATGGTGGGGCTCGAATTTTGGGGACTATCTTAGAATTCTGCCTACCACAGGCACTGAGGAGACTAAATAGGTTAGAAGCCTATCAAGGTTTTGAGGAATTTTTATTGTCAAAGAACCCAAAAAATGACAATAAAATAACAAAACAAAACAAAACCTTTTGAGCCCCCTAACTTTCATAAGCAATCGATGCTGGATGTCTATGCCCAAGACCACACTGCTGAAGGTGGAAGAGCCTCAGTCCACCTAGGTCTTTAAATGTCTGCATGGAGCAGACGTCCCACCTTCCCCGCTGCCGCTCTGGCCACCCTCCAGACTTTTTGAAAGTGAGAAATGACTGTGTTGAGCCATTGAGCTGCTTGTTTTATCTACCCGAGATGCTAACATCACTGTAACCAATACGATACCTGGAAAGGCAATGAAACAACGAAGTGGAAGGGATTTTGGGGGTTCCCAGATGACCCAGTGGAGTCAAGTTATACATCTCCCCTGACCACCTTCCCTTTAAATGTCTGTGTTGTTTGAGCCTCTGAATTTTTAGGTCTCTCCTCTCTCTTACAGTATCTTAGTCTATACCCCAAATAATAAACACATTCTCTTCTAAACAACTTTTACACCTTTGTATTGTTATCATTCATGCAGGAAAGCTTAGGTATTACCTTTTATTTCTTATCTATCTCTGTCTTGAACTGTTATTTATATTTTTACTGTTAATTAACTTTATGAGTGTTTATAGATTTTCTCTCCAAAGTTATAAGTTCCTTAAAGGACTGGGACTATCTCTTATGAATTTTTATGTTACATGATCCTTAATATTATTCCTTAAAAATAGAAGAGTTCAGTATGTATTGACGATTTTTGGCTACTCTAGATCTCCTGTATTTTTTTTTATTGCTTGTAATTCAAGTTTCTGTCTCCAAAGATATAATATTTTCATTTCTGAAATTAATAAAATAAAATAAGCCATTATTAGTCCAAATTTTAAAAACCTCATTCTTAGTTCTTTTGGCCTCTTTATGTTATGATAATGATATTCCTGCCTTAGATAGTGAATGTATTCTAAGCTTATCCAGCTACAGTAGTAATATTTTGTGAGTAAAGACAGGCAGTATTAAAGAAATCCCTAACAGAACCTACCTAATTACTTTGAAAATATCTCTTCCTAGTGACTTAACAGGACAGTTTTCCATATGAGAGAATGGAGCCTGGCAGAGAACATTCAGGGAGGACAGATTGACCTATCCAAATAGCACATTTTTTTTCCCTCTGAAATGGGACAAAAACAAGCTTAAATTTACTCTACCAAGTCTTTGGTCACATGAAATCAAATATTCAGGTGAAGTTTTTAAAAATCAATTTTATTTCACTGTTGAGCTTTGCTTTCTGACTTTGGGAAGGAGTTCTCCAAGGGCCACTGCTTGATATAAGACTGATCTGAAGGACAGAAGACATGAGTTTGAAAACTAACCAAGATCTCTGGATGGCTTAAGGTCCCAGACCAGGTGGAGTCCAATGGACTACATACTTGGGGGGCTGATCGTTCCCATGTGCCCTCCCAGGGTTCTGAATTTGAAGCTGGTTAACAAAGACTATGCACAGGATGCCTGGGTGGCTCAGTCAGTTAAGCGTCTGTCTTTAGCTCAGGTCATGATTCCAGAGTCCTGGGATCAAGTCCTGCATCGGGCTCCTTGCTCGACATGGAGACTGCTTCTCCCTCTGCCTGCTGCCCCTCGGCTTGTGCTCTGTCTCTCTGACAAATAAATGAAGTCTTTAAAAAAAAGACTATGCACCATCCATAAAGTACTGTATAAATATATACACACACATATATATTTAAAGTATGTAAAAGTTAACTTTATATACAAAAGTAACTTCAGGGGGTGCCTGGGTGGCTCAGTCAGTTAAGCATCTGCCTTGGGCTCAGGGCATGATCCCAGGGTCCTGGGATGGAGCTCCGAGATGGGCTCCCTGCTCAGCAGGGAGCCTGCTTCTCCCTCTCCTTCTGCCCCTCCCCTCCACTCCTGCTTGCTTTCTCTCTCTCTCTCTCTCAAATAAATAAATAAAATATTTTTTAAAAAGTAACTTCAGGCAAATATCCTAAATTTATAAAAGAAATAATTTACTGAGTTAATTGGTTATAAACTACCTAGGTGCCTATGCTCTAAACAGAAGAAAGAAATAAACCATATGCTTAACTTCTTATGTAACCTAGTCTTTCCCTGAGGAACTAGTAGATACTTTGTTTCTGTTTACTGAGAAAAAAAGTTATTTAGTTGTGAAATTTGGTGGACCTAAATTTAGACTTCATCTCAAAAAACAAAAATATTTTTGAATAATTATGACTGGTTAATTAGTTGCTGCCTTCTATTGAGTAGTAGCCTTATTTTAACTGGAGAAAAAAACAGCGTTTTGATTAGACAGGTGATATAAGTTAATTTATTGAGTTAACTGATTAACTGAATAAGGTTAATTCATTTTCTCTAATAAGCACTAAAGGACTTCAGTATTTAATCTTTTCTTAAGTGTGGATTTATTATACTCTTTTGGTTTTCTTTTTTTCTGTTTTACCATCTCTCATAAATAGCTTGTCTTTTATCTGAATGTTATTTCAAACTATAGTGCCACCTAGTGTTTATACAATTTCTCTGGTCCATCCTCTCTAAGAAATAAAGTGATGAAGTCATTGTTTCATGGGTGAATATTTTAAAGAAGAAAAGCCATGTGTGTGTGTGTGTGTTTTTTTTAAATTTTTCATACCATGGACTCTGAGTGAACCAAACTTATATTTTAAATTAAACTCAACTTCTAATTTCACCTAAAGAAAGCAACCAGTTATTTTTAGTAAACTTCACATGGGTCATGGCTGAGATGTTTAGTATTGTGCAGACTTCACTGAAGTGTTTGGAATTCACAGAGCTTCACACAATGTCAAGTCCAAAGTAGATGCTTAACAGATACTTAAAATCATAGACTGCTAGTGCTGGGATGTCCTAGCTGAGTGACTGGGGACATAGGGCAATGGTGAATAACAGGGATTGCTGCAAATATGCTGTTATTTGCTTTCTTTTCACAAGTTTCCTCATTGGTTCACATGATTTCAAACTCCAGAACTATATTCAACTATTTCAAAAATTAAGGAAGAATGTAAATAGGGCATTTACTTAACGATAAGGTGGTATCTAAGAGAATAATTGATCCTAATGTTAATTCCTTACAGATGTCCTCTCTTTAGAGAGATATATTGGATTATTTGTTCCTACTTTTTTTCTAAAGATTTTATTCATTTATTTTGCAGAGAGAGACAGCACAAGCAGGACGAGTGTCAGGCAGAGGGAGAGGGAGAAGCAGGCTCCCCACAGAACAAAGAGGCCCGATGTGGGACTCGATCCCAGGACCCCAGGATCATGACCTGAGCCGAAGGCAGTCACCCAACCTACTGAGCCATCCAGGTGCCCTGTTCCTGCTTTTTTAGAAGACAATTTATTACTTAGAATTGATGACTACTTTCAGCTCAATTTTAAATGTCATCTAAAGGAGTAAGATTATTTTGGGAACTTCTGACTATAGTTTTGGTAACTTCTCACCTTTCCTGGGGTTGATACTTTTTTTTAAGATTTTATTTATTTATTTGCCAGAGAGAGAGCACAAGCAGGTGGAGCGGCAGGCAGAGGGAGAAGGAGAAGCAGGCTCCCTGCTGAGCCAGGAGCCCAGTGTGGAACTCGATCCCAGGACCCTGGGGTCCTGACCTGAGCGGAAGGCAGATGCGTAACCAGCTGAGCCATGCAGGCATCCCTCTTGAGATTGATACTTTTTGATATTGTTTTGGTTGGAGTGCCTTTGTAGCAAGCACAGAAAACCCAGACGGTCTGTTGCCCATACAGTAAAAACCTATACAATTGGTTTGATCATAGCTCTGGTTCTGTTTCTCTAAGTTCTCTTAGCCCTGTTTTAGGTTTTGTCCTCCAGCTGGCTTCTCTCATGGTGATAATACAATCCATCATACCTGCCATCACTGCAGCAACCAGGAGGAGAAAGCTTTGCTTTCCCTCTCCCTGTAAAAAGCTCCAGACAGGGCTTTACTCTGCATCAAATTATATTGTGTCTTTCATTCTGGGACTAGGTCAAGAGAATGGGATTAATCTGAATGGTTTAAGTCAATCAGAAGCGGTCCTTGGAATAGAGCTGAGGTCAATTACAACCAAACTTCATGCCTGAAAGACTCAAGATTCTGTTAGGAAGAGGGAAATATATACTCCACTCCTTTCTGGATCTCAGACAATGCTACTGAACTCTAGATAGCTCCTTAGTTCAATCATGGCTCATTCACATTGGTTATCCCAACACGAGGTGTCATATACAGTAAGTGTTCAATTAATATATATTTATGTATTTATTTTTAAAGATTTTATTTATTTGAGAGAGGGAGAGAGAGAGAGAATCTGAAGCAGACTTTGCCCTGAGTGCAGAGCCCAATGTGGGGCTCGATCCCACAACGGTGAGATCACGACCTGAGCTGAAACCAAGAGTCAGATGCTTAACCAACTCAGCCACCCAGGCGCCCCCAGTTAATGTATATTTAAAATAAGTTAGCCAGAGGCTAAAGAATGCATTCAATAATGGCTTGTTTTTATGATTTTAAATAAAGAATGAATATGTTGGCTTAAAAATACCTTTCTAAGTCAATGGATTGAGAAATTTGTCATGTTTAAAATTGAGCATTTTTTGGTTATTTTTGCTATTGATTGTGGTAATAGCTACCATATGTTGTTATTACCCCACACAACCAAACAGAAAGTTAGAAGGATGATTCATGGAGCAAACAGTACCCTCAATATGGAGATTAAAGTCCAGGAAGTGGAAGACAGCATAAAATATTCGTATCATTACTTTTCAAAACTTGTTTCAGATGTTGTCACAAGATGTTATCACAAGAAATCAAAACAGTAAATCTGGGAATACTCATTGAAAATGTGAGACTAAAAACATGTTGTTGATGTCATTTAGTGAAGTCCGTGTCAACAAGGGAAGATGGGAGCCCAGGACTTTCCAGGTTTCCGCCTTATGGCTTTGCCTTATTATCAAGCCACAGTGAATGAAACCAGCCACATCTTTCATTCTGGTCCAGTGTTATGGCCACATAACAGGGGCATTATGTTAAGCCCTGATCTCTAGTATCCACACAGACCATGCCTCCAGAGATAAGGCATTCTTTTCATCAACTCTGTTAGAACCACCAGCCAAAACTTTTCCCACTGAAGTGATTCCTGACTGCTGACCACTTCAAATATGAGGGAAGTACACACCTGAGTAAAGCCCATGGTTTAGTTTTCTCCAGAGAGGAGGTTGCCATCTGGGTAGGTGGAGCCCCTGAAGTGGTTTCCAAGCTTGTTCTTCAGAGACCCAGGGTTTTGCCCAGCCTCAGGGACAGACATGAGGAGGAGGGTACTAGTGGATGTGATTCTATTCCTTACCTCTTTTCTCTGCTTTATAAATGGGTCTTTTATATATCAAGATCCCATATTCAGTTTTATTTAAAAAACAAACAAATAAACAAACAAAAACAAAAAAACAAAGCCAGTGCGTACAAAGTTTGGAGAGCCCTTGCTGTGCAGGATAGTTGAGTATCCATGCCTGGAGGGCATAGCTACAAACACTGTGATAAGGTTAGTGAAGGTCTTAGTGACATATGGATGCCATGGTCTGCATCCTGGTGAAACATCTGACTGAAAGAGCAGTTGCAGTTGTCATCTAGACTGGTTATTTACCATGTAGATATTTAACTGTATATCACTCTAAATTCTCAAATAAGCAAATGGAATATTAAATGATTTCTAAAATGCAAAGCCTTACAGTGTCATATATTACTACATATCTGCCAGTGATTCCCATGGGGCACAACAGAACTTCTCAAAAGGCCTGAGCATATGGGTAAGTGACTCTCTGTGGCATTGTGACTTAGGAAATTCAAATTCCCCTTTAAAAAAAAAAAAGTCTGTTCTAGACTTGTGACTAAACATTCTTCTGTTAAAAATTCACTTTTCTAGAGCAGAACATTGTCTTCTGTTAAAATGTAAATAATTCCATGTAGAAGATATGATGTTTCACAAAATACATACTCAAGTTTTCAAAAATAAAATTTAAAAATATCTGGAGTTGCATTTATTTTAGTGTACGATACCCTCTTTCTCTTTAACAACAGAAAACTGAATCTTGCCAAATTGAGGTAATTCAGTCACTTCTGGTTTTAAACTCAGTCTTTCTGAAACTTACTACTCAGCCTTTTAAGAGTCTTTTCCCCCTTCTTCCATTCTCCTTAAAAGAATCTGGGCTTATGGAGCCTTATTTAAGGGAATGCTGGTGCACTGAAGAGTACATGTCTTATCTGTGGTGGTCTCCTGCCCTCAGAGGCCTTTGCTGAGGTGTAACTCACCTCACCAGGTCTTGGGGATTGACTTCTGCCTTTGCTTCGTCTTCCACTTCCAGTTGTATAATCTACTCTCTTTGTCCTTCTTGACCCAATCACAAGGGTTCTTTAGTCTATCATTGCCTTAGATACTTCTCTGCCTTCAGGAACCCCTGACTGCTCCCGACCCCAAACTAAGGTGAGGAGAACTCTGGATAAAAAGGGTGGTATGTGGGGCGTCCAGGTGGCTCAGTTGGTTAAGCGACTGTCTTTGGCTCACGTCATGATCCTGAAGTCCCAGGATCGAGTCCCGCATCAGGCTCCCTGCTCAGCAGGGAGTCTGCTTCTCCCTCTGACCCTCCCCCTCTCATGTGCTCTCCCTCTCTCATTCTCTCTCTCAAATAAATAAAATCTTAAAAAAAAGTGTGGTTTATGGACATGATATGAGTACATAAACTATTTAAATTATTTGTTATTAGTTTTTAATGAGATCAGTACAGGAATTGAGAATAAACATTGAGAAACTTTTATAGAAATTTGGATTTAATAATTAAAACTTGGGGCTTGTATTTTTATGTCTTTGGATTTTCTTTATTATATACCTAGTAATTCATTTTTATTATTTTATTTTTATTAAAAAAGTAACTGGGCCTTCACCACAGTGAGTTTGAGAAGTCTTGGCCTGGATGATTGCCTTTCCTATTCAGGCTCCATGTTGGACTTGGCATAGGGCTTCTCTGTGAGATCTGGGAAGCTACATCTGCCCACTCCACTGAGGCCATGAGTCTCACTGACCCACCGAAAGGAAAGCCACAGGCAAATCAAGAAAAAGCATGAAAAGGAACCTCTGTTAAGATCTTAAAATATTGTCTACCTCACCATCTGGATATCACTTAACAAAAAAGACAGGAAAGTAGAAAGAGCTACATAAATGGAAAAAAATCATTTTACCTCTAGGGAGCCTGATTTTCCTCAACAATAAAAAGAGAATAATAAACCCCACTTCACTGATTGTTGTAAGGCTTAAATGAGAAAACATACATAAAATTCTTAACTCAGGGCCTGGCACAGAAATATTAATTTCCTATAAAGTTTGTAGAGTTCCTAAAACATTTTTTTTCATTTCAGCAGTTAAGTTCTCTACCCATATATAAAACATAAATGTCCATTCTTATTAATCTTTAAGTTACTGGAAGTTGAAAATTCACTACTTAGGTCTGTAACTGTAAGAATCATAGTATTTACTAGAATTGTAAGAATTAAATGAGAGAACAAATGCACAGTGGTCAAACAAAGTGCCTTGGATGTAGGAGGAATTGAATTAATGATAGTGTCCCCCGTGATACACACATGCACACACACATACGCATTCACCCACACACATATGCACATCTACACACAATCACCCATACCTAGCATACTCGGATACAAGATTCAAAAGCTGTTTTCTGTCAGTAAAATAAAAAATGCAGTAGACCTGGGCATCTACTGTGGATGATGTTTTGTTGATATATTTGGTGTATAAGTTTATTAAGCAGAAACAAGGCAAACAAATGACAGCTGCCTCCTGATGATTTTGTTCTCCAGCTATCAGAGAGTGATTCCATAATTGCATCTGTTTTCTCCCTATCTTGCCGCAGTGTGACTTTGGTAAAGTAATTATACGAGCAAAGGATGGTTTGGACCTTGGAAGTGGAATATTTCTCTTAAACGCTGCTGTTTTAATTAAATGGAACCTCTAGGAGAACAGTGTTTAGTTGTGCAAATGAAACGGGCTGAGCCTTGGGGCACTCTGAATCCAATAGAGGAAATAGAGCAGCCTAGTCAATTGGGCACAAGCTATGAGAAAAGTGAAACCATTTATCAGGCAGACTGGAAGTTAATTATTTAGTCAAAATATAATACCTCATAACATGCCAATGCATCAAGCCACGTGGGGCAAATACGTAAATGTGACGACTATTGATCACCACCAAATTAATGCCTTGGTTGTTTAATCAGTTTTGTATTTGTTTTTAGCACGTTAAAATCAGTTAAAAGCCAGTGCAGTAAAAACAATGGTTGGAGCTGATACAGAGACCAGAGCCATAATCAAATTTCAAAGTCAGAAACTGAATTTGGTTCATAAAGCCCCGGAAAGCATGGTTTCAGAATCACTATGTAGACTAGGGTTTATGGGGAAATTTTCTCAGTGGCATAAATGAGATCCACACACAAAGTAACAAAGAGAGTAATCATCTTCTCTTTATACATCTCTGGGCCTTCAAATCCACCCACAGTCCTGGACAAAACATACTTTCACATAATTCGGGGAGTAAAGTGGTATCAGGAAAAGAAAATGATGGGGATGAGAGAGCGCTACATTATCAGGAACCTGTCTTAAAATGTACCCAGGGGTTGATTTAATTTGTTTTATGGTAAGACCCGTAGGCATGGAAATGACTATGGTGAAGGAAGGAGTTTTTATACTCACAGTTCTTTAGAAGCTGGAAGCTAGGCATGCCACGCAGGTCCACATGGGAAGCACAGGTTGGTCAGGAGGTAGAGGGAAGGCAAGGGAAAGTATGGGAAAAGTCTTCATTGTGGTTTCTGTGGGAAAGAATGGGCCAGGCCAGGCAAGGCAAGCAGATTTAAGATTGGCTAGTTTGAATAATTCCAGCAGGCTCTGGGGTGTATGGATTGTCCTGAACTGTTTTATACCTGGTCCTGAAGTGATCAGGGCAGCGGCGCTGGTGGCTGGGTACCTGAGAATTCTGTAAAGGAGGTAGTCGGGGAGCTTGGGCTGCGGATTGGCCGGTTTGCATATGAAAGGGGTGCTTCCAGGCATGTCCTTTACAGTCCATAGGAATTGCCCTGAGAGACCGTCTCTCCAAGGCAGGTGAGGCCCTAGAGCATCAGAAAATAGAGAAAATATGAAAATATGGGTAATCCAGGACCTTTCTTTCTCTGTGTTCTGGGATATGAAGAATATGAAAGTATTGAAAACACTGGGGCTGGCATCACTCTGTATGTCACTCAGCTGTGCTAAGGGCTGTCTTTATTTTTATGCTTTGTTGTTAACCATTCAAAGATGCTATCTGAGCTTTGTGGATCCTGACCAGGCATTCTTCTTAACTACAGATTATTTTGCAGCTCTGCTGCTAATCATGTTTTCTTCAATAGCAAGAAGGCTCAAAAAGTTAAATAATGAGAAAATGACTCTTTAGACACCAGTGATTCTGCCGAAGTTCTCTTGAAAACTCTTCACTTATGGAGAAATGCCTGGGAAGGCTGCCCACTGAGGGTGTCAGTGAAGGTATTAAAAGATCAAGCATTGTTGAGGAAAGATGAACATCCCATTGTGACATAAACAGAATACATTCTATAAATTAAGGTCTTGACACTTCAAAGAGCAGAAGCAGCAATATCCTTAGACTGAAATAGGTGGGAATGGTTTTCAGATCACTGTTTTATACCTCATACACAGAATAAATTATAAGCCAAACTGTAGCCAAATTTATCATATCAGAGGTGTATTTTACGTTCATTTATTTAATGTGATCACTATAATGCCTATGGTTACATTTGTGCTAAATTTTCAGTTATTAAATTTGATTTTCAGTAGATTAAATTTAGCAGTAAAATGTTCTCTGTGCCAAAGCATAAAAGGAGAATCCTCAGGCAATAACATTTTTTCAATCATTGTTTTTTGAAATGCATTTGGTTGTAATAAACACAAACACACATGGCAAAATATGATAACTATTTTTTTCATTGTTAGCATTTTCATCTGGAAGTTTGAAATTTAGCCAACAATTGTTTTTGTTCCGAGGTCAAGAAATGAAAACATCATAAAAATGTTTTCTCACAGAAAATAACACTGCATTGATCACATCTAACGGGCTCTGGAAAAATAACAAAGAACCAGTCCTCTGTCTCCAAGGGAACAAATGCCTGTTTCCCTTAAACAGTGGCTATTCCTTGTCTCACCACTGTGGGGTGCTGCTTCCCATTAAATTGTGTGTGTGTGTGTGTGTGTGTGTGTGTGTGTGTGTGTGTGTGTGTGTGTGTGTGTTTGCTTTTTACATCTATGATGCTTGATGTTGAAAGGATAGTATACATTCTGATTTGGAAATATAAAGTGCTAGGATTCTATGTACTGAATTTGAGCTCTCTGAGCTTGACTGTGGAGATTCGGCTTTATCAGATGATAACTAGTTATCCTGAGCCTGAACTTACATGTATTTCCCACTCAACAAATGGCTTCCATGATGGTAGCAGAACTCCAACTAACCATATTGCTAATTAATCTTATTCCACACACAGAAAACCTTTGAAATTATGGAAGCATTTAACTCTCTTACCAGTTGAGACTCCTGTGTTTCACCATTTTAGTGAAAGAATAATTGAACGAACAAGTAAGATTTTGTTTTTTTATATATTTTTATTTTTATTAAGATTTTATTTTATTTTATTTTATTTTTTTATTTTTTTAGATTTTATTTATTTGACAGAGAGAGAGAGACAGTGAGAGCAGGAACACAAGCAGGGGGAGTGGGAGAGGGAGAAGCAGGCTTCCCGCTGAGCGGGGAGCCCGATGCGGGGCTCGATCCCAGGACCCTGGGATCATAACCTGAGCCGAAGGCAGACGCTTAACGACTGAGCCCCCCAGGCGCCCAACAAGTAAGATTTTGAATATGGATGCTCATGTAGACTTGCTAGTTAGTTTGGTTAAAAAGAAAAAAAAGAACTCCACAAGACTACTTGACTTAAGGAAAAGGGGAATAAGTTAAAGACTACAGGAAAAACTTAAGGAACTCAAAGGAAGAGACTATAACCTCCAAGATGGGAGCTGAGAAATGCCAGTCTTCAGGAAGCAATGGAGCTATCTCTATACCACTAAAGCCACATGGTCCTTTCCTCTCTCTGAACTTCAAACTGAGAAAATGCTTCCTGTCCTTCCTTTTTTTATTTAAACACAGTAAAATCCCATGAGGTAAAAAAAAATTAGAGAGTTTGTATAATACTTCTCTTTACATAAATTGATGCCACACTTTGAACAGACTATCTGGCTTTATATAGATTGGGATTGATCTTATTCCAGCAAAAGGGGTTGAATATTCTAATGCTACCCATGTCTTTTTCTTCATTTCAGCTTGATGTCTTTATACATTTTGTTGAACTTCACTGAATTTATTAGCATTTTTTAAGAGTCCCATGATGACTATGTAATAGAAAGGCAGGCTTGCTGCTCTTCTGATCCCTATGGCCCTTGGACAAGGGATGGATACATCATCCAAGGCCTATCAATTCACTGATTGGCCAGATTCTCTCTCACAGGAAATGGGCCATGGAGACACGTGCACTACAATAATTTGGGGGCTGAAGTTTGAGCTGAAAGGTCAGATTGAAGCAGAGCTTGATTCAGTGACATAGCAAGTAAAAGCTACAAGCAAGCTGAACGTTATGGGGAACCTAAACTGAGTAAAAGAGTAAATTATTAAATTTCCTGAATGAAGTCTTTTCCATTGACAAATACTTTGGAAAGGATTCCAAGAGGGCATGAAAGAAGGTCTAATAATTGAACTAGGTTATGTACATATCTGAGACTCAGGATTTGGGGACAGAGGGAGTATTTAAAAAAAAAATACCTTTCTCTCCTGATTCAACTCCAGGAAGGTTAAATAATTTAAAAGGTCTGGTAAGATGGAAGAGAATTTCTAAGGAAATGCACCATGAATATGACTGGATTAAACAATTGCCAGGTCACAGGTGTTGAATCTGCTTTGCTTTCTTCACCATATGCCCCACCCCAGTTTCTGCCATGCCCCTCTGGCCCAGGAATAGGGGTAGAGGAATTGCTTCCTCAGTATTGGGGTTAGAGAAGAGGTACAGTGGCTATGGTTGCTAGTTTCTTACTGACATTTTCTTTTCCCTTGGACACTGATGGGAGAAAGAAAGGAAAACATACACAGTGTTATCAAAATATAAGCCCATTGACAGTAGCAGGGCTGTGGCATTTATTTTAGATACTTTTACCAAATAAGAAGCACCATCCATTTCTAGAAAGAAGTCTAAAAGAGAAATTGGTGATTCTAATTCTGTCCTATCCCTAACAAACTTTCTGAACCCAGACAGGTCCCCTCATTTTCCTGGGCCTCAGTTTTCCTTTGTATAACAAAAGATCAAGTCCCTTCCTACTCTCTCTATTGCTTATATTTCTTGTTATTCTCTTGTTAAAGTGGCTGTACCCATCCCAAACCAGATGATGATCTTTGTTTCCCAGCCCAAATCAGGGTGTATAATTTTGGAAGAGCAGATCTGCCAACTTAAGATTTATAGGAACCAATAAATTAAATAAGATGGGCTTTTGACAAGCAGTTGTTTTGAAAGAGGGAAGAGAATCCAGGTAATTACTTGATATTCCATGGAATTAAACTATTTCAACCCTCCCCCCTCCATGACATATGCACATGATTCCAACCAAATTGTTGTGCATCTGAAACCCATGTGGAGAGGCAGGAGAGTACAGAGAGTTTGAGGGTGTAGGTCATAAGGCCAGGTTGCCTGATTTCAAAGCCCAGCTCTGCTATTTCCTACTATGTGATGTTGGGCAAATTACTTAACCTATGTGAGCCACATTTTCCCCATCTGTGAAATGGGTGTAATAATGGTACTTTCCTCAAAGAGTGGTTGTGAGGATGAATAAAAGCACTCAGTATAGTGTCTGGCACATAGAAACATTGCTTATAATTATTATCTAAATATACTGGTAAGGACGGGGTTAAGAGCTCATGGAATTTGATAAGGTCTGGGAATGCTTTAAAATGAAGAAAAATGGATTACAGACAGACTCTCTGGCTTCCAAGAGGCATCTTTTTTCCCCCCATGCTGGCATGTCCCCAACATTTGTCCGTCACATCATCTGAGTGGTGAGTGGCCTCTCCTCTTGAGTACGTTCCAAGAACCAAGGATGGAAGAATCTTTGTAGACGACTCCAAATGGCTACCCATGTAAGCAGGCTGGTTGGGTTTTATTGATTACCTAGTGTAGTTTCTCGTTTTATAGATGATTGGCCACCCATATTGGAGAAAAGGGTAGGCAGATAGCCGAAGCAGCCACACTGTCCGGGGAAGGGCCGTGCAGAGCATGGGGAAGGCTGTCTCGGAAAGCCAGAGTCCAGAGGGGGAGATAAAACAGGAGTCAGCACCATATGAACAGGGTAGAAGGAAGAGGCAGAAGAACAAAGTTAGAAGAATTTTCCACAAATACCTCCAACAATAATCATGCAGTTTGGGAACCGAGAAATCTCTGTGGAGCTAGGCTCTGCTGTGTCCTTGGCACTCCTAGCATCAAAGACGGCCAGTGTCTTGGAGACCCAGCCTGTGATACAACTCATGAGATTCTCATGAAGAAGATGGGAAGTATGTATGGGGAAAAAAAGTGTGGCTGCCAACTGCTGGCTTACTTACAGGTACTGTGATTTGTTTAGTGTTTTATTCAGTGTCTAATAAAGCTGCTTATCATTTTGTCCATATCACTTTGGGCTTATTCAAAGGCAACGTCTTTTTGTTAAAAATCCTGATGTAAGCGCTCTAATTAGTTTTTGTAGAACTAGCTAGATGTGGAGGAGCTCTAATGATCAGCAGCTGGTTGCTCTGCTGGTGCCCAAAGAGAAGGCCTGCCCCTAATTGGATTTACCTGCATGGTCTAGTTACCAGACAAGAAGTACAGGAGAGGAGTTACTGGGGAATACAGACGTGAAATAAGGACGTGTGCATGAGAGACCGCCAAATATCAAAGCTTGTGCCATCTGTCGTGTTTATAAAGCTATGCTATTCATAGATCAGACTGGACAGAGTTTTAGGGTTCACCTAGCCTAGATCCTCATTTTTTTTAGAAGAGGAAACCGAGGCCCAGAGTAGTTCAATGCTCATGCAAGGTCACCGAGTCTAGGAGGCAGCCCATGTCCTACTCAGGGGCTCTTCCTGCCTTAGCCCACTGCCTCTCACCCTCACGGCTAACCTGTGTCTTCGGAGGGGAGGAAGTTGTTTCTCTCTGTTTTTATCGTGTAGGCCGGAAGACTTCTTTTTGGTAAAACATAGTAGTGAAAATTACTGTTGGCTATTTTCTAAAATACAGTTCTTTTAGAATGAGGATTTCAAAGATAGCTTCCAGTTAGAAGAGTTCTTCGCAATGATGTGTGAGACAGACCGCCCCTTTGAACAGCCCAGGAAGCATTCCTTATAGAAGACTCAGGTCATGGGTAAAGAAGCTGGAACAAGGTGATGGCCTTTTGTTAGAAAGGAAAATGCTTTGATGAATGAACCAGGGCAAACATGTGAGAAAATGTACCCTCAAATCCCAGGAAAGGGAAGGCGGGCTTGCTTGTCTAAAAATGGTTAAATATGACCAAGTTAAGTGTATGAATAAGCCAAATTACTTATACTTGTCTGAGAGAAGAGGTGGCTTATCCAACTACCTTTCAGGAAAGGAGTGTCTCAGTGCTCTGTGACTCTTCAAGTTTGTTCAGGTTTCTAAAATAGGATTACCAAGGAGGCTGACAGCAATGGGAATAATGAAGTGCCCAGAATAAGCAGCAAGGTGGCTTATGTCATGTTGTATGCAGCATCATGAATACGAGGTGATTTATCCCTTCCATCAGGCCAAGCTCCTCACAGGCAAGGAATCTTATTCAAACTATGGCCACATCCTAGACCATAAATAAAAATCCCAAGCAACAAAAGCACTTTTGACCAAATATAATTTAAAATTAGACTGCATTCATCTGATTTTAAAGGTAGGAAAATGTTTCAGAAACATTTTATCCATAGTCTATAAATAATATCATGATCTTCACAAATTTGATATTTAAAATTCCAGTTGGTGAAACTGTTGTCAAACTCTCCAAGGGCTTTAGGGGAATATGAAAAGTACTGTAAGCCACTTGAAGCCAAGGAATATTGAGAAAGCATGGAAGGGTTGATGTTTCTCCGGGTTTTGTAGGAAATGTAGGAATGGAGTCACTGTGTAATGGAAACATATATATATATATATGCTTTTATATATATATGAAAGGAAAATAACATGAGCAATCTGCATTTAAATGTTGTCTTACTTTTGAAGAGTATCAAGATCCTTTTGTTTTTTTCCTCATGGAAAATCTGTAGACCTTCCCTTTAATACCTAGGGAGGTGAGGAGAAAGTATTAGATGGATCATTTGGAGGTGAAAAAAGCCTCATAAATTTGACTTTTATTGTGTCATCACAAAATTTCTAAGGAGTTTTATTTATTATTATTTTAGTTACAGAAAAAACTAAAGTACATTGTATGCCTCTATTTACCAAGTAAAGTTTTTAATGAGGTCATTAAAATGACTTTCTAATTCCACGGTGCTGATTTTTTAGGTAAAATGAAGGGAAAGGCTCTTACTGCAACCTCTGCCCTCTGTTGTAAATTGACCTTGCACATGCCTGTCTGCTATGTGAACCGTGAAAAATTTTTTGGAACTCTTTCAACCCTCTCTCTTGCCTTGTTGTGGTAGTTAACATCTACAGTGAATGATAAATCTGTAAAAGGCACAGTGCAACGCTGCTCATTAATTGGAACACGTGTTACAAATTCATAGGTAGATGGAGGCTGTGATGATCCGTATGAGTAAGTCGAGAACATTGGGTTTATTCAGCCCCCTTTGTTCTTCATGTGACGATAATAAGGGACATACAGTCATTACCAATAAAACAATGTTCTAGGGATCTCTTCCTAATGAGCATCAGTTCTAACACCGGAGGCTGTTAGCTGTTGCCAGTATTATAAAACTACAAACAAGTTTACTAGTTTCTTCCTGAAGCTTTTTTTGGGTTTTGAGTTGTAAGCTTTTAACAGAGTAACAGAATGAACACATCGTTCAACTGCTGGTTTTTTCACTCGGTCTTCTTTTAGACCCAAAAACTATACTGCAGACATGGCTTTTTTAAAAATCAAATTCTTTTGACATTTTATAGATTTGATGGTTTAGGTGAGTCTTTCTTTGTTCACTGTAACTTAAGGGGGGAAAAAACTGAGCAGATTCTTTTAGAACTTCCCTAAGTGAATGTAGGCATGGTAGATGCCAAAAGTCACTCCTCCAAGGACAACGCGAGCTCAGGTTAATAGTGACTGTAAATAAGAATCTTGAAATGAACCAGAATAAGTGAATGATTATAACAGGATGATCTTTACCGTGCGGTTGCTCACAGGGTGGTTTCTGGTGTTGGACTCCAGCTGTCTGAATTTTAATTTGCCATTTGCTATTGTTTCACTCTGGAAGTGTATCCTCTGGTTGAGTGTCAGAATAAAATGGAATTATAATAGTGACTTCCTCATAGTGCTAGGAGGACTAAATGAGATGGTAGATCCAAAACTTCTAACACAATACCTGGTTATAGTAACCATTATTATGTTATTATAATTTAAGTGTGGTGACATAAATTCATAGGATTAAATGAGCTGTTCATCTTGAAATTCTCATAATTCTAGCTATCCATATCCGTGGTTACATTGTAAGACACATTTTATTTCTGTTTTCAGATGAAGAAAAGATATAGAATGAATAACATGTAATTGAGTTTATCACTGAGTTAAATATTAAGGTATTTTAAAAAGTGCTTCTAATATTGGGACATGATAACAGTTTGGAATGTGAGTCATACTATCCGTTATATCGTGTGACTTCATCTGCCAAGAAGTTCGGTGGTTGCATTTTCCCCTTCCTTTATTTTTAACTTTGCAGAACGAGTTGAACGTTTTGCTTTTCAAATTTCATTTGAGGGAAAAAGTCTATGCTATATTTTTGCAAAGATTTGCCCTCTTTCTCTTATTTGATAAAATCTATTCAGTTCAGCTAAGGACTTTATGGCCAAACCATTTCTCTCTACCGGAAGAATCAATGTTGAATCAGACATTTGTTTTGATGATAAGAACTATTTGACAAGTGCTAAAAGCTAAGAACAGCTAAGTGACAGGAACTTGGTTCAGGAAGATAAAACCTAGCCAAAAGAGGAAGGTAAAGAAATCCCTGCCAGAATGAAATGGGGGCTTATTCCAGTTGCTTCCCCAATCAGTTTGCCATTCCTTCTGCATTCTGTATGTGGAGAAATGGAAATGGTGAATTCTGGGGGCTGTCACTCCGTGCAAGGGATTGAGACAGGCCCCACTGGCCGGCCCCTCCTCAGTGCCTGGGACTCTCTAAGCAATGGGGATTATGGTAGCCCCCCCCCACTTCCCAGCAAGTGGCACTCTTTCTTTTCTCCTTTTTCTCTCTCATTCTTCTAGTATCCTTTTTCAAGAAATGCATATTCTCCAAATGCACGAGACCGGCTCCTGTCCTCAAAAAGCTTATTATTGAGTGGATGTGCCCTGCAGCGATCCATCCTCATGGAGTCCTCCACGTGGCTATCAACATCCAATCAGGATGATTCGCGGCCCCTTACATTAAACTGCATTTTATGGGTCTGATAAGTACCTCCTGAGTAGCACCTTTGTAGTATAAGAACATGGGGAAAGAGAAAGCTTATTTGTCCCATGATTACATTTTCTAAGGGAAAACTTAAAATGGGCCATTTTATTTTCCCATGTGTAAAATAGTGTTTTGTATGTAAGTGGACTCAGCAATCCAAGAGGGCGTGTGTAGGTGCCAAGAGAGCTCCAGGTTGCTTGGCAATGTACACAAGGACCAAAAACCACATATGGCTGTCCTTCCAGGGATGCTCAGTGGAGAGCAGCCCAGAATAATAAGCTTTGAATGAGAGGTGAGAAATGTGAGGGCACCACTGTGTTTAATTTTTTTTAAACAAAAACAAAATAAACAAAAACCAAGCCGTAAATGTATTATTTCCCCTCAGAAATGGGACACCAATAATGGGGTTTAGGCTTATGGTGCCAAGTTCTCTCAAGTTAAAACTAGCCTGATGCAAAGCAGATGAAATTTCATCTGTGGCTTACAAATGAAAGCTTTTTAATGGGGAAATAGAACCACTTCTGCCCCGGAATTGTGCGGGAGCCTCAGGTTCAATAGAAGTTCAAGTCTTCTCTTCCTCAGCATGCTGGAAGCAGGCATCTTGGTAAACATGTTCTAAAGGATTCATGTGGAATGTACTAAAGGTTTAATGAGAAGGGTTTCTGAAAGCCAAGAAATAAAGAAAGATCCCCCAAATGAATAGTCTACTGTTTAGGTTTATTTTTTAAAGAGTACATCAATCTAACATACATACAACTAAATCTCATCAAATGGGGACCGGTTGATAGAGGATACCTTTGGTAACACACTTCATTGTCTCTTCATTTGGAGATGGTAATGAACTTGGCAGCCACCCTGCCCCTTATTATAAGTTTAGGGGTGGGATCCCATCCATCCCTAACTCCTCTGTTTTCTGAGCAGAGCATTTTTAGGGCACCATTGTCATCGATAAGGCATTAATGCTGAAAGAATTGACAGCATTTGGGGGAGTTGGAGAGGTGAGGGTTTTGTAGTTTTTTTTCTATAATTAAACCTGTATTTTAAGTTATTGGTTCGTTTTATGTCGTTTTAAACCTCAGTGAAATAGAATCCTATCTTCTTATTTTCTCCAATATATAGAATATTGGACTGCTTGTGGGAGGTGGAGCTGGGGCAAGAAGAGGGAGTTGGATGATAAGGTTCTTGTGAGTCTAAGCAGTCACTAGCGAGGACAGTGTGAAAGGCTGCTTCTGATCGCTGCCTGTGGCACCTGATGCGAAAACTTACGGCTGAAGAGCGTACAGTGTCATCGGCCATCAGATGCTTGTCCCCAGGTGCTGCAAAATCCGAAACTGGAGAGCTACAAGTTAGTTCAGTTTCTTCCCAGAATAAAATGAGACCACCACGAATTTACCCTTGCTTGGTAAAGGTAAATCTCCAAACGGACAGGAAGAATCCTCAAGGTGGCAGCACCTTCATAGCTTTCAAATCCTCCCCTTCTGAAGTTTTTTAATTAGAAGATACAGTAACTACATAAAAACAATGGATCCAGGAATAAACACCTCCGAGGCGCTACCAACCTGGAACTAGGCAGGAAGCATCCAATTATTAATGATCTCTTCTAGTCTCAGACTAAATATTGCTTGTTTTGACTTTCATGCGAAAATACTCCCTTTCAAGGAACCACTGCCAGTTGATAGACTTGAAAATAAAACAGAGCATAGAAGTGCAAGAAGGAGGCTTTGGTCTGTGACTTCCGTGCGGAGATAAGATAGTGGGGCTGCCCGTTTGTCTGCCCATCCTTCGCACCAGCAGCACTGTGCCGTTGTTATTGTTGCTCTGATTTTCCACGTCTCTGTGCTTAAGGAAAAAGCAATTATGGGAGATTTGAGCCAAGGGAATAACAATAAAATATGATTTAAAACCAGGAGCAGGAAAAGAGAGGGAATGACGGCTCTTCAGCAGGCTGGTGAAGGGTGAGCTGAACTGCCCTGGTGGAAATGGCTTAATGTGTTTAGGAAAAGCCGTTTGTTGCTCCGTGAGAAGTCCTCTTTCGTTTTGGACTTGGCAAATGATCCTACGGAGAATATTTATTTGTTGAAAGTATAGTCAGCTTAGTCAGCAGTCTCTTCTGTACAAGAAAAAAAAATGTAGGAAAAGTTAGCATATTCCACAGGCCCTCATATGGCTTGATCTTTCTTCATTTATGGGTCTAGGTCTCCACGACATCAAAAACGAGTGGGCAAGAAGGGAACTATGGAAAAGCTAGCTGTCCCTCTTATGTATCCCTAAACTAACCAGTTGGATTTTTTAAAACTGGATTTACTGAATTAAATGAACTGAACTTGAGTGATGATAATTTCAATTTTGGGTGATCTCCGCAGAGCCGGTGTGAGGGTGTTGGTGACACTATTGTCTCTTATTTATTGTCTATCAGTGTCTCAGTTGCCCAGGCTCAGAATCTGAGATTTACTTATTAGCCATCTATTCAGACACCATGCATTGAATAACCACTGTTTAACTCTGTCAGGCCCCGTCCTAGGGCCTGATCTTCAGCATTTTATTTTCTTTCAATCTTGTCATCAATCAGCCCAGTTTTGGTTTTTCATTCTAGCCCATGGACTCCACCATAGACTCTGCTCATGTAACGGGTGTATTGCTGCAAAAGCCCTGCTCTAAATGTTCATGTTTGCTGATGTTTAAGCCTTGAGTGTATTCTATGTGCCCCTGCCACCCACTTGCATGGTTCCTTTTTACTACCGTGACTCCATTGTTTATGAGATCAACTGAAAAATCCCTTTTGATGGAATCGAAACTTTCTTTTTCTTTTTAAAGATTTTATTTATTTATTTGAGAGAGAGAGAGGGTGCGCACAAGTGGGGACAGGGGCAGAGGGAGAGGGAGAAGCAGACTCCCCCTTGAGCAGGGAGCCCGATGTGGGGCTCCATCCCAGGACCTGGGATCATGACCTGAGCTGAAGGCAGACGCTTAACGACTGAGCCACCCAGGCGCCCCTGAAGTCGAAACTTTCTTATCACCTGACCCTTCCTCATGGGAATAACCTTATTTCCTGAGGCTCTTCATCCCGTCCTATACCTGCTGTGCTTTTTTGCCTTCTGGCATTTTGCTCAGAAAGGTTTCTCTACCTTCTTACCAAACTCCAGGCCTCTCCTAACATTCCTTGTCTCTTCATTGCAATCTCTCCCATGGCATTTAGTATTTCTACTCCATATTCTGTCTTGTCTTACTTTTTTTTGTTGGTTTGGCATTTGCTGTTTTCCTAACAAGTGTATATTCTTCTGAAAGGCATATTCTCGATCTCTGACTCATTTTGTCTTACTGTGCTCAGCACATAGTAGGTGGTGAAGAAATGCTTACTGAAGAGTGCTTAGCAAATTGAATGTTTTCTATAAAGGAGTGGTCAACCAATACCTGCCTACTACGCTCATCTGTCCCCAGAGGAGCAGCTTTCAGAAAGAGTAGATAAAGGGAAAAGTTCAATTTAAGAATGTTCCTAATATGTACTAGAAAGTGTTGAATCTTTCATGTTGTAAAAGCCACCTTTAGAAGATTACGTGATTGTTCATGTAACAGGAAAAGCTTATACTTGATTTTTATTTGAAACATGAAGTTTAGGTAACTGCAACATCTGCATTCTTATGACATGTTTAATACTGGGCAGCCTGACCTCTTATTGTAGCTTAATAATTTTATTTTTTCTAATAACACAGTCTCCATCATGGTGAATTATGGTATTCAGAAATGTTTTGGCGGTTACCTTGTGCAAAGTGAGTAATTCTGACCACTGAAGGCCTTTTTCTGCACCAAAGTAAGGGGTTGTAAGACAGTTGCCCTTTGCCATCATCCCGGTTGACTTTGAAGAGCATAGAGACACAGCAAACAAGCTTTCTTTCATGGGACTTGTTCAATGTGTATCTTGCCCATATCTGAGTGTCTCCATTACTGATATTGCCTCAGCCTCCTGGGACTCAGGAGAGAGGGGAGGGAGAGCATGATTCCAGCTTCAGATATAGTATTTTAAAGACACATTTATTTCTGAAGCGATCTCCTAAAGAAAGCATAGATAATGCAATTATCGGTCTTATAAAAAACATAGAATATTTAGGAACTAACTTTTTAAAGAGTGTTCTATTACCACTGGTGCTTGTTTATATGTTCCATACTTGGCATAACTACCCTTAATATAAGCAGCCTTCAATTTTACAAAGATTACCTTCCACAGGTGAGGATGTTAACACGTACCAGCATAGGGATTTATAAAAGTGGTCAACAGTGAAAGGCAGGAAAACCTCTGAGCAGGAAAGGCTAGAACCCTGGGAAAAAGGAATTGTCCATGGCTTCCATCACTGGCTATTAGAACTGCCAATCACCGCCCCAATTCAGTTTTTCTGCCATCTTGACCAGATGGTCTGTTTTGCCTAACTAGTGTATTCCACATCTTCTTTGAATTAGCAGCCTGGAAAAACTTGGCAACCTGCATTTTCTAGCTTTTGTGAAAAGTATTCCCTGTTTGTTGAGCTTTAGCAAAACCCCTGTGCCAGACTTCAAAGGCTGCACCAGATGGCAAGGGCTCTCCTCCTACTCCTGAACTCTCTTCATTGTGGGCCAGAGGGAAGAGCTGGCTCACCTCTCTCTCTGAGTGCTGCCCATGTCAGGTCAGAGCAATAGAAGTAAATATCTGGCACAGCGGAGTAAAAGAACTATATGATAATAATGCCCTAGCATTATGCTGAGAGAAGTGGTCATATTATAAGAGATGGGGTGTGTTTACCTTGTAAATACTACTGCGAAGTACCTGAAGAATTTAAAGCCCTCCCACCTGCACTCAGTCTCACCAGCTCCATGAGAAAGAGGTGGGGAATCCAAATGACACAATGTAGCTGAAATCCAATACTTTCACAATTCTGGACTTCAAGCTCTATTACAAAGCTGTCATCATCAAGACAGTATGGTACTGGCACAAAAACAGACACATAGATCAATGGAACAGAATAGAGAGCCCAGAAATGGACCCTCAACACTATGGTCAACTCATCTTCGACAAAGCAGGCAAGAATGTCCAATGGAAAAAAGACAGTCTCTTCAACAAATGGTGTTGGGAAAATTGGACAGCCACATGCAGAAGAATGAAACTGGACCATTTCCTTACACCACACACAAAAATAGACTCAAAATGGATGAAAGACCTCAATGTGAGACAGGAGTCCATCAAAATCCTAGAGGAGAACACAGGCAGGAACCTCTTCGACCTCAGCCGCAGCAACTTCTTCCTAGAAACATCACCAAAGGCAAGGGAAGCAAGGGCAAAAATGAACTATTGGGACTTCATCAAGATAAAAAGCTTTTGCAGAGCAAAAGAAACAGTCAACAAAACCAAAAGACAACTGACAGAATGGGAGAAGATATTTGAAATGACATATCAGATAAAGGGTTAGTATCCAAAATCTATAAAGAATTTATCAAACTCAACACCCAAAGAACAAATAATCCAATCAAGAAATGGGCAGAAGACATGAACAGACATTTTTCCAAAGAAGACATTCAAATGGCCAACAGACACATGAAAAAGTGCTCAACATCGCTCGGCATCAGGGAAATCCAAATCAAAACCTCAGTGAGATACCACCTCACACCAGTCAGAATGGCGAAAATCAGCAAGTCAGGAAACGACAGATGTTGGCAGGGATGCGGAGAAAGGGGAACCCTCCTACACTGTTGGTGGGAAGGCAAGCTGGTGCAACCACTCTGGAAAACAGTATAGAGGTTCCTCAAACAGTTGAAAATAGAGCTACCCTACGACCCAGCAATTGCACTACTGCGTATTTACCCCAAAGATACAAATGTAGGGATCCAAAGGGGTACGTGGACCCTGATGTTTATAGCAGCAATGTCCACAATAGCCAAATTGTGGAAAGAGCCAAGATGTCCATCGACAGATGAATGGATAAAGAAGATGTGGTATATATATATACACACACACACACACACACACACAATGGAATATTATGCAGCCATCAAAAGGAATGATATCTTGCCATTTGCAGTGACGTGGATGAAACTGGAGGGTATTATGCTGAGTGCAATAAGTCAATCAGAGAAAGACATGTATCATATGATCTCACTGATATGAGGAATTCTTAATCTCAGGACACAAACTGAGGGTTGCTGGAGTGGTGGGGGGTGGGAGGGATGGGGTGGCTGGGTGATAGACATTGGGGAGGGTATGTGCTATGGTGAGTGCTGTGAATTGTGTAAGACTGTTGAATCACAGACCTGTACCTCTGAAACAAATAATACATTATATGTTAAAAAAAAAAAGAAGATAGTAGGAAGGGAAAAATGAAGGGGGGGAATCAGAGGGGGAGACGAACCATGAGAGACGATGGAAACTGAAAAACAAACTGAGGGTTCTAGAGGGGAGGGGGGTGGGGGGATGGGTTAGCCTGGTGATGGGTATTAAAGAGGGCACGTATTGAACGGAGCACTGGGTGTTATATGCAAACAATGAATCATGGAACACTACATCAAAAACTAATGATGTAATGTATGGTGATTAACATAACATAAAATTAAATTAGAAAAAAACAAAATCCAATACCTTGGGGTGGAATTAGAGGGGTGAAAATTTAGCCTGGATTATCAAGGGAGGTAAATAAGGGAGAGGGAGACAGAAAAGGAGAAAATCCTTGACACTGAACTAAGATGGCTTCAGTATGGAGTGATGGATAATTTAAGAGGAAAAATAAAAAGTTGTTTTGCTCCATCCTTTGGCTAGATGTAACCTTGATTATCTAATAGTATTGCTTCTTTTCTGACAATGTATTCTCCATTCCTTCCAAACCTTAGGGTATCAGAAAGATACACACAAAAACAGAAACAAAATTCCTAGAGTGGCAGTTCATTAGGAGACATAATCTATGAATGAAATGCATACGTTTTCACCACAGATGCACCTGGGTGGGTATTTCACTCACATTGCTACCTCCTCCTTCCTTTTCTGATGCCATTCCTCAGAACCTACTCCTCTCCAAGGCCCCTTTCAGGAACTCTATCTTGCATACTTCATTAATATCTGTATATGTAAGCTGAGATGTCTGAGGGAAGTGGTGAGGAGGAGAGTGGAGAAGTCAGCCCACTCTCTCCTGATTGCCTCTGCCTTGCTATTTCTCTGAATCTTCAAAGCCTTCAGATTTTGAAAAGTCTTTTAGGGGCAGAGAAGTCATGTATTCTTTCTTATTAAAAGGTTTAAGGAAATATATTTTAAAATACTCTTATCTGCTCCATAGGCTATTTGGGGATGGGGGCAAATTAAGAAGTGTAAAACATACCAGGAAAACGAACAGATGAGTGGAATGCAGACCACAGCCTTCTGCAGGAGAAGCTGCTGGTTCTGAAGTCTTTTCTGGCTCTCTCTCTGACTCGGGGCCTGAATTGGTTTCTGATGTCTGTCTAAATTAACCCCTTGTTATTGAAAGTCAAGACCCATTTGTATGAGTCAAGAAAGAAGTTGTTCTCCTGAAATCTTGGTGGTCTGTGTCTATGCAGGCGCAGCCCAAAGTTTCAGGTGAGGTGAGAACATCGAATTCCCTGCTGCTTGCCTAACTCGTCTTCATACACTCCTGAAAACCAGGCCGAAAACATGTTGGTTCTCAGGATCAAGTGACTGAATTAAGGCTGCCATGACTCCTTACCTACGCCGGATGTCATTTTCTATCATTGTTATAAGTGTAGAAAAAGCCAAGAGGAGAGGATGTTGTGTGCCTAAGACAGCATTCTAGCTTGACTCATGCTACATGCAGAATTGCCAAGGATTATATTCAACTCTGTTCTATAAATCCCATGTTGATTTTTTAAATGCATATTCTACTCCAATGACAGTACTTGAAGAAAAAAATTTGCCCTCTAAACCATTTTTGGAAGATATTTCCCTCTGATAGTATATGTTGGAAGATAGAGTAGAGTAGTGGGCTGGTACCTGCTTACTTCTGTGACTATTGCAAACTATTTAACTTCCTTGGGCCCAAGTTTTATCATTCATAATATGAAGATAATAATAAATTCTATCTTATAAGTTCACTGTGAGGATTAAATAAATTAATCCATATAAATCCAATAAGAACGTGTGCAGGACATACAAACACTCAAAAATATTAATTGTCAGCAACAATGTTGCTGACATTGTTGGGTTTTCTGTTATTTCTCTCATCCTAAAGATTAATACAAAATTTATTTAAAAACACATTTTGGGTAGTAATTTCTGATTTGTGGATTGTGAATCAACTATAAATTACTGTGGATTCATTTTATACATTTTCCCAAGGCAATAAAGTTTGTCCTGTAATAAATCTAGATATTATAAAAATGTTTGTAAGTTTCCAAAATAAGGGAACTTTCCCTGTAATTCATAAGGACTTCAGAGAAAAAAACTACATTTAAACTATTAATTTATTTAGAGGAAATCTGAGATGATTGGGGCAGAGGTGTCAACGTAAGTCTTGGGTCTTCCCAACTACCACATTAAAAGAGATAGACAACTAGAGAGCAACATAAAAAAAAAAACCCACAAACAACACAGAAGGGTGACAGAATATCCCCATTAACTCCAAAATGTAAGAATATGAGAACATATTACCAATAGCAACAAGACCTACCAGTTATCAGCTTCCGTGTGAGGGGAAGCGTAGGGAAGCACCAGACATCTGTCAGATCTGAGAACAAGAGAGTCCCCACGTAACCAACAGACATTCATGAAAAGTGCAGCATACCAATTTGAGAAACCAGGAGGGATTTTGCCCAATCCAATAGCAGCATAAAGAGTCTGGTGATAAAGACTGGAGGGATGGAGCAGGCCAGCCCTTGTGAACTCTCAAAATGGACTAGTCGTGATTCTATTCATGACAGAATCCTACACTGAGGAGAAAAAAATTAGATCTGAATAAAAGCTGAGGACAGAGATAACAGAGATGGAGGAAAGATCAGGTCCAGATAAAAATGGGAGAGGAAAACAGTTCGGGAATCTCAAAATGAGCTGCCATTTTATTTAAATAGTACACAAGAACATGAAAAGAAACTGTGAAATCTATCTTAAAGTTTGCTTCTTTATAAAAGTTCATGAAAACTAAATTCACATTAAAATGGGAGACAGTAAATTATTAAATATTACATACACATTTAAAAACAGAAAAAATTATAATATACTATTTTTAAAAATCTTTTAAAAATCGAGCACATATTAGAAGAGTTGAAAGAACAACATAAGTCAGAATAAAAAAAATTTAGAAATGAAGTGACAGAACTCAAGAAATAATTAAAAGTAAAAGATCATTTTAAAAGCAAACACTAAACTAGAAAGAGCACCACAGCAGTTAACACAAAGGATGAAACCTTAAGAGAAATAGAAAGGAAAAGAAGATTTTTTTAAAATAAGAAGAAATAAACAGATTTCACCTATAATACCTAAAAATCTAATGCTATACATATACTATACCTCAAAATGAAATGCATTAAAATAATAACACAAAAGAGAGAAGAGGATAAATGGAGTTAAGTTTTTCTAAGGTCCTAGCACTGTTTGGAAGGTGGCAAGAACATTCAATTATACTGGATTCTAATAATTTAAACATGCCTATTATAATCTCTAGAGAAATCAGTAACAACCAGTAAGCGAATATATAACTATCAGGAGAAAAATAAACATCTGATTAATTCAAAATAAAGAAAAAAAGCAACAGAAAAGTGATATAAAATAAGTGAGCAAAAAGAAAATGCATAGCAAAGTGATAGAAACCCACATATTAATTATTAATGGTCTAAATAGTCTAATTAATAGACTGGATTTTTTAAAAAGCAAAGGCCAACTATAAATTACTTACAAAAGACACACCTTAAGTATAAAGAAAGGTAGACTTGAGAAAGAAGTATTATTAGAGATTAAGGGAGATATTTCTTGAAAATAAAAAATCATCAATGAGGAAGATACAACAATTATTCTAAATTTGTAAGCATCTAATAGCATAATTTCAAAATGTGTAAGTCAAAAATTGATAGTACTACAAGAAGAAATAATCAAATTCACTATCATATTGGGAGATTTTAATACATCTCTCCCAGTACTGATAAAACAAGCTAAAAAATTAAAATATATCATACCTGAACAGCATAATTAATAAGCTGCACTTAATTCACACATATATATAACACTACACAAAGCAGCAAAATACTCAAGGAACTTTGACAATAACTGAATATATGCTGGGCCATAAAGCAAGTCTTATCAAATTTCAAAGTTTTGAGTTTAGAGTATGTTCTCTCATCATAGAATTTATTAACCAGGTATTAAGCTAGATAATCAAGATAAAAAGGATGACTAGAAAATTCACCAAATGTTCTAAAATTAAGCAATATGCTTCTCAAAGCAACCCATGATCAAAGAAATCACATCAGAATTTAGGAATAATTTCTAATAGAATAATTAAAATATAATATATTCAAACGTGAGTAATGCAGCTGAAGCTATGCCTAGATGAAAATGTAGGGTCTTAAAGGTATGCATTAGAAATAAAGGCTGAGAAACAATACTTTAAGTAACTATCTCAAGAAGTTAGGAAAAAAGACCAGAAAATTAAACTCAAGGAGAGAAGAGAAAATTGGCAAAATGAAAGAACCAAAAAGGATACAATAGTAAGATAGTACATATAAACCCATACATATCAGTAATTACATTAAATTTGAATGGTCTAAATACTCTAAGTAAAAGTTTATCAAAACAATAAAAAAAATCAAGATATGAATGAAGAGTCCTGAAATAAGAAACAATTGTATATTAATGAAAACAACAAAGCCAAAAGTTGATTATTTAGAAAAACTAATACAGTTATTTGGCATATAATAAAACTGATAAAGAAAAAAAAACCGACAAGGAGCAATTTACTAATATCAAGAATGAGAAAGGGGATGCTACAGATCTTTCCTACATAAAATATGTATAGATACAGATATTATGAAAAATTTTATGTCAATACATTAAAAGAGTAAAATGAAAAAGACAAAATCCCCCACAAAATTACCAATATTGACACTAAAAATTAGAAAATATGAATAGCTGTTATTAAATAAATTGATTGTATAATTAGAAGTTTTTCCACAAAGAAATATTTAGTTCAGATAGCTTCAACAATTAATTCTTACAAATAGTTAAAGAGGAAATAATACGAAATTTATACAAACTCATCCAGAGAAAGAATAAAGGAAACCCTTCCCTATCCCCTACTTGTAACCTTTAGAGTAAAATTGGAAAAGTGTATTAAAATAAAGAAAAATTATAGATTTCATGAAAGATTCAGGAACAATCCCAACAAAACATTAGCCAATTGAATCCCTACTATATAGAGATAATATATTAAGACTACATTTGGTTTATTCTAGGAATGCCAGTTTGCACTAATATTAAAAAAAATCAATCTTTGTAATTCAACATATTAATAGAATAAAAAGGAAAAATTATGTTGCAAGCCAAAATGCAAAAATGTACCAGGCTAAGAATAGTAGAGAACCTCTTTAATTTGATAAAAGATTATCTGCAATAATGTATAGCAAACATCATATTTAATGCTGAAATATTGAAAGTTTTCCTCTGGAGATTGGGAACAAAATGATATCTGCCATCACTACTTTAACATTGAACTGGAGGTCCTTAATAGTGCAATGGAGCAAGAAAAAAATATTAAAGGCATAGAGACAGTAAAAGAAGAAATGAATTATTTGCAGACAGCATGCGTGTCCATGGAGAAAGTTCAAAGTTATCTACAATTAAATAGACAAACCTAGTAAATGAATTTAGCAAGGTGGCTGCATATAGGCTTATACCAAAATCAATTGTATTCCTAAATATCAGCCATGAATAATTAGAATATAAAATTAATATAAAAGAGCTAAAATAAGGCAGGCAGAGACAGCCAGGGGTTTCAGTGTGCTACACTCCATAGTGTGCCTTGCCATAGGTCCACTCAGCTCCTCAGCCATCAAATTCCAGTGTCCGTATGCATCCCCACAGAGGCATTCTCAGACCTGTGGTGGCTGAGGCTGTGATCTTCTTTCATTTACTCCATCCCACAATCACTGTCAAAACATATCTGCCCATTCTATTAGTCCCATCCTATAATCTCTATTTTATCTCCAATGTAGTACCATTTTTTTCTTCATAGAACATATTAAAACTATCTTTTTTTTTTGCATCACTCGCTACAATGTATCTTCAGTTGAAAGTACAAAAATAATGAGACATTGATCACTAAGGCTTCGTGGAGTTCAATTGGTTTGTCAGAAATGTGGATTAGAGCTGGGTCCTGTTTCAAGATGAGTGTGAAGCACGAAGAGGCACTGATGTCATATCTGAGTTGGGATGCTGTCAGATCTGAGTTGCACATATTCTATATAAGTAACTGAAATGATGTCTTTTCTTTGCAAGATCTCCATACCATTAAAATGAGGACAGAAAACTTCCAGGTAAAAATGGCATATAGAACTCATATACTACCTTCTTGGTCTCAAGAAAAAAATTTGACTGGATTTTGGCAAAAGGAATGTTTTAAAACTGCATAAACCATGAAGCCTAAGAAAATGGAGGAGGCAAAACAACAAGAAAATATTAGAAAATAGAAAGCAGATGGAAGGAGCTCTAAAGCTACCAGGACCTATCTCTCTTCCCATCTTTCAACTCAGCCTTCTCTGCGTGATGGCTTCATTCTGAAGGTAGTCTTTGGATATGGTGGGGAAGATAGCTAAGGGCATCTTTAAGCCTATTCTTGCATATTTGTGATTCAAGGAGAGATCCTCTGTGGCCGGGTGGCCTGGCAAAACTCATGAAAGAATGTAATAGGCCCTGCTTTATGCCACCAATTTGCCCTGCTGGGGGCTTGACCATCATAGGTCAAGTGCACCTTTCTGAAATAAGGAGATGTCATTGATAGCCCCATTGAGACCACCTGGAGAGGGGAACTTAGGTTCCACAGAGAAAAAGGTGCTGCTGGGCAAACAAGATATATCTACTAGGGAAGAAGAGGTGAGGCTGCAGACAATACACAAGGTAAAAATGAAAGTAATGACAATGTAAGAGAGAGGGTTTAGGTTTTGTTTGTTTGTTTTTGTTTGTTTTGGTTTGTTTTTACTAACAGTTCCCTATAGCTTCTGCCAAAGCATCTCTTATTATTTCAGTGTGGCATCACTGGGGCTCTAACCTGTTCCCTCCTGCACAGTTTTACAAATCCCTCTCTCTCTTATAGCTCTCCCTAACTCTAACTGTTCCAACCAGCAGAGTGTGGATGAAAAGAGTTGCCATGTGGTGAGTTGATGTTGCATAACTGAAAATAGTCTTTTTTAGGTTATGCTCCAAAAACGTTAAGTGGATGAGAGAAGTATTTATTAAGTACCCACTCTGTGCCCAGGATGGCCATAGGCACTGAAGATCCCAAAGCAGTAAAAGGAACAATTTCTGTCTTTGAAGGTCTTGAAATTTAGTTGCGGGTTGCTATGGACTGAACATTTGTGTCCCTCAAAATCATATGTTGAAACCCTAGTCCCAGTGTGATTGTATTTGCAGGCAAAGTCTTGCGGAGGTAATTAGGTCATGAAGGTGGAGCCCGAATGAAGGGGATTCATTCATGAGTAAGAAGAGATTCAAGAGAGATTATCTCTACCTCTCAGATAAAGAAGAGGTTGTATCTTCTTCTTCTTCTTCTTCTTTTTTTTTTTAACATATAATGTATTACTTGCTTCAGAGGTACAGATCTGTGATTCAACAGTTTTGCAAGATAGCAGAAGGGGAAGAATGAAGGGGGGGAAATCGGAGGGGGAGATGAACCATGAGAGACGATGGACTCTGAGAAACTAACTGAGGGTTCTAGAGGGGAGGGGGGTGGGGGGATGGGTTAGCCTGGTGATGGGTATTAAAGAGGGTACGTTCTGCGTGGAGCACCGGGCATTATATGCAAACAATGAATCATGGAACACTACATCAAGAACTAATGATGTCATGTATGGTGATTAACATAACAATAAAAAAAGAAGAGGTTGTATCTTGTCTCTATAGGTGAAGGAAGGCTCTAGGAGGAGGGTTCTCACCACAGACACTGAAATCTGCTGGCACCTTGATCTTGGACCTCCCAGGCTTTGGAATGGTGAGAAATTAATGTTTGTAGTTCAAGTCCATGGTAACTTGTTAATGCAGCCCAAACTGACTAAGACAGGCATGAAAAACATGTAAACAAAACTAGGGATCAATTCAAATCAATTCATAAAGCTATAGCCAGTGTAGTGTGTTCCATAGCCTAACCAAGGAAAAGCTCTAGCCAGTGGAAGGATGGAGGAACAGTGTGCTTTTTGGTAAGCTGCTGCTTTTCACCAGTGCCCAGCTCTGGGGTATTGGCTGAAGTTATGAAGTATTTGAATAAACCCCTAGAATATTTCACTTTCATTGCAGGCATAGCATACTTGCTGAACCACAGTTCACCTATATGTCTTGGTCCTTTCCATAAAATCTGTCCCCCTTCTGAATGTCTACACTGGGAGCCTATCAAAAGGAGAAGAGAATTTTTCTGTCCTAGTCTCTGTGTATCAAGTCTTATGCATAGAGATTCAGATGGAGACAGTGGCCTAACTGCCCGGTTCCAATCCTGGCTTTACCACTGAGTAGCCATGTCGACTTGGGTAAGACATTAATCTCCCTGTGCCTCTTACTGGGTATTTACCCCAAAGATACAAATGTAATGATCCGAAGGGGCACCTGCACCCCAGTGTTTATAACAGCAATGTCGACAATAGCCAAACTATGGAAAGAGCCCAGATGTCCATCGACAGAAGAATGGATAAAGAAGATGTGGTATACACACACACACACACACACACACACACACACACACACACACATTTATATATATATATATATATATACACACACAATGGAATTTTATGCAGCCATCAAAAAAATGAAATCTTGCCATTTGCAACGATGTGGATGGAACTAGAGGGTATTATGCTATGTGAAATAAGTCAGTCCGAGAAAGACAGTTATCATATGATCTCACTGATATGTGGAATTTAAGAAACAAAACAGGATCATAGGGGAAGAGAGGGAAAAATAGAACAAGATGAACCGGAGAGGAAGACAAACCATAAAAGACTCTTAATCATAGGAAACAAACTGAGGATTGCTGGAGGAGAATGGGGTGGAGGGGTAGGGTAACTCGGTGATGGACACTAAGGAGGGCACGTGATGTAATGAGCCCTGGGTATTATATAAGACTGATGAATCACAGACCTGTATCTCTGAAACCAATAATACATTATATGGTAATTAATTGAATTAAAATTTTTTTTAAATGTTAAAAAAAGAATTTCCCTGTGCCTCACCTGTATAATGGGGATAATAATAGTATCTATTCTTAGGCTTGTTATGTATGTTAATTGAATTAATGTGTGTAAAAGCCCTTAGAACCACACCTAGCTAATAGCTGACACTGTACATTAGCTCATAGTATTATTTTCCCAGTTCTTCCAACAGCACGATGATTCTCTCCATCTTTTTGAATGACTATATATATATTTATTGAGTTCTGCCATGCCCTCTGTCACAATATCTCCATTTTTTCATTTGATAAACCTTTATTTACCATGTACCATGTTCTAGCCAAGCTATGGAGATTAAAAAAAAAAGGGAGACCCTCCTATGGGACATTTTCTCTCCATTTCTATGACCACAGCTATCAAATCTGGACTGCTGTAATCAGATCAGCTTCTCTAAAATCTGTCTTTAACAAAGCCGTCCTACTAAAGCCTCTATTCTGTTCTCTGATGGTTAGTAGCTTGAGCTTGCACCCTGGACCAGAATTTCTCCTTATGGATTCTACCTCTCTCCCTTCATTCCAGTGACAATTCTGGTCCAATCCAGTTTCCTGGCCATCAGTAAACATACTATGGTTCAGGTGTTTTGTTTTATTTTGTTTTGTTTGTGCCTTTCTCCTCAGTTAGCTTCTAAAATTCCTTAAGAGTAGGCAGTGCTATAATGGAAAGAACATGGGCTTTGCATTCAGACCTGGTGCTGACATTATTATACAGCATGGCGGTTAAGTAACTTGTCTGAGCACCAGTTTCCCCAGCTGTAAAGGAGAAGTGTCTCATACAGTGCTGGGCATGAAATAAATGTTAGTTTCCTTCCTTCCTTTTGTGTCCTCTCTGGCACCCACTAGAATGCTGAAGGATCAGCAGGTGTCTTAGCCATACACACAAGAAGAGTGCAATCATATAATGAGCATAATTCATTTCAAAGTTGCTTCCTAACTACAGCTGCTCTTTGAGGTCATGGGAAATGAAGAAACCGTTCTAGCATCACGGCCTCGGCTTAGCATTTTAGAGATTTCCTCTACGCATTGCCAGGGCAAGAACTGGAGTCTGGATTTTTCCAGCCATTCATCCTGTATTTTTATTTCTGATGTCTCCGACTCATCTCTCATGCAGCCTGGTCTTCAACACCAGCTTCTGAAGCTTAATTTTTTTTAAACCAGGACTCCATGCTGCTGTACAAATAGCCTGACAGGAGAGATGTGGTGTGTGACGGTCTAAATCCTCCAGCTGGAGAATGAGGAGTTGCCCAGCTTCCTCCAGGCCTGCAGAGTGGACTTCTGGGGCCAGATTGATTTGATGCGGCAGCTCTGTGATGAGTTGTGTAACTACTGAGTAAAAGAATCAGCTTAGATTATTAATGGCCAAGTCTCAGATGATTCAAAGACTAAGTTCCAATAAGTAGTTCCAAAAGAGTCCAGGGAATTTAATTCTGAGGTGTTATAGTGTGGAGCCTAGAAAACTTATCTAGAAAATTTTGAGGGTGTTTGCTACTGTTTGAGCAAGAAATAGCAAAAGAAATACCTTTCTGAGATGTATTTTCATGATCTGGAAAGACTAGATATGAGGCTAACAGGAGAAATCCGCTGAATCAAATTGTTGAGCATCATACTAAAAATATGCACAGTGAGTTTTAGCATCTATTGAAGTAAAAATATTTTTTGTAGCCTACCTCGTGTAACAACTTGGTAGAAAATATTAGGAAATAGCAACATGACTCATAGATGAACATTAATGGGTCAGTTATTCTTGTGTTAGCCTTCCTTGAAGTTACTGAGAATAAATGAGTCAAAGTCTGACGTTTTACTCTAGATATTGTTCTATGGAAGTGGTCTTCTGATTTAACATAACCTAAATTCAGGGCCTACCACTCACAGTGGGAGAATATGTAAACATTTTAGGTGGAGGTTTTGTTTTTTATTGTTTTGGTTTTTGGGCTTTTTTTTTTTACATTTAATGATAAATCTATTTTGTTGTAAAAGGAGATTCATTGGTAAATCATAGGAAGGTAGTGTTGAGTGACAAAGGCAAGTGCTAGACTACCTCAGACAACACGATATCCTTTCCAAAAAAGTTCAAAAAGCAACTAAACTAAACAATATAACATTTGGGCGTATATGTGATAAAAACCACATTTTCAAAAGCCTGGGGATGATAGATAAAGACAAACTTCAGGACAGTGACTCCCCTGCACTGGAGGTGGGAACTGGGACACACGGGTTGATCGAAGTCATTGGCAATGTTCCAGGGTTTGCGTCAGGTGGTGTGTTCACAAGGCCTCACTAGGTAATTAAATAGATGCCCAAAAAGCTTTCACATGAGACTATGCATGAGCCCATAGTGACAATGTCTTGAACTAAGAATTGGATCATTCCAATTTGGTATACCTGAGGTTCATTTACAAAAAACTTAATTTTGTAATAAAAGATTTCAGGAGGAAGGCACAGGCATTATGTTCTCTCCTCTTCCCATTTATAGGATTCATTGAGCTTGCATCACTGGGTGCCTCCTCTATGCAAGGCATAGCAGAGCTGTAGATGAGGCTTTCAAACAGGCATTGGATTAAAAATGGAGCTGCCCCCCCCCCACTTTCTTTTTCCTGGAGAAGAGTGTCACCTAAGGCAGTTTTAAAAATTGAGTCTGTCTGATTTTATTCCACCTGGTCACGGCATACCGTTTGTGAACATTCAGGTTTGATTTTGATTTGTGATGCCTTGCTAGGAGCATCTGTCCTTACTCCGGTGGGCACCCTCCCCCTTTGTTTTATAATCTCTATCGCTTAGGATTGAGGCTGATGGACATCTGTAATCAGCACATTTCTGTTCATATACAGCATCTTTACTGGAACTACAATCTGTTTTGCAATAAAACTTACTTTCTGGTATTTACTAACTTTAGTGGGAACACCAATTCCAGTAATTAGGCTGAAACCATGACATGACTGATTTAGAGAGACTGATGTTAGCTGTTTAGATCAGCACGTTCTAGGAACCTTCCATGAAAGGGTTTGCCTACAAACTGCCATCCCTTTAAGGTAGGTGAAAAGCAGTCCACAGAAGCCCTCTGACATACTTGTAACATTCAATTATTCATGGTAATGAGGACCAGGCATGCAGCCCTGTTGTTCCCAGTGGGACATCAAGTTAAATCCTGATGGCCTAGAAATAAGGGCAGTATTTGGGTTTGTGTACCCAGGGGCCAGTCAGGCCTTTGTCACTGGTACTTCCTGCATTTTTCCAGGGTAGTAGGGGAGAGCTTAGAGTAGTAGCCACCTGTTGAACAACCTAACTATGCCCATTGGCCTCCTACGATGTCAAGATTCTAAAGAGCACTCCAAGAACCACCTAGAGCATCAAAGTAACGCAGCCCATCTGCTCTGCAGAGACATGCTAGCAGTCCCGGCATACAACCTCCTTTGTGGCCTTCCTTCGTCCTCTTCTGTAGCCTTCCGCTGGGTGTAGAGCAGACCCATTGAGGATGGAGGCTCAGCTGATGTGGAGAGAGCAGGTGGCAGGGTGGAGAGCCTGCTGTGCTGGGCTCATAGGGGCAGGGACACAGCAGGTGAGGAAAGCAAGCGGGCTACCCTAAAGGGGCAAGGCTGCTGGCTGGGTCCCTGCAGGAAGGTGTGGAGAAAGTGTTTCTCTTTGTTTGCTCTTGCTACTTATTCTGTGGCATCTCAAAGCACTGTCATGGTCCAGGACATGGCGATAGGACACTTATTTAAGGATTCTTACTTTTGTTCTCTTTTAAAAAAACTGTTAAAAAGAGATTGTGTCCCAGAGTGGGTTGAATGTTGGGACAGCTGTGTAAAAACCACTTTGGAGATTCAGGAAAGATACTGAATCTGGAAGTGAATAACATGCCAAGAGATTTCCAATACAAATTGAGGAAAGCACTTTTTCAAGTGAAAGCTGATGGGAAGCCTCACACTAATGAGTGCAAATGAACAATGCGCTTTGGTTTGGATCATTAATAATGAATTAGCAACGCCATCTAAATTTGCACAGGCATGTTTTCCATTGATTATTTGATCCTGTGATTGTTCTTGTCAGGTACGTACGACTGACAAGGTAACAGAGGAGTTGTCTGACTTCCCCAGTCCACACAGCTGAGGAGAGTGGGGAGGAGGGTCAGAAGTGCATTGGTTAAGAATCGGAAGATCTGTATTCTGATTCCAATGGGCTAATTAATTTTGCAGCGGTAAGCAAGCAAATCACTTAACTGCTCAAAAAATCCCTCACTCGTAAAATGAAGTTTGAGAAGATTAATTGCTCTCAACCTCAACTGCACTTTTAGCTCCCCTCCCCAGTGGAGAGTTTTTGAAATATTACATCCCAGACTTTAGACTCCACCCCAGATCAATTAAATCTAACTCTTCCGTGTGCTA
This sequence comes from Callorhinus ursinus, assembly GCF_003265705.2. Lineage (NCBI taxonomy): Eukaryota > Metazoa > Chordata > Mammalia > Carnivora > Otariidae > Callorhinus > Callorhinus ursinus. The sequence goes on from NW_027397068.1 coordinate 20,718,828, forward strand.
GGCCCTTCAGCCTCCTTGGCTTGTTTGCTTGCTTGTTTGTGCTCATGCTGAGATCTCTTGACCTGTAGATTTCTGAGGTGCCTTCCATCTTACATATTTGATGTTAATCTAGTTCCCAAGACTGGATATTTTTAGGTCCATTGCATCAACTCCCACAGTGTGAAACTTTGGCGAGAGGCTAAATAGGTCTATTTACTCAAAAGAGCAAAACTGAGACAGGAGTGCATGGGTGCTGATGCCCACCCTGGGCTATGTCCTCTAACATCTCAAAGGCTCCTGCAAGTGTCAGTCCCATGGAAAGTAAGAACTCGTTTGTGTAAGAGGAAAACAGCGCATTTTTATTGAAACATATTATCAGTTTAAGTGAAAGTCAAAACAGAGAAGGAGACAGCTGTCACTTTTTCAGTTTTAAGAATTGAAAATGTGCTGGCAAGAATGACGATCTGTGGAAAGAAATAGAACCTAAAGCTTCCCTCATCTCACTGAGTGAAGACATATCAATGCTCACATCCTATGAACATATGCTCTTTCTACAAGAAACCAATAGTAATTTTAAGGATATATACATTTGATTAATAATTTGTTGAAGATGCCAAAAGCCCAAGGAATATTTCATTGTTGTACTTTCCTCAGCACCCCAATTTTAACTATCTGGCATTATTTTTTTTAAAGATTTATTTGTTTATTTGAGAGAGAGAGAGAGAGAGCACGAGTAGAGGGGAGAGGGAGGAGAAGTAGGCTCTCCACTGAGCAGGGAGCCCGATGTGGGGCTTGATCCCAGGACCCTGGGATCATGACCTGAGCCAAAGGCAGGTGCTTAACCAACTGAGCCACCCAGGCGCCCTCCATCTGGCACTCTTTTCTAAGCATCATCCAGCCAATTGTCTGAATGGAAGAATACACCATTTAGTGGGGACTCTACATTGTATTTTAAAGCTAGCACATAATTTGCTGATTAGAAGGCAGTTCTTTTTGTGCTGTATGTTTAATGTAGAGCAGTGATACAAATACTAGCACATTTACTAATATCTGTGTCACTACTATATGTGAAAAAAAAAAGCAGTGTTTTGGGGAATACTTTTTCCATGGGGGAGGAAAAGATTTTCTGAATAACTGTGGGAAAGACTTGAATAAAGTTATACAGTTTCCTTTAGAACAAGCCTGCTGAATCTATAATACACCAATTGCCTTGGACCTCTCCAAATGTGAGAATGCAGGGCAATATTTGCCAAAGTCTGCTACCTCAGAACCACCTTTTGTGGAGCATCCTGTGCATTAGGGATGCTTACAATTTTGGAAAACAATGGAACAGAGATAGAAAGATGTATCAGTCATAATACTTATATTGGATTTTGCCATCATAAAGCATCTGTGTTGGATTTTTATATTAAATTTTTGCTTAAGATAACAAAGATGAGAACAGAATAAGTAATTATCTCTCTACCTGCAATGCATTGAATATCTTCCGCAGAAACCCTCAGAGGTGATAATCCTAAACACCTATTTAACAACCAAGATGTCATGAAGATAGTACAAATCAAGAAAAAAAGAAGAGCACAATTTCAGAGGGAATAATGGATGCAATTAAGTTATTGGGTAAGTCACTTAACCATGGGGCAGGTAAGTCAGCCCCTTATCAGTTAAAGTCAGAAATAATGTTCCATTAGAAGATTGAAGGAATACCCAAACGCTTGCTTAATTTAGGTAATGATGATTATCTCTTCAAAGAATGTTCTGTATTTATAACTGCTATATATCTGTTTTGGGTGGTGAAAACTATAATTGCAAAACTAAATTGAAACTCAATTTTACTTTTATAACATTGCCAGTTTAACAGATACATATGTGATGAAATTATAGGAAGCATAGTTTAAATTAAGATTGCTAACCTAAATGTTCAAGATATAAACACAATTTATGCTTGTCCAAAATTGGCAGGAAGCATTTGGAACTGAACTGTGTTTTTGCATGAAGCTCTTCCTGCCTCATGGTAGTAAACACAGAGTTCTTCCCTGGCGTTAGGAATAACAAGAATGAGTGAAATCTTGAGCTTAATGAATTGAGAAATTCAAGAGCTTAATTTTAGTTCACAGTTCCAATTTCCTCCTTGAGTAAATCATATCACTGCTGCTAAAAAGTAGGAAACACAACTAATTTTAGTTTTGTTATTTTTCCCACTCCTATCCACACATTAATGAGCAATGAAAGTCCATAAGGCAGGACATAGGAGAGAGAAGTTAAACAAAACAAAACAAAACAAAAAAACCAAAACGACCAAACAACATCAGGAAAAAAGGTCCACTGGCTGGGTAATGGTTCCCTAAATTAATCAAGAGTATGCAAAATTAGAAATCAAAACAATGCTGAAGGCCAAAATGACCTTTCTAAAGATATGGTTGAAACGTCTACTGAAAGAACGCCCATTTTTTTTACTTACTGACTAAGACTGTTTGGAAAACACCACTTAAAGTAAGCGAATCAACTAGTTTATAGGGTGTTAGTAACAATATTAAGTAGGGAGGCTGCTGGACCATTCCTTACCTTGAGGAACAGGAATTGGAGGATTCCAGGAGAGCACTCTGAAGCAGAATAATAATGCCAAGCACTAAGAAGGTCTACAACGATTGTCACTGCATAGATGAAAGGATAACAAAATGAAGAAATTATGGAAAGAGGGATGTCACCTTTAATATTAGCCTAGTTCTTAGGTTATGCTTGATTTCTTAATTTTGTGAGCTTCCAAATACCTCATTCCCTCTAGGACTAGGATCTTTCTTCTTTACCCTCTATTTTGTCTTGCCCCTGCTTCTTACTGGTGGAATTCCCTGATTCCAACTTGTTTCCCAACTATCTGGTTTCCAAGTTCTGCCTAATCTTGGATTCTCTGTTGCATTCCTTCTTTTACCATTGCCCATCCACCGTGTAGAGAGCCAATCAGATCCACAGCCACTGATTCCTTGGCTATTATTGGCATCTATTATTGGCATTCGCTTCTTCCCCGCTAGATTTGGCCCCATAGTCCATCCCCCTGGCTCTGGGGCTCTGGTTTCTCTGCACCACCACTCTGGAGTTAACTGAGCATCTGCAGGGGTCCTGTCCCAAGGTATGGCCATGAATATGAATCTAAACAAGTGGATATTTAAAAATAAATACTAAATCATTGTTCCTTTCCCCCAACCCCAATACCATCAGCAAAACAAATTTGTGGGCATATTCATAGTCCATGAGAAAACTCTCCACATATACCCAGGCCAGATGACCATTGGAGGAACTCTATGTAATTGCAGGTTCCCAGAGGTTCTAGCTCAAGATATCTGGTGGGAGGATTCTCAGGCACAGTCAGGCTCAGGAACTCCAGGGCTCTGTGTTGTATTCTTCACATTGAATTGGCTTCTGAACACCAGCTGTGATTCATCTGACTGAAGCAGCTTGGATCATAGACTGCAGTTTCTATTATTTTTTTACTTCAGGTATTCTGTTACATCTTAGACTCTTGGAAGACTTTTTTTTTTTTTAAAGAATCTCACTTTCAAATGTAAAATGGTATAAATGCTGTGGAGAAGAGTAGGGCAGTCCCTCAAAAAATTAAAAATAGAATTAAACTGATGAATCATTGAACATTATATAAAAACCAATGATGTACTATACCTTGGCTAATGGAATTTAAATAAATTCTAAAAAATAGAATTAAAAATAGAATATGACCTAGCAATTTCACTTCTAGGTATATATTCAAAAGAATTGCAAGCAGGGTGATAAAGAGATATTTATACACCTACGTTCATGGCAGCACTGTTCATAATAGTCAAAAGATAGAAGCAATCCAAGTGTCCATCCATGGATGAATGGGTAAATAAAATGTAGCATAAACCCACAATAGAATATTAGTCACCCATAAAGAGGAAGGAATTCTGACACATGCTATAGCGTGAATGAAGCTTGAGGACATTATGCTAAGTGAAATTAACCAATCACAAAAAGACAAATACTGTATAATTTCATTTGCACGAGGTACCCAGAGTAGCCAAATTCATAAAGACAGAAAATAGAATAGTGGTTTCCAGAGCCTGAAGGAAGAGGGGAGTGGAGAGTTACTACTGTTTAATGGGTATAGACTTTCAGTTTTACAAAATGAAAAGAGTTCTGAAGATCGACAGTGATGATGGTTACACAACAATAGAATGTATTTAATATTACTGAACTGTACACTTAAAAATGGTCAAGATAGTAAATTTTATCTCATTTTGTTTTATTGTGTGTTTTACTGCAATTAACACATTTATTAAAAAGTTAGTGCTTGCTGAAAAATTTTTAAAAATAAGAAACAAAAAAATCCCACTTTTTAAGCTTTGGTTCCCAATTCCAAGATACAGTGGAGGTATGAATACAGTTGCAAAATCAAAATGAACTTTCTAAGCTATTGTCAGATTTTGCTCAAATAGTCTGACATTCAACTGAGCATCCACCATATTTAAGGCACTGTGTTAGGTGCTGTTGGGGGTGTAGCAAGTATAAGAGTGTATGGGAGAGAATCTCAGGCATGGGAAAATTTAAAGTCCACTTGAAGGAATAAAACACGTCCATTAGTAAATATACTGTGGGGTTGGATGCTATGTGAGAGAGAAAATTAAATGTCACAGGAAAGCATAGAAGGAAGAGAGCACATGTGGGGCACAGTAGATGGAGTTGGTGACAGTTGATCTGATTTTGAAAGTTGGGTAGATAGTGATAGGCAGAGATATGGGGTGGTCTTTCCAAATAGAAGGAGCAGAAAATAGAAAAGCATGAATGGCTTTCCAAGAACAGGAAACTGGACATAGGCAGACACAGTGTGTTGGATCCACTTTAGACCTAATTTGAGGCAATAAAGAAACCATGAAAGGTTTTTGAGTTAGAATAGTCACAAAAAGACAGCTCTTTTAAAGATGTAATCCGCACTGGTGATCTTACACTGAATTTGAGAATGCAGGTGGGATATCAGCCAGAAAATTATTACGAAGGCATGTAAAAATGGCCACCTGGAACACAGAAATGGCTACAGAAATCAAAATAAGGGGAGGAGATGAGCCGTTGTGAGAGGCAGCAGGGACAACAAAGAGGAGTGGAGAGAGCACTAGGTTGGGAGTCAGGGGTCCAGGCGGCAATCTTGTTTTTACTAGCCCCTTCTTTGTATAAGCTTGGAAGGTCACTTAGCATCTTAGAGCTTCAGTTTTTCTCATCTTTAAAAATTGGGAGTAAGGATGATTTCAGTGGTTACTTCCAGCACCGAGGTTGCAGGATTCTAACCTGAAGTTATGGTTTGGTGGAGTGATCACAAGAGAAGTGAAGTCACCAAGGAGGGGAAAGTCAAGGAGGAGATACCCATCGTGAAAGACTCATCTCCCTTTCCTGGGTACAGTAAACAAAGCTCTATCTCAGTGCAGTCCTGCCAACAGGGGATTTGTGAGGCACACTGGACCGGTTGTTGGTCTGGCAGGAGAGAGCACTGGGGAGGAGAACAGCTGAGCTAGCAAGGGCGCGCGTCTGTATTTTATGGTCCCGTTCCTCCTGGCTCTAGTGATAGCACCACCATCGTTCTGGCAGACCCGGCAGCAGGTGCACGACCATTGTTTGTGTTGCCCAGCTCTGCAACAGTACAAGCTAGGCCAGGGAAATGGCAGCTGCTCTGCTGAGCTGGGTGATGGGAAGGGATTGTTTCTAGATGGCTTTGCAGCTGACATCAGACACAAATCATCATTGTTTATGAAGAGGATTTCTCCTGTCATTTAGCATTTCACTGTTGGACAAAAAGATTCAATGAAGGACCAAGTGAACACAGTATTTGGTTTGAGGCTGTTCTTACCCATAATCCAGAATTTCAAAAATGTGTAATCCCAAACCAGCTAATTTGTGCCATGCATTGCTGCCTTAAGACTCCCCCATTATCTCATCCAAATACTGTAGACGACCCAACTGGCCAAGACCCTTCTTTGAGCTAACAAATATTTATATGGAACCATCTCACCCCAGTGGCAGGAACACTCTACCTTATATAGTTATTTTCCACTGTTATTAAAATCCCGGGGGGGCCTATTCCTTCTCACAACTCATATCTATATGAGTAAGATCTCATATCTATTCCTGTATCAAAAAATGCTATTATCAGATCTCATTAAAAAGTCTGTTTATTTCTGGTGTTCCTAACATCCTTTTCGGAACATTAGTCTTAAGAGATTGTGGAATTTGAAGTTTTGGTTAAAGAGAATCTACCTTACTCTAAATTCTATAAGAGCAGGGAATTATTATTTTTTTGTTTGTTTTGTTCATTAATACCTGGAACAGGGCCTGGCACATAGCAGAGGTTAAATAATTATTTGTTGAATAAATAGAATATATGGGTCATGATGATGACCAGGCCTTCAGCAATCTGGTCACAGGACAAAACTTCTAGAAATTTGTTAATATCTCTAGACTAAATATTCTATTTAGGGTAGATTGCTTCTCCCAGAACAAAAGTTCTCTGTCATCCTCCATAGTTGTGGTCCAGTCAAAGCTTGTTTCCAAGGAAAGCACCTAGTAGATCTCAGATGATGACGATGATGTAGAAAAACCCAGGGGAGCCCACAGAGCTTATAATATTTATATCTAGACATAACTTTGCTTGTGGTCTTGCAGAATCACCATTAAGGGTGGGGCCCTGTAAACTTTATGTGCAAAGATAACAATGTTTAGATATATTCATATATGAAATGATGAATAACCAAAGAGTTCTAATGTCCATATGCCTTAATATTACTGAGCCACTTACATATTGAACTAAGCTATGTAAGAGTTAAAAGTTGTTGATAAAGTGATTCACTCTGTCAAAAATGTTTTTTCTTGTATTGTTTTAATATTGATATAACTTAATATTAGCTTATTGATTTAAGTTCTATTTCTTCCCAGTACCCAGAAGTCTAGATCCAGAAGGGGTATTTTCACTGGTGTGCTTAGTAACTGACTGAAAAATAATTTCTTCCAATTCTACTCTTAAGTAGATTAATGTCAAATGTATGCATCAGTTTGAAGAACAGCTTAAATCTTATGTTAATTGGCAGCTATACAATCCAGAAATTATTTCAGTGGATGAAATTTCTTCAATACAGTAGTTTTTAATGGGATATAAAACCACCTAAAAACCTTCAGTAGAAGTACACAAATCTCCAACAACAACAGGTATGTGATAAATTGGCATGCCAGTCAATGCACAGACATTTCAGGCAGGATAGAGAGGATTTTAGCCTGAGAGACTAAAACATATATGTATTTTACTATTGTTGGAGAACCAAAGCAAAATGCGTTACAAACTGTGACTTAACACAGTCAGCAGGGCAACCCAAGGAGGAAACCCATTAAACATTAGTATAATTGAAGGATCACTAAAGAATCCAGTGTGACTTGCAGGAAAGTATCTGGAGAACAAGCAGAGTTCTGCCCATGTATCTGCTCCAGGATGAGGAGGGACAACATGGAAATGAATAAAGCCAGAGCACTGGATGGAGTGTTCATCTGAAAGCCAGATCTGAGGGAAAATGTGACATGAAAGCAAACCCGTGATGTAATAGAAGACAAAAAATGCTGAAGGGCTTCTTGTACTACAAGTATCTTCTGTTCAGCTGACCAGGCCCTGATAAATCAGGATGTGATTTCATCTTCATAAAACTATGTAATTCTTAGCTGAGAAGAAAAAGATGAGGACTAAGATTTCCAGGAGTGATGGGCATTTTTTTGCAATGGGCAACCCTGGTATTTCTTGGGCATGTTCTGGGTCATCAAATTGTCCTCTTAAATTTTTTTTCATTTCTGTGTGTGTGTATGTGTGTGTGTGTGTGTGTGTGTGTGTGTGAAATTTCTAAGTTTTTATTTAAATGGACCATTTGGTATTCTACCTTTCCATTACCACTTGAAAAAAGTGGGAATGCTCAAGTTTCAAGATAATGTACTCCAGCCTAAATGGCTAACACTAATTACGTCAGAAAACAATGGAAATACAGATGGATTAAAGAATAATATAAAAATACATACATGCATGCAACACATAGGTGAATATTTTTGTGATCTTGGGATACAAAATTACTTCATGTGATAGGTTGAATAATGTTCTGCAAAAAGTCATGTCCACAGGAACCTGTGAATATGACTGTATTTGGAAATAAAGTCTTGGCAGGTGTTATCAAATTAAGATGAGGTCGTACTGGATTAAGATAGGCTCTAAATTCAATATGACCAGTGTCTTTGTAAAAAGAGGAAAATTTGGACACACAGACACAGACATACAGGGGAAGCCTGTTGAAGAGGGAGGCAGAGATTGGAGTAATGTATCTACAAGCCAAGAAAGCCAAGGGTTGCCGGGAATCACCAGAAACTAGGAGAGAAGCATGAGAACAGATGAGGTTTACCCTCAGAGCTTCTGAAGGAACCACACCTACTGACACCTTGATTTTGGACGTCTAGCCTCAGAACTGTAAAAGAATACATTTCTGTTGTTGTTAAGCCACCCAATGTGTGGCAATTTGTTACAGCAATCATAGAAAAATAATATACTTCCTAAGTAGAAAAGGAAGGAAACCCCCCAAAATTGGTTATTTGACTTAATAAAAAATTTAAACATCTGCAGGTAAAGAAATGTAAAACCGAAGTTAAAAAAAAAACAGGAGCTGAGAAAAATTAACCATGTATTTGAAATATTTATGTCAAATACATGGTTAATATCTTTAGTATGCATGACTAGGTAAAGTAATTAAGTACCCATTAGAATGTTGTGCTAAAGATCTGAATAGACAATTAATGAAAGAAACAAAAATGTCCAATAAATCTATGAAAGCATATTCCATCTCCATAATAACTATGAAAAAATGAGAAACTAATTTTACCTACAAAATTTGCAAATAATAATAGCAAAAATGTGCACGACATTGTTCTAAGTACTTTACGTGTTGCTAACTCTTTTGTTATTTACAACAGCCCTATGAGCTAATAGGGTTATTGTTAGCTAATGTTATTATCTTCATGTTATAAAGGAAAAATACAAGCCATAAATTTAGCAAGGATACTTAAATGGCTATCCTCATATACTACAGTTTGGAGGCTAGTTTGGCAAATTTTGTTTTAAAAACAAACATATCTTTTATTGCAAGAATTCCCTTTGTAGGAAGTTGTCCTTAAAAAGATAAAAGGACAAAGTGTTAACAGATATTATCTCTGTGTAATTAAGATGTATTTTATACTCTTTTGTATATTCTTTATATTTTTCTGTTTTCCGAATTTTTTTATTTCTAACATATAGCCTGTGAATAGTATCCCTCACTTTGGCAGTGCACAACTTGACAGCCCTGATGATTTTTAAAAAGCAGATGAGAATTTCTGGCTGTAGATAATTGACAATTTTCCTTGTGTTACTGAGAAATCAAATATGGCAGATGGGAAGCTTGTTGGGTAGGCAGAGGTAAGCTTTATGATATAACACTTTGTCTTTCCTTTAAAGGGCACAGCCATGTAAAAATTATTTGATACTATTTTTATTCATCCCAAGTAAATATCTGGTAAATATTTTTATCAGTTTTTAGGTGGAAAAATTGAAGCATATATCGTTTCCCTTACCTAGTACTCAAAAACTGAGCTTAAAGTCAAAGCCGTGGCCTGTTTCCAGCAAGAGTGTGTGCACTCACAGCATAAGATATCATACATACATTTTTCCAACTCATTTCCTACTTTTATTACCTCTTTAATTTTTCCTTTGATTTATTTCAAATTTATTTTATTTTACCATTTTGTATGCATCTTTATAGACCTTCTTAAATCTTTTCTTAGAATACAGCACAGTATAAATAAAAATGTATTATGTTAATTTTTTTTAATTTAAATTCAATTAGCCAAGGTATAGTACATCATTAGTTTTTGATATAATGTTAATTTTTTTTAAAACTTCAATTAATACTCATTAGTAAAACTGTGGAGAAAATTAGAGAAACCATTTTTTTAAGACATCTAGAATTTTAAAACCAGAAATAAAAATGTAAACTAGTTACATTAAGATAAAACAAAAACTAGTATAAATGACTTTTAGATAAATGTAAAGTGAATGTTTTAAGTGATCACCAAGTAGCAAATAAAGGTGAATTGTGTCATATTTCGTGTGTCTTCTGTTGTAAACCCGATTAAAATCTGGGTCCCTAGGGTTGCCGCTTTCTTTTAATGGCTACACTTTGGAGACAGGTGATGGTATGCTGAATCTCCATGGCTAAGTGTTTGATTTATTATTAGTTTTGATTTGAGAATATTCTGTGTATGCAGTCAAAAAAAGGAACAAATGAAACAATGACATTTGGAAAGCAGTAAAATTTGAGGGTAAGAGTTCAGAAGAAATTAAATATGCTCTGTCAGCTACTAAAAACAAATAAAAATTAAAAAGCCCAAATGCACTTAGGAAGTTCAAAAACTGGGGTTTCACATGTCTGAAGAGGAAATAAATCATTGTATTCAATATGGCCTGCATCAGGTGGCCTAGGATATCATATATGATTTTATACTTACCAAAGACAAACATCAGTACTGTGGTTAGAATTCAAAGGCACCCAAAGAAATCAACCAGATGATAAAAGGGTAAGAGGATTGAGTCTATGAAGAGAGATTATAGAAAATTAATGTGTTCAACAAAGAGTAAAAGAGGAGAGGGGTTTGAGACTTCTCCTTAAATACTTGAGAAAAAGTACCACAAATGAAAAGTTGGAGCCTCCAACAGGAGCAAGAAGCTAACAGGGACTGACTTATCCAGTAGGCTCAGTAGGCAGAGTGCCCAGGGCCCAAGATACTTTTAGAGGCCCACAAAAATGTTTTAACTTCTTTCAAAAATCAGAGAAAAATGAATATTATCATAATAAATATATAAAAATGGATCAAGCCTGGGTTGTATTCATCTTTATGCCAACACATTCATAAAACGTAATTTTCAATATGCTTTTATGGAGGAAGGAGCCCACAAGGACAAAAGTGCCCAGGGCCCATGAAAGTCAGAATCTGGCCCTGGCAAATTTTAGACAAAATATTTGATCAAAATAATTTCCATGGTAGGTTGTTGAGTGTTAAGCATAGATGATCTGGGGGGCTTGCAAAGAGGTGCCCTGTGTTGAGGCTAGGAAGAAGAGGCTCACTTTCTCTATGAAATTCTAATTGCACTGTTCTGATGTCTTCCCATGTGTTAAACACTCATATAATTAATGCTCATGATAATGATCTGAGGTAGGATTTGTTATCCTTCTTTTACAGATGAGAAAATTAGAACTCAAAAGATGACATAACTCACTAATGTTAGAGATGGAGCCATCGTCAGACCTGAAGCCCTGGCTTTAAGTAGCTGAGACTCCTTTTCTTGCCCAGTTAACATGGTGTCACGACACAAAATTGGAAAATCAGACAGGTGTAATTTCCACCCAGCCCACACTACACTTACCCCACTCCTCATCACTCTTCATCAAGGCCCTTCTTAGATTCCTAATCCAATACTTATTTCGTTAGTTACATCTTAAACAGTTATGCCGTAACACATGCATCTGCAAGTTCAAATTCTTTTTGGTATGGCTTATTACAAGAAAAGAGGATCTTTGAGTAAGTTATTTTACTGCATGAATCTGCTTCTTTTAAAGGTTTGGATCCCATTGATATGAACTTAGGCGATATATAATTTTCTAAAAAAAAAAAAGTATGTACTCTTGGGAAGTGGAATGGAGAAATGATGTTGAGTGATCAAAGGTCATTTTCAAAACAGGGATATCGTTTTAAAACCAGGTCTTCTAGCTAGGCCAAAACATATGTGGCAATTTATACTTCAAAATTAGAATTTTTTAGAATTTATTCTAGGAGAGAGATCTCCAGGGAGTTGATAGATATGTTCATGGATTGTCACATTCTTTGGTATTTCTTACTGTGTAGTTGTAGGCTATTGGAATTTCTGAATCAGAGAGAGTGACTTTTATTAAGAGAAATGGAGAAATTTTTATTCTACAGAATTCTTCTTAGGGAGAACGTTGTATATTTTTTAGGAAAAAAAACCCCACTTGGATGAACTTCTTAGTATGAAAGATGAGATCCTAATGGGCCAATAAATTGCCTCATAAAGCCAAGTGGATCTTGTTACGTGGGGGACCCTTTGCCTAAATGCTATGGTGCGTTTGAGTGTACCATGTTTAGCATGGAAGATGGGCAGAGTTGAAAGGCTCTGCACAGAAGATGGGGGAGTAATTTGAAATTTCCAGAAGATCCAGGAGGAGGGTAGAAAATCCAGTGAGGATGGTTAGAAAAGGGAGGGGGGGAATGTCTAAGAAAAGAGCTTAGGAGAAGAATTTGTATTAATTTTTAAGTTGCTTGCTACGGAATTTGCAAAACAAACCTTTCCCTCAGAGTCTTCAATAGAGCCTATATATCTCAATAATGCCTTTGAGAGGGTGGATTCTTTTCAAGGAATTCCAAAAGGTGCTGAGTTATGAATCAGGGTTGGCCTAAGACCGCAGGCCTGGAGGCAGGAGTTGGGGTTAAGGGCAAAAACATCTGGGTTCCATTTAAGTTTTGCTCCAAAGTCAATACCACATGCTGGGAAAAGCAAAAGCATCTACATCCCTGCCCAGCACTGAATATAGAAGGAAATTAGTGTTTCTGACAGGAAAATTGCTTAAAAGGTCAGGATACCTCTTTCTCTAACATCCTAAGAATGAAAAATCAAAATATACTACAGATATTCATCTTCCATTAGTCTTTTTATTTTTAATCATCAGTGTTACAATCATAGAAATCCTGCTGGTGTCACTTCATTTTTTTTACTGCAAAGATTTTGCTGCAATAAGTTTAATTCAATGACTCAGATCAATGTTGTTGATCAATACTGATTTTCACCAGTGATCCTTATTGTCATTAATTATAATAATGAAGATGAGAAGTATCATCTTATTATTAATCTCTTGGGTCAATAACTACTCTCAATGAAATACTGATATGACTGGGACAGATGATACAATAATTTTCCTTTAAGTGATTGAGTTACATTCCTTGCTGTGGTGACAAATGTTTCCCACACTTGCTTCTATCGTTTAGCAGTGTACTTAAAAAAAAAATTCTGTTGTTTAAGCAATCCAATTTGTAGTGCTTTGTTATGACAGCCTAGCAAACTAATACTGGTACATATTTAGAACACTTAGATTCATCCAGATAAATAGTTGATTTTTTTAATTGAAGTATAATTAACATACAATGTTTTATTAGTTGCAGGTGTATAACATATTGATTCAACAGTTCTGTACGTTACCCAATGACCACCACAATTCGTGTTCTTTCTGTACCAACTGTTTCACAAAATCAAAGTTGTTTATTTAGTCCTTTATGTTTTCTTTAGAAACTCAGCAGATTGGGCTGGGAATATTGGTAAGACCACTCTGAATAGGTTTTTGCAGGCAAGGTAAATAATTCATAAAGACATATAATCTTGGTAATCCACGTGTCTCTGTCCCTTCTTTTCCTCCATGTAGCTGGCCTTTATGAGAATTACTTCAGATTTCCACTTCCTTTATTTTACAAAGCAGTCAAGAAGATAGTTGAGTTTTAGCATGTAATCTCTGGAGCTTTGTTTGCTTTCCTGCAGTGACTTGGAACCACTGGGTCACATCTAATTAATATGTTGTTGGCAGGACACACTGAACAGAAGTTGTCAAAACCAAATGATTAGAGGTTTAGATTCAGGGTTGAATTGCATGTGCTACTTCCAAGAGTTACTGCAAGTAGTATGTAACTGCTCAAACCTACAAGGTCTAAGGCTATTAAAACACACACACACACACACACACACGCGCACACACACACACACACACACCCCTCATTAGTGGATTTTTTTTTTTAAATCATAGAATACGTTGCCAGCAAGTATTTTTAGATGGAATTTCTTTTAATCTTGTCAAGTAACAGATATTTGATATTTTATAAATTTGACACCTCTCTCTTAAAAACCAAGAGAGGTGTGAGTTGAAGTATTTTTTTCAATCATTTTGACCCAAAAGTTTTGATAAGAAAAGTGAACTTCCGGGCCTATATTCTTCAAATTGACTGTCGACATTAATGAAGCTCACTGCGTAAGCTGGGCTTTTTCACTTATCCAATGTAAACATACTCCTAGCCCCGTATCTTTGTAAATTTTACACTATATTTGCCAACCATAAAAATCTCTGCAAACAGTGGACAGGATCACCTCTTGCTACCTGGTAACGATGTTTATAAATGTATTTATTCAGATAAGATGGCCAAATACATTTAAAATATTTCTTAAAAGGGATCTCAGCAACGTTTTTTTGAACCTGAAATCTTCATTCCATGTTATTCTTTCCATAGATGCTTCCAATGGCCAGATTTGTACAAGAATGATGAAGCGAGGGTCTGAGTCTGGTAGCCATATAATTTTTTGTTGTCCAAGTTCATTTCTTTAGAATACTTTCATAAGACATGTGAATGTAACTAAGGCAAAGGTGTTTTTTTTTTTTTAACATCATGAACTTTCTGATTCACATATGACTTTCATAGAGTCAATGCGATCATCTTATTTTCACTTTCTTCTCTGCCACTACCTGGGTAGTGGGTAAGTTCTAAATTCCTTCTAAATTCCTTCCATTTACTTAAGGCTCACTTGAAGCAATTTTGCTCTTGACTCTAGACCCTGTTTTGTTCAGTAGTGGAACTGATTTGGACACTATTCTAAGACAATCCCATAAGATTTTACCAGTGGCTGAAATCCAGTTCTTCCAACTTGCCTTATCCTTGGCCCTTACCTATTTGGAGATCTGAAGCTGGAGGCCAGTCTCATGTGATTTCTCTGAGTTGTTCCCCAACCATGTTCTTGTGAGCAATACTTCTACCCAGACCTGTTCCCCACACAGAGTGAGTACCCCCCTCTCCTGCCAACATGATTTGCCATGTGGAGCCCAGTCTTGCTCCTGTTCCCTTAACATAGTCACTGATGGAGCACTTGGTGAGTGTTTGAGGTGGACCCAGTTTGATATTCTTCCGGGAGCCAAGTGCTATAGACTATAGACCCTTCATTTGATTCAGATAATAACTTCCTTAATCCAGAATCAAGTCATTTGATTCTTCCTCTATTTTTACTGGTGTTGAAGCAAACAAATTAAACCTCCTCTGGTATGCAGTTTAAAGGCTTAGAAGTGGTGAGAAGGATATATTTGGCACTGTGAAATTCTGAATTATAAAAAGAGAAGTACAAGTGAAAAAAATGCAAAAGTCTAAACTATTACTTAAGATATATAATAAATATCAGCAACTTTTAGGAACTTGGCAATTTCCAATAAATGACCATAGCAGATGGTTTTATAACTTGGTTAGTCACTTTTATTAATGTTCATAGTTGGCAGCTAATCTGGTTATTAATTTTAAGTTTGCTACCATGTGTGTATTTATATATTCTTTAATTCAGGACTACATGACTATAACTTTCATATTCATATGCAATATCATTTTTTAAAAGATTTTATTTATTTATTTGACAGAGAGAGACACAGTGAGAGAGGGAACTCAAGCAGGGGGGAGTGGAAGAGGGGGAAGCAGTCTTCCCACAGAGCAGGGAGCCCGATGCAGGGCTCGATCCCAGAACCCTGGGATCATGATCTGAGCCAAAGGCAGATGCTTAACAACTGAGCCACCCAGGCGCCCCCATATGCAATATCATTAAAAGCCAAAAAAAAAAAATCAAACTCAGAAGCAATCAGGCAGTAATTCTGCTTAGCATACAACAATGGTTTTGACAATTATTATAAACTATTCCTCTTGAATTAAACCCTAAATGTTCACAGGAGACTACGCATGAGATTTACTGAAGCAGATAATTCCATTATATTAGTATAGAAATAGGAACAGGAAAAGGGGACAAAAGCACCAATCAATGTATGTACGTGGAGACACTGAAGAATTTTCATATGTATTTTTGTCCAGTAATAGATTCTGAAGATTATTTACAAACTTGCAGTTGTTTTCCTTTTAAACGTCTTTATTTACAAAAGATGAATGGTGTGAATTGTTTCACATCATGAAATAGTACATCATATTTTTCTTTAAAATAGGATCCCTTGACTACAAGAAATTGGTGGTAACTGGATTCCCAACTTGGCCTCCCTTTACTTTTTTGGTTTCTGTCTTCTGAATATATTCTGGTTTGTTTTTGTCTCAAAATATGGCACTCACAACCTAACCCTATTTTCCAGGTGCAAATTGGCAACCGTGGAGAATAAACTGACCTACCTTCTTCCTTTCTTCTTTCCGCCCTTCTCTCTTTCCATCTTTCCTTTCCATCCTTTTCCCTTCTGTTCTTCCTTTAGCAAATACCGAGAACATAATCTCTATCTGGCACTGTATTAGGTGCTGGAGATAAAAATGAGCAAAAGAAAACATTGGCCTCTACTTTCATAACGCTTATAATCCAGTGAAGAATACTGAGAGGAACAAATGACCTCACAAATAAATGTAAAATTGCATCTGTGACAAGTCCCAAGAAAAGGTATACAGTCCTATGAGCCTGTTATAGGAGGATTTGAGCTAATCAGGGAGATCAAAAAGGCTTCTCTTCTCTTGAGCCGGATGCTAAAGGAAGGATAGAGCTAATAGGGCGACGAGAAGACAGAAAATTGTCTCAGGCAAGGAAACAAGCATATGCAGTGGGAGTGGATAGTAAAGACCCTGGTGAAGGTACGAGGGATGGGAAGGAGTCCAACACGAAGGAGCAAAGGAAGGGGAAGCCTGTAGGAAGCGAGGTCAGCCAGCAAATAGAAGGTGCCAGATCATGCAGGTTCTTGAGGCCATTTTATCTTGAGCTTAACCCAACAAATGTTGGAGTTTTAAAGAGGAGGGAGATGACATTTTAATTTTAAAGATTACCATGAAGAGTGGATTGAGAAGACACCAGCGTATATGCATATGGATCAGTACAAAGATGACTGCAGGAGCTTGGGGAACAGATAATGGCGAGGTAGCTTGGTGTCGCTGGCAAGAGGACAATGGAATTGAGAGGTATTTAGAAGGAAAATTGGTAAAACTTTATAATGGATCCTATAAGGTGGGGAAGGGGAGCATTAGATGAAGGCAAGGGATTCATGGACTTACAGCTTCTGTCGGATGTGACTGGAGGGGCGCTGTGCCATTGGGCGAGGCGGGAAACACTCTTGGGCCGGATTTGGGAGGAACAAGTAAGAGTACGGTTTTGCAAGAAGAGTCATTGAAAATTGCACAAGGAACTATCAAGTAGGAAGTCGGTTTATGTGTGTCCGGAGCTCAGAAGAGTGTTCGCAGGTGCTGATATGAATTTGTGAGTCTTCTGCATATAAATGGCAACTGAATCTATATGGAAGAACATCAGATAAAAAGAGGAAAGGCCAGAGCTCTGAATCTAGAGGAACTCAATAATTAACCGCCCCTGAGAAGAAAATACAAAGAAAGAGAAAGGAGCAGCTAGCAAGGTGGGAGGAAAGCCTTAGAAGATGCTGAGATTTCCGGAGCAGGTCGGCCTTTCCACGGCAAGGGAGAAGCTGGTGGTTGAGGGCTGCTGCGAAGTTAAGAATAGGAAGCATCCTTCTAGTTGATTCTTATAAACTTACTGCCAGCTAAAATCCTTAAATGCTTTTTCAGATATAAACAAACAACCCCAAGGTCTCAGTAGCTTAATAGAATCCAGGTTTTTTTTCTTTCTCACATCCGATTCCAGGGAGGTTTGAGTTGTTCACTTTGAAGAGGTGACTAAGGGAATATGCGGCTTTCATCTTGTGGCTCCTCCAGCTTGTCATTTCATGGTCTCCCTGGTATCATCCTGCTGTGGAAAGGAGGAAGGGAATGTGGGGAAAGGCACACCTGATCCTTAGCTTCCTCATTTTAGAAGTGACATACGTCACTCCCACTCACATTCCACCATCAGAGTCAGGCAATGACAAACCTAACTACAGGGAAGCTGGGAAATCTAAAAGAGCAAAGTCAGACCAGTGAGTACTTACAAACCCCATGACCCCTGTCCGGCCCTTAAGGAGGTCAAGTTTGGGATCCAAGTGCAGGACCTTGAATTTACCACCATTCAGTCTCAGTGTTAGATCTCATCATTTCAGCCCACGAGGCCTTTTTAGATTCTGATTCTGAAATCTCGCATTTCCTTCCTTGCTTGAAATTATTCAACAATTTGATCAGCATTCATTTTGTAGTTTTATCCAATTAAGGGATAAACTTCTTAGTTGAACAGGGCCAAGTACTGAGTCTCACCTGAAACATGTCTCCAGAGGTTGTACTCTATAGACTGGTTTCAACCCACCCTTCAGCATCCCTGGTGCTGTTCAACCACATAGGGATTGTCCAACTGGACTAGTGTCTGTAGATAATGAATAGAAGGAAGAACAGGGTGTTCTCCTAACATCAAGTTTAAGATGTTTTTCAAAATTAAATTAGAAAAGCAATACATATAGGTAGTTCTTCTGTAGTAGTAATCTGTAAATAATTACTTGAGGTATCTAGAGAAGACCTTATTTATGATAAATAAGGCATAAGCCTCTATAAAAAATTTGCTCCTAAAAAAAAGAATGTCCTGTACCCCTGAAAAAAATAATACATTATATGCTAATTAAAAAAAAGGATGTGTCATAGTCTAAATGTTTGTGTCCCTCCCTGGCTATATTTTTATGTTGAAATCTAATGGCCAATGTGATGTGGTCTTAGGAACTGGGGCCTTTGGGAGGTGATTACATCATAAGGACAGAACCCTTATGAAGAGATTAGTGCCCGTGTGAAGGAGGCCCAAGAAAGCTCCTTTGGCCCTTTTCTCACCCTGTGAGTCAGAGGCGCTGCTTATGAACCAGAAGGTGGGCCCTCAGAAGTCACCAAATCTGCTGGTATCTTGACCTTCGACCTGCCAGCCTCCAGAATGGTGAAAAATAAATTTCTGTTGTTTATAAGCTACCAAGTCTCTGGTATTCTGTGATAGCAGCCAGAATGAACTACGACAGAATCAATATATTTACTGTTCTAAATTTGTTATACATACTAAGTTGGAAGAAGGAATGTGGTCACAGAGGGAGCAGATGTTCCCATGCTGGGGAAAAGAGCCTGGGAGCATAGACACCCTTGTTCTGTGTGTTTCTAGCCCTAACCAGGGGGCGTGAGCATTCAGCCCTCCAGGCAGGTATCACCAGCTGTATATGGCTACAGCCTTGCGGCAGGCAGCAGACAGACAAGAAATAAAACATGGGGGCACCTGGGTCTTTGTAACTTTGATGTGAATAAATGATGGGGATGTAAAGTACAGCATAGGGAATATAGCCCATAACAGTGTAATAACTTTGTATAGTGACAGACGGTAACTAGACTTACCGTGGGGATCATTTTGTAGTGTACAAAAATACCGAATTGCTATGATGAACATCTGAAACTAATAGGGTATTGTACGTCAATTCTATGTCAGCAAAGATCTTTTTATTCTATTATTTTTTTAAAAAAGAAATTCTGGTTTCATGGGTAAAGAGTTTCAACTTGGGATGATGAAACAATTCTGGAGGTAGATAATGGTAATGGTTGCTTAATAATGTGAATGTGCTTAATGCCACTGAACTGTGCCCTCACAAGTGATTAAAATGATAAACTTTATGGTATGTGTATTTTACCAAAATTAAAAAAGAGAGAGAGAAATGATGAACCTGGAACTGAAATGTGAGGTCCTCACGACATGGCTGATATGTCCCCTGTCTCCTACTCCCTTTCCCCAGCCCTCCACTGTATGAAAGCAGTGAACGTCAAGTTCTGGGTCCCTCCACCCTGGCAGAATCCACACTCACTTCTCATAATCTGCTGAGATGGCAGGGTGTGTCTCCGCGAGGACCAGAGTAGGACCCTGAGACACATCCACCGGTTCCTTTGCGAATCCTTGATCTGCTGTGTCCTTCCCTCTACTTGCTGGCAGACCAACTCAAAGTAGGCGTGGCTGTATCCAAGATGTCCTTTCACTAGCTCTCATATGTGGACCTGCCTTTCTAGTCTGGCATAGCTCAGGGCTCTCCTAGTTTTAAACCAATGATAACTAAAATAATCAATTCATTCTATTTGCTCTTTCCATATATTCTCTGACTTTATATGATGTATATATGCAGAATTTATATATCATTCAGAATTGATATATCTACCAAATAGAGAATTTATCAGCCAAAATAAGATTACCCCACTTTTATAGTTATTATAAATTAATAATTTAGCAATCTGATTTAAACATTGCTGTCATCAGTGAGACACATGAACTTTCAGATGTGCCCTCCATCAGGTGCTCCTGGATTTAGAACTGGTGATCTATGGACTCCGAGAAACAAACTGAGGGTTTTAGAGGGGAGGGGGGTGAGGAGATGGGTGAGGCCGGTGATGGGTATTAAGGAGGACACGTGTTGCATGGAGCACTGGGTGTTATACGCAAACAATGAATCATGGAACACTACATCAAAAACTAATGATGTAATGTATGGTGACTAACATAGCATAAAAAAAAAAAAAAGAACACGAAGAACTGGTGATCAGGCTGAAGCCTCTGCAAGGAGCTGCCCTGTGTCCAGTTGTGTCCTTAGGGGCCAGCCTTGCTCTTTAGCCACACCACCTTCTAGCCATTGTTTCTCTGTCTTGTCCACTTGACACTGGTGTCAAATGCTTTATGGAAGTTGGGACATACTACGTCTCCTAAATTTCTGTCAACATTTAGAGTAGCTAAATGCTTCCTTGCAATCTTTTTATTCTTCTTTGGCTTCAGTGGCTTTTTTCTAATATTTTTCTATCCATTACTCACATTTCCCAACGGCTTTGCAGGTAGATGCAGCCAAGTGACTGGTGTCATCCAATGAAATATAAGTGAAAGTGAAATGTGAGACTTCTGAGCTGGGACATTTAGGAATGTTGTGCCCCTGCTCCATCTTCTCTTCTGCTGCCAGAGAAAATGGAGCTCTAGGTCCCTAGGTAACTGGGGGGAGGAGAGCCTCTTGCTGACCTACCTTGGGCATGTGATGTCATTGGATCATTTTGTGCCCACATCTTAGCCAAGCCTATTCTGACCGATAATCCTGTTGGTCAGAAAGTTTCTCTTTTAAGGCAATGATTGTCACATACTACATAACTTACACACTTGAAATAGTCTGTATTTTGTTTTACGAACACAATATACAATTTGATGATTTAGCCAAGTATGGATTTTGGAGTCAGAATGCTAGTGTTTGAATCTAGGCAACACCATTTACTAGCTGTGTGATCTTGGGTAAGTTAATAACCTCTCTGAGCTTTGTAACATGAGAATGAGAATAGCACCTACCTCTGAAGGTAGTTGTGAGGATCAAATGAATTAAATTACTTAAAGTGGTGCCCGGCACATAGTAAGCATTTGATAGATGTTTATTATAATTACTAGATGTAACAAGACCCTCATGAATATTGCTATAATTAAAGTGTGAAGCATTTTGATAATGTGATATATGTGAGTGTTGTTGTTGCAAATCAACATATACTTTAAAATTCTGATCATGAATGTTTAATTCTATTTACCCAAAAGAAAAAAAAATTAGAATTAAACATGAAGCAGCTTATAAATAATTTCAAAGAAGGCAGACTCCCACTTCCTTATGGATAATGAGCAGCTGTTCCACATCTGTCGTCCTGTTTTGAAGTATATATGTGTTTAGCAACTCCACACAATAAACAGTTTTCTCTCTGACTCTTGTCTTTGCTAGATAATGTTATGGACAGTCTATTGAACCTGTGCATGAACACACATTTCAAGTAAGCATGATTCCATTATGACTTTAAAAGCTGATTTGATTTATAATTTAATTTCTCTTATTTTTTCAAAAGATACAAAGCCAATATTCAGCATCCTATTATTAAGAGTTTAATTTTCAATTCTCTATTTCCCTTATGAAAGGACTGATGAGAAAATACGTAGTCTCATTATATTCTAATCTTTGGATACTATATTCTGTTTAAATCAAAAGTATGGTGCTAATTTTAGGTCTCTTGAGTTGCCTTGCAGAAGATATTTCCTATATAGAACGTATATGTTAGAACCAAACTAAAAGAAAATTTCTACTTCTACAGTGCTTATAGAATGCTACATTTCTCTCTTCCAGAATATTTTCTTGTTCACTAAATTTTAGTCAGAATGTAATCATCATGAATATAAATGTTTTTACTTGTGTGGTAAAGCAGAGTGACCATCTCTAGTATGATGACTTAGATTTTAAGAATGAAAATAAATGGGAAAATTACATTAAAAATAAAAATGGTACTTTCCCATGGAAAAGGCTGAGAATTCACGTAATTTAGCTCCAACAGAAGCCCCAGAAGGGGCTTTTAAACCATCTACCAATAAAATATTATTTTTCACATAGTAAACATTCAGCAAAAGTATTTGCCCACATAGAATCTACAGAGTGATTACTCTTTCTCTGCACACGTGACCAGGCCTGTGGCGAGCAGAGAGCTCCAAGAGGAATCCACCTTCACATTTGATGGGGGAAGCCAGTGGAGCATGAACGTAAAAAACCTCTCTCATGGGCCTAGTGACCAGGATAGTATGTTCTGCAAGTGGACAGTGGTGGCAGGACAGGCAAGAGGGCAACGCAGATGCCAAAGAGTAGCAGCAACATTTCTGATTGGTTTTCTCCCAAGATTAGTATTCATAAGTTAGTTTGTTTCTATATGTCTGTTGTGCTTGGAAATGTGAGGCTAATACTAGCCAGCTGCTGTCTATAAATCTTGGCACTTGGATCTCAAAAAACTCTCCAACTTTGCTTTTGCAAACTCACTAGAAGCTAAATTACCATAAAAAATAACTTGCCCTCGCTGTGTCTTCCATGGTCTAAGTGTCTCCAAATGTAAATCTCCCAAACTACAGATATTTTAAAAATCCATGCTTTTTTCTTTTCCTTTCTTTTTCTTAAAGTTTCAAAGCTTATATTTAATAAGCGTTCTGTGATTTTTTTTCTTGCTTGTTCCAAGATCTGAACATTGAAAAACAGTCACTCAGTCACAGGTTATACTTGACAAATTTTCTAGAAATCTAGGTATGTCATTAAACCTTTTGGCAAAATTAAGTAAGCAAAGATAAGAAACTATAACATAGGTGTGTTATGTCACTGACTCCTTCATTTTATATCATTGATAGGACTCAAGGGTATACATTGACACCCAGACGTTGGTTTCCCTAGATAGGTCTGTAAACCAGAATTATCCATATCCTTAAGTGTATGTGTTTGGGAGTTGGGGAAGACAAAATACATTCACTGAATGCCTACATGTACAGTTGCTATGGTTTATCCATATAATCTCATTTAATACCCACTATTAATTACTGAGATAGATATTTAAAATTTCTCTTTTACAGATGAGAAAAATGACACATATAAAGCCAAAGTAATTTTCTGGAACTGGGGCTCACTTAGTTGTGAATCAAAAGCCCAAGCGCTTTTTCACTGCACCATGTTCTGAGCTTTTTTACCATTTCATATATGTCCATTTTATTCTCTTTTTTCGAGACTTCAGATACACAGAATTATCATTTTAAAGTATAAAACAACAAGCTAACTACTTTAATTGAGTCGGAGGGTACCAAAAAAGTGCAATGGATTCTTGTGGGGGGGAAATATCTAAACCCTGCTTTGGTGTTTTTTGATCTTAGAAGTAGTAGAGTATACCCTGAAAAGCAAGTTCTAGAGTCAGACAGCCCTAGGGTAACATCCCTGCTCTGTCATTTACTTCTTAGCTTGCAAATTTAGACAAAATACTTCATCCATTTGGCCTTCAGTTATAATTGTGCAACAAGAACAATAAAACAAAGTTACATGAAATAACAAAGATTGATGCTTAGAATACACAATGATTGAGAGGGCACAGGGCACCCAACGATTAGAAGAACCAGCCGAAATCACCAGTAGAGGCTATTGGTATGTATAGAGACCCCTTTTCTCACTTTGCCCATAGAATCCTTGCCAACCTCCCCCTTGGTGGCACTGTGGAAAGTCAGAGGTGCAGTCAAGGTTGAGAGAGATAACATTCTAGAAGTGCAATGATTGCAGTCTAAAGAGTTCAAGAGGAAACATGGTTGGAAGGTTTGCCATTCTACTTTTACACTATGAAGTTCCAAATGGTAAGTTTAACATAGCCATAAAATGAACTATAATTTACATTTTCTTGTATATTCTGGGTAAGACTTGCCTTTGACATAGTGGTGTGAGGTAACTCTTACTCGGTTGGACACAAGATGGAGAATCTTTACAGGTTCATGTGAGGTATAGTGATTTATCAATGAAGATTTAATAATGATAGAGAAAAGGAACATGCATATTTGTTTACTGCATTATCAGTGCAAGTCCAGATTCTTTATCCTCTGATTGAGAGTCCCCCCAAATTAACATGTCAACCATATTCTCCTGATCTAATCTTACATGATTCTGTGAAAGAATGTTGTTCCAGTCAGCTGGATCAGCTCACCAGGGCAGCCCACTGGAACCAGCCTGGTCACCAGGCCCTGGAATGAGTCTACTGGTATGAATTACAGGCTCCTTAGTGCATCTGGTCAACCTAACACAAGGAATAGAGGACCAGAGAATGCCCTAAATGGGAGAAACTGGAGCTAGAGCTCACCTGGGTCCTAAGTAGAGTTTGTAATACCCGGCTTGCGTGGCAGTGCCACCACTGGTTGGTCCCAAGGCCTAGAGGAATTCTTAAAAATTGTCAAAGAAGGTATTCCCAAAGTACAGGATCCCTTGGTCTTGGGACCAGGTGCAGGAGCCTACATGCCTAGTCTAAGGGCGGTAATACTTATATAATTGGTTTTCATGTCAGTCCTGGAAATAAAAGATGAAGTACTTAGCACATTACCTATAAACCAGTAAGAGCTCAGTATATGTTGAATATAATCATCATCATCACCATCATCATCACATCAAATTGTCCTTTCCTTAGGAAATGTTAATAGATACTCCAAGAATAAAAGAAGTGAGGTATTAAAACAAATGGCTTTAAAGAACAGTTCAGGTTTTAGGTTAATGATGATGGGTTGAATCTCTGAAGTTATTTCCATTCCTTCCCACTAAAACAAAAGTAAGGGATTTTTTTTTTTTAAAGCATAAACCTATCAGACAAAGAGAATGGGTGAGAAGTCAACAAAACCCACATTTTGGAAGATATAAAGTAGATGAATGAGTGGTTAATGACTTGGGAGACTTGAGAAAGTTGACTTCTAAGTCAAGAGTGAGGAAAGTTGAGAAGCAACTCAAGTTTTGCTGTACTCAGAAGTTGGAGGCAACACTTCTGAAAGTGGAAGTGAAGATGGGACTGAAAGCAAAGATTGGTTGAAAATTAGATTCTCAGACCTCCTCACCCCTCCATGCAGAAAAGCGACTGACTATTCAACAACCCAAACAACCCACCCCACTCCCAACCAAAAGCTATATTATTTCTAGAGCACTGGTCTTTGGATTAGAGAATCAGAATTATCGACATTAAATAAAATAATAAATATGTAATAAATAAAAAATAATTAAATAAAATTTAAGAATTACAGTTAAATTAAATTAAAATAATAAATAATAATTGCAATAAATAAATAAATAATTAGACCCAATCCCCACTACTACCACTATTGCTATTTTTGAGTTTTAGTTTAGTTTTGTTTTGGTTTGATTTATTTGTTTGTTTTTTGTTTGTTTCATTTTGTTGTGGTTTTTTTGGTCTCATTCAATCCCCAGAACTCTGACAACCAGGGTTACAGCTATTCTAGTCAGGATTTTGGAAAAATCTTTTCTGGGAGCTTTGCCCAGCCCAAGGGAAATGCCCTAAAGATACTGACTATGCCATCATCTTCTAGTGTCCTAATATCCATTCTTCCCTTCTTCTTTAGTAATATAATTCTTAATTGGTCATATAGTTATATAAATACTGTAAAAAACCAATCTCCTTTGCCATGAGATGTGGCCAATATTTCTGGCTAATGTGATATAAGCAGATGTTCTGTGTATAACTTACAGGGATAGGATATATATCTTTCTTTCCCTTTTTTTCCATTTTCTCATTGATTAGAATGTAGACATGGTGCTGAACCTTCTTGTATCATGGAGTGTAACATCCACAAAATAGTAAAGCAACAAGATAGAGGATTTCTTTGTCCTGGAAACTCTGGAGTGCTATGCTAAGCCCAAACCTGCATTCGATACAAATAAGCTTTTCCTTGTTTAAAATAGTCTTCTTTAAACTTTATGCTACATACAGCTGAATGTATATAATAAGCAATATAATAAGGTAAGATGCCTCCTCAATGAAATGGCATAGCCCAATAACCTTTCAGTGAAGCCCATGGTTGAAGAACCCTGCCCAAGCCCATGGAGGTAACAAACAGCTTTATAGAGCTTCACTCTCAAAGTTAAGAGGTCAGCCAAAACTACCAGAAATTTGAAGATTTTTGAGCTATCATAAAAGACAGAGATAAAAACCGCAACAATAATGATAACAGTAAGAAAGAAATTTGGAGAAAAAAGAAACTATGCAAGAAAAAAATCCAAAATTTATCAGTAACTCTTCAGATAGATAAGATAAACAGCTTGAGTTCGTAAAGCAAGAGAAGAATACTTTAAAAATGGAACAGAAACTTATGGTTTTTGAGGTTAAAAATATGATTACAGAAATAAAAAATTTAATGAGAGCTGGAGGATAAAATTGAAAAAATCTCCCAGAAAGTAGAGCAAAAGGCAAAGAGATGATAAATAAGAGAAAAATATTTTTTTTAAAAAAGAATCAATTCAAGAATTCGAACATCCAAGTAACAGGAATTGCAGAGAGAAAGAAGAGAAAAAAAGTTAGGTAAAAATCTTCTAAAAAATAATTCAAGAAAATTTCCCCAAACTAAAGCCCGTAAGTTGACAGACTACAAGAGTCCATTGCATATTCAACACAATGAACAAAAAGCAGACCAGCATCAACCCATATCACTGAGAAACTGCAGAATACTAGAACAGAGAACAGATCTCAGGAGAATCCAATAGGGGGGAAAAAGGTAACAGAAAGTAGATTCAAGAATCAAAAAGTCACCAGACTTCTCAACAACGTTGGAAACTAGAAGGGATGGGAGCTTGCCTTTAAAATTCTGATGGAAAATGATTTCCAATATAAAATTCTATACCAAGCCAAACTATTAATCATATGTGAGAGTAGTGTATGATATTTTAAGTCATTCAATAACTAAAAACTTATCTCCCATGCAACTTTTCTCAGGAAATGACAAAAGGATGCCTTTAACCAAGAAAAGAAACCAAGAGGGAGGAAGACACAATTCCAGAAGATGAGGGAGAACTATGAGAAATTCAACTCAAGAGAGATGTGAAAGGACCTCTCAGGGTGATGGTTGTCTTAGGTCAGGTTCCCAGAGCAGAGCCCGAAACAGGAATTCATGTGCCTGTGACTTATTGGAGGAGGGCTCTCAGGAGAAAGCAAGAGAGGGAAACAAGATAGGGCAGGGGAAGGAGACAAACAAAGATGTGGACTCAGCTGAAGAACAGCTTAGCCTCATCCCATGGGGAGCTCAGCTGCATAAGTTGCACCTAAAGGCAAGGAGACAAGATTTTGTCCTCCTGGATCAATCCAGCATTGACTGTGAGAGGGGTGTAACCTCTTGGTTGAAGTGGCTCCCATTTGACTTCAGGTAATTCATTGGAGAAGGGGCATCTGTGAGGCACCGGCATACACAGCAGCTGCAGGATGGGTGCCCCAGCCCTCTAAGGGGATCTGAGCAGGGTACCAACAGTGACCACTACAATGGTGAGAACCTAAGCAACCAGTGTGAGACAGGCATTGAGGGCAAGACATCCAGACTAGAGAAGATCTGAAGGTTTTTTGGAGAGATGTCTTCAAGAAGATAAAACCGAAGGAATGCTTAATGTGTTTGAACATATTGAGAGGAAGGTTAGATAACAGAGGGAGAGTTTGGGGATAAATTAGTCATAGGTACATGAAGAACTTTGCAAACAGAAAACAGTAAACTAACTCCAGGGAAAACTAGAAATTGTACAGGAGGAGAAATTAGTCAAAGGTATTACATGGCTCAAGCATGAATAGCATTTCACATGGTCATAATAATGAATACACTGAATACTGATCAAAACAAAGTGTGAAGTAACTACCAGGAGGATGGGGCAGTGGAGTAAAAGAGTCCTCCTGGCTTGTCCATTGATGAACCCAGCAGTATTCTCTGGGTTCAGTGAGTCAACTGGGACCAATACTTCCCTCCCGCCAGGATCTATCAAGACTGGAATGCGACTGCCCTAGGCAACTGGCGTGGAGCTGCAAAGTGCTGATCTCCACAGGCAACACCACCTTCATCTGTATAAAACCCACTGTCATATTCCCCGCCCCCCCAAAGCCTCCAACAAAGAAAGCAACCGGGGCAAAGGAGGCATCCCTCTCCAGAGCACATCTGGCTATGCTCACCCAAGCCCCCCTCACCATATGATGCCAAGAGACTGGGGTCTGTGTGTATCCTGCTAGTCCTTCCACCCGTGAGTTCCAGCCTGCACCGTTCGACACTGTATCTCTGCCTGAGCCCTTTTGCTTAACACTTCCATTGTCAAAGTCCATAGATAATACCTAAAATCAACATATCCAAAAAGTAGGAGTACCAATAGTTGTTTAGGGCTATTTAGAGATATTGAGAGTAATACTAACAGAATCACTAGTGCCTCTGGGAAGTGGGAAATGTAAAGCTGGGGTGAAGGATTTCTATTTTCCATAATGAACACTGTAGAACTATGTGCATATGTAACTTTCATAAAGATAAAAATATTTAAAAAATGGTTAAACGAGCTGCTTTACTGCTGTACTTTTCAAGTGTTTTATAAGTGGATATTTTCTAAGGGCAAAATAAGGTAAGCAGCATTCCCCAAACTTATTTGGCCCTAGAACTTTTATATTTACTCCTTTAATCACTTGTTAACATCTTCAAAGGCACAAATGTTGCCATTTGGTAACTACTATCTTATAGAAAGAGCCCAAATTTATAGAAAGCAGAAAAACCTGAAGTCTCTAGACATTTATCTAGCACTTACCGAGTGCCCATACTTGTCCCGGGTTTGTGCTAGATGTCTTAGTGTGTGCTTGCTCCTGTAACTGGATTCTGATTAGATGTGATGATGTAATTTTGATTCAGTCTCACAGTTCATTCATTCAGGAGAAGTTCACTGAATGCCTACTATGTGCCAGCCACTGCTGGGGGAGAAATGTACAAGATACCTAGAGCCCCTGACTTCACTGCAGAGATTCTGCGGCACTCAAGAAGAAAAGGAGAATGGATATATTTGGGCCATCCATTTACTACCAATAATTTTGCATTTCATTTAACGGACCCATTTCTGTATGTTCAAAAGTAACTTCCACATTGGTTCTTCAGTTGCCACATGATGTGCTCCAAAGCTAGCTCAGCCCAGGTGATTTAGAGCCAACCACTACTCTCTTAATTCCAGAGGCACACCCATTACATCCTATATCTAGGGCTGTAAGGGCCCAAGGGGTGTCTGCAATCTTCTCCTGCTTTAGGTCTTTGAAGTCTAGAAACTGATGCTGCATGGTAATGCACTGAATTGCTTCTATCGTGGAAGTTCACAAAGGTAACAAGTTTATACTGAGCTCCTGAAACCTAATGAAAGACAAAATCAGAATACACGACCCCAAATTCCTTTTGGTTTGTTACAGTTTATTTATTTATTTTTTACTTATAAAGTTTTATGTGTTCATTTTGGAACACTTTAAAATGATAGCGAGTATCAATTCAAAAAAATCAACCACAGTCGCTCACCCAAAAATATCCATCCATCTTGGTGTATTTTCTTGCAAGATTTTTTAAAAAGCTTTTCCCATATATAGTCACTTGTCTTAATTTCTAACAAATTAATAGAACAACGGCCTGGTGAGCAGCCCAGTACTGGTAAGGCAACCTGCAGGGACACACTGGGCTGCTTTTCCAAGCCCTGACTCACAATGCATTTGATTGCCAGCGGATAATGCACGCTCCTCTGAACCTCATCACTGCCGCGGCCCGAGGCTCTGGACCACTTTATCACTCAGAACATCTTCCTTTTGGATGTAAGTATTGGAGGGAAACAAATCACGAAAAAAGAGAGAGACAAGAGGATGTTAGTTTTGATTGCTAAAACACACAAAAGACAAGACAGAGAGAGCCTACATCAGCGGGGCGCTTTGCTGCCGGGAGATCAGCTCTCTCCCAAGAGCTAAGGGAGTGCAGGGGCAGAGGCGCCAAGAACGCCAGCTGTCTGTCAAGTGGGGGAAGGGCGGGAGACTACACAGAGTCCTCAGCTAGGGGGCGCTAGGAGCCTTTCATATGCTGCAGGAAAAGCACACTGAGCAATTGAAAACAGCTATGCTGGAAAATAAGCTTTTCCAGAGAGTCCTTTGGCTTTTCTCTTTTGTTTAATGGTCCTAGCGTGCTTTTTATGGTATTGATTTGTCAAAATCTTATCATTCTTATTGTTCAAACCACAGGCTAATCTGTGTTAATTTACTGTCCTTGGCTAAAATAACTCATCAGATATATTTTTTAAATAGGGTGATGAGGGTTTATTTTTTTACACTACACATTTAAAAACCTTATATCACAGACCTGTACCTCTGAAAATGAAAAATAATACATTATATGTTAAAAAAAAAAGAAGATAGCAGGAAGGGAAAAATGAAGGGGGGAAATTGGAGGGGGAGATGAACCATGAGAGACTATGGACTCTGAGAAAGAATTTGAGGGTTCTGGAGGGGAGGTGGGTGGGGGGATGAGTTAGCCTGGTGATGGGTATTAAAGAGGGCACGTACTGAATGGAGCACTGGGTTATACGCAAACAATGAATCATGGAACACTATATCAAAAACTAATGATGTAATGTATGGTGATTAACATAACAGAATAAAATAAACAAAATAAAAAAATAAAATCCTTATACATGTTTTGCATCTTTTAGCTTACACTTTTAAAAAAATAATAATTAATAGCCAGTGGTGGGACTAAAATCACTCCTGGGGGAACTGATTTACCATTTAAAAAAAATCAGCATCGATTTTCATTTCAGTACTTCCTGGACAAGTCATCACTTCTTAGCTCTGGTTATAATAGCATTCAGCTAAGTCTTATCCCTCAAACAGCTTCACTTCCTGTATTTCACAGGATGGTAAGAAAGCCAAGACTGAGAAGGACAAATGATTTTGGCTTCGTTACCATAGAGTTGGGACGGGTGCTTAGAAAAATCCCCTTTGGAAGACTGTGCAGGAGGCCCACAACAAATACTTCTTTGTAATAAAATTTATTTCTTTGGTCAGCAAATTATGCCCTAAATTAAATGAAGCCTGTAGACCTTGAATATAATCCAGCTAACACAACTGGATTACAATGCAGCAGTTTGAATATAGACATCAATGCCATGCTTGACATGTAAGAATGGCCTTCATCAAAATAGTGTAAAAGAGTTGAAGGATTAATTTTGCCTCTGTGGCCCAGTTCCTGAATGCTTGGCCACTTCCCCTACATGAATTTGGCCTCATACATGGAGAAGATGCAATGACCATCTCTCCAAGCACAGCCCGAGACAACAGGACGAACACTGGGACAGTGCTACACTATTGTACCGCCCAAGATCTGTTGGCAGAAGTGCTGTTTTTCCACAGCCCTGACGAGGCAGCCGTTTCCACAGGGACCGACAGTTGCTGGTCAATGCCCACACCCTCTTTCCACCAGCAGTGGAATCAGAGTTCCTCCTCAGAGTTACCGGATAAGATACAGTACATCCAAATATTTCATGGGACACACGCTTAAAAAAAAAAAAATCATTCTTTATTTTAAACTCAAATTTAACTGAATGTCCTGTGGTTTTCTTTAGTAAATCTGACAACTTCATTTCTGTAGTAAGGGGAAATTACTTCCTTCTTAGGATAGGAATCCTTCGTTTTCTTCTTCACTGGGTTTAGGGAAGATAGGAAGGGTTATAAGATTTTTTGCTTGTGAGTCTGTGTTCTCCATGTGAACATTCACTCATTTACAGGAATAAGAACCTAGAAAACTAGTATTTAGTCAGACTAGTCCAGAAATCTAAGAACTCAAAATAATTATTTTAGTCTGAATTCCAAGGGTTATGTATTCCCAGCGTCTACTCCCATCCATGTAACTATTACTAAATAAATCGGCACAATGGCTTATGCAAATTGGAATCAGGAAGGTACCATCTTTGCCTTGATTTTTTCCTATGAGAAATAACTTCCCCATGCTTCTATTTTATCTCCAGGATTTTAATTGGGGAGGTTCTACCACATTGGATAATAGTGTAAGAGTTGATTTTATTTTTAAAACCTGACCATCATTGAGCATCTCAAAGATTGGTAGTCTTTAAATAAATATGTAATACTATGCATATTGTAAATGTTCTCCCCCCAAATTTTTATTACCTTTTTTAGGGTCAGACTATATTCACAAATGGAAAAGCTCATTGTTTATATTATCTGAGCTGAAGAATACTTGGAAACCTCTTTTATGTTGTTAGTTTCTGTCTCTAGATGCTACAATACTTAAAGGATCCGCATGCAATGATCTTTTTAGCCTGTCTCTTTAAATCCCCAGAAAGGGATTATTAAAGCACTCACACTTTAAAGTAGATGGCCGTAGAGGGAGACTGGATTTGAGTCAACATAAGCATTAGGAATCTGAGTTCAAGTCACTGGATAGTGCAGAAAAAGGATGAGGAAGTTGTTGGTAGTAGGGAGTTAGGGTCATACCCAGGAAAAATGTCCTTTGCCCCATAAATGCACCTTGGGTTCATCCTGACTCATGCCCCTACTCTACTCCCAAGGTGTTTTGTTTGTAACTGAAGAGGGGGGTTGATTTTATTTAACCAAATGCCCTTCCCTCCTGCTCTTGGAATGGGATTCATTCACCACTGGTACCACTCCGGTCTAGTGTAGGCTGCCAAACAGGCCCATTTCAGATAGCATGGTAGAGTGCTAAAGGGCTCTTCCTGTTTACTAACTTGCTGTGTGACCTTAAGCAAATCACTTAACTTCTCTGGATCTCAGTTTTATCAAAACAAGATGCCAGAATGGCACTGGATGGACTGTCAGTCTTACCAAGAAAAGAAAAAGAAAAACATCATCAAGGCCTTATATTTTGTTCAGTAGAGAACCTCTATTTTCTCATCTATCACTGCTCTACTCCTCACTAGTCCTATGTTCTTGGGAAATTTATTCCCTCTCTCTTTGCCTCTATAAACAGGAAAAAATAATAACTACTGGATTATGATATTGTGATAGAAAATGAAGCAGCACATATGGAAAACTAAGAATAGTGTTGACACATAAATGTTTGGTAGATTTTAGCTATTATCACAGTTAATAATAGCTATTAATCCGTTCAAAAACATTTTGATTTTTTTATTTTATTTTTAAAAGATTTTATTTATTTATTTGACAGAGAGAGACACAGCGAGAGAGGGAACACAAGCAAGGGGAGTGGGAGAGGGAGAAGCAGGCTCCCCGCGGAGCAGGAAGCCCGATGCGGGGCTCGATCCCAGAACCCTGGGATCATGACCTGAGCAAAGGCAGACATTTAATGACCGAGCCACCCAGGCGCCCCAAAACATTTTGATTTTAAAGAAAATATTAAGTTACATCAATATCCCTAGTAAGTTCTTGTAATTGGCATTTTTATGAAGATATGGTTGTTTTTTGCTTCCTATTAATCATGTCCTACATAAACTTTTCAAAAATAAAAATGCATATCATTAACATCAATTTCTCAGAATTCAGAGGAAATAAAGACATCCTCTTCACATATATTGTATTTAACAAACCAGAAAAAAATAATCTTAACTCCCCCTCCCAAGTAATCCCCATATTGTGATACCTAACCATAAAATAGTCCTTAAGATATTGAACAAAATACAAAAGAAGATCACACATGTCCAAAGAAAAGATTTTTGAAAGGCTAAGTTAACATTTTTGCCTCTCTAAACTGACCTTTAAAAAAAGCATGCATAACTTAATGGAGTAGATTGTAGAGATCTGTGGTG
This sequence comes from Callorhinus ursinus, assembly GCF_003265705.2. NCBI lineage: Eukaryota > Metazoa > Chordata > Mammalia > Carnivora > Otariidae > Callorhinus > Callorhinus ursinus. Next base: position 20,752,976 of record NW_027397068.1, read on the forward strand.
TGAACAAGAATTTCAACCAAACTTCCTGTCTTTTAAGCTCTACAAACCTACTGCCTGCAGAAGGACACTTTTTCCTCTCTGTTACCACTCATCTCCATCTCCACATTCCTGGTGCTGTTCCTTAATTTATCAGTTACTCAAACAATTTCCACTAACGTGAGTTTCCCCAGAAGCATATTAAATCATTCTTAAATGATTTAATCATGCAATCATTTATGATACTAAACCTGTCCTGTGTTGTGATGCATTTTCATTTGCCTTATATATATCTACCTTGATTGTTGCATTTGTATGCTTTCCTCTTCTCATCTTTTTTTTTTTCCTTTTCTTTTTGTAATGTAGAAACTGTTAGCTCTGGAAGTGGTTAATGTGACGAAAAAACATATTATGTTGAAAAAAAGCATCCACCTCAATCCAAACTGATGGCATTAAGTGGAATCCAGTGTATCATGGAAAACCTAATGCACACAAGATGTGGAGCGTGTCCCTTGGTCAGAACTTTTAAATACTAAGTAGCAATGAATGGGAGAAATAAATCAAATGGGAAGATGGCTGGAATAATAAACAGGGAAGATGCTTCATACTCACATCCCAGCAAAGCAATATGAAAAAGTGATCCTGGCTGTCAGGAGCTATTACTGAGTGAAAAACTTCTTTTTAGCCTTTCTCTCTTACAAAAAAAAAAAAAAAAAAGGAGAAAAAAAGTGCTGGAGGAAAATAGCCTCCTTTCTTTGAGTCCCTCGGAAAAGTTGTCAGTAAGACACACTGCTATGTATCATCTGTTTAGTGACAGAAAAAATATATATTGAGATCAAAGATAATCAAGGTACACCTGGTTATTATTTGTAAAGACTTAACAGTAAGTTTTTAATGATTAATTTATCTGCCACATAACGCCTTAATAGATCATGCGCAACATCAAGGGAGGAATGTGGTACTGCATTTCTAAAGCCTCTTTCTATGTCTCTGAATGATAATAGGCATGGAAGCCATCATTAGTCTTGTTAGATGATGGTTCCTTCAGGAATCTCCTATGTGTTACCTTTTAGAGGGAAGGTCAGGGAAGCCGCCCCCTGGGACTCCCCTGCAGGATACAACTAACACAAGCATAAACTGTATGGAAATGGCTAAATTATCTTCACTGAGACCTTGGCCTTTCACATCAATCAAGTCCTTCTGAACTAGTAAACCAGATAAGCACCCTGCTGGCCAAAGTGTTACTATCCTTATGCTTGTCATGACTGGCACTACACATTTAACAATAAACAGGCAGTTATTTGTTTTACTTCTTTAAAAAACAAAATAAGCCTGCCGAGTGTGGATGTTTTCTCTCCATCCCTCTTCTAAGGGCCCTTTATCCGGGAATCCAATCGTAGCTGCTATTAGAGCACATGGAGAAGGTGCACATGACAAGCCACAACAAAGCCAGCGGGGGGGGGGGGGGGGGGGGGGGGGGGGGGGGGGGCGGGCCGATTTATCCACCCTCACGTCTCAGCTTCCTCAGAGTGGAGCCTGTGTCAATGCCTCATCCTGACACCTAACTCATGGGGGAATTATAAGTCATCAATACCAATGACTGTAAAACACTTTGTAAATAAAAATGGCTTAGAAGTTCCAATTAACAACAGAAAGTAACCCTCTGGGATGGACCAGGGAGAAATAACTACGGCCATAAATAAACAATGGTGGGTTTAGGCTTACCTCTTATTTCAATGCCATTAAAAATGGGCCTCCTTCCCATCTCCAATCTGAAGCCCCACTATGATTTCTTCTCTTATCTACATTACAAAGTGGCATGGCTTAGGAGAGAAAGGGTCGAGGGAACACAGGATTGAGCATTTCCTGCTGTTTTCACATGAGTCCCCCCCCGCTACACGCACACATATTCTGATCTTTCCTCATGAGAAACAACCACAACAGCCTGGCGGTATAACTTAACTGAAGTAGCCAACTGCTTGACCACCACGGATGTGCAGGAAAGGGGGCTCGCAAGCAAGAGCCCCAAGAAGTTGCTAAAGGGCACGCCTTTAGTGTACTTTCATGCTTGCCCCATCTAAACCTTTCATGAGCAGACACGGCAGTTAGAAGTGGGGCCCAGGAAGTGTCTGCCCAGCCTGTAGCATGTTTCAGGCTCTGTGCTGGTCACTGCCAATATATTTCACTTGCATCTCTAAAGAAACAGAGGCTTCGGTAGCAATTCGATACGACCAGAGTAAAATTAAATTAATAGCCATGCAATCCTTCCATCTGCCAGACATTACTCAAAGTGCATTATAAATACAAACTCATTATTACTGAGAATAACCATGCAAAGCAGGTACTATTATCATCTACTTTTTTAAGATGGAGAAACCCAAGCAGAGAGAGATGGAATAACTTGCCCAAGGTCCACAGCAAACAGACACTTGAACTCTAAGGTCCATGCTTTTAACCACTTCTGTGAGCTGGAACAAGAGCCCAAGCTCCCTGCTCCACAACTAGGGTCTAGGATCCCTGCTGGATTACAGAAAATTAAAAATAAGCAGGTAAGACAGGGTGGGATCTTCTTCAGGGGCTCACATGACAGTGACAAATAGGCAAACACTATTGGGTGACAGGAATCATAGGAATGTGCAAAATAGTTGGGAAATGTAAATAAGGGAGACTTTAATTCAGACTGGGGTCTTGAGAGATGTCAGAGTTTTGGTTTCCATTTCCTTAGAAAATCTTGTTCTTTGTCCCCCTGTTTTACTGCAAGCATTCTTGTAATCTTTGGCATAAGTGTGCACAGCATGTCCACAAGGAATAATTTTAAATATCAAATCAAATCAAATTAGCACCACCCTTAGTAGCAACCTGTTACGGCTGCTGTAAGATCAGGGCTCACAGCAGCAGGACACAGGTTTCCAGAGCTTGACCAGAAACCAGGGTCCAACCCGGGGAAATTCAGGGGAGCTGCTGATATGGTGTAGCCATTAGGCATCTCTAGAGCAGCCTTAGCTGGCTGGTGGGCTTGGCTGGGGCTCTGATCACCCTAGACATCCTAATAGCAGAGGCACTGACTCTCCCGCCCTGGAGGACTGTGAAGGGAGGGCAGTGCACGCTCCACCCGGCAGAGACCATCGCTAAGGCGAATATTACCTCCAACCTGTGAGAAAGGTGCACTTACAATGACAGCCATGCCCGGAGAGATGTTTGGGAAGATGAGTTGGGGAGGGGAGGCCTGGAGAATGGCAGACCCAGATGGAGGGCTCAGCTTCTGCGTGGTCCTTGATTTCCCTCTGAGGAGGGATTCCTCTCCAGGAAGAACTGACCTCCCTGCACCCCTCCACCCCTGCAGCACTGCAATGGTGTCTGTTCAGGACCTGCCCTGCTACATACCTAACAAGAACACACGGAAGCCCTTTAAACACACCGCTCTTTACTGACTATATGTCTTGTGCCTTTTATTTTATTTTTTATTTTTTTATTTGACAGAGAGCGAGCACAGACAGGGGGAGTGGTAGGCAGAGGGAGAGGGAGAAGCAGGCTCTGCACTGAGCAGAAAGCCCGATGCGGGGCAGGATCCCAGAACCCTGGGATCCTGACCTTAGCTGAAGGCAGACACTTAACCGACTGGGCCACCCAGACGCTCCATGTCTTGTGTCTTTAAAAAGGTATGGCCCAGGGTGCCTGGGTGGCTCAGATGGTTAAGTGTCTGCCTTCGGTTCAGGTCATGATCCCAGGGTCCTGGGGTCGAGTCCTGCATCGGGCTCCCTGCTCCTTGGGAGGCTGCTTCTCCCTCTGCCCCTCTCTCTCTCTCTCTGTCTCTCATGAATAAATAGATGGAATCTTTAAAAAAATAAAAATAAAAATAAAAATAAATAAAAGGTATGGCCCAGTCTTGCAATGAAGAAATAATGATGCTATAGATGAGTGACCTGGAAACATATTCACTATGTATCACTGAGTGGAAAAAAAGCAAGTTATAAAATAATATGTGCCAAATCCAATTTGATACATAGTTATATTAAAATAAAAATACAGGAGAAATATACATCAAGATATTTATAGGAATCAAGGGTAATTTTTTCTCCCTTTTACTTATCTGTAATCTCTATAATGAATGTGTATTATTTAATTTCTTTTAAAAGCTATTTTATGTTTTCCTCAGAAAGTGGGAGATTACAGAATAGGTGGTACAGGTAAAGGTTATTGTCAGTCTTAATGGTTTTTTTAAAGCGCTGATTTGATTGAACCATACAACACATTCAGGACAATATTGTTCTGAAATAGTATTCTAGAAACACCTATAAACCCATGTACTGTTCCCCTCAGGAGAATTAAAAAATGACTTTGCAAATACAAATCTATTATTTTCACCAAAACACTCTCTAATTTTAAGAACTGTGACATTGGTGAGGATATGAAATCAGTTCTGCCAGGTTGCCCCATCAGAAGCACCAAAGAGTTCTCATATCATTGAAAAAGCATCTGAACTTCAACCAAAATCTGTGAAATCACTTTCAAGTAAATGGGACCAGTCGGTAAACAAAATAAAATGCACACCTGTCACTGCCATTCATTTCCATAATCACAGTTTATAAATTTACATGCCATGAAAAGCTTTATTCATGTTCATATGGTGTGAAACTTGCAGGAAAAACTTCAAATTAATTACCTTTCTTAAAACAAAGCAATTTAATTTTATCACAGACAAAAAAGGGAATTTATTCACAAGCCATAAAACTTCTGGAAATACAGTCATAAAATAAGACCTAGGAAGAGTGGCTTGTGCTCTAACATGTCCTCAAGATGTAGAAGCAAATTAACTGGCCATAGCTACAATCCATAGGCTTATGGCCTTGGATCAGGTCTCTCCAGCTTAGCTCTTTGGAAGATCTCAAAGGTAGACTAACCCAATAATATGATCCTTTTCTCAGAGTTTACTCAGAAATTTCCCCCACAATCTACATAATCTGGTGACTTTTAGAACCAGAAGTTGAACAGCTGAGATAGTTCATCCCTAGTTTGCCCTCACAACCTCCATAGACACCAGTTGAACACATCTCAGGACCCATTTGGGTAGGGGTGGGAGGGACTCCAGGACTGAGTCTTTTTTTTTTTTTTCTTGGAAGTATCATTTTATTTCACACTGAAATAAGCTGATTAGTATGTAGAAAAGCAACAGTCTCTTGATTTCCACAAATGTGTTTTGATTTTTTATTCTGGGCCTCAAGTTCCTTCCTGCATACATTTAACTGCAGCCCACTCCAACACTGGTACATTTACTGGGTCGAGGGGTTGTGGGGGTGTACTTCTCTTTGGAATCTTGCTTACATTTGCATGTGAAAAGAAAGAAATGCTTTTGAGTAATTAGTCATCTGAAATTCTGCACCATGAGGAAAAAATTTGCTTTTGGATATTTATGGGGAGAAAAATCCATATGGACAATGAATACAGTATTGACATGTTGGGGGGAAGGGTTGGGGGCATAGCACATTATACTGAATTTCATCCAAACAGTGGTAAAAGTGATATTGCTACTTTCTCATAAATAATAGCTAACTGTGGAAAATAGCACAATGCTAGGTTTTTTTTTCCCCAAGTTAAATTTCTTTTATTAATTCCATGATTTAAAAAAGCCCTTTCTTTTTGACCTGATATTTTCATGCCATATTGAAGAAACTCATGATCAATATGTATTGATTTGATCACTAATTGCATTAATTTTGCTTTAGAAATTAGAAAGGCTCTAATGAGAATGTGAAGTCACTTCAAGATAGTGCATTATGGGCAGGCTAATTTAGCTGGACTCTGTGCATCAGATTATTTCATTATGAACCACCAATTACCATACAAACGGATGAGATAAATAGCTTTTTTCTGAGCAGATTTACATTTTTGAATTCGTCTATAAATTTCAAGAGCTTAAGTTAATTTATATCCCACGACCGTATTTAATATCCAAATTGTTCAGTCATGAATGCATTATCTGCATAAATCCTTACTCCAGCCTTTCATATTATGCTTTGAACAACGCTGGAACCCTTTTTAAAAAATATTTGCTCCTATCACATTTATTCTCTTAAAGAAAAATATGAAATGAATATTTTGGCTAAAATAATCCATACTATCACTTAGCAATTGGTACAGTAAAACCAAGAGAGCAAGATGTATAAATGTTGTTCAAGATTTACAAAATCATAAGAATATGAAATAGTCAAGCTGATTTTGAAATTGAGTGCAGATACTAAAATAACATCCCAAGAAACAAGAGGCCATAGAGTCTTCTAAATTTTGTGAGTATATTTCTGCTGCTCTTAGAAACATACCTGTTCAGTTGAATCAAATAAAAAGACTCCAGAAGGAGAGTTCTCCTCAGTAAAATTCCACCTAATTTGATTCTGGGGAACTTGAGTGGAGTTGTATCGTGATATATGGGAGAAATGTAGCCAGAGGAAAGAGTGGAGAAAAAAATTGAGATGGCCAGAATTCTGAGGTATCTTGAAAATCAATGCATCAAAATGAAATCCAAGAAACATTTCAGAAATAAATATTCGAAAGCTCATTCTATTCTTGGAATGTGTGTTTATCCACACTAAAAGAAATGAAATAGCTAACACTAATGGGTACCCCATAGGGTCCTGTGAAGTTCCAAAGTGGTAATGATAATGAAGATGCTGTCTACTTTTCTGCTATTTAGTATTTAGTGATAAAATCATAGGCACACAGCTTGGGCACCTAATTTCTACAGTTATAATTCTTGTACATTTATGAAACTTAACAGTCCAGGGTTAAATTTAGTCCCTCATTCATTATCTTGTTCACTGACATTATAAGATGATATCCAAAAAAGTCAGTGAATTGTGAATTTATCACATAATCTAGGATAAAGTATGTTTCATAAGCAGAGACCTAATGAGAGAATTTCAGAGTTGATGGGCTCACTAGAAATCAGCTAGCTCCTTGGCACTCAATATATGGTCTTGGATCAGCACCTGGGAGCCAAGGTGGACCTTCCATCTTCACTGAAGACTTACTGAATCCAAATCTGAATTAATATAATGCCCAGAAGATTCACATGCACATTAAAATTTGAGAACACCGGTCTAGTCTTTCATTATCTTTTTTACAAACATGGCAACTAAGGCAAAGAAAGCTTAAGAATTGTTCAAGGTGGCAAAAATGAACTCTCTCGGGTCTCTAAGGCTGAAAGCTACAGAGGTTAAAATATGATGCTAAACAGATCCCAGTAATTAGGTCTATAACAGTCACAGTTAACTTTGGTGATGGTTAGATATTAGCTGAACTACCAGCCAGCTTTGAGAATTGCTTCCTATGGCTATAAAGAGCATGTTTGAGAATACGTTGATGCACTCCAAGCATGATTATGTTGCATTTCTGCTCCTCAGAATCATTTCATCAGTTAAGTACTTGGGCAACTTCCGGTATGCCCCCAACTCCAACCACTCTCTCCACAGATAGTTCAGAGGAAGGGAGAATAGTTGCATCCTCAATTTACCTATTGACAGAACAAAGTGTGAAAGTCCAACATGACATATTTGTCAATATTTCATCACACAGAAATGAAAACAGAAAGGAAGGTAATAAGTGGAGGAATTTTTAGTGTGGCTACCTACAGCTGAGTATGTGTAAGGCAAGTAAACAGTAGCCCAGTATAGACACAGCTGAGGGCACTTAATTAGTGACAATTACAACATTGTTCTAAGCTGCCTGCAGCCTTGCTCTTTCCCTTTAGATAAACTCTTTTAAGTAAATACAATGTCAAGAAAATGGACAAGCCCTTTGACTTGCCAGAGAACCATGAAAGTGGCATATTCTTTTATCAATTGAAACGTGCTTTTTTCAACTGGACTTGTTAAGGGCAATTAGACCTCACATTTATTAGAATTCATACAGCCTACAATCCACACATTATTTATACTAGTTACTTAGTGTTAAATGTGCAGCAGTCGTTCCTTAAAAAAATTATACTAATAATTATCACATACCAAATCTTACGATTAGAGCCTTTCAGAGAACAAATGCCTATAAATATTATTTGAGAAATAGTTTCCTGACTCATTGAGGTTTAATAATTTATAAGGGAATAAACAGTGTGATGCTTTGCTAATTATCATATGAAGTGAGAATGGTGTCCAGGAAATGTTTTTACTAGAGCATGGTGAAATTGTTATACATCACCCTAACATAAGCTGAACTAAGGTCTGGCTCACATGGATATGATCTCATGTAGAGATTCTAACAGGTTATATATGCATTTGTTTTTTTTTTAAAGATTTTATTTATTTATTTGAGAGAGAGAGAGAGCAAGAGAGATCACAGACGGAGACAGAGAGAGAGAGGCGGACTTGCTGCTGAGCGGAGAGCCCGATGTGGGGCTCGATTCCAGGACCCTGAGATGATGGATGACCTGAGCCGAAGGCAGCAGCTTAACCGACTGAGCCACCCAGGTGCCCCTATATGCATTCATTTTTAAGGCAGTACTTGTCTCTGATATGAAAAAAAAGTATGTTAAAAATAATGTTAACGGGCAATTAAAGTTGTGGGCAGGAAAGAGTGTCTAAATAATTTGGAAATAGGGCAGTCAGATTTCACAGGCTTTACAAAGAAATTTCAAACATTTGTCAAAGGAGACATGTATCATATATATGCCATACAAAAGCTGTAAGCATAACTTTTAAATACAAAATAATGATAAATATGTCATTTTAATTAAATTTGACAGAGAAAGGAAACATCAAAATCATAGCTAATTATCTTTAAAAACTACTTTTGAAAACTGTACTTTTCTATTCTGCCAACTCTGAAGGTTTAAAGCAGTATAAAGACTATTCTCAAGAAACTGAGAGAGAGGCCATAGCAATTTTCTTTTTTTAACTTTGCAGTTTGCATTTACTGCTTCACAGTAGCCAAAAATAAACGTTAACCTTTGCAATTTCATGCCTTCCCGATAATTCTGTCTTTCAAAGACAAAGACATATGTGTGGTTGCTGTTCTTGTACTGGGATTGGCACTGGGATTAGCATGGGAGGATTCATTTGTTCTGTTCCATTTACCTGCTCTCACCCAGTTCTTTTGAGACCAACAGCACAGGGGGTGGCTTTAAGACTGGTCCCTCTGCAAGGTGTTCTAGCCAACTCCAGCAACCAGTCTCAATCAATCCACCAACGTTCAACAATTCCTTATTTTGCCTTTAGCAAGTCACTTTATGTTTAGTGCTATGGATTTTTTGATGAAAAAAATGCCTCCTTGTCTGTTAAAGCACTTATCTGCTCCTGGATTTCTTCAGTGTCCTTAAAAACCATATACTGCATTGTGTTCATCAAGGCTGGTTAAAAGTAAACTGAATGGGGAGCTCAGGGGAGCCAACTTCTATTTTGTGGACTCATGTTCACTCTTCCCCCATGCTGGCCCTCTGTCAATGTGCCTCTGGTCCCCCACCTCCTTCTCAGCTGCCCTTTGAAACACCTCTCAAATGTCCTCTTCCTGGAGTGGGCTGCCTAGACCAGCCTCAGGTAGAGATTTGTGCTGCCTGCTCTAAGCTCCGTGGTGCCTTTTACACACATCTCACTAAGCCCTTAGCATACTGGATTTTAATTCTAATGATTGACTCATTGGAGTTGAAGTGTCTCTACCATCTCTGTATCTGCAGCACTTTGACAGCAAGATATTTTAATTAAATGAATGAAAATGTTGTAAAAATCCTTTCAAAAGCATTCCAGATATTTGGATCCCTATAAATCTGAAGATATTCATATTTGAATAGCTCCTATTGATTGTCCTGGTTTGGAAAAGGGGGGCTCAAAATAGTTTCAGGTTGGTAGAATGAGACCCCATTTTTCTGTTACCACTGCCCCATAGAGCCATGTCATTTCATAAGACAATAATCAAAGATGATGTCAATGGGTTGGGGCACAGTGCTTAGCTGGGTAACTTTGAGCAAGTAATTTAATCTCTTTAAACCTCATTTTTCTCATCTGTGAAACGGAGATAAATAACTGGGGCCTACTTCATTCAACTATACAGAATAAGTGAGAAAGTATTTGAAAAGCTGAGCACAGTCTATAACATATGTTAAATGCTTAACAAATATAGCTATTAATAGTACTAATGTTATTGATTAAAGGCAATCCATAGATTCTGGTATGCTTTAGAAAAGTCTCAAATGAATACCTTTATTAATTCTTTCATTCAACACACATTTACTCAGAACCTAGTAAATAACTGTAGTTATTCAACAATCTCTTCTGGGAAACTAGTACATACTAGGTGCTGCAAGGAATAAGACATTGTATTAGACCTTGGTGAGTTTACAATCAAGAAGTTCCATAAGAAAAGTATATATAAATAACTGTCATACAAGGAAGAAGGCAAACATACCGTGTGACTGACTTACAAGACCAACATCATGACTCCCATGGCTGGCGGTGCTCACAGGAAGCGAGGGCCAGGCATTTTCTTCTCCTCCACCCACCTGCATCAACACAACTCCTATTCACCTGCAGGAGGGAGGATGCTCCTCCAGCCCTCTGCCTCCTGCAGAGATAAGCAGAGCCACAAACACTGTGCAAAGACCCTGACTGATGGAGGTCTTGTATTTGGTGGCTTTTCCAGGAAATGTGATGTGTGTTAAATGGATCTGCTTTTATTTTTGGTGGGAGTAGGAAATGTTTGGCCTATTAAAACAATAAATATACCAGTTAATTTCTTCCCAAACTATGTCCAAGCTTCTTTTATTTCACTTGGCACAGGACCTCAGGTCACACCAGGCCCACACAAAACTTGAAAATAAATGCTTTGCTGGTGGTGATGACTTCCTTCTGGTCTCACAGAAGAAAGGCATTAAAACCCAAGAAAACCCTTAAGACTTAATTTTTACAGAACTACATTTTAAAAATCCAATTAGAGGGTCATTAAATGAGTTCAGAGAATAACTGAAATGACTTTAAACTAGAATTTTATTGCCCTACTAACATATTAGAAAATGAACATTAAAATAAGCTCCCCCCCACTCACACACAGTTATTTCCTTGAAATTAGGATCAGATCACAAGAAAGGGGTGCTCCAGATAGAGCTACATTAACTCTTGGTTAACAGCACAATCTCATTGTCCATGAAGTTTTCTTATTTATGACAAGCAGTGAGTGCATTTCTGTTAAGTCCTGATTCTGCTCTAAGTTTCTGAAGCCCTGAGATTCCACAGGATTCTGCAGCTCTATCATGAGCCGGGCAGAGAATGAATCTTTCCCTCGTGTGGTTGTCTGCCTTTATGCAGGCTACTTGCTCAACTTTCTTTCTCCTCTGGCTTAAACCATGGTAAAACCATGGTAAAACCACTTCTGGCAGATTGCTCTTGACCTCTTCCAGCAGAGCAATGTCGGAGTTGTGGTTTTCCACATTCCTCACAACCAGCAGAGGGAGCGAAAGTGCACAGCAATTAGAATTCAACAAAATAAAGACTATCTTTCAATTCTATTTCATCAATATAAAATCTGCCAGTGTGTCTGGGTGAAGAAACGTGACATGTGTAGTATATTTGCTTGCTGTCCATTCATGTTTCTGTGTGGGAGGTCATTAAAAAGCCGCAAGGGGAAAGAGAGAAAATCCACCTGCCCACAGTATTCTACTGTACAGAAATAAAGGAGCCAAATAATCCTGTGGTGGCCGGGAAGCAGAGGAGGGGGTATCGGTGTCCTGCTTGGGAACAGAACTCACATCTCCTAACTGGACCCCTAGCTTATTATTTCACTCATCCCCATGAAGGCAGATTTAGGGATAATTGATAAGCTTTCAAGCAGAAGAAAACCAGATTGACCAGCCGCGATGTCTGCTGCCCCCCTCCCTAATTTTTCCCTCCAGCTAAGTTGCCCCCCCCCCACCTCAGCCCAGCTGCTATTTTCCATGAGAGAACATGTTCCTCCAGCTCAGGGTGAAAGCTGAAGCCTTTTAAGTGGTCTACACCACATAAGCCTCACCCTTCTGTCCTCTTCTATGTCTGCTCCTCATTCTACTCCAGCCCTACTGGCCCTCAGGGCTGTTCCTCCAACACTTCAAGTCTGTTACCTTCACAAGGTCTTTGCACCTGCTGTTTCCTCTACCTAGAACATTACACCCCAAGATAGCTACACGACTCACTCTTTCTTCTTCCATTCGTCTCACAAATGGCTGCTTCCTTGACCTTATTTTAACTGCACACCATCCCCTTTCCACTTTCCCTCCTGCTTTATTTTCCACATCTGACATGCTACATTATATGTCTTACTATCCACTTGTTTACTGCCCTTGTAAGTACAGGGATTTCCGTCATTTTGTTCAGTGCTACTGAATGCAAGAGTAAATGAGCGAATGAATGAATACAAGAGGAAATGAGCCTTAAATTTAATCATACCTGAAGTGTTCAAAGGAAAGAAATGCAAGTTCCCTCCAAAGAAAGTGACATAATGTGCACATTGCTGTTCTTTAAACCTCACCTAAAAATGATTTGCTTCAGTCAGTAGCTTCAAGGTCGCTATATTGATTGAAGTTCTTATTGTTTGATGCTGAAAGCAAGTGTGTTCATAACTTTATCATAGTGCCACAAATATCACTTCCTTTGTAAGATAAGGCTCCAACCTCCTCCTTCTACCATAATGTCTAATTACCTCTCCTGGGGGGGGTCTCACATTCCTTTGTGAAAAGCTAACATTAGCTGATACACAACACTCATCATAGTCTTTGCATGTTTGGTATGTGTGACCAAATGCCCTTTAATATGTTCCATACTAATATTATATGAATATTAGTGAATAGTATAAATTTCTATGGGACCTCTTAAATAAATATGTATTTAGTTGGTTATGTTTTATGCATATTTAGAATTTGTTTGCATTATCCAACTTCACATGTATTATTTACCTGGTGGGAATATTTAGCTTTCTGTCACTCTATTTTATCCTATGGATAAATTCACATATGTTTTACAATATGCATAACATTTCCACTAAATCATCCTATTGTCTGGTATATTTATCACTTTTTATGAGGTGCTTATCTACAGCTAGGCATTTACTTAATCACTCATTCTTTGTTCGTTTGCTTTTTGTCTTTCCTCACTGAAGACAAGTATCTGTTGGGTGAAGAAGAAAAAAAAAAAAAAAGATGTGTGAGAGTCTCCAGGAAAGCAAGCTCTACAGAGAAACTCATAGCAGACTTTGCCCGAAGAAAAATTAATGTGTTAAAAGTAAGTAAAGCATCATTAATTTCTCAAAAATGTTTTCTTCCTAACGTATAAAAAGAAAACTCTCTCATATAGTGGTCATAGTGAAATCTAAGTGCATAATCTTCATTATTTTATTCTCAATTTTAATTGAAGCAATTAAAATTGTTAAGTGTTTAATTGCTTTCCATTTCACATTTAAAAATCTAGTCATTTATTTTTAAAGTTAAGTCTGAAGGACTAAAATTGGGAATAATTTAGAAGCTAAAGGGGGTGGATGAATAATTTGGTTATATCTTTCTGTTCAATCAGCATCTCGTGGGAGTTTAGAAATAATTCTATTTATTTATCTTTCTTATGTGAGGCTAACGTAGTTGACCTACCGCAAGCCATTACATCCAACTAGTTTGCTGATTTGTTTGCAGACTATTTGATTATGTTCTTATTTTTTTCATTAAAATTTTTATGAAAGCTAAGTGGCAATTTCAGGTTGGAGAAATAAAGCAGTGAAAATCACTATCATATATCCATCATTTAAACAGAGTACTTGAGATGTCATGCTCTAGTATCATAGCTTAGTATGCCAATGCTTCCAACTCGTGTAAAAATCTTCTAATAGGCACTTTGGACAGGAGTTTCTCTACTGTATTTAACCTAAAGGAATACACGCGATTGCTGTTAAAATTACAGAACATTTTGGGGCACCTGGGTGGCTCAGTCAGTTAAGCAGCTGCCGTCAGCTCAGGTCATGATCCCAGGGTCCTGGGATCGGGCCCCGCTTCGGGCCCCCTGCTCTGCGGGGAGCCTGCTTCTCCCTCTCCCTCTGCCTGCCTCTCTGCCTACTTGTGCTCTCTATCTCTCTGTCAAATAAATAAAATCTTAAAAAAAATTACAGAACATTTTTATATCCGTTTGAAAGCCAAAGAAATTTATTTTTATGGATTCTCTGTCTTAGAAGACAGATATTTAAGATGTTTAAATTTTACTTTGAAATGCCTATAGCTCACAAGAAGTTATCAAAATAAAGAGGTCTTGTGTATGTTTCACCCAGCTTCTCCCATGGCAAAATCTTATACAATTATAGTATTTCAGTGGACTTTTTTAAAGTGAAGAGACTTTTGACAGTTCTGTGCCTTCTGAGGCAGGACAGTTATAAAGACATAAAATCAAGCCCCACTGCTTGTCTCAAAGAATCAGAAACCAAATGTCATCATTCTTTGGGTTACCCCAAGATTTAAGTTACAATGCTCTGTATTTCCATCTGGTTTACCTAAATGAGTTCAGCCCATAATTTGATGCCTTAACAAAAAAGAAAGGCAGGAAGAAACTAGTAGCAAAGATGTTAATGAGACCTGTGATTTCTGAGGCTTATCAAGGACATTAATTTGTGAGTTCCTGGGTTCTGTTCTCGCAGGACTTTAGAATGGTCATAAGCACGAGGACCAAGTCTGTCACAGATCTGTCCATCATGTAATTATCCTTCTGAGTTTTATAGTCTAGTATTTATGCAGTCATCTCTCTAGTAAAGGCTGCAGTCATTTTTAAAATCTACTCTTATTTTTCTTGAATAGAATAGCATTATTCTATCTGAAAAGATGGATTCTACCTTGTCTGATGAGCTGCTGGAGGAAAGTGAAGTTGATTCAAAAGTAACCTTGCTGCCCTCTTTTATTTTTTCTCTTTGGTTCTGAGTCCAAGAACCTTTAACCTTTCTGTCTTGGAATGAATTTGGTCTCTTGTCTCATTCTGGATGTAATCCCCTGGGTAGCTCACTCCTGGCTTCAGCATTAGATATGATACCAAAACTCTGTGACTGGAGCAGTTAAGAACAAGCTAACCTCGAAGAAATATAAATTAAATCACATTCAATATATATCCACCAGTATGGCTAAAAATGGAAAAAAAAAATACACAGAAAATACCAAATATTGGTGAGGAGGTAGAGGAACTGAAACTCTCATGCATTGCCGGTGTGAGTGTAAGTACTTGTAACCACTCTGGAAACTGGCTTATCTACAAAATCTGAACATATGCACACCCTATGACCCAGAAATCCTGCTCCAATCTCTATCTCCAACAGGAACGCATGTGTGTATGTGCATGCTTTCATCAAAAGAGATGTATTAGAATGTTTATAACAGACTATTCAGAACAGTTCCCACCCCCTTCCTCAAGAAAGGAAACTATTCAGTTGCCTGTCAGCAGCAGAATGAATGGGTTGTGCTGGGTTCATCAATGGAATACTGCACAGCAGCAAGAATGACCCAACATAATACATGACAAATGTGGATGAATCCCATAAACATGATAGAGAATGAAAGAAGCCAGACACCAAATAATATATCTTGCATAATTCCAATTTTACAAAGTATCAAACCAAGCAAAACAGGAGAGTGGTTCCCCTTGGTGAGGAGGGTTAGTGACAGGAGGGGGCCTCAAGCAGAGCTTCTGGGGGTACTGGTCATGTTCTGTTTCCAGATCTGGTACACAGGGGTGCTCAGTTTGTAAAAGTTCATCTGGTTATGTGCTTGGGACTTGTGAAATTTCTCTGAGAATATTACCCTTGAACAAAAAGTTAAAAAAAAATACCAAGGTATCGTCTTGTGCCAGCTTTCTCTCATTTCTTGCCCTCCTTCAGACGTCTACCCCAACTTCCTTTTTACGTGGAGCGAGTGCATCTCAGTGCTTGTTCTCTCTTTCCAGGTGGTACTTCCCTGCTCACCATGGCCATCTGCTGGCCCAGGAAGAGGGCAGTGTCATTGGGAAAGTGACGGGGAAAGGGAGAGCCGTGACCAAGCGTGAAGGTCTCCCCAGCCCTCCAAAGAGTGATGTGCACCTGACAAAGGAAAGAGGAAGGTCTCTATGTGTGTAGGATTTAAATTATGATTTGTGAGAATCTGCTTTGAAATGAAATTTCCCCCAGTGAAAGTTCAAAGGATAAAAGTAATCTTTACTAAAAAAAATAATTTACCGTCTCCCTAAAATACATATGGCAACTCTTCAACCATTTCAGCAATACCATCTCCCTTTTCATTTTCTCCTTTGCTTTTTAAAAATTGTTATTTTTAAAAACAATATTTCTCCATTTCTTTTCAGGCATGCAATTTTAATCAGTCTCCCCCTTTCCTTTAAAAGCGTGGACTACAGATAGGACAGGAAACTATTTTGCCCTTGTGGTGCCAAGTAGTGTGGCTTGTAAAGAATTACCCAATATCATTAGCCTGGGAGAGGTCCCCTCCCTTCTAATTTTGTATCAGTTCTCTATCTTTTCTCTGTGACATTGGCCCCACCAGGAACTCAGAACACATATTCATTCAATACCTGTTTATTGCGCACCTCTTTGGTGCCAGGCACCACTGTAGGAGCTGAGGACATAGGGATGAGAAAACAGATAATTAAACGGAGCTTACGCTGTAGTTGAGAACGGTCAGTAAGTACCCAGGAGCAAGATGCTATCTGAAAGAAATTGGGATCACGAAGAAAATAAATCAGAACTGTACCACAGATCACATGGTGGCAGGGGACCTGAGACTCCTTTAGATGGATGCAGAGGCAAGGCTTCCCTGAGTAGGTAATGTTGGAGTCTGAGTTGACAAGATAAAACGGCCATGAGAAGACTGTATCGGAGACAGCATCAGACATAGGCTGCAAAGAACATCAACTATCTGCCTTCTGCAGACCAGCTGTATATGTAAATGTATATGGAAATACGTATACTATATATATATATATATATACATTCTCAGGAAAATACTTCTGAGAGGCCAACATTTAAGATGGTAAGTTAAATTTAAAGAAAATACAGGGATGAATAAAATATAAGATTGCAACAGAGTTAAAATAACCTTAGGTGATTAACACTATTCCTATATTAAATGAAGAAAAAATATTCCCATTTATAACTATTAGGTACATATACATAAATACGTAGAATGTTTTAAGCTATCCCTGGTCTGTTAACTAAGGGGAATTCTTTTTTTTTTAATTGACTCTATCTCCTATGCTGTACTGTGATTTATTTACTTTATAACTGGAACTTTGTACCTTCTAATCCCCTTCACCTATTTCACCCACCCTCCCACACCCTTCCCCTCTGGCAACCTCCAGTTTGTTCTCTATATTTATACATCTGTTTCTGTTTTTTGTTTGTTTGTTCATTTCTTTTGTTTTTTAGATTCCACATATATGTGAAATCATATGGTATTTTCTTCCTAGGCAGAAATCTTGAGAGCTATATTTGGATAATAACACAAAATCATGAATTGGTAATTTTTATAATCCCAATAAGTGCTAACTCAGCTGACCTACACGTGGCATTTGGTAATCAAACTAAATACTCCTATTTTCAGATGTAAGACATAATTAATTGGTTAACTGCTTTAAAAATTTAAGCCTCATGATTTATTAAAAATCACTAGAAAGTGGATAGATGATGAAAAAAGAATTAAGTCTCCAAAAATTTTTTCATTTTCTGAAAAATACTTCCATTATCACTATCTTTAGCAAATTCAATATTTTAAAAAATTACTTATTTTTTTTTTCTAAGCTTTGAGTCGGAAACAATAAAATACTGTAGAATCTGGGAGAATTTCCATATTGGCCGGGAGAATTTTGAAGCAGTGAAGTCTGATAAGAAAGGAAGTGAGAGGTGAGTGAAGGTCTCAAGCCAAATGGGGCAGAAGAAAGAACCCAACTAGTTGTGACAAATAGAGAGAGAGCAGCTGCTGACCGGTCTTGTGACCTTATTTATTACCTGGGGAGGAGAGCTGGCCAATGATGGAAGGGAGGAGAACCATATCCTCCCTTGGGGACAAGGTATAAAGATCAAGGGATCTGTGAAGTCTTGCATGTCCTGCAATGATGATGATGGTGATAATGACCACAGCAGTCCCTAGAGTGTGACACCAAAGTGAAGGGGAGGAAAAACACACCCACACGGAAATGAGGAGCATTTTGCAGCAGATGGAAAGCCTTCATTTGATTTCAAGTTCTTTTGACAGGAAACTCATGCTTCTCCCAGATTAGAATTGTCTCCCTTCCCATCATATCCCTTGGTTAGAACAAAAGTTAGGGAATGCCCATAGGGTTTCCTTTAAGGTTCCTTGTAACCGGGACGATGGGGGGCCACTGATACATTGGCAGGTCTTCCCTTCCCCCTGTGAACAGGTATCATATTCCTCTCTTAAGGGGGAAAAAAAAAGCAGAGGGGAGAAGAGAGTTTAGGCAGAAGTTGTTACCATAATGCAAAAATTATTCTGAGTAAAAGGAAAGTCCACTCTAGAAGTATGCAGTATGCTCTCTCTTAACTCTACAAGGTGTCAGATGAAAAGATGTTCTGTTAGTCTTTTTTTTTTTTTTACATAAGTACCTTTATTTATTTATTTTAATTTTTATTTAAGTTCTAGTTAGTTAACATACAGTTTTGTTTCAGGAGTCAAATTTAGTGACTCATCATTCATATACAACACCCAGTGCCCACCTTAATACCCATCACCCATCTAGCCCATCTGTTACTCAGTCTTATGTTCTCTTTCCTTGTCATCTTCTCCATTACTTCTCAATCACAAATTAATTATAACATTGACTGCATTTTGCCATGCTTTGAATCCATTTTCATGGATCTATCTATCCATTTGAATGAATATTCTCTGATATATATCATTTCACAAAGAAAAGACTTTCTAAAAATGTAAAATATTAAGCACAAGATGAAGAAAAGCATGTGGAGAATTTGGGTTCCAGAGTAAGGCTATTACTATATATTCTTCTAAAAGAAGCTGAAGCCATGCACATCACAAGATGGATTTGGGTTTCATTCTTTTCGATTATTGCAAAAAGAATAGTTAAACTGGATAAAAATTTCTTTTATTTTGGAAGCAATACGAGAACC
The DNA here is from genome assembly GCF_003265705.2 of Callorhinus ursinus. Lineage (NCBI taxonomy): Eukaryota > Metazoa > Chordata > Mammalia > Carnivora > Otariidae > Callorhinus > Callorhinus ursinus. The sequence goes on from NW_027397068.1 coordinate 20,772,047, forward strand.
CATAAAAGATGTTAAGTGTGGGTGACAGAAGACCACCCATGCACTGATATGTAATATGAAGGGAGACCCCACAACAAGGTAGGAACTCTGCATGCTGAAACCCCACCTCAACATCAGAGCATAAATGACGGCTGCTGAAAAAACTCTCTTGTCTGCAAGGTTTTTAGGTCCAAAGATATTACTGAAATGAAGAGTTTAAGAAAGGCACCCAGAGCCAGTGCTATATTGCACATAGCAGCTGAGTCTCTGCTAATGGAGGGTGTGAAAGCAAAGCTCACACACTGGTACCCATCTCCACAGCCTCCCTGGAGGGCAGTGGTTGGCAGCAAGAGTCATCTGTGCAAATGAAGTGACTCACACTGAACAGAAACAGGCAGCGAGGGCACCAAGCCCATGACTCAGCACCGCGACCTCTCGGATCCCCTGGTCTCCTTCTTCCCCTCCCAAGGCAGACCATTTGGAAAAGTCTGGATGTTTTCTCAGTACAAATTAAACTCAAGAAGATAGAAATTTATTTATATTTCTCCTATCATCATTCCACTTCCTTTTATAAACTGTTATTTTGGATGCCACATTGCTGAAGCAACTAAAAGTTCCCAAATAGAGAAGATCTCTGGAGATGAGACGTAATTCTGCTTAAGTACCATTTCATCTGGATATGAGTCAGATTTTGCTGTGTTCTCTGCCATAGCACTGGATTTGAGAAGTGAGAAAACATAGGTTTATTTTAGGGTCAGGTATTAGACATATGACCTTGATCAAGTCATTTAACCCAAGTCTCTGTTTCCTAATTTGTAATATACAGAAATCATCACATTTGCCCTGATTACCTAACAGGGCTGCTATGAGTATTATATTGAATAATCACTGTCATTAAATCACTTGTCTTTAATAAAATATTATTTAAATCCAAACCTGTACTCTCAAAGTGAGTTCTTGGCTCAAACCTCAGTCTTGCAAATACTTCTTGGACCTTCTTTCCCCCAGCCTGGCATGGATTCTTCCTCCTTCAGCAGCGCCATACTGAATGGAGCTGCACACATAGCCAATCGGCTGAAGGTTACATCTCTGGCCTCCCTACTGGGGCTGTGTAACCAAGTTCTGACCAATGGTATGCAACCCCAGTGCTCTGAGCCACTTTCTGGTTGTTTGAAGGATGGCTCATGTCCTTCTCTTCCCCTTCTCTCCTCTTGCTCTCTTGATTGTAGTCATTATAGAGCTGAAATGGCTACCCCAAACTACAAAAAGAGAAGCAACATGGCAAAGCAATAGGATGCTAGAGCCCGAGTCTTAAACACTGTGGAGGTTCCATAGCAGCCCCAGGCTGTCCATGCTGAAACCATTGAGTAAGAAAGAATAAACTTCACTTGGCTTAATCTGCTGTTATTTTGGCCTTTGTTATAGCAATAACCTCATGGATACATTCCATTTAATTTTAATTAATTTTGTACCTAGTCTACTGTAGCATTTATCACAGTATAAGGAGTGGGGAAGGAAGTTTTGTTTAACAGTAGGGAAACAATGGTATTTCTGTCCAATGGAATATTATTCTATTATTTAAATCTAACAGTTAAGGAGCTGTTCTGACTCCTAAAGCCAATCCCTCTACTTGCACTTTGGATTTGATCTTTTCTAGTCCCTCAGAAACTTACATTACCAATTATACCTTCTCTCATAAATTCAACCATTTCCTTTCAGATAGGTCCTTTCCTCAGCATCTCCTTTAGAAAAGTACTCCCAGACTCTCAACCATAAATTTCTTCACTTGTAAAACAGGGTAAATTAAAGAATTACAGCTGGCAGGGTTCTTAAAGAGTATCCTTCTCTGTCTCATTCGGTGGGATAATGGATGGTTGCATTCAATACTGGCCACATCTTCTGAGTCTCTTGTGTGCCCAATTGTTAGAACCACACTTTGGGTGATCTCATCTAGTCCCCATGGCTTTATATAACATCTAAATGTTGATGATTCCCAGGTTTGTATATCCAGTTCCAGCCTCCCTTTTTAGTTCTGGAAGTATGTATTCAGTTGCTCACTTGACAGCTTTTGATTGGTGTTCCAGACTTCTGAAACTTAACATGTCCAAAACTGAACTCTTGATTTTCTTCCCCAAACCTCCTTCTCCTGCAGTAAATGTCAACTCCATCCTTCTGGTTGATGTAGTTAAAAAAAAAAAATCTCAGCCTTATTATTGAACACGTCTTACAATTTCATCACTGTTGACCTGGTCCAGGCTACTCTCTTATCTCTTGTCACATCATTGCAATGATCTTTTAACTGGTCTCCCTGTTTCTGCACTCGTGCCTCTAGCCCCTTCAATCTAGTCTCCACACAGCAGCCACATCAAAACAAAATTTGTATCACAACTTTCCACTGCTTAAAATATTTCAATGGCTTCTATCTCATTTGGAATAAAATCTAAAATCTTTCTCTACAAGGTTCTATGCGTTATGGTTATTGGACACTTTGATTTTATCTGTCACTTACTCTGCCTTCGTCACTCTGATCTTCTTGCTATTCTTTGAAAACAAAACAATTATGCTCCCGCTTCTAGATCTTTGCATTTGCTAATTCTGTTTCCCAGAATCTTCCCCCAGATATTGGCATGGCTCACATCTTCATTTCCCGCAGAGCTCTGCTGAACCCCATGTAAAATATCACACACATATCCCCATCACTCTCTAGTACCCATCTCCATTTGTTTCATGACATGCATCACTACCTGATATGCTCTCTATATTAATTCATTCGCATATGTATTGCTTCTCTCCAGGAAAGCAAGGTCTCTCTTTGCTTTTCTCTCCCTCCTGTATCTTCAATTTTTAGAATAACCCAGCACATAAATATTCTTGAATGAATGAAAGAATGAATTAGTGCATTTCTATTTCAGGGATCTTCTATACATTATCTCATCTGGCAGTCTGTTTTACACTTAATTATCTTAACATATAAATATATTCATCTTATTTCTAACTATAGAAGAGTGGGAGAATAATACCTTAAAATAGCTGGTGCTAGAATTGCTTTGAAGGAAGTGTTTTGGAAAACAATGTTTTATAAACTGATTGAGTTGAAAAATATAATCACGTCTGCAAGAGTTGGCAGAAGACAAACAACAAAAGGGATTAAACTGCTCTGCATTTGAAATTTGGAACAATAGGAAGTCAAAAAAATAGGAGAAGAGAGGAGAGTGTAAATAAGAAACAGGTGAGTAAATTGGCAGGGCATGGCAAAGGGTTTATGACATCTAAAAATCAAGCTGAAGTGGTTTGAGTTTCTGTTATATAAGCCACTCTCTTTCTGCCAAAAATCTTCAATAAAGTCTGCTAATTCCAAAAGCATCTTTTGTCAGTAGATGGTGTGTGCCTGTGCATGCACGCATGCACGTGTGTGGAAACAAGGAAACAGACTGCATTCTGTGTTTGGGCCAACATGACACTGGGGTGGAGGTACAAAAGAACAGCGCATGGTAGATCAACAAGAATGCAGTGGAGGCAGGACTTAAACGCCAAAGGTGACCCTATGTGAGTAAGCCCTGTTGGAATTGACAAGCACCTTTATGAGGACATTGGGGCCTGAGTCATTCTTCCATTGTACTTACAGGGTAGAGAGGCCCCAGTGGTCCTCTGTGTTACTTGACCAAACTTTCTTTGCATGTAAAGCCTCTTTCAATGCTTTACAGAAATGTAGTGACTTGAAGACAGATAATTAGTTACTCTTGAATCCTTGCCAGGCTAAAATAAAAACAACCCCCACCCCAAAAACAATGTCATCATTGTCATCTAGAAAGTTATTTATTCCTTTGGTATATATTCCTCTGTATTTGTTTCAATGCCTCAGGTCCCTTTGATTTTCCTTAAAAAGAGAAGAAAGCCAGACTTAATGTGACAGAGTGGGTCTAAAACCTAGTAGATGAAGAATGTTCCTCATTTACTACATATATTCTTCCTATTTAAATGGTATCAATAAACTTTATGTATATTAAGCATGGACATACCTAGCCAGTTCACATGTAAATTTTAGTACTACTAAAATTATTAGTATTATAATAGTAATAGTAAATAGTAAAAAAGTAATAGTAAAAATTACTAGCATTATAATTAAATTATTAGATTATTAGACCTTCTAATTGTAAGTTCAAATAATTATTTTTATAAAAATTAGAAAGTTCAAACAATATTATTTTTGCAACCGAATCCACAGCAATTTTTCCTTGCTAATAGCTTCACGTCAACTGCATAGGAAATTTATGGGTAATTCAAGTCTCACTGCAGAAAATTCTAAGTTATTGTCCAAAACCCTTCTGTAGAAATATGGTAGGAAACATTATTTGAAACAAGCATGCCATTGTCTGGATATCAAAAATCTATTTTGAAACAATTGATTTTGATGTAAAACAATTTGATACCCTAGCAGGTTTAAAGTCATAGTTAAATACACTTAACATATCACACATCTCAGAATTAGCCACTGGTGTATACACTATGATTATGCTGTTGTTTAAAAAAAATAATGCAACTTGCAGATCTAAGATGGTGGGCTACAGGAGACCCTCTTATCTTGGCACTGATCGTGCTGTTGATTAGCTGCTCCACTGAGCCTGGGAGAGTCATCAATTAATGATACAAACCTCAGAGCTTCAGGAGGATTTGCTGGTTCAAATATCCTGGGTTCTGGCAAACCAGACTTATGCCCTGTTGGAGCTGTGGCCACCTGTGCTGTTTCCTCTAGCATTTTGGAAATAAAAAGGAGATGGAGGCTGAGGAAGAAATGCTTGGCTCAGATAGCAGCTCTCACCTTCATCAACCCAGGTGAGGGTTCTTTCCTCGCTGCCCCTTTCTTGTAATGATTCATTTCCATGATTACTGGTCCTCCACTGCCACCCACTGACCCTTCCCTTTCATCCGCTTTTACATGGCCCTCTAATTCAAGAAATGAAACATTTAGAATAATGCCACAATCCCCGCTTTCATCAAACTTTCCACTTCATGGAATGCTACCCATTGGCAGCCTTCAAACCAAAGAAAAGTGATAAATTTGGATTACTCAAAACAGCATCTTGATTTTTCTCATTTGTCTTCATTCTGTAATTGGATTCTTCCCTGATCTGTAGTCTGATGTTGGACTAGAACTTCCTGCCCCCCAAATAAGGCCAGTTTCAACCACCAAATTATGTTCTATGGTCGCGGAAATTAGCACACTTGTTTTTACACATAGGCTCTCAAGTGTTTAAATCTTAATTTTGCTAAGTTTTATCTTTTTAATAAATGTTTATTGATTTGTTTTAAATTAAAGTGAATGAAGACATGCAAACGGTCTTTTGATCACTGCTATTATTTAGTAAATTATTTAGTCTATAACCAAGAAAAACACAGAGAAAACATACATTCATTATTCTTTTACCAGTTATTTGAGGGGTAGAACTTTGTTTGTTATTAACTTTATTATTCCTAAATAGAAAGGCTTGAGTTAAACCATACAAATACCTTTAATCCCTCAAAGAGAAATTACTAGGGGCAAAAAATCTTCACAGTCTGAAGTGAAAACCTGACTCTGAAAATTTTCTAAGTTCAAAGAAAAACTTTGGGAACATTAAAGAAGCATAAATGGTATTGCTTTTGCTGCCCAAGTTTAATTCTTTCAGGAACACAAAAGGAGAAGTCAATTTATTTTTGAAATGTTTTTGAAAGATGAGAGAGAGGAGAAGATATATTTTAAAAATGGGATACTGAATTCAAACAGAGAGCAATGTAACTGTAGCAACCCCCGAGATGTCTGTGCTTTGAAGCAGTGGAGGTGGGGTGGGGGGGGGAGGTTTTCTTCCGAAAATATGAAATGGAGTTGGCCAGAATATGCCAACCTGGGGAATAAAATTAAGAGGTGGCTCAACAATAGTAACGGTTTTTAAAACTTGTAATAATTTTCATACTTGTCAGCCCCAGGAGTGAAATCACTCAGGCTCCAGATCTCCCATGCCTGCCTTTCTTGTGAGCAGCTTCTACAAGGATCACCTGCTATACACCCCCTCCCTCCCTTGGATGCTCCCGGGGACTTGCAGTGTGGCTTTCCTGGGCATCACCTCTTCAGCAACATCATTCATCAGGTGACATCGCCCTTTGGTCCTGATATTAATCCATCCATCTCTCCAGGAATGGCCCAGAGGCCCTTCCTTTCTAATGGGCACTATGCCAAGGTGAGGACAGGGCCTTTCCCCACACAAGGGTGAAGTTCGATTGACCAGAGAACATGGAGAAGCTAGGGGCCTTCAGTCTCCCATGGAGGTCCCATGATTAAAACTTCTCTCTCTTTTTTTAATGCTTTCTATTTGTTACAGAAAATAAATAATTTGCCTAATAAATGTATACAGTTTTCTGCAAGGGTTATATCAGAGTATCATTCATTCATTCATTCTTTATACATCATTTATGTAGAAACTACTATGTGCCAAGCCCTTGCTCATGCCATTGAAGAGGACAAACATGGCCTCTCTTCTAAAGCTAATTTTCTTTTTCTTCTTCTTTTTTTTTTTTTTTTTTTTAGAGAGGGAGAGAGGTGGGGAGAGGGGCAGAGGGAGAGAAAGATTTCCCGTACTATGTTAAACAGTAATGGTGAGAGTGGACATACTTGTCTTGTTCCTGACTGTAGGGAAAGGCTCTTAGTTTTTCCACATTGAGGAGGATATTAGCTGTGGATCTTTCATATATGGCTTTTATGATGTTGAGGTATATTCCCTCTATCCCTACTCTGTTGAGGGTTTTTATCAAGAAAGGATACTGCATTTTGTCAAATGCTTTTTCTGCACCTATTGACAGTGTGTCATTCAAAGCCATTGTTCCCTTGTTGATTTTCTGCTTAGATGATCTGTCCATTGCTGTAAGCAGGGCGTTAAATTCTTATTGTATTATTGTATGCACTATTTCCTTCCACTCCTTTCTGGCCTGCCCAGTCTCTGTGGACAGATCCACTGCGAATCTGATCTGTCTTCCCTTGTAGGTTAAGGACCTTTTATCCCCTCGCTGCTTTCAGGATTCTTTCCTTGTCTGTGTATTTTGTGAATTTGACTATGATATGCCTTAGTGATGTCTGGCTTTTGTTGAATTTAATGGGACTTCTCTGTGCTTCTTGGATTTTTAATGTCTGTGTCCTTCCTCAGATTAGGAAAGTTTTTGGCTATAATTTGAATAAAACTTCTGCCCCCTTATCTTTCTCTTCATCTTCTGGGACTCCTATGATAGAATGTTATTACATTTTACTAAGTCACTGAGTTCTCTAAGTCTACCTTTGTGGTCCATTACCTTTCTTTTCCTCTTCTTTTCAGCTTCAATATTTTCCATAATTTTATCTTCTATATCACTGACTTTCTCCTCTGCTTCATCCATCCTCATTTTTATGGCCTCTATTTATGTTTGCATCTCAGTTATAGCATTTTTAATTTCAGCCTGACTAGATTTTAGTTCTTTCAGCTCTGTAGTAAGGGATTCTGTAGTGTCTTCTATGCTTTTTCCAAGCCCAGCATTATCCTTATAATCGTTGTTTTAAATTCTAGTTCAGACATCTTTCTTATGTCTGTATTGATTAAATCTCTGGCTGTGAGTTCTACCTCATGTTCTTTCTCCTGGGGCAAATTCCTCCATCTCGTCATTTTGTCCAGAAAAGAAAAGAAGAGAAAAAAGAATAACAACAAACAAACCAAAAAACTAACAAAACAAAAACAAAGCAAAAAGCAAAGAAAAAGAAAAAAAACAAAAAACAGGAAAAAAACACAAAACAAGAAAACCAAAAAACCCTACTATATCCTGGGTGTGTTTTGGTAGGCTTAATAAAAGAATCTAGATCCCAAAATAAGAAAAAAAAAATAAAACGAAATGAAAGTAGATAAAAAAATGAAAAGCACAAAGTTTTTTAAATAATAAAAATTTAAAAAGGAATTGGAAAATATAAGAAAATAAAAGAAAAAATAATAAAAATAAAAGAAATGAATAAAAGTAAAAAGGAAGCTCAACCTTACTTCCCCTAGAGGTGAAGCTTTGCAGCACTCTCTGATAAGTAGACTTGGTGTGAGCTAGCTGTATGTGTTGGTCTTCTGGGGGAGGAGCCTGCTGCCCTGATTCTCAGTGGAAATGCTTCTCCAGGGCACGGGAGGTGGGGTTTGGTGTAAGCAGCTCTGGACTCCAGTAGGTGGCGATGTTTTGCTCCCTGAAGGCTTTCAGTTCTAACGGGCGGGAGGGATGAAAATGGCTGCACCCTGTTCTCTAGGCCCGGAGCTGAAAATCTGTGCCCTCCCATTTTTCAGTGAGCCCTCAGAAAAGCAAACTATCACCCTATTTGTTTCCCTGGTTTCTATTTGAACCCTGAGTTCACCTTGCCCATGTTGGAGCCTTTTTGTCTCACGCGCATGATGGAGTTTCAAAACTCCAAAGTTCAGGGACACCCTGGGCACTGACCCACACTGTCCCTCTGGGGGAGGGTCTCGCCTCCCTTCACCGCATCCCAGGAAAGCCTCACACCACTGCCTGGTGGTTCACAGTTTATAGCAGAGAGCCGGCACCCAAACCCACTACTCTCTGCAGGCTTCCTGGCTCCTATGCCTGGGAACAGTGTAGCACCTTGGCGCCACCCGTTCTTCGACCCAGGGGATCCTTACACCACCCTGTCACTCCTGGGATTCTGTCCGTCTTTGCTACCTGAGGACCTTTAATCCAGGCCCCCCCCCCCCCATGGTAGCGAACTTGAAAGTTCAGATTTTGTCCTCCACTGCTTCTAATATTTTGCGGTAGCTTCAGTAAGCAGGCTCCCTCCCCTACCTTGCATCCACGCATTCACAGCTCTGTCTTCCCCAAGTGAACTTCCGCATCTCCTACCTTCCAAAAGTTGGTTACTTTTCTATTTGTAGACTTGCAGTTTTTGTCCTCTCAGATCTCCGATTGATATCTTGGGTGTTCACAATAATTTGGTAACTATCTAGCTGTGTTCAAGAAATGGGACAAACTCAGGGTCCTCCTACTCCTCCACAATCTGAACTCCATCCCCTCTTGTAAGATTTTTAAAAGCTTTGTTTCTTTGAGGCAAAAAGTTGTATTGTAAAGGATAAACGAAACTTAAAGGCACATCTACTTTAACAACAACAACAAAAAACCCCAAATAAACAACAAAGGCAAAAGTCCATTGATTAGCATGATGAAAATGTTTCACTACTGAACTTTCTCAAATTGTGTGTAGCATTCCCAAAGGGGAAAATATAGCCATTTGAGGACTGTGCACATTGCCAATTCTCTTAGTTTTGACACAGGTACAGCTTGCTAGCCAATCACATCTCATCCTCTCATTTATAATTTGATGGGTAGGACATGGAACAGAAACTTACTGTTAAATTCCAACAGCTGCTATAATTGATCCAATCCCCCCACCCCCACGTCCCACAAACAACCACAAAACTCCTTTCAGACCTTGCTATGATCTTAGGCCATCGCAATAAGACTAAGAAATTTCTGAGAGCTAGAATTAAATTTCCCCAAACAGCTATGTGGTAAAAATTAAGTTGTTCTTTCCTTTAAACTAAGTGAAACAAAGCAGAAAATATTAACTTCATTAAGCATGGGACTTCATAGTAGATGGACTTAACCAGCCCTAAAATGTAATAATCTTGTGACCAGTCACAAATGGGAGGAACATCTTATAGTTTGGCTCTTAAGTAAACATGGACAAAGAAACAAATACAGGGATATGAAATATACAAGTCAGTTGAATCTTTTTCAAATATAAAGAATGTGACTGCCAAATGTTTCATGACTCAACCTTTGGAATCTAATAATTATATATGTTTTTGGTAAAGGATTAATGTGAGACTTAACACTAACTGTCCTTATATTTTTAAAATAATGTATGTAAAAATGTTTTAAGACCAAAAATTTTGCTATACATGTTGAAAGTATTTGTAACCCATGAAATGTCTAAAAATACCATTTTCAAAAATTATTTTAGAACAAGTTCTAGGTCTGGGAACTTGTCCATGCCCACCTCAGCAACCTCGTGGTCACCCTCTGAGTCCACCTTTGGGTCTTCCCTTTGTCGGCTACTGTCATGAAGCCTTGGAAGATGCACAGTTTTAATTCTCAGTTGTGCCCAGGATTCTTCCTTGGGCCTATTAGAAGCTCTGGTTATTGCCAGCCGTGGACAGCCCATTGAGACCTGACCCTTCTCTGTTTTAAGCTAGCCAAGTTGCCATTTCTACTCTCCTACTGGCACAGAGCAAAACAATCTCCTAAAAGGGTAGCAAATGAAAAACAGAGAACATGCGTTGCCTTCCCATTCAAAACACCCCCTTTCTGAAGAGTGGAAACAAGGACATTGACATTTGACTCCATGTCTTCCCTCTCTCCTCTCTGGCTTCTCTCTTGCCCCAGGAGAGGCTTACATAATAATCTAGATTTTTCCCTGCTTTATCATCTATTCTGTGGTAAGTCTTTTAAGCTCTGATTCATTTGAAATGTACAAACTTTTCCCATTTCTCATTAAAATCTGGCTTTTGAAAATCAAGAGTACTTGCTTTTAGCCTTTTAATTCACAATGGACTCAACAACCTCTGTTGTGAAATTTAAAGTCAAGAAATGATTCCCTTGTTCTTGGCAGCTTCCCACCCCACTTCCACAAGGCAATGAATTCCACTGATCCATTGCATGGGTCAGCTGCCAAACTACTCTAAAAAGGGGATTGTCACATCAAACATTGGTTTGATGTCTCAAAAATGCATCTCTGATACCACTAGAAGTGGAATTACTGAATTGAAGGAAATATATTTTTTTATCTATTCTTTATAAACTTGAAGGTGTTTTAATTCTAATCATTTCCATCATAATCTTAGCCATTATTCCTTAAGGATTGTTAATACATGTTACAAAATTATCCTCCAGTGGCATATGATGAATATCCTTTTGAAACCCCAACACATGGGGCACCTGGGTGGCTCAGTTGGTTAAGCATCTGTCTTCGGCTCAGGTCATGACCTCCGGGTCCTGAGATTGAGCCCCAAGTAGGTCTCCCTGCTCAGGAGGGAGTCTGCCTCTTTCTCTCTCTCTCTCTCTCTCTCTCTCTCTACTCCTCCCAACTGTTCATTCTCTCTCCCTCTCTCTCTCTACAATAAATAAATAATATCTTTAAAAAAATAAAACCCCAACACATGTTAATATAAAATATGGATACGTCTTAATATTTGTCAATTGATAAATAATAAATAGTATCTCATTGCTTTAATTGCTAAAAGCTATGGACAAATATGATAGATAATTTGGTAGTTATATTCATTCATTCATTTGATAAACTATAGGTTTCCATGTGTGTTAGGCAATGGGGAAAAATCCACAAGACATGATTTTATGACTCACTTTCAAGAGGCTCACGGTTAAATGGAAAACAGCTTGTAAATAAATAATTACTTCTGAGAATCAAAATGAATGGCAGGCATCGGGGAAAAACATGAAATGTTTTTTAAAAGTTTATGAATCCAAACTGATACTTTAAAACCTTTTTTTTTTTGAGAGAGAGAGGGAGAAAAGGGAAAGCTTTCTTATTACAATAAAAAAGCCAGCTAAAAAATGTAGAAGTAATGATAAAAACAGAAAGTCATCATTTTACTAGCACTATAAAAATAATTTATTTATTTTTTTTTAGGAATCATCCTCGGATACCAGAATATTGAATGAAACCTTGTTGGTAGCAGGATATGGAGAAACTGAGTTGACAAACACTATCTTACTAGATTACCAAATTTAACAAAATAGGAAAAACTGATGCCATGTGCCTTTGACGTGATTCAATGAGGAATATCCAAAATCATCTATGTAATAATCTTGCCAAAAATGTTTAACCTAAATTAATCACAAAGAAACATTCAGGTCAGACAAATTCAAATGGACAGACATTCTGAAAACAACTGTCCAGAATTCTAAAAAAAAAAAAAAAGTCAACAACACAAAAGCTTCCTGTCTATACTTCCCCATCCCCCTACCAAAAGACTACAAAATTATTCTAAATTAAATAAGACAAAAGAGATATAAAAACTAAATACAAGTGATTTTTTGACCAGACACTAAAACCAAGAAACAAACAAAAAACTATGAAAGAAATTATTGGGCAATGGGGTGATATTTGAATAGGGACAAACATATTTGATAATAGTGTCAATATTAAATTTTCTGATTGTGGTTGTAAAGGAAATGTCCTTATCATTAGGAGATGCATGTTGAAGCATTTGGAGTGAAACGTAGTGATGTTCACAAGTAATTCTCAAATAGGGCACAGAGAGAGAGAGAGAGCTCTGGGGTGGAAGGAGAGAGAAAGCAAATATGTTGAAGTGCTAACAACCCACCAATGTAGAGATGTAGGGGAAAGGTATTTGGCTAACCATAGCCAAATTGGCAAACTTTCCACAGGTTTGAATTATTTTGAAATAAATATTGGAGAAGTTTTTAAATGATTGTAAAGTGAAAAATCAATAATTTTGCCACATATCATGAAAATGCCATGAGAAAAGCAGTGGTAATGAACAGTGATGGCAAAAAAAACCCAAGAAGACTTCTCCTTTTTTCCTCCATGCACACTCTGTCTCTTGGTGACACTTCCCCATCCAGTGGCTTAAATACCACCTGATGCTAATGACTGTCAAATATATATCCCTAGTTCTGTACACTTCCCCAAACTTTTCCCTGCTGCATCCTAGCACCTACTAGATCCTCAATAAATGTTTGAGAATGAATGAATGCATTTTTGCATGGAGGAGAGCAAGTCACTGTCATAAAGTAGAAGTTTCTTGATCTAGGTCTTTTAAAAGGAGTAGATATTAGTAATAAGGTCATTGGGAATATGGCCTGGCATATCCTTGTGCTACTCTTTTTCCACTGTCTTTTGGTCTACACAGTAACCTGGATCATTAATACCAGCTGGAGCAGAAAAGAAGGGTAAGTGGTGAAATGGAACATGTCCACCTTGTGTCATAGCAGTGATAGAACTTCAGCTGATCGTTGTCTGTGATAAAGCAGACTAAGTATGGTCAACTCTGATTTTGCAGAAGTAACTGGAAATCCACAGCTTTCTATGAAACTTCCCAATTTTTAGAAGTCTTCAAAACTAGATGAAACAGGGGCACCTTGTTGGCTCAGTCAGTTAAGCATCCGACTCTTGATTTTTAGCTCAGGTCATGATCCCAAGGTCCTGAGATCGAGTCCCACATTGGGCTCTGCATTGGGAATGGAGCCTGCTTAAGATTCTCTCTCCCTCTCTCTCTCTCTCTCTCCCTTTGCTCCTCCCCTCTCCACACACTCTCTCTCTTAAAAAAAAAAAAAAGATGAAATATATCTGCTGGCTGAATTATGCAGTTTGAGGTTCCAGATCCAGTACATGATATAGTAGTAAGAGATGAGAATTGGGACCATAGGAAAGAGTTAGATCTTGGAGAGTCCTGTGTAAGATATGTTAAAGAAATAGAATCAGGTTTTAGTGGGAGATTAAATGTGTCTGATAGGAGGAAAAGAAGAGATGATCACTGGTCAAATAAGAATAAGGGAGACAGTCCTAAGTAAGAGGTAAAAAATATAACTTACACACACACACACACACACACACACACACACACACACACACACA